>NC_088224.1:68103809-68816309 GCF_036934945.1 Oncorhynchus masou masou | reverse complement strand
TGTCAGTGTCTGTCTGTCTGTCTGTCTGTATGTATGTCTCTGTCTGTCTGTGTGTCTGTCAGTGTCTGTCTGTCTGTCAATGTCTGTCTGTCAGTGTCTGTCTGTCTGTCAGTGTCTGTCTGTCTGTCTGTGTCTGTCAGTGTCTGTCTATCTGTCAGTGTCTGTCTATCTGTCAGTGTCTGTCTGTCAGTGTCTGTCTGTCAGTGTCTGTCTGTCAGTGTCTGTCAGTGTCTGTCAGTGTCTGTCTGTCAGTGTCTGTCTGTCTGTCTGTATGTGTCTGTCTGTCAGTGTCTGTCTGTCAGTGTCTGTCAGTGTCTGTCTGTCTGTATGTCTGTGTCTGTATGTGTCTGTCTGTCAGTGTCTGTCTGTCTGTATGTGCCTGTCTGTCAGTGTCTGTCTGTCAGTGTCTGTCTGTCAGTGTCTGTCTGTCAGTCTGTCAGTGTCTGTCTGTCTGTCTGTCAGTGTCTGTCTGTCTGTCAGTGTCTGTCTGTCTGTCTGTGTCTGTCTGTCTGTCTGTCTGTCTGTCTGTCTGTCTGTGTCTGTCTGTCTGTCTGTCTGTCTGTCTGTCTGTCTTTCTGTCGGTGTCTGTCTGTCTGTGTGTATGTATGTATCTGTCTGTCTGTCAGTGTCTGTCTATCTGTCAGTGTCTGTCTATCTGTCAGTGTCTGTCTGTCAGTGTCTGTCTGTCAGTGTCTGTCTGTCTGTGTCTGTCAGTGTCTGTCAGTGTCTGTCAGTGTCTGTCAGTGTCTGTCTGTCAGTGTCTGTCTGTCTGTATGTGTCTGTCTGTGTCTGTTCTTTCTGTCAGTGTCTGTCTGTCTGTCTGTATGTATGTCTCTGTCTGTCTGTGTGTCTGTCAGTGTCTGTCTGTCTGTCAATGTCTGTCTGTCAGTGTCTGTCTGTCTGTCAGTGTCTGTCTGTCTGTCTGTGTCTGTCAGTGTCTGTCTATCTGTCAGTGTCTGTCTATCTGTCAGTGTCTGTCTGTCAGTGTCTGTCTGTCAGTGTCTGTCTGTCAGTGTCTGTCAGTGTCTGTCAGTGTCTGTCTGTCAGTGTCTGTCTGTCTGTCTGTATGTGTCTGTCTGTCAGTGTCTGTCTGTCAGTGTCTGTCAGTGTCTGTCTGTCTGTATGTCTGTGTCTGTATGTGTCTGTCTGTCAGTGTCTGTCTGTCTGTATGTGTCTGTCTGTCAGTGTCTGTCTGTCAGTGTCTGTCTGTCAGTGTCTGTCTGTCAGTCTGTCAGTGTCTGTCTGTCTGTCTGTCAGTGTCTGTCTGTCTGTCAGTGTCTGTCTGTCTGTCTGTGTCTGTCTGTCTGTCTGTCTGTCTGTCTGTCTGTGTCTGTCTGTGTCTGTCTGTGTCTGTCTGTCTGTCTGTCTGTCTGTCTGTCTGTCTGTCTGTCTGTCTGTCTGTCTTTCTGTCGGTGTCTGTCTGTCTGTGTGTATGTATGTATCTGTCTGTCTGTCAGTGTCTGTCTGTCTGTCTGTCTGTCTGTCTGTCTGTATGTATCTGTCTGTTTGTCAGTGTCTGTCTGTCAGTGTCTGTCTGTATGTATGTATGTATCTGTCTGTCTGTCAGTGTCTGTCTGTCAGTGTCTGTCTGTCTGTCTGTCTGTCTGTGTGTCTGTCTGTCTGTGTCTGTCTGTCTGTGTCTGTCTGTCTGTCTGTCTGTGTCTGTCTGTGTGTGTCTGTGTCTGTCTGTCTGTCTGTCTGTCTGTCTGTGTCTGTCTGTCTGTCTGTCTGTCTGTCTGTCTGTCTGTCTGTCTGTCTGTCTGTGTCTGTTAACCGCACACTTGTTGTTTGTGTACATGGATTTTGTTGGATTTTGTTGTTTTACCCCCAACACCACTTTCCATCAGTCTCTCTCTCTCTCTCTCTATGTCAGGAGAAAACAAGTACCTGAACAATACCAAATTACATGCTCCAAAGAATATAACTTTTAGAGCCATCCATCCCTCCTGTTAACAGCACCATTTTATTAGATTGCTCTGGTTTCTTTTTAAAGATTGCATCCCCAAGAGGGCGTCTCTACATCTACATTCTCCAGGTCACCAGAGCCGTTTTTTTCTCATGAATTCATGTTTTCTGCGTAAGAGGTTTCATTTTTTTCATTGATTGAGATAGAGAAGCTTTCATGTAAGCTTGAAAGGTTTTTCCTGTCACACTTTGTGGCCACGAAGTTATTCCAATATTATGCATCAATCAAAGACAACCGGACGAGGCGCGATTGGTGAGCCGCAATGCTGCAAAGCACAGACCAATCAAAAGACTATAATGACATCCAGAGATGAAACGCCTCGGAGAACAACTGGCTGGCACTTTCCCCAATTCAGCTAACAGCGGGCGCTAACATCTGGACTTTTCATTTAAATCCCCTGTTGTGTGGTGTGCCAGAAACCCCTAATTACATATGAATGAGAAATGTGTCTCATGAAAGATTGATGTGGAAACATGCAGGTAAATGAGTGTTGCCAGTTCATTCTGCAACTACAATAACATCATACTCCTTCTGTTTGCAGAGGGGAAGGGACACAACACATTTCAATAATGCACTGTGAGTGGAGCTTTGTTCAAAAACTATCATACTTCCCATGTAGACAATAATAAATACTGTGTCACTGAAAAAATTCCCCATAATGACGAGAGAAAAAAATTGCTTCAAAATACATATTGGTCCATTTTATCTGGTGCCATTTTCCAAATGTAGCCCCCTCTTCCCACTGTTTCCTCTCCATGTTTTGCAGTAATTAAGCGTCTCTCTAAGCATGGGTATTTCGTGCTGCAGTGAGAAATAGTGGCGGGAGAGATATGGGGATGCCAGGGTAAATCTGTTCCACTTTATAAGCCATGCTATCTTTACCTTGGTGACTCTGCCTGTCAGATGGAATATATTTCTCAGCCAGCTCTGCACTGTGACACAGCACAGTGATAAGGGATGCACAGCACGTCTCAAACATGACAACCAAATATGTGTGGAGATGTGTGGGTGTGTATAAACGGGTATGTGTGTATGTATACAAGCTGTATACTCAAGTGCACTATTCATTATCGTTCGATTTGTTCATAGTTTGCCCATGAATTTTGTTTAATTACACAGGGTGAATTCACACCGCTTAGGTGATAAAACACAAAACACACACACACACACACGCACACACACACCCTTGCACACACATAGGCCTTCACAGACACACATGTGAAAAGTCAGTATAAATAAGCAGGCCATTAATCACGTTACCAGTCAAAACAAACATGTGATGTAGGTTGCAGCAGAGACAACATTTGTTTCTGCAACCACTGGCATTCATTAAAACTTCCAGTCTCAGCAGGGGAGAACTGGGGCAAGAGAGAGGAAGACTTGTTAGAGTTAGATATGGACCGTGAGAAGTAGAGCTAACCAGCTTAAACCTGCTAAATCATGCTACCACTATTCATGCATTTATGCATTTCCCTGGCTGTTAAATCAACATGCAGGCGATGGCCCATACTACTGATGTGATGCCTCAGTGCTCCATGTGTGTATGTGTTAATGTGTGCTATGCTCTATGAGGATTTCCCTCCCTGGAAAGTCTCTCCCCTCCACAGCGCTTATAATCCTTCACACTTTTAACTACCACCTCTAATGATGATTATCTGCTTAATCACAGGGATATTCTTAGACTACAGACACAGCAGATGGAGACTGCCAGGATGACCTCACTGGTAGAAATACCCTCTGTGCTTTAGAAATGATAAAGAAAACAAAAGGAGCACTGATTAAATTTGGAACTAGCGTTTTCACATGAAGTATAGAGAGGGTTGTGGGTCACATCCAGGAGAGGATTTATCTTCCTCGGGTTCCATGGATGCATCCCAAATGGCATCCTGTTCCCTATATAGTGCACTACTTTTGACCAGAGCCCTATTTGCCCTGGTCCAAAAGTAGTGCACTACACACTACCGTTCAAACGTTTGGGGTCACTTAGAGACATCCTTTTTTTAAAAGACAACCACATGTTTTTGTCCATTAAAATAACATCAAATTGATCCGAAATACAGTGTAGACATTGTTCATGTTGTAAATTACTATTGTAGCTGGCAGCTTCATTAAATGGTACCCGCAAAACACCAGTCTCAATGTCAACAGTGAAGAGGCGACTCCGGGATGCTGGCATTCCAGGCAGAGTTCCTCCGTCCAGTGCCTGTGTTCCCATCTTAATCTGTTCTTTTTATTGGCCAGTCTGAGATATGGCTATTTCTTTGCAACTCTGCCTAGAAGACCAGCATCCTGGAGTCGCCTATTCACTGTTGACGTTGAGACTGATGTTTTGCGGGTACTATTTAATGAAGCTGCTAGTTGAGGACTAGTGAGGTGTCTGTTTCTCAATCTAGACACTAATGTACTTGTCCTCTTGCTCAGTTATGCACCGGGGCCTCCCACTCCTCTTTATATTCTGGTTAGGGCCAGTTTGCGCTGTTCTGTGAAGGGAGTAGTACACAGCATTGTACGAGATCTTCAGTTTCTTGGCAATTTCTTGCATGGAATAGTCTTCATTTCTCAGAACAAGAATAGACTGACGAGTTTCAGAAGAAAGTTATTTGTTTCTGGCCATTTTGAGCCTGTAATCGAACCCACAAATGCTGATGCTCCAGATACTCAACTAGTCTAAAGAAGGCCAGTTTGATTGCTTCTTTAATCAGGACAACAGTTTTCAGCTGTGCTAATATAATTGCAAAAGGGTTTTCTAATAATCAATTAGCCTTTTAGAATGATCAACTTGGATTAGCTAACACAGTGTGACATTGGAACACAGGAGTGATGGTTGCTGATAATGGGCCTCTGTAAGCCTATGTAGATATTCCATTAGAAATCGTCCGTTTCCAGCTACAGTAGTCATTTACATCATGAACAATGTCTACAATGTATTTCTGATCAATTTGATGTTATTTTAATGGACAAAAAAAAAAATCTTTCAAAAACAAGGACATTTCAAAGTGACCCCAAACTTTTGAACGGTGGTGTAGGTACAACTAAGGACTGGAGATGTATTGATCCAGAGAGGGAAACTAGTGAAGGAAGACAAAGCAATTGGTTGGACAAAGCTGCCAGGCCAGAGCTTACAAGCAACATGCAACAGACAGTCTCCATTCAAGACAGGGACAATAGATCCAAAACACCTATGATTTTCACCATGGGCTTATTGTGTAAAAGCCTGGTGTTAAGAGCAACAACACACCTGTTACTACGGAATCCACTCTATCTTCCCACCGGGGGTCTAGCATTAGCAATCAGCCTCTCTTCTAACCTGGAGATAGACTTCTCTCCAATCAAAACAGCAATCATGGACCCACCCAATAGCTCCCCTGACCACATCCCAAAGTGCATGCAAATTCCCTGATGACGTGTGATTCTAACGTTACATTTAGCTTCAAATTATTTCCCCTTTCACTGTTCAAAATACCTGTAAAAAGAATGTCCATGTTAGGAACCCTGAAGATATATCAGCCTGGGAGGCATATAAGCCTGGCCTGACCCATGTGATGGGATAAGGCACTTTTCAGTGTGCTCACAAAGGAAGAGAGATAAGGGGAAGATGAGAGAGGAAGAAACACAGGAAAGAGAGAGAGTTGAACTAAGCTCTCTGGGTGTTATCAAAGGAAAATATGAAACTAACCTCTGGCATCGAAGAACTCCTCATCTGAGCTGTCAACAGACTCCTGTGCAATGTCTTGCATCCGCCAGTGGGAGGCACTGTGCTTGCGGGAAGCGGCTGAGAGGTAGAAAGAGAAAAACACGTCAATTTCTACTTCAGGAGAAACATCTATGTATGTCATCATGTCATTATTCAGAGTATTCAAGGTCAAATTCATGACATTAATCTATATTTTTTTAATTTCAGCTTCAAGTGCATTGTCTGTCTATAAAAGGCAGTAGAATAATTGCATTTGCTTTTAGGGCCTTGGGCAGAGAGGCTCTATTGGTCTCCAGTGTCACAGAGCACAAATCACGCAAACCAGAGCCCTAGATTGAGAAATGTAAGGAGGCACATATAAATGAAAATATAAGGCTCTGAAGCTAACCAATTGAGCTCAGAGGTTAGCCAGCTAATCTTATCTATGAACCATTGAACATTGGAGATGAAGTCTCCATATCTAGGTAGACTACTGTCCCTCAACAACACCCATTACCTGAGATATTGAATCAATCTTTAGTACCACACAGGAGGGTTTGGCCAGGGAGTTCCTCAAATTCCCATTCTTCAGGACTAGAACGAGGGAGTATTTAGAGAGATCCCTCAAGCTCTGTTCCTCTAAGATCAGTGTTAATAAACTAATGCCAGATAAAGGCAATAACGTTCATTAGAAATAACTTTCAGACAACCAACGAGTCTTCCTTTAAGTGCTATTGAATTGAAACAAAATCAATAACAAGTCAAAGTGACCAAGCAAATTGTTCCCTTGTTCTAACCTCCAGAGAACTGCAATTGGAGAGAGAAAAATCACCTAATTGAGTTGTGTGGGCTTTCCCATCCCTACACACAGAGAGCCCGTGTCTGAGAATCTAAGAGCCTTTCCTCCACAACAACACCAGACTGCTTGTGTTTGATCTCAGCTCATTTCATCCCTCTATCCCTTCCTCCATTATCCACTTCCAGAGGCATTTGGAAAGTGCCATACTGCATGTTGAAACGCTGACTTCATGGCTTCCATTACACCATGCCACTTTCTCTGCCCTCACTGTTTTCACTCTCTTCATCTCTTTATTTCTCTCCTACGGCTCTCCTTCTCCTCATCGCTACACAGGAAATAATTAGCTTTTAATTTCTTACATGACTCCATCAGTTCAAATGTTTTCACTATTAATATCTCATTGAGGGATGGGTGTCTCAACCTTTGGAGTTCTCAATTAGAATCATTAAATGGAGGATATGATAGTCCATGAACAGCAGATGTGTTACAAAAGGCTTTGCTCAACCTCAGCCTGGGGTCGGCCAGCACCGTTCAGGAGAGAACCCTGGTATTTCTGTTTGCTTTTTGCACTGTCTATGCCCCCTACACACTCACGCATACTGACACGCCAACACACACACACTTCATCACACACACACAATATGCACATACATTTATACTGACTCGACTGTACACACACCCACTCACATTCAATCATCATATAGCCTGCTGCTACACTGTTTATCATACATCCTGATGCTTAGTCACCTTACCCCTCTACATATCTACCTCCATCACTCTAGTATCCCTGCACATTGTAAATATAGTACTGGAACTGACTGACCTTGTATATAGATTACTTAATTTATTGTGTTGTTCTTATTTCTTATTTCTATGTCTTCTGTGTTTTTGTTCTACCTTATGTTATTTTTACTATGACATTGTTATTGAATACTGCATTTTTGAGTTTAGAGCTGGCAAGAAAAGCATTTCACTGTACTTGTGCACGTGACTTTAAAACTTGAAACTAACCAGATCCTAACTAACACACTGATTCATGGGTTCACCCTGGTTAATTTCATTGGACTAGATGTGATTACAGCCAAGTGTATGGAGACACACCATATGGCCCTGGTCAAAAGTAGTGCACAATATAGGGAATATGGTGCCATTTGGGACACAGACGCAGTGTTCAATATACACTCTCATGATGAACATGAACTAACTATGTCTTAATGACAAATTGATGATTGCAAACAGGGGCATTAACCAATCACCTGAAATCTCTACACTATTCTGTAATGAGTGATTAACTTTAAATCCAATTTCTCAATACATTCAATAGCTCATTTGCACATTCAATATACACTACCATTCAAAGGTTTGGGGTCACTTAGACATGTCCTTGTTTTTGAAAGAAAACCACATTTGTTGTCCATTAAAATAACATCAAATTGATCAAAAATAAAGTGTAGACATTGTTCATGTTGTAAATGACTACTGTAGCTGGAAACTGATGATTTTTAATGGAATATCTACATAGGTGAACAGAGGCCCATTATCAGCAACCATCCCTCCTGTGTTCCAATGGCACGTTGTGTTAGCTAATCCAAGTTTATAATTTTGAAAGGCTAATCCATTATTAGAAAACCCTTTTGCAATTATGTTAGCACAGCTGAAAACTCTTGTCCTGATTAAAGAAGCAATCAAACTGGTCGCCTTTAGACTAGTTGAGAATCTGGAACATCAGCATTTGTGGGTTCAATTACAGGCTCAAAATGGCCAGAAACAAAGACCTTTCTTCTGAAACTCGTCAGTCTATTCTTGTTCTGAGAAATGAAGGCTATTCCATGCGAGAAATTACCAAGAAACTGAAGATCTCGTACAATGTTGTGTACTACTCCCTTCACAGAATAGCATAAACTGGCCCTAAACAGAATAGAAAGAGGAGTGGGAGGCCCCGGTACACAACTGAGCAAGAGGACAAGTACATTAGAGTGTCTAGATTGAGAAACAGACGCCTCACAAGTCCTCAACTGGCATCTTCATTAAATAGTACCCGTAAAACACCCAGTCTCAACGTCAACAGTGAAGAGGCGATTCCGGGATGCTGGCCTTCTAGGCAGAGTTCCTCTGTCCAGCGTCTGTGTTCTTTTGCCCATCTTAATCTTTTCTTTTTATTGGCCAGTTTGGGATATGGCATTTTCTTTGCAACTCTGCCTAGAAGGTCAGCATCCCGGAGTCGCCTCTTCACTGTTGACGTTGAGACGGTTGTTTTGCGGGTACTATTTAATGAAGCTGCCAGTTGAGGACTTGTAGGGCATCTGTATGCAAAATAATTGCCATTTAAACAGGATTTGGAGCATGCTAAAATCAAGCTGCAACAAGAGCGGCTAGAGTTGGTTAGGGAAGGAAAACTCTAAGGGGAGAGTTTGCTCTGGGAAGGTGACCCAGATTTACCTGGGGGTCGCTCCTCTCTCGGTCATGCCCCAGACTCACTTGATATTGTTGGAAACTTACAGTTGTTGCCAAAATTTAATGAGAAGGACCCTGAGGCGTTATTTTCATTGGAGCTTGTTGCTGACAGGCTCTCTCGAATGTCTACGTGACTGTCACGCCCTGACCATAGAGAGCTTTTTATTCTCTAGGTCGGGGTGTGACATCTAGGTGATTATATTTCTATGTTGGCCTGGTATGGTTCCCAATCAGAGGCAGCTGTTTATCGTTGTCTATGATTGTGGATCATATTTAGGCAGCCAATACCCCTTTGTGCTTTGTGGGATCTTGACTATGTATAGTTGCCTGTGAGCACGATTGTAGCTTCAAGTTTTGTTTTGTGATTTATTGTTTTCTTTGAGTTTCACTTCAAAATAAAGAGGATGGAACCATACCACACTGCATCTTGGTCCACTCATTCAGACGATCGTGACAGAAGATCCAACCACAAACGGACCAAGCAGCGTGGCCAGGAGGAGCAGACATCCTGGACATGGGAGGATATCTTGGACAGTAAGGTATCCTGGACGTGGGAGGAGATCCTGGCTGGAAAGGATCGCTCCTGTCTGTTCCCTTCTGGTCTTGTTTTCTTCTTTCCTCTTAATTAAAGGTTGCTTCCAGTGCGCAAAGGTTGCTGAGGTCTTGGGGAGGACAAGGTTGACTGGAGAAAGTGGAAGTGTGAACACGTACCCCCTAATGGATTTGGGACGCAGACTGGGTCATTTGGGATGCAGGGCAGTGACACTTGGGACGCAGACTGGGTCATTTGGGATGCAGGGCAGTGTCACTTGGGACACAGGCTGGGTCATTTGGGATGCAGGGCAGTGTCACTTGGGACACAGACTGGGTCATTTGGGATGCAGGGCAGTGTCACTTGGGACGCAGACTGGGTCATTTGGGATGCAGCCTGGGACATTTGGGATGCAGGGCAGTGTCACTTGGGACACAAACTGGGTCATTTGGGACACAGTTCAGTATTATTTGTTGTTTGTGTGATTGGTGTGGTGTTCAACAAGGATCCCGGTTTATGGACCAGAAATCCAACATGGATGGATAATCTAAGATGTTTCACTTTTTTGCTCTGAGGATGCACATCGAGAATGACAGGGAGGAGAAATTGCTCAAGTAGTTTTTAAATAAAAGAAATAGCCAAAAGAGTGGCATTATTAAGTTTAAGTAGGCGATGAAGTAATCAAACAACCATCTTAAATCACTATAAACATAGTCCCTTGTAGATAAGTAAGCACCAGAATCTTTGGTCAATATTGAAGTCATTTTGAAGATATTTAAGAGGGACTAATATGGGAGTGCTAAAAACCCTTCCTCTAAAATCTCTCTCTCTCTCCCTACACCTCCCTCTCTCCCACTCGCCGAGCCGCCAGCCAGTCAGCCAGCCAGCCAGCCAGCCAGCTAGCTAGCCAGCTTCTGGCTCCCGGTTAGGTAAATAGGCAGCACTCGCCAACCCAGTGCACCCTCATGACAAACGGCCATTAAATTCTAATTAACACTACTTTGCATGCTTGAATAAATAACTGAGGTCAGGGGCTGAATGCATTATCACACGCCTGAGTTTGGCAGCACTGCCGAATAGAGGCCAAACCTAAGATTTCACTAAGATTGTAACATTAGATGATACTTGTCAGTTATTGGAAAATGACAAATGTCTTCATGGCTTAAATATTCCATGGACAATAGGGCTATTTGCGGGCTTACATGAGGTCGCAAAAGATACATAAATAATACATGGAAACAATAATTGTGAAAACTTATCAAAAAGGTAAGACTTAAACTGAAATGTGTTTGGCATTGCAATTTGTCGGTAGAGAGTTAGCCAGGCATATCTATAATTTATCTGGCAAAAATGAATGAAGTGACTAAATTAGCAAACATGAGAGGTTGTGAAACTAACTGAGCTCTCCTTCTGAGGAATGACGAAGAGCGAGAGAGAGAAAGGCCTACAGCAGCACCTAGATCTTCTGCACAGATTCTGTCAGACAGTAAGTCTCAGTAAGTCAAAATAATGGTGTTCCAAAAAAGGTCCAGTTGCCAGGACCATGAATACAAATTCCACCTAGACACCATTGTCCTAGAGCACACAAAAAACTATACATACCTCGGCCTAAACATCAGCGCTACAGATAATTTCCACAAAGCTGTGAACAAGCTGAGAGACAAGGCAAGAAGGACCTTCTATGCCATCAAAAGGAACATAAAATTTGACATACCAATTAGGATCTGGCTAAAAAAATACTTGAATCAGTTATAGAACCCATTGCCCTTTATGGTTGTGAGGTCTGGGGTCCGCTCACCAACCAAGAATTCACAAAATGGGACAAACACCAAATTGAGATTCTCCATGTCCAGGACAGCAACACAATTAGACCCAACCAAATCATGAGAAAACAAAAATATAATTAGAATTTACAATAAAACTGAGCCAATGAGAATGCTATTTGGCCCTAAACAAAGAGTCCACAGTGGCAGAGTACCTGACCACTGTGACTGACTCAAAATTAAGGAAATCTTTGACTCAGTGAGCGTAGTCTTGCTGTTGAGAAAGGCCGCCGAAGGCAGACCTGGCTCTCAAGAGAAGACAGGCTGAGGTGAAAACTGAGCTGCACTTCCTAACCTCCTGCCAAATGTATGACCATATTAGAGAGACATGTTTCCCTCAGATTACACAGACCCACAAAGAATTCGAAAACAAATCAAATGTTGATAAACTCCCATATCTACCGGGTGAAATACCACAGTGTGCCATCACAGCAGCAAGATTTGTGACCTGTTGCCACAAGAAAAGGGTAACCAGTGAAGAACAAACACCATTGTAAACACAACCCATATTTATATATTTTTATTTTCCGTTTTGTACTTTAACTATTTGCACATCATTACAACACTGTATATAGACATAATATGACATTTGAAATGTCTTTATTCTTTTGGAACTTTTGTTAGTGTAATATTTACTGTTATTTTTGTATTGTTTCTATTTCACTTGCTTAGGCAATGTAAACATATGTCTCCCATGAAAATAGAGCCCTTAAATTGAAATTGAGAATTGAGAATGAGAGAGAGAGAGTGTGTATCACTGCCTCCTCTCATACAGGGCTATTTTTAGCTCTGTGCTGAATCCCAATCATTGTGCAAATTAGGAAGGACACAATCATTTGGGCAGAAACTGAAAAACCCGATTGGAGTTGGCCAATTTGAGACTAATTCAAGTTACATGTTACAGCAACTGCACATAAATAAATAATCTATACTAAATGAGGACATGATTCCAGCTCCAGGAATGAAGATAATTACAATACAAAGATTTTTATAACATCAATTGATCAGCTGCAAGAGGTGCGCCGGCCATAGCCGACAACACCCAAAGCTTGCCTAATGTTTATGGTCATAAGCACCGCAATGCAGGGTCTTTTAATGGTCATTTACTTTCCTTGAGTCTTAGTTTCAAATGTAGTCCAAACTTAAAATAAAGAATAACGAGTCTGCACTTTCTTCCTTGTTTCAGTCACCTATCAGCCAGTCAGGTGTCAGCTGGTAGCTGTTTCAGAAACTGAAAACAGAGGGATCTCACTAATATCATTCAGCCCATCACACATCAAAGCTGCCAGAGAAGAATTACAAAAACTATCTACATACATTTATTAAACCGCAATCATTGGTCTTGAGTATTATTCTGTAGCAGTCAATTTGGATCTTATCAATAAGCAGAGTTCATTATGTTTAGTATGCTTGAAAATAAATTAAGGAACGGAACTCAGACCATTACAGGTACAATGCCAGCTGAAGCCATTAATGCAGAAAACAATGTTGTCTAGGGAATGTGTTTGTCTGGGTTATTGATTGCACTGCTTACTTTTTCAAATGACTTCTGAGGACAAAGCTGCTTGTCTGCTCAACCCCCATACTGTATCTGTGATAATCACCATCTCTCCTCTTTAACGTTCACTTTAATAGTGAATTGGTTTTTCTGAGTAGTGTTACAAACAGGAATCACAGATGACAAGGACTGTCTGTTGTCTCTGTGCTTATTTGTCTGCAGACTGACAAAGGCCTTTGAGATCCAGACATAATAATCAAATGAAAATGTAAACAATTCAACAGTGACCAGATCAATTTACAATATCACTTTTGAAACACAATACATTTCGCCTATCAAAGAAAATTCCACCCAAAATGCATGCAGAGCACACAAAAAGATTGGTACAAAGCTCTCCCTCGCCCTCCATTTGGCAAATCTGACCATAATTCTATCCTCCTGATTCCTGCTTACAAGCAAAAACTGAAGCAGGAAGCACCAGTGACTCGGTGAATAAAAAAGTGGTCAGATGAAGCAGATGCTACGCTGCAAGACTGTTTTGCTAGTACAGACTGGAATATGTTCCGGAATTCTTCCGATGGCATTGAGGAGTACACCACATCAGTCACTGGCTTCATCAATAAGTGCATCGGTGACCTATGTGAGAATGCTATTCATAGACTACAGCTCAGCGTTCAACACCATAATGCCCTCAAAGCCCATCACTAAGCTAAGGACCCTGGGACTGAACACCTCCCTCTGCAGCTGGATCCTGGATTTGTGGTAAGGGTAGGTAACAACACATCCGCCACGCTGATCCTCAACATGGGGGGCCCTCAGGGGTGCGTGCTCAGTCCCCTCCTGTACTCCCTGTTCACTCATGACTGCACGACCAGGCACGACTCCAACACCATTATTAAGTTTGATGATGACACAACAGTGGTAGGCACGATCACCGACAACGACAAAACAGCCTATAGGGAGGTTGTCAGAGACCTGACCGTGTGGTGCAAGCACAACAACCTCTCCCTCAACATGATCAAGACAAAGGAGATGATTGTGAAGAAGAGGACCGAGTGGAAAAGAGGACCAAGCACGCCCCCATTCTCATCGACGGAGCTGTAGTGGAGCAGGTTGAGAGCTTCAAGTTCCTTGGCGTCCACATCGCCAACAAACTAACATGGCAAGCGGTACCGAAGCACCAAGTCTAGGTCCAAGAGGCTTCAAAACAGCTTCTACCCCCAAGCCATAAGACTCCTGAACATCAAATCAAATGGCTACTATTTACATTGCCCCCTCACCCCTTTTTTTTACGCTGCTGCTATTCTCTGTTATTATCTATGCAGATTCACTTGAATAACTCTACCTACATGCACATATTACCTCGACTAACCGATACCCTCCCACATTGACTCTGTACCGGTGCCCCCTATTTATAGCCTCGCTATTGTTATTTTACTGCTGCTATTTTATTATTTCTTACTTTTATTTCTTACTTTTTTTAGGTATTTTTCTTAAACTGCATTGTTGGTTAAGGGCTTGTGAGTAAGCATTCACTGTGAGGTCTACACCTGTTGTATTGGGCACATGTGACAAATAACATCTGATTTGAACAACTATCTTTGGGTATTAGTTTAATTTGCCCATTGTTGATATTGTCTTAAAAAATGTTGCAATCATGTTTTGAAGATATATGACTTTCAAAATACAGAAACACAGCAAAATGCATCATAATGGCTGTATTTCTGTATTTTGAAAGTTATATAGAGTTGAAGTGGGAAGTTTACATACACCTTAGCCAAATACATTTACACTCAGTTTTTCACAATTCCTGACATTTAATCCTAGTACAAATTCCCTGCTTTTTCAGTTCTGCCCATAAATTTTCTAGAAGATTGAGCTCAGGGCTTTGTGATGGACACTCCAATACCTTGACGTTGTTGTCCTTAAGCCATTTTGCCACAACTTTGGAATTTTGCTTGGGGTCGTTGTCCATTTGGAAGACCCATTTGTGACCAATCTTTAACTTCCTGACTGATGTCTTGTGATGTTGCTTCAATATATCCACATAATTTTCCTGCCTCATGATGCCATCTAGGCTGGGATCCATTCCGTTGTCCTGGGTGGAAGGCAGAACACAAGATCCGCTTCGGGAAAGTCATATTCCTGGTCGTAATGATGGTGAGTTGACGTTGCTCTTATTTTCAGTAGTTCCTCCCGACTGTATGTAATGAAACCTAAGATTACATGGGGTACCAATGTAAGAAATAACACGTAAAAAAACAAGAAACTGCATAGTTTCCTAGGAACGCGAAGTGAGGCGGCCATCTCTGTCGGCGCAGGATGCATGTTGGATGTCGGCCCCGGATGCATGTTGGATGTCGGCGCAGGATGCATGTTGGATGTCGGCGCAGGATGCATGTTGGATGTCGGCGCCGGATGCATGTTGGATGTCGGCGCCGGATGCATGTTGATGTCGGCGCAGGATGCATGTTGGATGTCGGCGCAGGATGCATGTTGGATGTCGGCGCAGGATGTATGTTGGATGTCGGCCCCTGATGCATGTTGGATGTCGGCGCAGGATGCATGTTGGATGTCGGCGCAGGATGCATGTTGGATGTCGGCGCAGGATGCATGTTGGATGTCGGCGCAGGATGCATGTTGGATGTCGGCGCAGGATGCATGTTGGATGTCGCCGCAGGATGCATGTTGGATGTCGGCGCAGGATGCATGTTGGATGTCGGCGCAGGATGCATGTTGGATGTCGGCGCAGGATGCATGTTGGATGTCGGCGCAGGATGCATGTTGGATGTCGGCGCAGGATGCATGTTGGATGTCGGCGCAGGATGCATGTTGGATGTCGGCGCAGGATGCATGTTGGATGTCGGCGCAGGATGCATGTTGGATGTCGGCGCAGGATGTATGTTGGATGTCGGCCCCTGATGCATGTTGGATGTCGGCGCAGGATGCATGTTGGATGTCGGCGCAGGATGCATGCTGGATGTCGGCGCAGGATGCATGTTGGATGTCGGCGCAGGATGTATGTTGGATGTCGGCCCCTGATGCATGTTGGATGTCGGCGCAGGATGCATGTTGGATGTCGGCGCAGGATGAATGTTGGATGTCGGCGCAGGATGCATGTTGGATGTCGGCGCAGGATGCATGTTGGATGTCGGCGCAGGATGCATGTTGGATGTCGGCGCAGGATGCATGTTGGATGTCGGCGCAGGATGCATGTTGGATGTCGGCGCAGGATGCATGTTGGATGTCGCCGCAGGATGCATGTTGGATGTCGGCGCAGGATGCATGTTGGATGTCGGCGCAGGATGCATGTTGAATGTCGGCGCAGGATGCATGTTGGATGTTGGCGCAGGATGCATGTTGGATGCATTTGCTGTTTGTTTTGGTTGTGTTTCAGCTTATTCTGTGCCCAAACAAAATTAATGGTAAATTATATATTGTGACATTTTGGAGTCACTTTTATTGTAAATAAGAATAGAATATGTTTCTAAACACTTCTACATTCATTTGGCTGCTACTATAATTACAGATAGTCCTGAATAAATCGTGGATAATGATGAGTGAGAAAGTTACAGACGGACAAATATCATACCCCCCAAAAAATGCTTGGGGGTTTGATATTTATGCATCTTCATTTCAAATCCAAAATGCTGGAGTACAGAGCCAAAAAACAACTAAAAGAACACTATACATGCCTGAAGTCTACTTCTGTCTCCAACCTAAGGTTTTGATCAAGTGGAAATTGAAGAGTGAAAGACCGCATGTCACCCCTAAACCCCTGATGTTCTTCACATCAATGAGGAGATAATGTTCTTAGGAGAAGCTGAAACAGAAATACTGATTCATCATGTTCCAAGTACATATGATATGGCATGTTTGGCAGAGCCTCTGCTAAAATCAAAACGGATGTTCCCATCTCCTCTTATCAAAAATGCAATTTCCTTACTGATCCCCAGCTGCTTTTTGGTAATGAAAGACTTTCTATAGAGAAAAGAGGAAAGGGTATGTGGCAGAATCCTTAGAGACAAACTAAAAAAAGCTACAGATCCACTCAGAACAGATCTCAAGTAATGATGAAGCAGATAAGAAGAACGTGTGTGAATATAAGAAAGATTACAATAAAGTCTATATCTAGGCCAAGTTGTTTTACTGTAAATAAAGTAAAAGGAGAAAAAATGTCCTATCTACAAACCGCAATGACACAGAAATTACACACTACAGTCAAAGGTGCAACAGTATTGAAAGAAAAAAGATCATGGAGATATGGAGGAAGGAACAGTAACCCTTACATGTTGCAGTTTGCCATCAATCTTGTACCAGTGTGTTTAAGCATTGCAGGGTTCAAATGATCTTCATGAGCAGAACAGTGAGCATGGCTGGAATGATGGCTGTGGCCATAGATTTGCCATTAGCTCAGTGAGGGATAATCACTCACATCATATTGTGACTATTATGACAAACTGAAGAAAGGACTGCAGTTACAGCTACTTACAATTCAATTAGTCTGTTAGTTTCAAGGAAATCTATTGTCGATTATAAACTGGGGAGCAATGCTTTCCTCTCAATCATATTACAGCATATCATGAATAATCTGCACTGCACAACTGGTGACAGAGTGAAAAGCTTCCTTCTACAATGTACAGAGGACTCTATTAACCTTCTAAGAACAAGTTTCCCACTGGGCACAAACGTCATTTCAACGTCTAGTTTTGATTTAATTTTGGTTGTGTTGTCAACTAATGTCAATTCAACGCAAAAATCAACAGAACATTTCACCATGTCTTTGGATTTAGGTTAAAAGTTGTGTGAAAAAAAAAATCAATTATGTTGATGGCTTATTGCAAATTCAATCAGTTTTCCACGTTGATGCAAGATTTTTTGTTGTTAAAATGACGTGGAAACAATGTAGAATCAATAAGTGTTTTCCCAGTGAGCTCTTGAGCTCTTGAAATAATCTATCTGTCTCTCTCTCTCTCTATGTCTGTCTCTCGATCTGTCTCTCTCTCTCTATGTCTGTCTCTCTATATGTATGTCTCTCTATCTGTCTCTCTCTCTCTATGTATGTCTCTCTGTCTCTCTCTCTCTATGTCTGTCTCTCTATCTGTCTCTCTATCTGTCTCTCTCTCTATGTCTCTCTCTATCTGTCTGTCTCTCTATCTGTCTCTCTCCCTCTGTCTCTCTCTCTGTCTCTCTCCCTCTCTATCTGTCTCTCTCTCTCTCTCTCTGTCTGTCTCTCTCCCTCTGTCTGTCTCTCTATCTGTCTCTCTCTCTCTCTGTCTCTCTCTCTCTGTCTGTCTGTCACTCTCTCTCTGTCTGTCTCTCTCTATCTGTCTCTCTGTCTGTCACTCTCTCTCTGTCTGTCTGTCACTCTCTCTCTCTGTCTGTCTGTCTGTCTCTCTCTCTGTCTGTCTCTCTCTATCTGTGTCTCTCTCTATCTGTGGCTCTCTCTATCTGTGGCTCTCTCTATCTGTGTCTCTCAATTCAATTCAATTCAATTCAAGGGCTTTATTGGCATGGGAAACATGTGTTAACATTGCCAAAGCAAGTGAGGTAGATAATATGTAAAGTGAATATATAAAGTGAAAAACAATCAAAATTAACAGTAAACATTACACATACAGAAGTTTCAAAACAATAAAGACATTACAAATGTCATATTATATATATACAGTGTTTCAACAATGTGCAAATGGTTAAAGGACACAAGATAAAATAAATAAGCATAAATGGATGTCATAAGGTGAATTCACCAATTTGTAAGTCGCTCTGGATAAGAGCGTCTGCCAAATGACTTAAATGTAATGTAAATGTAATATGGGTTGTATTTACAATGGTGTTTGTTCTTCACTGGTTGCCCTTTTCTCATGGCAACAGGTCACAAATCTTGCTGCTGTGATGGCACACTGTGGAATTTCACCCAGTAGATATGGGAGTTTTTCAAAATTGGATTTGTTTTCGAATTCTTTGTGGATCTGTGTAATCTGAGGCAAATATGTCTCTCTAATATGGTCATACATTGGGCAGGAGGTTAGGAAGTGCAGCTCAGTTTCCACCTCATTTTGTGGGCAGTGAGCACATAGCCTGTCTTCTCTTGAGAGCCATGTCTGCCTACGGCGGCCTTTCTCAATAGCAAGGCTATGCTCACTGAGTCTGTACATAGTCAAAGCTTTCCTTAACTTTGGGTCAGTCACAGTGGTCAGGTATTCCGTCGCTGTGTATTCTCTGTGTAGGGCCAAATAGCATTCTAGTTTGCTCTGTTTTTTTGTTAATTCTTTCCAATGTGTCAAGTAATTATCTTTTTGTTTTCTCATGATTTGGTTGGGTCTAATTGTGCTGTTGTCCTGGGGCTCTGTAGGGTGTGTTTGTGTTTGTGAACAGAGCCCCAGGACCAGCTTGCTTAGGGGACTCTTCTCCAGGTTCATCTCTCTGTAGGTGATGGCTTTGTTATGGAAGGTTTGGGAATCGCTTCATTTTAGGTGGTTATAGAATTTAACGGCTCTTTTCTGGATTTTGATAATTAGTGGGTATCGGCCTAATTCTGCTTTGCATGCATTATTTGGTGTTCTACGTTGTACACAGAGGATATTTTTGCAGAATTCTGCGTGCAGAGTCTCAATTTGGTGTTTGTCCCATTTTGTGAAGTCTTGGTTGGTGAGCAGACCCCAGACTTCACAACCATAAAGGGCAATGGGCTCTATGACTGATTCAAGTATTTTTAGCCAAATCCTAATTGGTATGTTGAAATTTATGTTCCTTTTGATGGCATAGAATGCCCTTGCCTTGTCTCTCAGATCGTTCACAGCTTTGTGGAAGTTACCTGTGGCGCTGATGTTTAGGCCAAGGTATGTATAGTTTTTTGTGTGCTCTAGGGCAACAGTGTCTAGATGGAATTTGTATTTGTGGTCCTGGTGACTGGACCTTTTTTTGGAACACCATTATTTTGGTCTTACTGAGATTTACTGTCAGAGCCCAGGTCTGACAGAATCTGTGCATAAGATCTAGGTGCTGCTGTAGGCCCTCCTTGGTTGGTGACAGAAGCACCAGATCATCAGCAAACAGCAGACATTTGACTTCGGATTCTAGCAGGGGGAGGCCGGGTGCTGCAGACTTTTCTAGTGCCCGCGCCAATTCGTTGATATATCTGTTGAAGAGGGTGGGGCTTAAGCTGCATCCCTGTCTAACCCCACGACCCTGTGTGAAGAAATGTGTGTTTTTTTGCCAATTTTAACCGCACACTTGTTGTTTGTGTACATGGATTTTATAATGTCGTATGTTTTACCCCCAACACCACTTTCCATCAGTTTGTATAGCAGACCCTCATGCCAAATTGAGTCGAAGGCTTTTTTGAAATCAACAAAGGATGAGAAGACTTTGCCTTTGTTTTGGCTTGTTTGGTTGTCAATTAGGGTGTGCAGGGTGAATACATGGTCTGTTGTACGGTAATTTGGTAAAAAGCCAATTTGACATTTGCTCAGTACATTGTTTTCATTGAGGAAATGTACGAGTCTGCTGTTTATGATAATGCAGAGGATTTTCCCAAGGTTACTGTTGACACATATTCCACGGTATTTATTGGGGTCAAATTTGTCTCCACTTTTGTGGATTGGGGTGATCAGTCCTTGGTTCCAAATATTGGGGAAGATGCCAGAGCTAAGGATGATGTTAAAGAGTTTTAGTATAGCCAATTGGAATTTGTTGTCTGTATATTTGATCATTTCATTGAGGATACCATCAACACCACAGGCCTTTTTGGGTTGGAGGGGATTTATTTTGTCCTGTAACTCATTCAATGTAATTGGAGAATCCAGTGGGTTCTGGTAGTCTTTAATAGTTGATTCTAAGATCTGTATTTGATCATGTATATGTTTTTGCTCTTTATTCTTTGTTATAGAGCCAAAAAGATTGGAGAAGTGGTTTACCCATACATCTCCATTTTGGATAGATAATTCTTTGTGTTGTTGTTTGTTTAGTGTTTTCCAATTTTCCCAGAAGTGGTTCAATTCTATAGATTCTACAATTGCATTGAGCTGATTTCTGACATGCAGTTCCTTCTTTTTCCGTATTGTATTTCTGTATTGTTTTAGTGATTCACCATAGTGAAGGCGTAGACTCAGGTTTTCCGGGTCTCTATGTTTTTGGTTGGACAGGTTTCTCAATTTCTTTCTTAGATTTTTGCATTCTTCATCAAACCATGTCATTATTGTTAATTTTCTTCGGTTTTCTATTTGAGATTTTTAGATTTGATAGGGAAGCTGAGAGGTCAAATATACTGTTAAGATTTTCTACTGCCAAGTTTACACCTTCACTATTACAGTGGAATGTTTTACCCAGGAAATTGTCTAAAAGGGATTGAATTTGTTGTTTCCTAATTGTTTTTGGTAGGTTTCCAAACTGCATTCCTTCCATCTATAGCATTTCTTAATGTTACTCAGTTCCTTTGGCTTTGATGCCTCATGATTGAGTATTGCTCTGTTTAAGTAGACTGTGATTTTGCTGTGGTCTGATAGGGGTGTCAGTGGGTTGACTGTGAACGCTCTGAGAGACTCTGGGTTGAGGTCAGTGATAAAGTAGTCTACAGTACTACTGCCAAGAGATGAGCTATAGGTGTACCTACCATAGGAGTCCCCTCGAAGCCTACCGTTGACTATGTACATACCCAGCGTGCGACAGAGCTGCAGAAGTTGTGACCCGTTTTTGTTGGTTATGTTGTCATAGTTGTGCCTAGGGGGGCATATGTGGGAGGGAATGCTGTCACCTCCAGGCAGGTGTTTGTCCCCCTGTGTGCTGAGGGTGTCAGGTTCTTGTCCGGTTCTGGCATTTAGGTCGCCACAGACTAGTACATGTCCCTGGACCTGTAAATGATTGATTTCCCCCTCCAGGATGGAGAAGCTGTCTTCATTAAAATATGGGGATTCTAGTGGGGGATATAGGTAGCACACAGGAGGACATTTTTCTCTGTTAGGATAATTTCCTTTTGAATTTATAGCCAAATGTAGGATGTTCCTGTTTTGATTAATTTAATGGAGTGAGTTAGGTCTGCTCTATACCAAATTAGCATACCCCCTGAGTCCCTTCCCTGTTTCACACCTGGTAGTTTGGTGGATGGGACTACCAGCTCTCTGTAACCTAGAGGGCAACCAGTGGGTCCATCTCCTCTATACCAGGTTTCTTGCAGGATGACAATGTCTGTATTACCGATTTCTTTGGTGAAGTCCGGGTTTCTGCTCTTTAGGCCAAAGGCAGATGACCTCAGGCCTTGTATATTCCAGGATGATATAGTGAAGGCTTTTTGTTCCATAGAGTGTCCAATGTTGTTGGTCGTGGTTTGGCCTCAGGCCAGTAAGTGTGAGCAGAGCCTGCTGAGCATCTGGTACATGCCATTGGCTTGGGCGAGTGTGAGAGTGGGGGTTGGGACTTTTTGCCCGCTCACTACCTGGGCGTATGTGTGGCATCCATGTTGAGGCCCTCTTTGCGGGGGTGGGGTGCATGGGGTGGGCAGGAGTGGCATAGGTCTGATCTGAGGGGGCCTAAATGGGGTGTGGGCATGGTTGACGTGGGGGGGTGTTGATTGGTTGGGGTGGGGGGGTGGATGTGTCTGGGTGTACTGTGGTCTGGATGTAATTCCTCTTTGCGTGGGTACTCTATGTGTAGGTCCAGGGGGGGTCCTGCAGGTCTGGGAGGGTGTCTCGCTGGTCTGGGTGGGGTGTCTATTGATCTGTTGCTCCTGTGTGAAGTGTTGGGGATACGTTTGAGAGCAATGTCCTTTAGAGTCCGGGCAAAGGTGGGCACTGCTGCCTTGTAGAGGTGGACCTGGTCATAGAGGCTGTTCAAGTCCAGGGTGGAGTGGTGGGCCAGGAAAACATTTGGTTTTGAGGCACAGTCACGGGAAATACTTGCGTTTACCCGCTGTATTGTGGCAGGGTGGAAGTCATTTTGTGGTAGCAGGGTGGAGATAACCACTTGTGCGTTGGGGAAAGTAGAAGAAGCCTTTTCAATCACTCCCTTCAGTGCTGTGGCCACCCTTTCCTGCTGTGCTCTCAGGTCGTTTGTGCCTGTGTGTATTATTATGTGGCTGGGTGAACCTAGTTGGTCCTCAGACAGAAGGTCGAGGGCACGCTGGGTGTTTGGACACCAGAGTTTAGACACACTGTGTTTGGGAAAAAGTTTTTTTTCTTCTATATATTTCCCATTTGAGTCCATAAATAGTACAATCTGTGTCTTGTGTTTGTCCTCAGTGGGTGTGAGGGGGTTGTCAGAAGGGATATCAGGGTGGCTGACAGGGGAGGTGCTCAGAGGGGGTGAGAGCCGCTGGGCTTGTGGTTCTTCATTTGTCTGTTCTGCTGTGATGTCGACTCTATGGTCAGGGTCTGGTGTGGACTGTTCTGCTGTGGTGTCGAGACTTTTGTCAGGTGCTGACTCTCTCTATCTGTGTCTCTCTCTCTCTATCTGTCTCTCTCTCTCTATCTGTCTCTCTCTCTCTATCTGTCTCTCTCCCTTCTGTTGCATCTCTCTTCACTCACTGAATCAACTGCTGATTGCGGTGAATCAGTAAATTAGCAGATGCAATTGCGACATGGCTGGTATGTGATCTGGATAGGTTTCTACTATACAGAGCTGAGCTCCCTCTCCTAACACCTGGGCTGGTTCAAAACATACTGCCACTGTGTGTCCCAAATGGCACCCTATTATTTTGGTCAGAGCCCTGGTCAAAGGTAGTGCACTATAAAGGGAATAGAGAGTCATTTGGGCCGCACACACTATGTTTCAGTCAGCAGCCAGTGGCATAAGCGCATGTTACTCTAGCAAAATGTTTTATTCAAGTGCATTGGGTAGTCTCCCTACATGTTTTGTTGTTGTTGGTATTTATAGCTGTTGTGTACTTATTGTACCCGCCAGGTAGGACATTAGCCTCCCTTCTGTAAGGCAGGTGGTGAGGGAGATTCTTAAAATTGTATTGTTTTCATTATAAAACTAATTTCAGTTCTACCTAAATGACATTATTGGAAAGCCTGGTAAAAGTAACCTCATCCTCAGACTCAACTGCGAGAGAGAGCTGACTGGGTGAACGAGACTAAGTAGTAAGACCATAACTTGGCCTTATTGTATGCAATGTAATTCTGTCTCTGGTGTTCAGTTCCTGAGATTACGGTCCAATCATCAGCCAACCAACAGTGACTGTATAAGACATATGACTTATGTGACCTTAACATCATGGTTTTAATTACCTCCATAACAAATCATTGCACCCCTATAACAAAATCATCATTGTTGGGCACTGCGAAAAGAGACATTGGGCACCACCAAGAGTCATGCATAATTTGAATACTGCTTGACTTACTGAAACTGGATAATAAAGGCCTACAATGGGTATTTTATTATCATTCAGCTCACGAATATTACCAATTTACGTCACGTCTCCAGAGTCGAGTCAAGGTTAAATATATAATGGAACAGTCATGAAATATTAAATCAATTCAAAAAGCATAGCTAACGCCGTCAGAGAAAGCGTTATGATGAATACAAAACTAGGATGGGTCTGACTGGGTCACTCTAAAGAAAACTCACCAGTTGCTCATCAATCTTTTATCACTCTACTTTCAGGAAAGTTGGACAAAATCAGGCAGGGTCTACATCCCAAATGGCACCCTATATTCCTTACATAGTGTACTACTTTTGACCAGATCCCCAGTGGCCCTGGTCAAACGTAGTGCACTATTTAGGGAATTGGGTGTCTTTTGTGACACACAACCCATGCTGTCCAAAGCCCATTGCTTCATGTGTTGTTGTTGAGGAATTCACTATAGCACTGGACAGCACACAATCTGTCATGCGATCGTTATCTAATTAAAATCATTAGACCAAAGATGGGCCCAAGTATTTCACACATAGTCATGTTTTCAAGATACTTTGTGTTTTTACCTCAAACACATTCATTCAACAGAAACATTTACTTAGGATTCCACCGTCTCAATCACCTTCCACTGCCCCTTGTCACCTTCTTCCTCACCTACCATAAGACTTATCAAGGTGCAATGGAAGGTGATTTAGAAGGTGGAAAGCTGAATTTCATTATAAAGGTGAACCAAATGTAGTCTACGCGGAACTTTTCATATTTCATTAAATGCACTGAATCATGAAGAATAGACTATCAATTTCCATAATCAACAGAACACATCTCCCTGGGGAATGCTATGTAGTGGCCTTGATACACTGTATTCATTTCAATTGTATCAATGTGTGCATTGGTGTTTTAGTAAGCAGGGGTGGACTGGCCATCTGGCAGGGTCGATGCCAGGGTTGATTTCTGGTCCCGGTGCGCCCCTGTCAGTAAGGTATTGAACCCCATGGTGATCAACTGGATATCAACCAGGTATAATGAAAATTCATTTAAAACAGTTATAACACCTTCATTACAACATCCATTTAACTGTATCACCTGCATGTTAGCGTTTTTCATAATTAATCTTGTTCTGCAGGCAGCTCTGCAGTGGACACTAGCTGGCACAACCATAAAGTCATAGAATCTAATCTGAAACATAACCCTAAACACAATGCCAATCCTAACGCCTAACCTTAAAATAAGCCCAAAATGCTATTTTTTGTTTTCATACATTTTTACAATATAGCCAATTTTGACTTTGCAGCTCGCCTATCATAGAGGAACTCGCTCAGTTCTGCCTCCAGGACAAGACTCATGACAATAAACGTTGACCTGCATATCAACTCGTGGGTCCAGTTTTACTTCTGGAAAGTCCAGTTTTACTTTTATAATACACGAATTCATACTGTTAAATATTTGTGTGGACGACAATAGCCTATCCACTAACAATGTAATTTTCCTTGAATGCATGCTTGTCAACAAAGATTGATCCGCGTTTGAGCCTCTCAGGGACTGAAAAGGGTTTACCCAAATAATTTAATATGCTCAATATATGTGATTAACGAGGTCCAAATCTAAATTCGGCGCGCGCTTTTCCCCGTCGTTAATGGTCAGGATGACCGTATCACACCTTACATGTGTCAAAATAATTTACAATGAACGTACTCAGACAACATCGACAAAACACGTCACACCGTTTGACAAACATCTCAGAGGACACGGGTTGCTTTTTATTCTGATAGACTACTGAACGGTAACATCACGCATTCCAACAGATTGTCAAGAAGAGCCAGCGGACTATTGCGCGCATGTATCGTTTTACATGATTTAGGTTGAGACGTTGACTTATGCGACCTGATAACCTCATAAGATTTGACACCGAAGGAGACATGGTAGGCTATATAAAAAATATTGAACCGAGCACCTTACCTTTCCCTCTCGTTTCCTTCGCCATCCCAACCTCTACGTCTCTACCAAGGTAGGTGCGGAGTCACCGGGGTGTAATTTTGTCAGATAGTTTTAGCCGAGTGGGCGCTCCCTCCCTCGTCTCCGCACCTTGACGCCAGCCAGGCAGAAGATAGGTAGCCCAGAGGCTGTGAGGATGCGCTTTTTCTCTCGGCTTGAATTCTGCAGCTGAGATCCTCTGGCTCATCGGTGACAATACCCACATCCAGCGGATCTGCCTCTTGTACTGAACACACTTTCAGTTTTTGTATCTGTGCAGACTTTGCTACTGCCCTCCCCTCCACGACCGTCACATCAGTAGAACTGTTTCAAGGACCAGTGTTAGACTGCCTCCAGTGGTTCGCTGTTGTGCCACCCAAGGGCGTCCGTTGTATGAATTGGCTCTGCCTCCTGCAGTTGGGATTCCAATCAAATAAATTAGTCGACAGTGACACATTGATGCAAACTGATTTGCATGGGATGCACTTCTAACCATGGACGTGAGGTCTAGTTGACGTGAGGTCTAGAAATAAATATAGCCCAATTGGAAAACGACACATCTACAAAATCGCACTCCTGCCTATTCAATTAGGTAGTTACAACTGGTGTGATTGTAGAGTAAAACAATAAAGATAAGATAACCTATAAGCCTATAAACAACAGACTGAGGTTAATGTTTCAGTATGTTGAACCATAAGTATGCTGCACGCAGCAGACATGACAAATAGCTTGACAAAGACTCTTTATTGACCTTAAAGACATGATGATGTTAATGACTGTCTCCAAGCCACAGATGGGGGCCTAAAGGGCAAGGACCGAATCTCACCTTGTCATCACACTCGCTTTATTTCCTGCAGCCTTGGCTCCTCCACAGTGTTAGGTCAGTGACCCAGCTATAAAACATACTGGAACCAGAGTTCAACAGCATAGCATCACAGTACATACCTCATGGTCCAAAGACGGCTCACATCACATCTTAGGCTTTGTGCGGAGTGGACTGTTGCATTTAAGAGAAACTGTTATGAGCCACATGGATCAGATGCATGCATTAATGGCCTGCATGATGAGGGATGTAGGTTAAGTCCCAAATGGCACCCTATTCCCTCAAAGTGCACCATAGTGCAATTTTGCCCTAGTCTGGTCAAAAGTAGTGCACTACAAGGGCAAAGGGTGCCCTTTTGGATTCTGTCAAACTGTTATTAGACACATGGATAACCAGATAAGTTAATGGATGCATTGCCGTTAGGGATGTAGCCTATTGTATGTGAACTGTAGAAACAAAGCACAGTAAGGCTGGCTGGCTTGCTTCTGACATTCAGTGCCTAATCCATGATGTTTTATAGATTTCCCTGCTCTGATATTGTCAACAATCTTGGGCTAACTCTCACAACAGGCTGTCACGTCTATCAAACAATACGCTATATTAATTTAGATCACTGTCATATCTATCAAATAATGAGATATGACAGTGATCTAAATTATTATATCTATCAAACCAAATATATTAATTTAGAGTAGACCACTTTGAATATGCTGAACCCTGCTGTCTATATGTGAAGAGCCCATTCAGATAAACATAGTATCATATTCACCCCTACATGTATAGAAATCGTATTACCAAAGGACACCCATATTCCCAACCCTTTCAACAGAAAACAAGATATTGTACTATAACACAAAAACTCAAAGTAGATTCCCAACCTGAAAATCTCATTGTAGATTCCCAACCTGAAAATCTCATTGTAGATTCCCAACCTGAATACAACCTAAAAAAATCATTGTAGATTCCCAACTGAATACAACCTGAAAAACTCATTGTAGATTCCCAACCTGAACCATCTACCAAGCGCAGTGGGAAACATGGGAGAGCAGTGATTGTCTGTTGTTGTGCACAGCAGTGCAGATATATAGTTATACCCTCGTTCTATCCTCTAGCTAGCACATGACCACAGAACAGGTCATAGCCTGGGATCAGAGCAGCACTATTGCAGCTCTGCACCCTGGTGCCATTTAATGACTATCGATGGACCCAAATGCCTGAAGCTGAGCCATCTCCCTCCAATCTGAGTACTGGCCTGGCCACAGACACACTGTATTACCCAACCCTATGAGGGCCCAGGATATTTCAACCAGTCAGGATGACCAATGACAAAATACTTCTGGCTCAAGACACTGTATTGTGATTCGAGCAGGAGAGTAAAAGAAAACAGCCAGCAGGGCCAGAAAGACAGCGAGAGATAGCATTGATTACACCCAATGGTCTCACTCACAAGAACAATAAGGTAATTCAATTTAGGCAGAATAACTTTTTTCTTTAGAAGCAATCTCATCCTATGCCAAGGCAGTGTGCCAAGTCTACAACAGGTTCTACTTTGAGCTGCCCCACCCCCCAATCATAAAAAAAACTCAGCACTTGTGGCTGAGTGGAAGTCCCTGCAGCAATGTCCCAACATCTCGTGGAAAGAATTCTCAGAAGAGTGTAGGCTGTTATAGCAGCAAATGGGGGGGACCAACTCCATATTAATGGCCATGATTTTGGAATGAGATGTTCAGTGAGCAGGTGTCCACATACATTTGGTCATGTAGTGTACACTGAGTGTACAAAACATTAGGAACACCTTTCCATGACATAGACTGACCAGGTGAATGAAAGCTATGATCCTTTATTGATGAACCTGTTAAAGCCACTTTGATCAGTGTAGATGAAGGGCAGGAGACAGGTTAAAGAAGGTTTGTTAAGCATCTAGACAACTGATAAATGGATTGTGTATGTTTGCCATTCAGAGGGTTAATGGGCAAGACAAAATATTTAACGCCTTTGAACAGGGTATGGTAGTAGGTGCCAGGCACACCAGTTTAGGTATGTCAAGAACTGCAATGCAGCCAGGTTTTTCCCGCTCAACAGTTCAAGAGTGGTCCACCACACAAAGGACATCCAGCCAACTTGGCACAATTGTGGGAAGCAATGGAGTCAACATGGGCCAGCATCCCTGTGGAACACTTTCATCACCTTGTACAGTATATGCTCCAACAAATTGAGGCTGTTCTGAGGGCAAAAGGGGTGCAATTCAATATTAGAAAGCTGTTCCTAATGCCATGTACACTCAGTGTATATCCACGTATCCAGATACCTGAGAAAGCACCTGGTCTCAGCACTTCCATTTATGTACCAGCCTGTCATAAGAGACATGGGGCTGCTCCAGAATGAGGGCCAGTGGGTTCTAGCAGAAAAGAAGCCAAGAGATGACCCCATGTGTAGATCATCTACTAACAACAATGAACTTTGCACCTCAAGTCTGAAAAAGACTCTGGACCTTTTGCCTTTTAGCTATCCACACAAAGACTTAGCTTTCAATACATCTTAATTCTACTAACCATGAGTCAGCAAGGATAATGACACAGCAAGGATAAGTGTTTCACATTTGATAGCTGCCAATGCTATGAGATTACCCACTGCGTTGTGGGGGAAACATGGTTGTTTCTCTCTCGTTTCTGAAGCAGAGAATTTATAGGTCAGACTATCTGATGACATCAGGGAGATTACTGCCCAGGGAGGGCACATACTGTGCTGATCAATTTCTCAACTAGAGCAGCTGCATTCCTCTCTCATATCCACACCCAGAGCATGGATCTAACTACTACAATCTCTTCAGTAGTTGTTCAGAGAAGGAGAATATCACTGGTT
Source organism: Oncorhynchus masou masou (assembly GCF_036934945.1). Taxonomy (NCBI): domain Eukaryota; kingdom Metazoa; phylum Chordata; class Actinopteri; order Salmoniformes; family Salmonidae; genus Oncorhynchus; species Oncorhynchus masou. The sequence continues at coordinate 68,786,555 of NC_088224.1, read as the reverse complement.
CTGTAAATAGCTAAATAGTACTATAGAGAGAACATTTGTCTTACTTGGTTGAAGATCATATCCAATTGTCTAAGAATTATGAAAATTTCCAGCCATTAGCTGAACTGTCCCTGAGTGAAACCTAAAATGATTCTATCCAGCCTGAAAGGGCATTGTTGCCTCAAAATACATCACTGTGTGTACCACATAATTCATATTACCATGACTACTAGTCAATACTCACAGTCACATGAATTCTGTCTTTGACAAGGATAATTATGCTGGCTAACATACTGTAGGGACAGGCCCTTTTCACCATGAGAACAGTGGAAAAGGAGACACAGCTCTATATCTGATGGCTGTATTGATAAAGCAAGATACATCTCATTTAAAAAAATGATGTTATAATACTAACATCATTAAGATTATCAAGGTTATCAATACCTCGTTTTGACTAAATAAAACAACCTTTACATATTGTACCAGAAAAAAAGGTATTACAAAATAAACTTTTGGGCATCAGTATAAAACAGTCTGCTATGAATGTGTCAGAAAACATCACAAAAAGAAAATATATCAAAGCACCACAAAACCAATTTCATTGTGTTCTGTGTTATGTGCAAAACAGATCAGAATAGATCATAGACAGATCTTGTTGTTCTGTTTGTTAATTGTGTTGAAAATACATTTCTGTGTTGAGTCTGTTGGCTGTATGGGGCGGGAGGTGACACACTCAAAACCAAAGTATCAATAGACAGCATTCAGCACCATGAAAATGAAAAATGATTTGAAATTAGCCACCCTGACTCTCACAGACAAACAATGTATTTTTCAATTTCAAGTATTCTTCAATTCAAAAACTCCTATTATAAGGATGCGATGGCTCCGAGATTCCAATTTGTGTCGAACTCTGGGACGAAACAGAACTGTGAGAGTGAGTCATGTGTATGTGCATAAGCCTATGTAAAACCTGCATGCATTCTGACACCCACACAAAACACAGTTGGCGGAGAGAAAGAGGGTCTGATTCAGAGTGAGCTATTCACTCAGTCACTCTCTGTCCCTTGTCACAGTCAGTTTCGCTCGGGGTCAACTCAACATCTGGATGTGTCTCTCTCCTCCTTCACAGCTGCTTTCTCTCCAGGGCCTGAGAACATCCGCCACACTAGTAAAGGCTCCCTCATCCAATGTGCACGCATTATATATGCATTCTTATTGAATTGAAATCACTCATTTGGCAAACATACAGTATTTGGTGCATGCCGTGGCAAGTGGATCACACAATTTCAATGATTGCAATATGCTATCCGGATTTCCTATTAACCAATGAATGGTGCCCTTGGCTTGCTGCACCCCTATTGTTAATTCCCCAAACAATTAATTTACTTCTATGTTTCAATGTGGAAATGGAAAGAGTGAGTAATACTGTGGGAGAAGTTTATAAATGGAAAGAGTGGAGACCCTCTGTAATGTTCTCTCTAAGCTTATCAAAACCTACTTTCCCAGTGAAATTCACCCATCCCTCTGGAAGAAATACAGAATTGAACCTGCCAAATATGAATCATCTGCATTGCTTTAGTTCCATTCTATTTTGAATGTATTCTGAATGTTATCACATCAATGCAATCAGGATGTTTTTCCCCCCAAAAAATGAACTTGTTTTACATCGTTTTAGTAAAAACCGATGCATCACGCTGTATTTAACACACATAGATACATATATAAACATTAACCCAGTCTAAACTATAATCTTAGCTGGCTAAACCCTGAAGAGTAGGCAAGCTCGTTCTACATTGCCCGGTGGCCCAGGTGGGTGGAGTTCTGTTGGTGCTGAGTGGAAATATCCACCTACGCAGTACACCGGGCGATGCAAACCGAACTCGTCCAATGTTCACGAAGAGGAAGAGCTCTATTGGTTGTCTAATGGTGGATCTGAAGCAGGACGGGATGTGATTGGCTTATGACCAACATCTGACTGATAGACAGGTTACACTGATGAGTGAGAATAGCAGGCTAATTGACGTTGCATTTCCCCCCATCTGTCCCTTGATAACTGAAGCAATTGGACCGGTCCCCCTGAAACTTCCCTTCCCAAAAAACTGAAAAATAGAGTTATTTTTTTCTGAACATACAAAATTCAGATGCATAGCTCAAGAGGATGGCATATGACTTTATCTCCTGTCATCTCTCACTCTCTAAAAGTAATGAGGCAACAATAGTAGTTCTCCCTTGGGCTGGTTTTCTTAGCTCACTTTTTTTGCAACAATTCACACTCCCACACACAGATATGGTGAGAGGAGAGAGAGGCATCTCCAAATGCCAGACCTGAGTATCTGTCCTTAAGGTACCGTTAACAACATTTGCCGTATTATTCAATTACATGTGCTTCTCTTTGAAATGTCTGACTGTGATGCGTTTCTGATCTATCACACTCACATGCATTCAGTCTGCTCATAAAGACAAGGGGGATTCTCTGCATTGCACCAAATTAAGAATTATTTTAAATATGCACTCACACGCACCCCACAACTAGTCAAACACGGGACCTAATGTTTGAATAAGCAAAGAGCACTATGTTTGAGGAAGAGTTGTGTAGCCCTGGGCCAAGTGAATAATCCATCCTCCTACAGACGGTGGCATTCAGGGACTAACTAGGTAGCAAATAAATCTGTTGAGATGGCTTAAGGAACAACCAAATGCAGATACAGTTGAAGTCGGAAGTTTACATATGCTTAGATTGTCATTCAAACTCATTTTTCAACCACTCCACAAATTTCTTGTTAACAAACTATAGTTTTGGTAAATTGGTTAGGACATATTTGTACATGACATATGTCATTTTTCCAACAACAGATTATTATTATTAACAGACAGATTATTTCACATTTCCAGTGGGTAAGAAGTTTACATACACAGAGTTGACTGTGCCTTTTAAACAGCTTGGAAAATTCCAGAAAATGAAGTAATGGGTTTAGAAGCTTCTGATAGGCTAATTGACATAGTTTGAGTCAATTTGAGGTGTACCTGTGGATGTATTTCAAGACATCACCTTCAAACTCAGTGCCTCTTTGCTTGTAGACGTCCACAAGTCCGGTTCATCCTTGGGAGCAATTTCCATATGCCTGAAGGTACCACGTTCATCTGTACAAACAATAGTACAATAGTATAAAGTATAAACACCATGGGACCACACAGCCGTCATACCGCTCAGGAAGGAAACGCGTCTCTGTCTCCTGTCTCCTAGAGATGAAAGTACTTTTGTGCGAAAAGTGCAAATCAATCCCAGAACAACAGCAAAGGACCTTGTGAAGATGCTGGAGGAAACAGGTACAAAAGTATCTATATCCACAGTAAAACGAGTCCTATATCGACATAACCTGAAAGGCCGCTCAGCAAGCAAAAAGCCACTGTTCTAAAACCGGCATAAAAAGCCAGACTACGGTTTGCAACTGCACAGGGGGACAAAGATCGTACCTTTTGGAGAAATGTCCTCTGGTCTGAAGAAACAAAAATAGAAATGTTTGGCCATTATGGCCATCGTTATGTTTGGAGGAGAATGGGGAGGCTTGCAAGCCGAAGAACACCATTCCAACCGTGAAGCACGGGGGTGGCAGCATCATGTTGTGGGGGTTCTTTGCTGCAGGAGGGACTGGTGCACTTCACAAAATAGATGGCATCATGAGGTAGGAAAATTATGTGGATATATTGAAGCAACATCTCAAGACATCAGTTAAAGCTTGGTCGCAAATGGGTCTTCCAAATGGACAATGACCCCAAGCAAACTTCCAAAGTTATGGCAAAATGTCTTAAGGACAACAAAGTCAAGGTATTGGAGTGGCCATCACAAAGCCCTGACCTCAATCCTGTAGAAAATGTGTGGGCAGAACTGAAAAAGCATGTGCGAGCAAGGAGGCCTACAAACCTGACTCAGTTACACCAGCTCTGTCAAGAGGAATGGGCCAAAATTCACCCAACTTATTGTGGGAAGGTTGTGGAAGGCTACCAGAAAAGTTTGACCCAAGTGAAACAATTTAAAGGCAATGCTACCAAATTCTAATTGAGTGTATGTAATCTTCTGACCCACTGGGAATGTGATGAAATAAATAAAAGCTGAAATAAATAATTCTCTCTACGATTATTCTGACATTTCACATTCTTAAAATAAAGTGGTGATCCTAACTTACCTAAGACAGGGAATTTTTACTTGGATTAAATGTCAGGAATTGTGAAAAACTGAGTTTAAATGTATTTGGCTAAGGTGTATGTAAACTTCCGACTTGAACTGTACATTTGCATTTGAGAAAGTGAAACATTGAAAAGTACTACAGTCCCAAATGGCACTAGTAAGAGTGTACTCATAGGTCCCTGGTCAAAAGTAGTGCCATTTGTTAGTCGCTCTCACCTGTCTGCAATGGCCCAGGGATTGAAGCTGCCCACAGCCTCGTGGAAAACCAGGAGGAGGTAAACCTCGTGGTCCTGTCTGTACTGCTTGATACTCCTTTGCATGCTGGCTGGCACAGAGAGTCACGTCCCCTCTCCCCTCCTCTCACCTGGGGCTGGGAAGGTGCTGCTGCTGCGGCTGGCTGGCACAGAGAGTCACGTCCCCTCTCCCCTCCTCTCACCTGGGGCTGGGAAGGTGCTGCTGCTGCGGCCAGGTAGACCTGGGGAGACACTGTGGCAAGATGGAGAGACAGACAGGGTGTTCAGGCTGTGGAGTTAGAGAGAGAGAGAGAGAGAGAGAGAGAGAGAGAGAGAGAGAGAGAGAGAGAGACAGACAGACAGACAGACAGACAGACAGACAGACAGACAGACAGACAGACAGAGACAGACAGACAGACAGACAGACAGACAGACAGACAGACAGACAGACAGACAGAGACAGACAGACAGACAGACAGACAGACAGACAGACAGACAGACAGACAGACAGACAGAGACAGACAGACAGACAGACAGACAGACAGACAGACACACAGACAGACAGACAGACAGACAGACAGACAGACAGACAGACAGACAGACAGACAGACAGACAGACAGAGTATGCTTGGGTTCTGGATAGACAAAAACAGACAGGCAAACAGGATGCTCAGGCTGAATACCAGACTGATGGAGCTTCCCCCCGTCTTTCATTACATTGTCCTTATTTCCATTCAGCCTGTTTGAATTAGGTACATATGTCAATGGAAGTGAAAAAGCAGCAGCCTGGAATAAAACTGCTATTTATCAAGATAGGGGCCATAACGTGCACACGCGAGAGAGAGAGAGAGAGAGAGAGAGAGAGAGAGACAGACAGACAGACAGACAGGAGAGTGAGAGAGAGAGAGAGAGAGAGAGACAGACAGACAGACAGACAGACAGACAGACAGACAGACAGACAGACAGACAGACAGACAGACAGACAGACAGACAGACAAAGAGGAGAGAGAGAGAGAGAGAGCTGGTTGTCCCATCCACCAAACTACCAGGTGTGAAACAGTGAAGAGACTCAGGGGGTATGTTAATTTGGTATAGAGCAGACTTAACCCACTCTATTAAATTAGTCAAAACAGGAACATTTTTACATTTGACTAATTAATAATGAAATTATTTCAATAGTGAAAAATGTTCTTATGTGTGCTATCTCTATCCCCCCAATAGAATCCCCATACTTTAACGATGACAGATTCTCCATCCTAGAGGGGGAGATCAACAATTTCCAGGCCCATGGGCATGTACTAACAAGTCTGTGGTGACCTATATGCCAGAACTGGACAAGAACCTGACACCCTCAACACAAAGGGGGACAAACACCTACCCGGAGGTGACAACATTCCCTCCCCCAAATGCCCCCCTAGACACAACTGCGACAACATAACCAACAAAAACGGGTCACAACTCCTGCAGCTCTGTCGCACGCTGGGTATGTACATAGTCAATGGTAGGCTTTGAGGGGACTCCTATGGTTGGTACACAGATAGCTCATCTCTTGGCAGTAGTACTGTAACCCACTTTATCACTGACCTCTTAGAGCGTTCACAGTCAGCCCACTGACACCCCTATCAGACCACAGCAAAATCACAGTCTACTTGAACGGAGCTTTGTTCAATCATGAGGCATCATAGCTAAAGGAGCTGAATAATATTAAGATTGGTTGTGAGGTCTGGGATCCGCTTACCAACCAAGAATTCACAAAATGGGACAAACACCAAATTGAGACTCTGCATGCAGAAAAATATCCTCTGTGTACAATGTAAAACACCAAATAATGCATGCTGAGCAGAATTAGCCGATACCCGCAAATGATCAAAATCCAGAAAAGAGCCGTTAAATTCTACCACCACCTGAAAGGAAGCAATTCCAAACCTTCCATAACAAATCCATCACCTACAGAGAAATAAACCTGGAGAAGAGCCCTCTAAGCAAGCTGGTCTTGGTGCTCTATTCACAAACACAAACAGACCTCACAGAGCCCCGGGACAGCAACACAATTAGACCCAACCAAATCATGAGAAAACAAAAAGAGAATTACATTGGAACGTAAGAGCAAATGCTATCTGACCCCAAATGCTATCACACCCTAAACAGAGAGTACAGTGGCAGAATACCTGACCACTGTGACTGACCCAAAATTAAGGACATCTTTGACTATGTACAGACTCAGTGAGCATAGCCTTGCTATTGAGAAAGGCCGCCAAGAGCAAACCTGTCTCTCAAGAGAAGACAGGCTATGTGCTCACTGCCCACAAAATGAGGTGGAAACTGAGATGCCCTTCCTAACCTCCTGCCAAATGTATGACCATATTAGAAACACATATTTCCCTCAGATTACACAGACCCACAAAGAATTTGAAAACAAATCCAATTTTGATAAACTCCCAAATCTATTGGGTGAAATACCACAGTAAAAGGCCAACCAGTGAAGAACACCATTGTAAATACAACCTATATTTATGTTAATGTATTTTCCCTTTCGTACTTTAACTATTTGCACATCATTACAACACTGTATATAGACATAATATGACATTTGAAATGTCTTCATTCTTTTGGAACTTTTATAAGTGTTCATTTTTTATTGTTTATTTCACTTTTGTTTATTATCTATTTCACTTGCTTTGGCAATGTAAAGATACATTTTCCATGCCAATAAAGCCCTTAAATTGAAATTGAACTGAGAGAGAGGAGAGAGAGAGAGACAGAGAGAGGTGTGATGCTACATTCTAAAGTCTGTGTGCTCCCCTCACACCCACACTCTCCTCTGCCTCAAGTGGAGGGTGCCAGCTGGGGGCTCATTTGGGCAATGTCAAGGCCAGGGTTGTAATATTTGTTTCTGAGAGTAAGTCAGTTCAGCTCTGGCAACAGCTCTGGCTGCTACTATATTTAGAGACAAACACAGCAGTTCCACAAGTAAAGTGCCTCTCTAATGTTCTTCCCACACACCAACCCAGGTCCAGCCACATTTTCTCCTGCTGCTCATGGGGTCCGCACACCATGGGGACAGGCTGCTGCTCATGGGGTCTGCACACCATGGGGCCAGGCTGTGAGCAGACAGAGACACAGCGAAAAGTGCCAGGTTGGGTATTTCACTGTTAGCCCTGCCAATCCCCTCCATCCCTGAACTACACACAGCACCCATTTCTGCTCTGATAGGTCATTTAAGGGCCATTGAGGCGATAACACAATAATTTCCCTTCTCCCCTTGTGCAAGATTTCCTTTATGTCCACACAAAATGGAATAACACACTTAGATTAAAAGCAGAGTGAAGGCGCCCAAGGGTTATGTGCAACTTTAAGAGTGTGGGCATGAGGGCACCAGTCAGGAAACACCTTTCACAAATTCAAGTGGCAGTACATTTTTACAAAAGAGAAGATTTTCACATGGGTAGGGTTTGAGCACGGTAAGGTGATGTGAATGCCAATGTATACAAGCTGCACTACTCTTTCTCCTAGCTCTACAAGGATGCTTAGAAAGCTTAGAGACAATGAGGACAGACTCACTGACACATGTTAATCGTCGGTGGTGAATATTTTGCGGTCTGTTCACTGTTGTGAGTGTGGGCAGCAGTTGCTGACAGGGGGAGGAGAGGGTAGCTGCAGTCTGATCATAGCCTGACAAACCCAGCCCTCTCACATCCACCTACTACAGAAAGGCCTAACACAAACAACTCAAATTGATGAGCAGCCTGAGCCATAAATCCCCACAGCGAGGTGCGTGATATCGACTTCAAATGACTTTCAAGATAGTTTGTCGTTCTTCTCTAACAACTACATAAGTCTATCGCCAAGGAAACAGAGAAAGCGGCAAAGCACCAGCTCCATATGTGATATATCAAACAGGAAGCAGACTGCGCTGGGCTTGATTCCGAGACAGCAAGAGAGAGAGTGAAAGAGAGAGAGCGAGAGAGAGAGAGACCCAAATCTGTTTCAGAGATAGTGGGGGGTGATTCAGGAAAGAGGCTGGCTACAGCTCTACCGCTAGAGAACTGGTGCTTAGGTTCTGAGAGCAGAGAAACAAATCAATGCACTAAGAAAACAGGTGGATGGGGAAAACAGTGCAGAGAAAAGAAGGTGAATCATTGCAATGTGGTAGCAACTTGTATTTCCTTCTGCCTACAACAATAACAGATGGTTCTACCTATCAGAGCCAATCGCAGAGACAGGAGCAGTGGTGGAGTTTCTTGGGAGCTAAAAGTCTTGATTAGATAGGCTGGTAACAGCCATCACCTCATCAAATCTATTGAGAGACCAATTTCCTGTAACAAGGTTATGGCTTAGAAGAGATTTTTCTGAGAGGACAGTACAAGAGAGTGAAGGTTTGAGAGAACAGTATGAGAATAATGGTTTGAAAGAAAGAGGAACACACCAGGGACAAAAGCAGGGCTCCCCAACCCTGTTCCTAGAGAGCTATCATCCTGTAGTCTCTCTCCAACCCTGTTCCTAGAGAGCTATCACCCTGTAGGCTCTCTCCAACCCTGTTCCTAGAGAGCTATCACCCTGTAGGCTCTCTACAACCCTGTTCCTAGAGAGCTATCATCCTGTAGTCTCTCTCCAACCCTGTTCCTAGAGAGCTATCATCCTGTAGGCTCTCTCCAACCCTGTTCCTAGAGAGCTATCATCCTGTAGGCTCTCTCCAACCCTGTTCCTAGAGAGCTATCATCCTGTAGGCTCTCTACAACCCTGTTCCTAGAGAGCTATCATCCTGTCGGCTCTCTCCAACCCTGTTCCTAGAGAGCTATCATCCTGTCGGCTCTCTCCAACCCTGTTCCTAGAGAGCTATCGTCCTGTAGGCTCTCTACAACCTTGTTCCTAGAGAGCTATTGTCCTGTAGGCTCTCTCCAACCCTGTTCCTATAGAGCTATTGTCCTGTAGGCTCTCTCCAACCCTGTTCCTAGAGAGCTATTGTCCTGTAGGCTCTCTCCAACCCTAATCTGGGACACCTGATTCTAATAATTAGCTGGTTGAAAATCTGAACCGGGTTAGTTACAACTGGGGTTGGAGCGAAAACCTACAGAAGGGTAGCTCTCCGGTAACAGGGTTGGAAAGCCCTGACAAAAGACTGGAGAGAACAGAAATCATCAGTCTTCAGACAGTAGCAGAGTGATCAGTCTTTAATATGACCACTGATTTGTTTGTCTTGGTGGTGGTGGAGCTGTGGTCAGTCAGCATCCGTCAGAGAGGGACCAGTAGGGCGGGTGTCATCCTCCCTCCACTAGGTCTTCTCACCATGGAGACCTCTTATCCTCTGCTCCAATGATGCATGACCTCCCCCCACCCACTCTGTTGCTCTCACCACACGCATACTGAGGATTAGACTCTCTACCCACCTATCATCTCCATCATAAATCACCCACCCCAATTCAACCCAGGTCACAGAGAGGGACGAGGATCTACAGCTAGTCTAATCCATGTTGAAATATTATATTTAAAAACAATGCATTTGGACTGAGTGTTTCCCAGGGGGACTGAAGTATCTCCATTAAAGCTCTAGCCTAGTCTAGTAGTCTAGACTCAATAGCTACAGCAGCTGGCAAAAGTATTCACCCCTTTGGCATTTGTCCTATTTTGTTGACTTACAACCTAGAATTAAAATGGATTTTCGGGGGTTTGTATTATTTGATTTACACAACATGCCTACCACTTTGAAGATACAAAATAGTTTTCATTGTGAAACAGACAAAAAATAAGACAATGAACTTTAGCGTGCACAACTATTCACCCCCCTCAAAGTCAATACTTTGTAGAGGCACCTTTTGCAGCAATTACAGCTGCAAGTCTCTTGGGGTATGTCTCTATAAGCTTGGCACATCTAGCCACAGAGATTCTTGCCCATTCTTCAAGGCAAAACTGCTCCAGCTCCTTCAAGTTGGATGGGTTCCGCTGGTGTACAGCAATCTTTAAGTCATACCACAGATTCTCAATTGGATTGAGGTCTGGGCTTAGACTAGGCCATTCCGAGACATTTAAATGTTTCCCCTTAAACCATTCAAGTGTTGTTTTAGCAGTACGCTTAGGGTCTGCTGGAAGGTGAACCTCTTTCCCAGTCTCAAATCTCTGGAAGACTGAAACAGGTTTCCCTCGAGAATTTCCCTGTATTTAGCGCCATCCATCATTCCTTCAATTCTGACCAGTTTCCCAGTCCCTGCCGATGAAAAACACTCCCACAGCATGATGCTGCCACTACCATGCTTCACTGTGAGGATGGTGTTCGCGGGGTGATGAGAGGTGTTGGGTTTGCCCCAGACATAGCATTTTCCTTGATGGCCAAAAAGCTACATTTTAGTCGTCTCATCTGACCAGAGTACCTTCTTCAATATGTTTGGGGAGTCTACCGCATGCCTTTTGGCGAACACCAAACGTGTTTGCTTATTGTTTTCTTTAAGAAATGGCTTTTTTCTGGCCACTCTTCCGTAAAGCCCAGTTCTGTGGAGTGTACGGCTTAAAGTGGTCCTATAGACAGATACTCCAATCTCCGCTGTGGAGCTTTGCAGCTCCTTCAGGGTTATCTTTGGTCTCTTTGTTGCCTCTCTGATTAATACCCTCCTTGCCTGGTCAGTGAGTTTTGGTGGGTGGCCCTCTCTTGGCAGGTTTGTTGTGGTGTCATATTCTTTCCATTCTTTAAATATGGATTTAATGGTGCTCAGTGGGATGTTCAAAGTTTTGATATTTTTTTTATAACCCACCCCAGATCTGTACTTCTCCATAACTTTGTCCCTGACCTGCTTGGAGAGCTCCTTGGTCGTCATGATGCCGCTTGCTTGGTGGTTCCCCTTGCTTAGTGGTGTTGCAGAATCTGGGGCCTTTCAGAACAGGTGTATATATACTGAGCTCATGTGACAGATCATGTGACACTTTAATTGCACACAGGTGGACATTATTTAACTAATTATGTGACTTCTGGAGGTAATTGGTTGCACCAGAACTTATTTAGGGGCTTCATGGCAAAGGGGGTGAATACATGTGCACGCACCACTTTTCCGTATTTTATTTTTTGAATTTTCTGAAACAACTATTTTTTTTCATTTCACTTCACCAATTTGGACTATTTTGTGTATGTCCATTACATGAAATCCAAATAAAAATCCATTTATATTACAGGTTGTAATGCAACAAAATAGGAAAAACACCATTGGGATGAATACTTTTGTAAGGCACTGTAAGTGGTTCATTGGAGTGAAAGGGGTCTAGATATTTGTAAATGAACTTCCTCATCAACTGTAACCACATTTTCTAAGGAGAGCTTTGAACAAATGATACCTTAACAGAAGTGTACATTTGCCAGCGAGAATACTTTCCAACAGCTGTTTCCAAGTGCTGTTCAAATCTACAAGACGATGTTATACCATATACATACACGTGATGACTGGAAAAGGCTGACCATCGGGGAGTGTAAGCTTTTTCTCTTACTTAGGTGATCTCAACGCAGCACAACACAGGCTTTGAACCTCCCAAAAAATAAACTTACACTTGATTTAACAATGACAAATAACAAAACACCTAAAAAAAACAGAATGGGGGAGAAATTAGTTCCTATGAATTCCAGAACAAATCAGATGAGAGTTGTGCTTTGAGGATTGTGTACAATAACATTGTGTTCTATTCTCAACAGTGGTGGAAAAAGTACCCAATTGTCATACTTGAGTAAATGTAAAGATTCTTTATTAGAAAATGTACTCAAGTAAAAGTGAGAGTCACCCATTAAAATACTACCTGAGTAAAAGTCTAAGTATTTGGTTTTAAATATGCTGAACTTAAGTATCAAAATTAAATGTAATTGCTAAAATATATATTAAGTAAACCAGACGGAAACTTTTTATTTTTAAGGGGCACACTCCAAGACTCAGACAGAATTAACAAACGAAGCATGTGTGTTTAGTGAGTCCACCAGATCCTCAGTAGGGATGACCAGGGATGTTCTCTTGAATAACTGTGAATTGGACAATTTTCTTGACCTGCTAAGCATTCAAAATGTAACGAATACTTTTGTGTGTCAGGGAAAATGTATGGAGTAAAAAGTACATCATTTTATTTAGGAATGTAGTGAAGTAATAGTAGTCAAAAATATACAGTTGAAGTCAGAAGTTTACATACATCTTAGCCAAATACATAAACTGAGTTTTTCACAATTCCTGACATTTAATCCTATGAAAAAAGTCCCTGTTTTAGGTCAGTTAGGATCATCACTTTATTTTAAGAATGTGACATGTCAGAATAATAGAATAGTAGAGATAATTATTTATTTCAGCTTTGATTTATTTCATCACATTCCCAGTGGGTCAGAAGATTACATACACTCAATTAGTATTTGGTAGCATTGCCTTTAAATTGTTTCACCTGGGTCAAACGTTTCTGGTAGCCTTCCACAACCTTTCCACAATAAGTTGGGTGAATTTTGGCCCATTCCTCTTGACAGAGCTGGTGTAACTGAGTCAGGTTTGTAGGCCTCCTTGCTCGCACATGCTTTTTCAGTTCTGCCCACACATTTTCTACAGGATTGAGGTCAGGGCTTTGTGATGGCCACTCCAATACCTTGACTTTGTTGTCCTTAAGCCATTCTGCCACAACTTTGGAAGTATGCTTGGGGTCGTTGTCCATTTGGAAGACCCATTTGCAACCAAGCTTTAACTTCCTGACTGATGTCTTGAGATGATGCTTCAATATATCCACATAATTTTCGTACCTCATGATGCCATCTATTTTGTGAAGTGCACCAGTCCCTCCTGCAGCAAAGTACCACCACAATATGATGCTGCCACCCCCGTGCTTCATGGTTGGGATGGTGTTCTTCGGCTTGCAAGCATCTCCCTTTCTCCTCCAAACATAACGATGGTCATAATGGCCAAACATTTCTATTTTTGTTTCATCAGACCAGAGAACATTTTTCCAAAAAGTACGATCTTTGTCCCCATGTGCAGTTGCAAACCGTAGTCTGGCTTTTTTCATGGCGGTTTTGGAGCAGTGGCTTCTTCCTTGCTGAGCGGCCTTTCAGGTTATGTTGATATAGAACTTGTTTTACTGTGGATATAGAAACTTTTGTACCTGTTTCCTCCAGCATCTTCACAAGGTCCTTTGCTGTTGTTCTGGAATTGATTTTCACTTTTCGCACCGAAGTACATTAATCTCTAGGAGACAGAACGCGTCTCCTTCCTGAGTGGTATGACGGCTGTGTGGTCCCATGGTGTTTATACTTGCATACTAATGTTTGTACAGATGAAGGTGGTACCTTCAGGTGTTTGGAAATTGCTCAGACTTGTGGAGGTCTACAATTTTTTTTCTGAAGTCTTGGCTGATTTCTTTTGATTTTCCCATGATGTCAAGCAAAGAGGCACTGAGTTTGAAGGTAGGCCTTGAAATACATCCACAGGTACACCTCCAATTGACTCAAATTATGTCAATTAGCCTATCAGAAGCTTCTAAAGCCATGACATCATTTTCTGGAATTTTCCAAGCTGTTTAAAGGCACAGTCAACTTTGTGTATGTAAACTTCTGACCCATTGGAATTGTGATACAGTGAAGTATAGGTGAAACAATCTGTCTGTAATACAATTGTTGGAAAAATTACTTGTGTCATGCACAAAGTACATGTTCTAACAGACTTGCCAAAACTATAGTTTGTGGAGTGTTTGAAAAACAAGTTTTATTGATGCCAACCTAAGTGTATGTAAACTTTCGACTTCAACTGTACCTAGTAAAGTAGATACCCCCCAAAAACGACTTAAGTATACTGAACAAAAATATAAACACAACATGCAACAATTTTAACAATTTTATTGAGTTACAGTTCATATACGGAAATCAGTAAATTTAAATAAATAAATTAGGCTTTAATCTATGGATCATGTGAATTAGGCCCCAAATCACATGATGGGCAGGGACACAGCCACCGGTGGGCCTGGGAGGGCATAGGCCTACCCACTTGGGAGCCAGGTCCACCCACTCATCAGCATTAGTTTTTATCCACAGAAAAACTCATCAGTTTCATCAGCTTTCTGGGTGGTCTCAGACGATCCCGCAGGTGAAGAAGCCGGATGTGGAGGTTCTTGGCTGGCATGGTTACACGTGGTCTGCGGTTGTGAGGCCGGTTGGACGTACTGCCACATTCTCTAAAACGACATTGGAGGCAGCTAATGGTAGAGACATTAAATTATCTGGCAACAGCACTGGTGGACATTCCTGCAGTCAGCATACCAATTGCATGCTCCCTCAAAACTTGAGACATATGTGACATTGTGTTGTGTGAGAAAACGGCACATTTTAGAATGGCCTTTTATTGGCCCCCGCACAAGGTGCACCTGTGTAATGATCATGCTGTTTAATCAGCTTCTTGATATGCCACACCTGTCAGGTGGATGGATTATCTTGGCAAAAGAGAAATGCTCACTGACAGCAATGTTAACAAATTTGTGCACAACATTTGAGCGAAATATGCCTTTTGTGCGTGAGTGATTGGCATACTGAATGATGTGTGCACTACTTTCATAAGCTATGAGATATGGCTATGCAGCCAATCCCTGGTGTGTGTTTGTGTTGTCTGCAGTGGAAGGGCCTGCTGACTCCCTCTCCCTGTGCTGAGCAGTGTTGGTTGTTAACACAGGTAATCACAAGCTTAGACAACACACACAACATATTGAGCTCTGCACACTAATAGGCAGCTGTGCCCACTCTCCGCTTCCCAAACCCACCGCATTAATCACTGTTTTCATACATTCTACCCTACAACAACAACTGTCCACACACACACACACACGGATTAGCTATCACTTTCCATTCAAGCCTTATAGAATGACTAGCCCCCTCTAGTGACTGTCTGACATACTAAATGGGATTTCTTCCAAGTGCTTTAAACACACTGTAAATCTTCCTGTGGTGAATTGCCCTATAAAAAGAGTGAGAACATAATTTCATTAACCTAATGATAGCAATAACTCTCTCCGTCTCTCTGGATTTATCATCAGTTTGCCACTTTTCCACTAACAATCCCTAACGCAGAAACCTGATGGAGTTTGAACTTCATCACAATGAGTATGCATGAGTAGTAATTGAGCATAACTGTGTCTATAACTAGCCTATAGCTCTCTGCACTGTGTTATACTACGGCCCAGAGCTCCACCTCAGTATTTTTTTGATCAAGGAAGTCCCATTGAGGTCAGAAGACCTCTTTTATAAGGGAGACCTGGCCAAATGAATGAATGACATGTGGAGAAGCATAAGGACAACCAGAGACAAAGCACCACAGAGCTATAGATAACTTTGATGAGGCAGTACATTATCTAGTTACGTACCATCATCTGGTCCATTATTTCTTTCACTATTGATTGTGTATTGTCTGGCATCGAAGTGGCCATTATAATATGATGGATAGGCTATATTTCAACCTATAAAATTTCAGTGGCTCTACTTCCTGGAGTTGGGAATGTAATAAAAAATAAATGAGAAAACAACTCCAGACGTATGGGAATAATCTTCATTTTGAAGCTAGGAGCTACACTTTGGTAATAGAATTAGCCTGTGCTCCTGTTCATCTCTTCTGATCTGAGGAGGGAGGGCTGGTTGCAGACAGACAGAAAGCAATCTGAGAAATGTCATTCCTATATGAGCCATCCAACAGGCAATAGTGTGCTCTTGTTATCAGAAGGGCTTCACTTGAGACGGAATAATAATCACCTCCGCTCTGAACAACACTTCTGACATATAAAGAATGGATGTGATCTTGATGAAAAACGACAACAGGACTACGAGGGCTGACAAAGGACCCTCCAGAGAAATATGCATTTTAGTGCTGGCAGTGCAGTACTAGAGATGTGCACTCAGCAACCATTTCTGCCTAGATGTGGCACATGAGGATAAAAATGTAGAAATAGAATTGTGTATCTTTGATATGTCAAGATGTCCCAAGACAAACACTATCTCACCAAGAGAAGAATCAGTGAGCCAGACACACAAACCAATCTAGAGTGATTCCATACGAAACCAGAACCAAAAAATACCATGATTTTGGGGATTTTCACCAAATGTTATCCATATAATGGTCCTTTAGAGCAGGTTTTCCCAAACTTGGGCCTGGAGTTTTTGCCCTAGCACTGATTTAATTGAGAAAGAATGAATCAAAGTTGGCATATTTATTAGATTTTGGCCTTACCCAGGCTCCTTCAAGACTCCATATGACTTGGCGTCATATGAAGCTTTACCACTGCTCTGTAGTACTTGATTTCAGTAAAACAAAACATTGTTTACAATAATGTATGAATATTCACAAATAAATACATGAGTTTTGAAAAATAATAAAAAATTATTTGGCTTATCTTTCAATATATCGTTGAACATAATATACTCTACGGGCATCTCAAAGTTCCAGAGTGGGATCTCTGGTAGTTTTAAAGTTATGGACAATTTTATACAGCAAAATTGGCATAGTAATGTAACCAATTACAGCCCTCATTTTACTTGTATCATTGCACATCATGCTAATCACCAGCAGGAACATTTGCAACAATAAAAAAAATAAAAGGTTTTCCCAATATTCACGTTTATAGATTTCAATATTCATACACGAATGTAAAAAAAAGTGTATTGAAACTAAAATATTAATCATATCAGTGTCACGACTCCCACGGAAGGTGGCTCCCCTGCCTGTTCGGGCGGCTCTCGGCGGTCGTCGTCGCCGGTCTACAAGCTGCCACTGATCCCGTTTTCCTTTTCTGTTTGTTTTGTCTTATTGGTTGCACCTGTCTCTTATTTTGTTTTTTATTCAGGACTATTTAAGCCTGTTAGGCCCGCCTGTTTTCGTGCGGGCTTGTTTTCTGTTAGTCGATGTTGTGCGTGTAGTTCCTGTCCGTGTGTGCCCTGTGTTTGGTTGGACATTTTTTCGGGCATTAGCATTGGAAACCGAAATAAAGTCCGGTTTCCCCAGTATCCTCTGCGTTTGACTCCACACCCACCACTCAAGGCGTTCATATGACACCAATTTTTGCTCTAAACACCTAGAGATTAAATGGCAGTGGTCACCAACCGGTCGATCACGATCGACTGATTGATCTTCAAGGCAGTCTAGTCGATCACCAAACATTTCTGTAGAACAGCCAATGATAAAGGCTTGCACTCCTTTTTTAATATTATTCATGTTGCGCTGTTTTGCAGTAGGTGCACTTGGTTCAGAAGCCCTGTGCACTAGGTAGGCAAAATGTTCCCATTTTGAACCATTTAATTTGTCTGAAAAGACAAACTCCGCCGAGAGAGAGCTGAGGCTAAACTGGGAGATCTGTCGCTAAATCGAGTGCGCCTACTGCGCTGGCCAATTTGATAGCTCAAATCACTACAGCTTCCACAACCCCGGCCACGTTAAATTTGATACTAGCCTATGTGAGATTTCACAACTTTCAAAACCATGAGCAGAGACAACACAGAGCTGTTTTTATGAGCGAGTTCATGTGTTCGTTTTTATTTTGCACTATTACAAAACATAAAACGATCTACTGCCTCCTTCCACTCGAGCTTCAGCTGCAATAAATGAGCATCTAAATACAGTATATGGATAGCCTTGCGTTTGTATTATTATTAGCAGTTCATCGTGTCTATTTTAATATAAAGGAATATTTAACTTTCTCTGATCATAGGACCATGAATTTGTGCCCAACGCAGATGCGGTTTGACTTGAATTTAGCCATCAGGTGGAAAACATGTCCCCTCTCTCTGGACAGTCTCCTACCGGAGGAAAGAAAGAAGAGAACAGGGACCGTGAGAGATGAACCCTCTGCTCTCTCCCTCCCTCCGCTGAGACTAATGCTGCGTTCAAAACAACTGGGAACTCGGAAATCTCAGACTTCCAACTTCAGTGCGTTTAAAACAACTGGAAACTCAGGGAAAAACGAGAATTCCAAGTAGAAAACTTGGGCATCTTTCTGGAGTTCCGACTTTACGAATGGAAAATCACTGATGTCATGATTTGACCTCGTTTTTTCCAGATTTCCCTAGTTGTCTTGAAAGCACCATGTAAATTATTTGCTAATTATTTCAATTTATACTCAGCTGTGCCTTGAAAGTGCTTCACCAACAAAAATAAATCTGAGCGGTAGATTTTGGCTTGCTATTTGACTGCGAGGAAAAGGTTGGTGACCACTGCATTATGGAGTCTTAAAGAAGGCCTGGGTATGTGACCACTGCATTGTGGAGTCTTAAAGAAGGCCTGGGTAGGTGACCACTGCATTGTGGAGTCTTAAGGAAGGCCTGGGTAGGTGACCACTGCATTGTGGAGTCTTAAAGAAGGCCTGGGTAGGTGACCACTGCATTGTGGAGTCTTAAGGAATGCCTGGGTAGGTGACCACTGCATTGTGGAGTCTTAAAGAAGGCCTGGGTAGGTGACCACTGCATTGTGGAGTCTTAAGGAATGCCTGGGTAGGTAACCACTGCATTGTGGAGTCTTAAAGAAGGCCTGGGTAGGTGACCACTGCATTGTGGAGTCTTAAAGAAGGCCTGGGTAGGTGACCACTGCATTATGGAGTCTTAAAGGTAAGGCCTGGGTTGGTGACTGCTGCATTATGGAGTCTTAAAGGTAAGGCCAAAATGAATTATTTCTCAACTATGCTTTTAAATACAAATGTCAAATACATGTAAACAATCTTTCCTCCAAAGGACCATTTGATGGATGACATTTAGTGAAAATTGCCCAAATCATAGTATTTTTTTGTCCTGGTGTAGTATGGAATCAATCTCTATTGGCACCTGTATCTTTGTCAACCCTTTGAAGCTAGCGCTCAGAACACAGGCCTACAGGGAAACATACTGGGAAGGAAGGAGGAAGAAAATACTCCCTGTGTGTTGGCACATAAAAATCTATCATTTTCAGCCCTGAGTGTTTGGCTGACTAATTTTCTCCACATAATCAAGGATAATAGAAAGACTGGAGGGAAGAACTCCTGAACGTGCTCTGTGTGCTTGTAGGGGATGAGACAATCAATCCCTATTGCTTTGCAAATGAGATAGAATGCGATGAAAACTTGCCCGGCATTCTCAGGGACACAACATACAATCATTGTGTTGTGCTTTCACACGAGTGCAGTCATCAATACAAAAAAATACCTGGCTTCATATTATCTCATTCACATTATCTCATTTATACAGCTACTGGGGGTAAAGCAAGGGAAATACAAGGGAGAGAATTTTCATGACGCACTCTGCTAGTCTTTTTATCGGAATCCTGTCAGAGGCTCAGGCCATTTTCCTTGTCTAACACACCAATGAAATTACCTGCCAGTCAGGCAGGGGTGAGAAGTCCCATTGGACTTTGTAATTCACTGGGCTGTGAGAGGGAGGAAGACACAGCGTCAGACATTCCTGGGCGAGTCTAATGCTCTCTTCATAGAGGCAGGAAGATACAGGTAGCTAGTATCTACAACACAGGGGTAGAAGTAAAGCTATCTGGCCAATCAATACCAATGCAAAATCAAGAAAGCCATGGTCAGTTAGTTCTGCTAGTGTTATTTTATTCATAAACCATATGAAATAACTAGGCAAAGTCATAACCTGCGCTATGAATGGAATTTGGGTTGACCACATCTTCCTCCCAACCCACAAAACAGACAGCAAAGAGTTAGTGGTGGTTGTAGTTTCTGCTGGTCTTTAGAGTCAGAAATAGGTTACAGATGGATAGGTAAAAGCAAACGGACAGAGTGAGAGATGAGTCACAGAAGAGTTGGTCTGAGCCCCTCCAGAAGGTCCAGGAACAGTGAACTAATCTGTCTTTAATATGCTAACGGTGCAGCTGCTTGAATATGTTTTCACTGCATCATGCTGGCATGTGCGCTCTGCTCCACTCTCAACAACTTACTTCCCCTGTCACCCGTTGGCTCTCATCTCTCTCCCCTCCTTCTTCTTCCTTCATTCCTAAGTAATTTAAGCAATGGCAGCTACAGCTATACCTCTGGGCAGGGGAGGGAGGCAGAGGCACACTGATGCACTCCCTTTATGTCTTGCCAGAGGGTGAGGTGGGGGGGGTTAGTGTTTGAAGGGGTTAGGTTTGGTCTCATAGCAGCCTGGAGAGATTAGGGGTGGAGAAGAACAGCCAGAATTGAGGCACAACAAAGCAGTGCATTCTGGGAAAGGCATAAACAACGTTCCACCTCCATCCGTTTTGTTGATCGTCTGGAGTGGACGTCAGCTGTAAAATAAAGTAATTGACAGTTTTTGGGACAGTGGTTTTGTTGGGCACTTTCTCACTGTCTTAAATTTAGGGGATCAATGTTCTGCATCAGTTTTGTCTCGTTATATTGTCCTTTATGAGTTCCTGCCTGATAAGGTACAGCTAATACAGCAGGTTAAGTGATGTCATACACCATTACCCTCTGTAATGAATTCCCATTTAGAGGAGACTGCAGAAGGCCCATCACCCAGTATAGCATCTCATAACCATTAACCACAATCTGCAACATCAACAAATTATAAATGTATAATTAAGCAATAAGGCATGAGGGGTTGTGGTATATGGCCAATATACCACTGCTAAGGGCTATGCATGACGCAACGTGGAGTACCTGGACACAGCCCTTAGCTGTGGTATATTGGCCATATACCACAAACCCCTGGGGTGCCTTATTGCTATTATAGTGGTTACCAATGTAATTAGAGCCGTAAAAATACATTATTTGTCATACCCGTGGTGTATGGTCTGATATACCACGGCTGTCAGACAAATCAGCATTCAGGGCTCGAACCACCCAGTATATAATGTCATATATTCCTTATTAATATATTTCTGTTTCTCAAACCATCTGTCCATACATCAACCCATTCAACTCAGACAGTGCTTGAAGCTTTCTCTAAGATGGTGGCTGCAGTATTGCATGGTGATTACTACAAATATTAACATACAGATACTGTAACAATACACAATGTTATATTGAATTCTGTGCATAGGACTATTCAGAGAAAAGAGCGCTTTGGCAACACCAGATGAAAAAACACCCGGTCTCCACAGGGCTCTCCAGGACAATGTCAGCCGTGGTGGTGTGTCTCAGTGTTGGCCCGGTGATCCTGACGGGCTGAGGAAAGACTGGCCTGGAGCAGGCCTCTAGGGCCTTGAGAGAGAGATGGGGATGGGAGAAAGAGGTGTGGAAAAGGAGAGTTAGGAAGAGGGATAGCCTTGCTCTCAACTGGCTGAAACAGCACTAAGACAATACCTCCACCTGCAGTGCACCAGAGGAACAACAATTCAAACCCTCATGCAAAACTGTGTGGAGGAGTTACTTGGCCTGTTTACTCCCCAGTTGTGTCCCCTTTGTCCCAGTAGTGAGGGTCTGAGTACGTGATGGTAGAAAAGTGCCTCCTCACAACTTCCTGGTCTTTCTGATCAGACACATAGATGATAAAATAAGTATATTATTTAAATACATTTTTCAGCCAAACAATAATACAAATCCGGACAGGACTGGACAGTGTATTCACTGTATCCCCATAGCACAGCTTGCCCAAGCTGTCAAACATCACACAGGCCTTGCATGACAAACTAACTAGCGGTGTCCTTTCAAGCTCCCTGTGACCTTTGTGTGGTGGTCTTTCCTTAGGGACATGCTCAGGGCTCACCTCCATCTCCTCCATGCGTAGCAGCACGCTCTCCAGGGTGGGGGCCTGGAGCTGTGCCAAACCCTCCATCTGTCTGTCTCCGCCACCCAGGTGGCCAGCACTGCATCAGCCAGCAGCTCCTCTAGCAGGGCCTCACTCAGCACCTTAGCGCACTCTGCAGCCTGGAGAGGGAGGTAGATAGCACAGAGCTCATCACATGCATTTGATGGAATCACTTCATGGTTGTTTCCCGAAATGGCACTCTATTCCCTATATAGTGCACTACTTTTGACCAAAGCCCTATGGGCATTTGGGACTCAAATACTGAGAAAAACAGAAATATAATATAAGTCAGTATCATTACAATATGACAGGGCTACTCACTCTGTCTGCTCAGACAGCCGATGCCTCAGTGACGATGTGGCCTTTCTGTCCCGGGTCTGAGAGGCAGCAGCTCCTATCTGCTGGGGTACACAGGTGGGGCAAGCTCAGTACCACACCACTACTGACCTTCTCCTACCTAACACAAACCACTCCTACTCTAACTCAGTCTTGTCACTCAGCACATACACAAGGCTGCAGCAGTACACCCTAGGCCTAGATGCTAATTCCCTATTCATTTCACTGTGGTGGCACAAATATGGTGGTTAAAGCTGTATGGATTTTTCAATTACAAATGAGATGTATTGATTTTCCCACTCCTCTGAGGGCAGTGGAATTCTTGAGTGAGGGGAAAGCTTTCCTTGGTCCAGGCTTTTCTTCTGTAACAACAATGTGGGTATTGAGTGACAGCAAAGTTACACATTCAGTTGTTTATTCCCCTGCCTGCTGAAAAGCAAGAAAAAACTCAAAAGGATTGTCTATTTTTTGTGTCCATACAACCCTTTATTTTTTTTTAGGGATAGTTTAAATGTCTCTTGGGCCTGGTCCAAGAGAGGCTGAAGTCTCCCTCAGGCCTCCCTGCTCAACTCTCTCAGCCCACTGGGTTGGAGAGCCCACCTCAGACCTGACACACACACATGCGCAAGCCTGGTGTGACAATATAGTGTCTTTGAATCCTGTCTACAATAAGTTATTGAAATCAAATCGAACTTTATTCGTCATATGCGCCGAATACAACAGGAGTAGACCTCACCATGAAATGCTTACTTACAAGCCTTTAACCAACAATGCAGTTCAAGAAAGAGTTAAGAAAATATTTAATGTAAATAGTCCGGGTGGCCATTTGATCAATTGTTCAGCAGTTTTTTGGCTTGGAGGTAGAAGCTGTTAAGGAGGTCCTTGACTTGACGCTCCGGTACTGCTTGAGGTGCGGTAGCAGAGAGAACAGTCTATGACTTGGGTGACTGGAGTCTTTGACAATTCTTGGGGCTATCCTCTGACACCGCCTTGTATATAGGCCCTGGATGGCAGGAAGCTTGGCCCCAGTGATGTACTGGGCCATACGCACTACCCTCTGTAGCGCCTTACAGATGCCGAGCAGTTGCCATACCTAGCAGTGATGCATGATGCAACCGGTCAGGATGCTCTCGATGGTGCAGCTGTAGAACATTTTGAGGATCTGGGGCCAAATCTTTTCAGTTTCCTGAGGGGGAAAAGGTGTTGTCGTGCCCTCTTCACAACTGTCTTGGTGTGTTTGGACCATGATGATGTGGAGACCAAGGAACTTGAAACTCTCGACCCACTCCACTACAGGCTCAATGTTAATGGGGGCCTGTTCGGCCCTCCTTTTCCTGTAGTCCACAATCAGCTCCTTTGTCTTGCTCACACTGAGGGAGAGGTTGTTGTCCTGGCCCAACACTGCTGTCTCATCGTTTTCGGTGATCAGGCCTGTTGTGTCGTCAGCAAACCTAATGATGGTGTTGGAGTCGTGTTTGGACATGCAGTCGAGGGTGAACAGGGGGTACCAGGAGGAGACGAAGCACGAATTGGAGTGGGTCTAGGGTATCTGGGACGCTGTTGATGTGAGCCATTTCAAAGCACTTCATGGCTACCGACATGAGTGCTACGGGGCAGTAATCATGTAGGCAGGTTACCTTCGCTTCCTTGAGCACAGGAACTATGGTAGTGGAGGTTGTACATGTAGGTAGGGGTAAGGTGGAGGTTTACTCAGTAGCCTATGAATTCTCAGAAGGCAGCCGGACTTCATCCCCCTTCTTCTCTGTCTTTCTTCATGCAAATGACGGGGATTTGGGCCCGTACTTAACCTTTATTTGACTAGGCAAGTCAGTTAAGAACAAATTCTTATTTACAATGACGGCCTATACCAGCCAAACACGGACGATGCTGGGACAATTGTACACAGCCCAATGGGACTCCCAATCATGGCCGGGTGTCTGTAGTGATGCCTCTAGCACTGAGATGCAGTGCCTTAGACCGCTGCGCCACACGGAAGCCCCAGTATATCCTTCGCGTCAGACACGTTAAAGAAAAATCTTTGTCCAGTTTGAGGTGAGTAATCTTTTCGGTCATCAGAGACGTTAGCAGCAACATTAGGTAGAAAATACGTTTTAAAAAAAAGTTACAAACAACGCAGAAAAAAAAACGAACAAAATAGCACAGTTGGTTAGCAGCCTGTAAAACGGCAGCAATCCCTATCGGCGGCATTTCATTTGAATTGAATTTTGAACTTGAATCCCCTCTGGCTTGGCCATATGGTTTATCCATTGATTTCCAGACTCATACTTGTCACAAACCTGAAGGGCTTCAGGGATGTGTTAAGTTGTCATAATTTCACACTGAGGAATTAGTACCTTGACACAACTACTGAACATTTTGACCTTCCACTTTTAGCTTGACGGGTAGACGAACAGTATATTTGTTCCCAGGCTATGACAGGGAGTGTGTACAGGACGTAGTACTACACTAGTGTACTGGATTCTCTGGATGCGTTCTGCTTCATCTTTACTCAGCTGAATGAGGTCCCTCAGTCACTGCATGGTCATTCTGTCAATCCAGGCTTGCCTGTGCATTCACATAAAGACAACACAAGACAGAACTGTTTCGCTGCTCTGGCCCCCCAATGGTGGAACAAACTCCCTCACGACGCCAGGACAGCGGAGTCAATCACCACCTTCCGGAGACACCTGAAACCCCACCTCTTCAAGGAATACCTAGGATAGGATAAAGTAATCCTTCTCACCCCCCCCCTTAAATAATTTAGATGCACTATTGTAAAGTGGCTGTTCCACTGGATGTCAGAAGGTGAATTCACCAATTTGTAAGTCGCTCTGGATAAGAGCGTCTGCTAAATGACTTAAATGTATGTAAATGTAATGTAAATGTTTCAATTAGAGATCCACATATCTGGATGGCCAGGGTAGGCAGTCATTGTAAAATATGAATTTGTTCTTAAGGCCCTGACTTGCCTAGTTAAATAAATAAAAATCCATTCCTAATGTCAGCCACCAAAATCAGGCTGCAGGCATTTGATTAATTATAGACCTCAATTTCACTAATTAAGTTTTGATTAGTGTAGAGGGTTGCTGTGCACTTGAATTTAGGGCAGGCAGGCACTGCTTTCCATCAGGTGCTTTAAAAAAAATAATGTCCCCAATCTAACAAGCAAGCGCCTAGATTTAATTTATTGGAGAGGTTAACTTTCAATTGGAATCAGAGTATTGCTTGCAGCTTTCAGCAAGTGGGGTCTTAGATCAGGGTTTTAAATGACTTAATTACTCAAAATGAGCAAACTCATAATTTAACTGTTCCCTGGGCAGTTTCCATTGGTTCATTCATTCTGCCAGTCCACACAGCTATAACACATACACACTATTTATACAAAACTCCCCTTCCAATTAGTGGATTCAGCCACACCCATTGCTGACAGGTGTATCAAATTGTGCACACAGCCATGCAATCTCCATAAACAAACATTGGCAGGAGAATGGCCTTACTGAGGAGCTCAGTGACATTCAACGTGGCCCCTTCATAGGATGCCATCTTTCCAACAAGTCAGTTTGTCAAATTTCTGCCCTGCTAGAGCTGCTCCGGTCAACTGTAAGTGCTGTTATTGTGAAGTGGAAACGTCTAGGAGCAACAATGGCTCAGCCGCGAAATGGTAGGCCACACAAGCTCACAGAACTGGACCACCGAGTGCTCGTAAAACTCGGCTGTCCTCGGTTGCAACACTCACTACCGAGTTCCAAACTGCCTCTGGAAGCAACGTCAGCACAATAACTTTTCCCCGGGAGTTTCATGTAATGGGTTTGCATGGCCTAGCAGCCGCACACAAGCCCAGAATCACCATGCGCAATGCCAAGCGTTGGCTAGAGTGGTGTAAAGCTCACCTCCACTGGTCTCTGGAGCAGTGGAAACGTGTTCTCTGGAGTGATGAACCACACTTCACCATCTGGCAGTCCGATGGACAAATCTGGGTTTGGCGGCTGCCAGTAGAATGCTACCTGTCCAAATGCATAGTGCCAACTGTAAAGTTTGGTGGAGAAGGAATAATGGTCCGGAACTGTTTTTCTTGGTTCAGGCTAGGCCCCTTAGTTCCAATGAAGGTAAATCTTAATACTACGGCATACAATGTCATTGTAGACAATTCTGTGCTTCCAACTTTGCAGCAACATTTTGGTAGAAGGCCCTTTCCTGTTCCAGCATGACAATGCCCCCGAGCACAAAGCGAGGTCCATACAGAATAGGTTTGTCGAGATCGGTGTGGAAGAACTTGACTGGCCTGCACAGAGTCCTGACATCAACCCCATTGAACACCAATAGGATGAATTGGAACGCCAACTGCAAGCCAGGCGTAATCGGCCAGCATCAGTGCCCAACCTCACTAATGCTCTTGTGGCTGAATGGAAGCAAGTCCCCGCAGCAACGTTCCAACATCTAGTGGAAAGCCTTCCCAGAAGAGTGGAGGCTGTTATAGCAGCAAAGGGGGGACCAACTCCATATTAATGCCCATGATTTTGGAATGAGATGTTCAACAAAGAGGTGTACACATAGTTTTGGTGATGCAGTGTATTATATATCAACTAAAACCTCATACATGAGACTAGTAAGGAACTGTGATGCTAATAAGGCACAAGGTTGTTTGCCATCTCCAATGGTTTATGTTTTATGTGGTAAATGAAAAGATTTCTGCAAATAAAATGCATTATTGTTATTATCAGTGACCTGAGGGCTTCGTTGTGGGCATGTCTCTGTCTATCACAGGTCAGACAATAGTCCTGCTCTGCTGTCACCACACCATTCAGCTGCTGCTCTGAGGTGCCTGAGGAGGGCTTCAGAGGGGAGAAGAGACAGAGGCTCTGGTCTCTTCTGAGGGGAGATGGACACATAAAACAAGTAGATTAGAAAAAAATAGAATCAAAAGAGAGACTGTAAGAGAGGGAGAGTATGCAGCAAGAGTAAGTTACAAAAGAGAGACCGAGGACAAGAGAGAGTGCTCTCCTCTGATCTCACCACTGTTGTTGTTGTTTAGGAGGAGAGTGAGGTGACGTGGGTATCCAGGGCACAGAGGCCTCCTTCTGTGGGTACTGACCCACTCTCAGCCTGGAAGCCACTGTTGGCTGCTGGAAACCTGCATCCCTCACATGGGCTCCCTGCTTCTGGACAAAGATAATGTTTAAGAGACACAAATGTAGTGCAAATAGTTCAGGCTAGACCGTTATTAATAGACATATTAAAATAAATGTAATTGCACCAAAAATGTACTAATTAAACTCACTGACCTTTGTCCTGTCGGGGTGCAGTGCTCCTCCTTGACTGTTGGGGACCTGTACCCCACCTTCCCTGAGTTCTCTAAGATGGACCAGGCTCTCCAGGCCAGCCCTGAGCACCTGTCTGCGATCCAGCTGTGGAGGAGGCTCTGTGACTCTGGGTGGCTGCTCATGCTGAGGGACCGCTCTCCTATTTTGCTAACATCACAACATTGGCTCATCATCAATTTTTATTGAAATGTTGTTTTGAAACACTTGAACAGCTAGGCTATGTGCTTAATCATTTCTATAGGCCCTTACAGATAAGTGTTACAGTGCTTGGCATGACTAATCAAACCCGTATGTATGGCCCTTAACACCTGCATGCTCCTTTGACAGACTACACAATTATCTGGCCAACTAGCACACAAACAGACACCCGCCTGCTGCTTGTTTAGCAGTGTGGAGAAGGTACAGTAGGGGGTTTGTTCATTGACAGTGAGAACTGTTATTAGTTGCCAAGGAGACCTGCGCATACTATCCAGTTCAAACCCTCTCGTGGTGTGTGGTGGTTGCATCATATCTCCCACAGGGAGACTGTACACAGTAGGAGCTAACAACCCACACAATGAGCTGCCTGCAGGAGACCCATGGCCAGAGAACCGGACGCAGGCCCTGCTCTCCCCTCTTTGTGTCAGTCAGCCAGTCCCTCATTAATCTCCACCCTGGTGCCGTGATTCAAGCTCAGTGGGAGGCCCAAACTCACACAGCACTTACGCCTTCAGGTAATTTCCTGAGCCATGGGAACCGGAATAATCTGCTACCTCGTTCACAATGAAAGAACAGGGAAAACAACAAAGACACGAGACGCTCAAATTAAAAATGCAATTTCAGGAATCGTTCCACCCACGCAATAAATGTTCTATTTTTGGATCAGATATTTTATCAACGGCTGTGTCTGTGTGACTGTGGTTTCAACTGTAGGATGGGGGATGCTGATTTGTCTGACACATTTCCTGTGTTGGTTGTTCCCGGTTTAATGATGTATGAAATTAATTTACATGAGTTATTGATGTTATGAGGATATGGAATAATGAGCCAATAAAACAAAGACTAGATAATTAGGCTATCCTTATTAAAATGCTAATAAAATAGCTTCAGCAGCACAGCTGACTGGGATAATGAGTGTCTCTGAATGCTGAGTCATTCAGCTAGAATTAGAATGAGAACACCTGCTCGTTGCTCACCAAGGAAGGACTTCTTGGGGCCTGCTGCTCTACGAGGTCCTCTGAGACTCCTGGTGGCAGGGCCCCTGGGTGCACGGGGATGGGGGGGAGACGTGCTGCGATGTGGAGACCTGTGGCAGCGTGCAGGGGAGGAACTGCGTGCTCGGGCGTGCCTCCTATGTACTGGACTCTCCTGCTCCTGAGAGCAGTATCCAGGGTCTGAGAGACACAGAGAGAAACACGAAAATCAAATATATTCTGTATACATTCAAATTAAAGAAGCCAAATAAAATCTAAATGAAATGTACTGTATAATACAGCTCTACCTATGGTTTTGTCCAGCACATTTATTTCCACTTTCTTTAGATTTAAAAACCAAAGCTATTCAATGGAGTATTGCTTGTATAACCTAATATAGATGTATAAGGGAGCAACTTATCAAAAATTACCAATAGATGTACAGTAGTTGATTGGGGAAATGTTCTGGTGCCCATCTTCTGTGTAATGAGGTGAGAGTGACCTGTAGGTGGATTAAATATACAGTGCCTTGCGAAAGTATTCGGCCCCCTTGAACTTTGCGACCTTTTGCCACATTTCAGGCTTCAAACATTAAGATATAAAACTGTATTTTTTTGTGAAGAATCAACAACAAGTGGGACACAATCATGAAGTGGAACGACATTTATTGGACTTTTTTAACAAATCAAAAACTGAAAAATTGGGCGTGCAAAATTATTCAGCCCCCTTAAGTTAATACTTTGTAGCGCCACCTTTTGCTGCGATTACAGCTGTAAGTCGCTTGGGGTATGTCTCTATCAGTTTTGCACATCGAGAGACTGACATTTTTTTCCCATTCCTCCTTGCAAAACAGCTCGAGCTCAGTGAGGTTGGATGGAGAGCATTTGTGAACAGCAGTTTTCAGTTCTTTCCACAGATTCTCGATTGGATTCAGGTCTGGTCTTTGACTTGGCCATTCTAACACCTGGATATGTTTATTTTTGAACCATTCCATTGTAGATTTTGCTTTATGTTTTGGATCATTGTCTTGTTGGAAGACAAATCTCTGTCCCAGTCTCAGGTCTTTTGCAGACTCCATCAGGTTTTCTTCCAGAATGGTCCTGTATTTGGCTCCATCCATCTTCCCATCAATTTTAACCATCTTCCCTGTCCCTGCTGAAGAAAAGCAGGCCCAAACCATGATGTTGCCACCACCATGTTTGACAGTGGGGATGGTGTGGTCAGGGTGATGAGCTGTGTTGCTTTTACGCCAAACATAACGTTTTGCATTGTTACCAAAAAGTTCAATTTTGGTTTTATCTGACCAGAGCACCTTCTTCCACATGTTTGGTGTGTCTCCCAGGTGGCTTGTGGCAAACTTTAAACAACACTTTTTATGGATTTCTTTAAGAAATGGCTTTCTTCTTGCCACTCTTCCATAAAGGCCAGATTTGTGCAATATATGACTGATTGTTGTCCTATGGACAGAGTCTCCCACCTCAGCTGTAGATCTCTGCAGTTCATCCAGAGTGATCATGGGCCTATTGGCTGCATCTCTGATCAGTCTTCTCCTTGTATGAGCTGAAAGTTTAGAGGGACGGCCAGGTCTTGGTAGATTTGCAGTGGTCTGATACTCCTTCCATTTCAATGTTATCGCTTGCACAGTGCTCCTTGGGATGTTTAAAGCTTGGGAAATCTTTTTGTATCCAAATCCGGCGTTAAACTTCTTCACAACAGTATCTCGGACCTGCCTGGTGTGTTCCTTGTTCTTCATGATGCTCTCTGCGCTTTTAACGGACCTCTGAGACTATCACAGTGCAGGTGCATTTATACGGAGACTTGATTACACACAGGTGGATTGTATTTATCATCATTAGTCATTTAGGTCAACATTGGATCATTCAGAGATCCTCACTGAACTTCTGGAGAGAGTTTGTTGCACTGAAAGTAAAGGGGCTGAATAATTTTGCACGCCCAATGTTTCAGTTTTTGATTTGTTTAAAAAGTTAGAAATATCCAATAAATGTCGTTCCACTTCATGATTGTGTTCCACTTGTTGTTGATTCTTCACAAAAAAATACAGTTTTATATCTTTATGTTTGAAGCCTGAAATGTGGCAAAAGGTCGCAAAGTTCAAGGGGGCCGAATACTTTTGCAAGGCACTGTATGGATGCATCGCAAATGGCTTTCTATTTCATATATAGTGCATTACTTTTGAACAGAGACCTTTGGCCCTGCCCCTGGTCAAAAGTACTGCACTATAAAGATAATAAGGAGCCATTTGGGACTCAGCCTATGACTGACCCCAAGTTTCTGCAGGATGTCCAGGGCAGTCTCTGGGATGGCTGATCCCTGGCCCACCTCCACCTTGGCCGAGCACAGAGAAAGCTGGCGGATCAGCTGGCCCAGCTCTTTACAATGGGAGGGCATCCTACCCTCAGACATGTCAGACAGCTGATTAGTGAACCTCTGCATGGCCCTGATCGCCCCTCTTTGGGCAGCAGCCAACCTGTCCATCGATCTGGACTGAGAAAAGGAAGGCGAGGGAGATGGTGTTAGTCTTTGTCATGTCCTCATCATGAACCTCATCAGAGTATGACAGCTTTGGTTATTAAGTGAGAGTTACTTTGTTTGTGTGATCAATCTTCTGTGAGCGCAGTTTGTGTAAATCCTCTTGGATCTCTTTCGCCTGTTGTTGTAGCACATAGATGATGCGTGCAGAGCGGGCTGCCTGTTCCTGTCTGCGGACCACCACCCTGCGCTGCTCATCAGGCTCCAAGGGCTCTGCAACCATTCGACCCTGGAATGCACAGTATGCCAACAAGGCGCCACTCCAGCTGTGTTACCCATAGAAATATAATCACTACAACAGGCCTAGAACCTCTGACCATGGCGATTTGACTGGTAAACTCATGGGTAAGTTTAATTATGTGGAGTTACTTCTGTTTGTGAGCTGATCTAATCTCTGGATGTAGTTGGCCACCTCTCTCTGCAGTCTGCGGGCCTCCTGGCTGAGTGCTGTCTGGGGCTCCTGGCTGGCTGTCTGCCTTGGGCCTGGGTCTCTGGTTGGGGGGGACAGGCCATGATCAGGCCCAGGGGGTACAGAGATATACTTCTGGGAGGTGTATACAAGCACCTTGGCTCCAGACCGAGTCACTTCTGTCTTTGACCTCCCCTTAGGAAAAACCCTCTTCTGCTTGAAATTGAAAAATTATCAAGGTTGATAATCGATTATAAAGGTTGATGAATGATTAATCGCAGAGTAAAATTGATATAAACTGTACAAGTGAAAGGGGAGTGAGCCTTATTTACCTGCTCCACATTGCTCTTGATGGTAGTGGTCTCCCTCTGGCTGTGGTCTGATGGGGGAGCTGTTCAATGATTCCTTTCGTCTCTTCCTCAGATCTCTCTTGGCCAGCCTGATTGCAGCCAGCAGACGCACCTCAGACAGAGCAGAGAAACACAGAGAGCTGCAGGTGCTATCCAGGTCATCCCAATCCTCTACCCAGGGCATCAGCTTCTCAATCACAATGGGTGCAGCTGGGCCAACTTGGCTAGCACGGTTATAGGCGTTGGGAGGCATGGCTGCATTGAAGAGTAACTGAAAGAGAACAATAGTGGCACTGGAATCATTCCTGCTGTTGCAATGACAGAGCTACCAATTTAGCTAGCTAAGTTGACGTTACATCCGGCTGTCCAACTTATGACCTGGCCACATAAACTGGCATTCACAACGTTAAAATGTTATATTTCAATATCCATCATGAGAGAGTAGAGTACAGTAGTATTTTATTAATCCCAATTTGGGAAATTGTTTCATCACTTCAGCATCATCAATCAATAAAATTACAAAGTCAGGACCCATACCAGTGACAGACACATGATAAAACACATATTATAAACTGGGTGGACCGAGCCCTGAATTGGCTGACAGCCGGTGTGACAAAACATTTATTTTTACTACTCTAATTATGTTGGTAGCGATTTTATAATAGCAATAAGGCACCTTGGGGGTTTGTGACATATGGCCAATATACCACGTTGCATCTTGCCTAAGAACAGCCCTTAGCTGTGGTATACTGGCCATATATCAAACCCCCCCAGGCATCATTGCTTAAATAAAACACCTGCACGTTAATAGCCATAAAAGATAGGTAAGAAAGTATGTTGTCTATCCTCCTGGGAAACAGCAACAACTACACAAATAAAAGGCATAACAAATTAGTCATTTGTGATGACTGTGGGTAAAATTATGCTATTTCGCGACAAAGCATCCTTCACTCATGCTGCCAAACATACCCTTGTAAAACTGACCATCCTACCAATCCTCGACTTTGGCGATGTCATTTACAAAATAGCCTCCAATACCCTACTCAACAAATTGGATGCAGTCTATCACAGTGCAATCCGTTTTGTCACCAAAGCCCCATATACTACCCACCATTGCGACCTGTACGCTCTCGTTGGCTGGCCCTCGCTTCATACTCGTCGCCAAACCCACTGGCTCCATGTCATCTACAAGACCCTGCTAGGTAAAGTCCCCCCTTATCTCAGCTCGCTGGTCACCATAGCATCTCCCACCTGTAGCACACGCTCCAGCAGGTATATCTCTCTAGTCACCCCCAAAACCATTTCTTTCTTTGGCCGCCTCTCCTTCCAGTTCTCTGCCTCCAATGACTGGAACGAACTACAAAAAGCACTGAAATTGGAAACACTTATCTCCCTCACTAGCTTTAACCACCAACTGTCAGAGCAGCTCACAGATTACTGCACCTGTACATAGCCCACCTACATTTTAGCCCAAACAACTACCTCTTTCCCTACTGTATTTAATGTATTTATTTATTTTGCTCCTTTGCACCCCATTATTTTTATTTCTACTTTGCACATTCTTCCATTGCAAATCTACCATTCCAGTGTTTTACTTGCTATATTGTATTTACTTTGCCACCATGGCCTTTTTTTTTGCCTTTACCTCCCTTATCTCACCTCATTTGCTCACATCGTATATAGACTTGTTTATACTGTATTATTGACTGTATGTTTGTTTTGCTCCATGTGTAACTCTGTGTCGTTGTATGTGTCGAACTGCTTTGCTTTATCTTGGCCAGGTCGCAATTGTAAATGAGAACTTGTTCTCAACTTGCCTACCTGGTTAAATAAAGGTGAAAAAAAAGGGACCTCCGGGAACATCTCTGTGGAGTGTTTGGGCAGGATGAACCTGCTACTGTGTTGCATTAGAGTGTTGTGGAGTGGGTGTGGCATTGTCCATAATCATGTGTGTTGAAGCTTGCAGCCTTTTTATGAACATGTCTTGCATTGACTCGACTGCATCTGATTGTATCACTTTCTTTATGATTTTGTCCAGTCATCCTTCACGAAGTTTCCCTTCCAGCACACAATGGCATAAACACAAAACACTAGCTACTACACTGCTGTAAAACATGAGAAGCGTTGTCTCACACATTCAAATATATTAGCTTCCTTAAACAGTACAGTCTGGATTATGCTTTTTGATAGATACTCTGGGAATTATCCTTCAGTTTATTGTCCACTATAACTCCCAGGACTCTTAATTCCCTGTGATGAGCATCGTCATTTTTCATGATACGACTTACTTTTGGAAAGTCTGAGAATTTCTGCAGGTGGCGCAGTTCATTGTTGTGTGTATGGTGATTCTAGGCTTGTGCGCGGCTGCTAGCTAGCAAGCTAATCACAGCTAAAACTGTTTGAAATGACAACAAATAATAAGCACCGCCTTCTGTAAAAACAAGAAGTGGGTATTTCTAAACTACGGAAAGCAGAAAATGTCAAACATAGCCAGATGTAGGACATTTAAAATACTAATTTGACTAAAATGTGATAACTATGATAAAATTGTTTTTCTATCTATTTGTGTCCATAATGTTCTGTTTGTTTCGATGAAACAGTCATCAAAAGCAGTACACGAATAGGATGATGTTGTCATATCAGTTTTATTTTTCATAGACAGGAAGAGGAAGTGTTGTCATGCGTTTTCTGTACTGATAGCAAAGATTATGGATATACTGACAAGATACTTGCCTCTCTGCCCTAACAATGGGAGTCGTTGTCCACAAAGCGGCAGGGCGGGCTGTCTAGCTCCCGCCTAACCTTTCTTTGGATTGGTGGATATCTCATATTGTATTCGATGAGGGTTGTTGACGTTAACTGTCTGTATTCAATGGAGAAATGCTACGCTACAAGCCTCATATCATGAATATGCATAGCCATCTCGAGATGACTACGGTATAAAGTGTTTTTAATCAAAGATGAGGCGATGTCATGTGTCCTACTTATATCAGTACAGTCGTAACAACCCAAACATTACGAAACTTACAATCAATCAAATAAACCTCAAGTAGCAAATAAGCCATACATTTTTGTTGTTGACCAAATTCGAAACTCTCATTGACCTCCAAACAAAAACTCCTTGCTTGGTGGGCGAAAAAAACACACAAAAACACCACCTGCTGGACGGAGACAGATTTTCCGCCGAGTTGGGCCTCTCTCTTTACTTCTTCCTCTCTGGTCGTAGTATTTTAGAAGCGATCATAGTCCAACTCGTTTTTTTATTCTTGCGTGAAACGATTCATACCTGTTTGCTTTGCCTACGATAATTGATAATACTGCTACTTGTTCTATTTCATCATGTCTCATTACGAAGAAGTAAAGGTCCATGGTTATGACGAATTCTGCAAAGCAGTGTCTGAGCGAAAAGGAAAGGACATATTCGCATATTTCTCTGGTGATAAAGACGCTCAAGGGATGAGCTGGTGTCCAGATTGTGTGGAAGGTATTATAGTTATTATTTTATTGCTGTATTGATTTGTACTTTACACGTATAGCAGTTGGCTTTCTTTTCCAGCTGTCTGCCATAATGCGTCAGTCTCTGCTGCATTATGGTCAGCAATTCATTGTAGCCAAGCCAACTATACTCTGTAATGTGTTTACTGGGGATGCTCGTCTTATGCTATATTTTCTGTATTACTTTAGGAAGTTATAGCTGTTGTGTGATTTATTGCTTGCATAAATCAAAGCCACACAGATTTGCCAGCTTTGTTCTGCTCCTTCCCCTCCAGCTGAGCCAGTAGTTAGAGGAGAGATGTCCCACCTTCCCGAGGGCTCTGTCTTCATCTACTGTCAGGTTGGAGAGAGGCCATAGTATGTACTCAACTTTTTCTTCATATTCACTGGTGATGATAGGAGAATGCTAATGCTGTGCTATCAACAGGCAATAGAAAATAAGTGTTTTTCATTCCCGCAAATGCAGCCAGTAGTTTTGAAAAGCTTAGATAAATTGTGCAAGTTGTAACATCACGATTTGTTGGCTCTCTCAGGCAGCATATTTGAATTGAGAAAAATACACTGAACAAAAATATAAACACAATGTAATGTTTCATTACTGAAATAAAAGATCCCAGAAATGTTCCATAAGCACAAAAAGCGTATTTCTCTCCAATTTGGTTTATATCCTTGTTATTGAGTATTTCTCCTTTGCCAAGATAATCTGTCTCCTGACAGGTGTGGCATATCAAGGAACTGATTAAACACCATGATCATTACACAGGTGCACCTTGTGCTTGGGACAATAAAAGGCCACTCTAAAATGTGCAATTTGACACACAACACAATGCCACAGATGTCTCACGTTTTGAGGGAGTGTGAAATTGGCATGCTGACTCCAGGAATGTCCACCAGAGCTGTTACCAGAGAATTGAATGTTATCTTTTAACCATAAGCCGCCTCCAACATTGCTTTAGAGAATTTTTGCAGTACGTTCAACCGGCCTCACAACCGCAGACCACGTGTATGGCATTGTGTGGGCCAGCGGTTTGCTGATGTCAATATTGTGAACAGAGTGCCCCATGGTCCCTGTGCCCAAGAACACTAAGGTAACATGCCTGCCTAAATGACTACCGACCCGAGCACTCACGTCTGTAGCCATAAATTGCTTTGAAAGGCTGGTCATGGCTTACATCAACACCATTTTCCCAGAAACCCTGGACCTACTCAAATTTGCGTACCGCCCCAACAGATCCACAGATGATGCAATCGCTACTGCACTCCGCACTGCCCTTTCACACCTGGACAAAAGGAACATATATGTGAGAATGCTATTCATTGACTGCAGCTCAGCGTTCAACATCATAGTGCCCTCAAAGCTTATCATTAAGCTAAGGACCCTGTGACTAAACACCTCCCTCTGCAACTGGATCCTGTACTTCCTGATGGGCCGCCCCCAGGTGTTAAGGGTAGGTAACAACACAACCGCCACACTGATCCTCAACACAGGGGCCCCTCAGGGGTGCGTGCTCAGTCCTCTCCTGTACTCCCTGTTTACTCATGACTGCACGGCCGTGCACGACTCCAACACCATCATTAAGTTTTCCGATGACACAACAGTGACAGGCCTGATTACCGACAACAACGAGACAGCCTATAGGGAAGAGGTCAGAGACCTGACCGTTTGGTACAAGGACAATCTCTCCCTCAATGTGATCAAGACAAAGGAGATCATTGTGGACTACAGGAAAAGGAGGACAGCACGACCCCATTCTTATCAATGGGGCTGTCGTGGAGCAGGTTGAGAGCTTCAAGTTCCTTGGCGTCCACATCACCAACAAACTAACATGGTCCAAGCACACTAAGACTGTTGTGAAGAGCGCACGACAAAACCTATTCTCCCTCAGGAGACGGAAAAGATTTGGCATGGGTCCTCAGACGTTTCTACAGCTTCACCATTGAGAGCATCCTGACAGGTTGCATCACTGCCTGGTATGGCAAATGCTCTGTCCTCCAACCGCAAGGCACTACAGAGGTTAGTGCGTACGGCCCAGTACATCACTGGGGCCAAGCTTCCTACCATCCAGGACCTCTGTATATAAGCCTCGCTATTGTTATTTGACGGCTGCTCTTTAATTATTTGTTACTTATCTTTCTTTTTTTATAGGTATTTTTCTTAAAACTGAATTGTTGGTTAAGTATTTCACTGTAAGGTCTACACCTGTTGTTTTTGGCGCATTTGGTAGCAGTGGGGTTATGGTATGGGCAGGCATAAGCTACGGACAAAGAACACAATTGGATTTTATCAAGGGCACTTTGAATGCACAGTGATACCGTGACGAGATCCTGAGGCCCATTGTTGTGCCATTCATCCACCGCCATCGCCTCATGTTTCAGCATAATCATTTATTGCCCAATGTCGCAAGGATCTGTTCTGTACACAATTCCTGGAAGCTGAAAATGTTCTTCCATGGCCTGCATACTCACCAGACATGTCACCCATTGAGTATGTTTGGGATACTCCGGATAGACGTGTACGACAGCGTTTTCCAGTTCCCGCCAATACCAGATACTGACTGATTTTCTGATCTGCGCACCTACCTTTTTCAAAAGTATCTGTGACCAACAGATGCATATCTATATTCCCAGTGATGTAAAATTTATAGATTTATTTCAATTTACTGATTTCCTTATATGAACTGTAACTCAGTAAAAGGTTTCTTTGAAATTGTTGCGTTTTTATATTTTTGTTTTATATACATACATACATACATACATACATACATACATACATACATACATACATACATACATACATACATACATACATACATACATACATACATACATACATACATACATACATACATACATACATACACATGCACAAAATTATACGTTTGACCTAAATGTCCTACATATGTATTTTGCTTAATTTGCCTTTTCATCTTTGACCAGTTGGAAGGATCCCAATAATGAGTTCAAGAAGACTCTGAAGCTCAGTGGAGTTCCCACTCTGATCCGATATGGCACGGTGAGCATAAGATCACAAAGAAAATAATTTCTAGTATAGTGATCGATTAGCAAATTGCCTTTTCAAAGGAGAATTTCTCTCATCAATTTTGGGTTTTCTTTGGATTTTGTGGCAACACTCAAAGGCTCCTAAAAACATTGAATGTTTTTTTTTTATAGATAGTTTGTAAAAACAATTTTTAACTGTTACAACACATTGGCGAGGTTGTTATTAACCATTCATACACTTTATAAATTCTATATAAAATATAGCTTCAGGGAAAGTGTTACCAAAACATGCTAAGTTATGTTTCTTTTCTTTTCCTCCATCATCTAATTCAGCCTCAGAAGCTGGTTGAAGAGGAGTGCTTCAAAGCTGACCTGGTGAGGATGATGTTCACCGAGGACTAGAGGACCACACTCGCCCTGCACTGGGTCATCTTCTATTTCCCACTGTCCTGTCTTTTTCCTGAGATCCAGTCCCAGCCCAGGCACCTTTTCACTACACTGAACAGAAATTATTGTTTCTTTGAAATTCAAATACACACTCCTCTCCCTGCGAGGTAGTGTTAATCAGTGAATGTGTTGCTATTCTTACATGGAAATAAAAAGCAACTATAACATAACCAGAGGCCTTGGTAGAGATAGTTGACTGCTTTTATAACTTCATGTTTAATGTAGTAAATTAAATAGAAGAGTTATAATAACATAGCCCACTTTTGACAAATATATTAGATACCCCTAAGTGGTAGGCAGCCTACTCCTAGTGTGTGATGTGCCAGATGAATTGATGATTCTTACTTATAGCAGACATCTTTATAGTGAAGATATCAACTGAAACATTACCTGTTATACTGTGATTGGCGTGTTGTTGTGTAGAACTTAGTCAAATGAAATAAATGATGGTTGGATGAAAACAATTGTATGTGTAAAATGGTTTGTCTATAGTGCAGTTCACATTGTGAGACGCTAGGTGGCACCATCAGCCTGTCTAAAAACATTTTATTTAACTCGACATTAGGCCTAATGTGTCTTATAATAAACATTTAGGTTCGCGTTTTATTTAAAACGTTTTTTATGTGAAAATATAATTTAATAATAGGCCATGTTGTCTTTGGAAACCGGCTCATGAAGAAGAAAGTAACCTAGCCCTAGTTCTGTCATTCGAGTTTAATGTACACATAGGCCAAACATGCCATGTGTGTACCATGTAGGCCAAAAAATGCTCAATGCTAACAATCAGTCTTTGAACTTGATCAAGTAATGCTATTCAATACAAGACCAAACAAAGGTGGTCAGATTTTATAAATATATATATATACACACACACACACATACATACATACATCAAGATTATTATAGAGATGCAATATCGCCATTTTATAACTAGGTGTCATGAAAGAGTTGCTTTCTTGCTTTGACGTGAAGAGTGCAACCACTTCTATGAGTATAATTGGAGCGCATTCCTGCACACCACACATTGGAGCGACTGAGCGGAGTGGATGATATCTGTCGTTGTGCACACATTTGAGCATAGGCTATATAACGAATTGGGGCTCTCTCCAAGGAAGCTAAATTGGAGGACGAGGGCGTGTTGGTTTTCATTTTCTGCAATATTGGTAAGAGAACGGAATATATTAGGGTCTGTTTCAAGGACTCGAGCAGCATGTCGGAGTTACTGGTGAATCTACTCGGGGAGCGGCTCGTCAACAGCGATAAAGCCGAGGTGGATGTACAGGCGCTGGGCAGCAAGCTGTCCCTGGTCGGGCTCTACTTCGGCTGCAGTTTAAACGGTCCCTGTAAGCAGTTCAACGCCAGTCTGTGTGAGTTTTATAGCAAGTTCAAAAAATCATCTGAACATAAAGACAAATTGGAAATCGTCTTCGTCTCATCTGATCAGGACCAGAAACATTGGCAAGACTTTTTACAGGAGATGCAATGGCCGGCATTGCCTTTCAAAGATAGACACAAAAAGGTAAGCACTGACTAATACAAATGTGAACCTGGAATTGCACCCTGACTTTAAAAAAAAAAATGTGACACCCATATATTTAGGCTACCCTGGTCATTTGGCCAATAAACCCTTATTTAAATAAACAACATGCTTGGCCCAATGTTATATAGGCCTACCTTACAGTGCACAGGTGTATGCTTTCATGTGGGTCATTGGAAATAACTGACTGTGGAACCAAAAGTTGATACAGGGTCTAACATATTTTGTTTTTAATGCTGCCAGCTTACCTATTTTTTTTTTCAGTAGGTAGATTTTGAATTTGTCACTGTCTCTTATGTTATGTATATAGATTACGGTTTATACAGAAGGCCCACTGTATTTCTTCCAGGTTCCATTGTTTGCATTGAATATATCATATAGCCTATCTATTGTGCACTGCAGTGCCATGTGTCACAGATTATCTATAGCCTAAATATCCATATTGAAATAATAAAATGTCTCACACACACACACACACACACACACACAGTGGGAAGATATGCTGATGTCTACAATGCATTGTTATTCATAGTGGAATTTGTAGAAACCTTTTTAATTCAAACACTCCGGTAACAAATTACATTAGGGGGAGAAAAAACAAAAACATTTTAGGGGCAGGATAATTTACAAAACATTTACAAAAAAAATCTTGAGAAACTTTAATTATTATAGGCCATTAGAAATAGTGACAATGCTATATAAATATTGATCTAAATATAGTTAAAATGTTGTTGTCTTTTCTCTGTAATATATCTAAGGTTTACTATAGCCCAGGTGAAATTATCGATGCTGAAAAGAGTTATTGTAAAAAAGTCAAATGTATTTTTTAAAATCAGTGTTATTAAAATATGTGAAACTTGAGACAATGGCCTACTCTTTGGTTGTTAGGATTTTGTTCAATATAATTATTTAAGTGATGGGCCATTATTTAGGATCCAGAAGTCAACATCTCATAATAGGCCTACACATTACACAGCTATTTGAAAACACCCATATGTTTGAAAAAGGAGAACCGATTTAAACACATTTCCTATAAATATACCTGTAGGTGTCACATGAAGTCATTTTAATCCTATCTCTTTCATATGGGTTTAATGTAAAGGTTTCAAAAACAGATGTTTAGCCTATAGATGTTATGATGATTTAAGCTCATCTTTCACAGAGAATTGCTACATCTTTTCTATGTACCCTGTCCATTTATTTATTATTTTGCCTTGCACACAACAAACTAAATGTCGCTAATATATCACAATTTGTCAAGATGTGTGTGTGCAGTTTGACAAATGAGTACAGTTACTCTCCCATATAATTAATCTAGGCCTATATTGTAAATATGATTACCACACTATCTTGAATCTGTATTTTATTTTCTAGACATGGATTCAATAAACATAAAAATAGCATGTTGTGAAAGCCTTTAAAATGTTTAAGCCAATGTCAGTGTGTTTTGTATCATGTACATTTATGGGTAAAGCAATGATTTCAGGATTAGAAATAAATTATACCTAGATGATACCTGCATCATGCTGCAGGTTCTGGATCTATTTTGGGTCCTCTGCAACTCCAGTTTCCTACATACGTCAGCATGCCTGTCTTAAAAACAAATGATGATTCTCAATAACAAATTACAATTAATCCCACTGA
This sequence comes from Oncorhynchus masou masou, assembly GCF_036934945.1. Taxonomy (NCBI): domain Eukaryota; kingdom Metazoa; phylum Chordata; class Actinopteri; order Salmoniformes; family Salmonidae; genus Oncorhynchus; species Oncorhynchus masou. Next base: position 68,744,219 of record NC_088224.1, on the reverse strand, counting down.
GACTCTCGGCTAGCCGATGTGTCTCTGCTTGCAGCTGCATGCACATAATGTATATGCTATAAAGAATAATATCCAGGTGGGCGGATATAATATATGTGTACATTGTAATCGTGAGGGAGAGAAGGGTAGAGGGAGCGAACCGAGGTACTGTGAATATAAATCTGTCTGCAGAGAACGGAGCTGCACCATTCTCAGTGCCCTGCTGCTGCTACCCTGTTGGCAGTACAGGACATTATATCCAGTAACGCCTGGTAAAGACATGATCATGTCTCTAGGCCTCACAGGATAGGTAGAAACTCTATGGTATGATTTCCTGGTTCAAAGAGAATATTTCCAAATGAAAGCGTTTCCCTGGCATCTTAGGACAAGGAAATGATCACTGTCCAACTAAAAGCCAGCCTCTTTCATCACCATCTCTGCTCCCATTATTTTAAGGAGATATAAATGGTATGGGATGACTTCCTGGCTTGAAAATTTAGAAATTGTATTTTATATTTAAAATAATGGGAGCAGAAGATTGTGATGAAGGAGGCTGGCTTTTAGTTGGACAGTGATAATTTCATTGTCCTAAGATGCCAGGGAAACGCTTTCATTTGGAAATATTCTCTTTGAATTAAGAGTATATATAGCCATCTGCTGTGTCTCTTTACATTGCCACACCAGGCTAGTAAAAGGGATTTGCAGGAGATTTTCTCTAAGAATACTTCTGCATATACTCTGTGCCAGTGGAATGATATTTTTTACAATGTGAATGTTTTGTCATGTATTTATCTGATTGAGGCCTACATAGTTTATCCACATACTGGCAAGTAATTACATTTGACCACCTCTTCAATGAAATGCAGAAATTTAGGATGATTATCTATCAACAGTAAGGGCACACAGGACCTTTTTAAATGAGCCTTGCCCTCTTGGCTCCACACCACCCGACCTTTCCCCATAGTCATCAAATAGCGTGCTGTATATTTTATGAACTCTTTGAGAATTTCCTTAGTTTCGTATTTTCCTGTAGAACCCTAACCCTTCGTGCAACATGATTTCGATTGAATCAAGGCCCATCTAATGTGATGCAGATTGTTGGTGATGGTTTGTGTTACACTTCATTATGCAGTCCAGGCGTGAAGGGGGGAATGACAGAGGGATAGCGGTTGGAAGGAGGCAGGGAAGGAGGGATGGGGTTGGAAGGAGGCAGGGAAGGAGGGATGGGGTTGGAAGGAGGCAGGGAAGGAGGGATGGGGTTGGAAGGAGGCAGGGAAGGAGGGATGGGGTTGGAAGGAGGCAGGGAAGGAGGGATGGGGTTGGAAGGAGGCAGGGAAGGAGGGATGGGGTTGGAAGGAGGCAGGGAAGGAGGGATGGGGTTGGAAGGAGGCAGGGAAGGAGGGATGGGGTTGGAAGGAGGCAGGGAAGGAGGGATGGGGTTGGAAGGAGGCAGGGAAGGAGGGATGGGGTTGGAAGGAGGCAGGGAAGGAGGGATGGGGTTGGAAGGAGGCAGGGAAGGAGGGATGGGGTTGGAAGGAGGCAGGGAAGGAGGGATGGGGTTGGAAGGAGGCAGGGAAGGAGGGATGGGGTTGGAAGGAGGCAGGGAAGGAGGGATGGGGTTGGAAGGAGGCAGGGAAGGAGGGATGGGGTTGTCTTGGGCCGGTCTGGGAGGAGCATATCTCCACAGTGCAGCATTACTGTGTTCTGAATGCTGCTGGTGGAAAATTATTCTGCAGCATTAACATTGCCATTGTTCAAAATTCGAGTGCGGCCACGACTTGGCTAAGGTTACTTGAGAGTAGTGTTCAATTTTGCATTTAACTCTGACAGTGTCACCAGTATTAATTGCAGAGTAATTGTGATCTTCAGAACAGCAGGGGCCTGAATGAGTGTGTCTGTTAGTGGTATAACTGACCAGCTCTGTTTTTATACTGAAGAGAGAATTCATGTTTCAGTGAGCAGTCAGATGTAGGTCACACTACCATAGCCTTCTGACATGTCCTAAGACATTTACATGTTTAGTGTTTACATACATTTCCCCCTTCAGAATTATTATTTTGGCACGTGTGTGTGCATTGATGTGAATGTTCTTCTGTTCCTGTAGCTAGGCTGTATAACGCATCAGATAGCCAACCCACAAGACTGCAAAGCTATGCAGACTCAGGCTTTGTCTGATACATGTGGTTTGATCACCAGGACAGGTATATGAAGCTCCTGGTACCTGACAAGAGAAGCTTTGCTTCAGAGGAGCTCCACATATACAGTACATCACAAAAGTGAGTACACCCCTCACATTTTTGTAAACATGAGTATATCTTTTCATGTGACAACACTGAAGAAATGACACTTTACTATGTAAAGTAGTGAGTGTACAGCTTGTATAACAGTGTAAATATGCTGTCCCCTCAATAACTCAACACACAGCCATTCATGTCTAAACCGCTGGCAACAAAAGTGAGTACACCCCTAAGTGAAAATGTCCAAATTGGGCCCAATTAGCCATTTCCCCTCCCCGGTGTCATGTGACTCGTTAGTGTTACAAGGTCTCAGGTGTGAATGGGGAGCGGGTGTGTTAAATTTGGTGTCATCGCTCTCACACTCCCTCATACTGACTGGTCACTGGAAGTTCAACATGGCACCTCATGGCAAAGAACTCTCTGAGGATCTGAAAAAAATAATTGTTGCTCTACATAAAGATGGCCTGGGCTATAAGAAGATTGCCAAGACCCTGAAACTGAGCTGCAGCACAGTGGCCAAGACCATACAGCGGTTTAACTGGACAGGTTCCACTCAACAGGCCTCGCCATGGTCGACCAAAGAAGTTGAGTGCACGTGCTTAGTGTCATATCCAGAGGTCGTCTTTGGGAAATAGACGTATGATTGCTGCCAGCATTGCTGCAGAGGTTGAAGGGGTGGGGGGGGTCAGCCTATCAGTGCTCAGACCATAAGCCGTACACTGCATCAAATTGGTCTACATGGCTGTCGTCCCAGAAGGAAGCCTCTTCCAAAGATGATGCACAAGAAAGCCCGCAAACAGTTTGCCGAAGACAAGCAGACTAAGGACATGGATTACTGGAACCATGTCCTGTGGTCTGATGAGACCAAGAAACTTATTTGGTTCAGATGGTGTCAAGCGTGTGTGGCGGCAACCAGGAGAGGAGTACAAAGACAAGTGTGTCTTGCCTACAGTCAAGCATGGTGGTGGGAGTGTCATGGTCTGGGGCTGCATGAGTGCTGCCGGCACTGGGGAGCTACAGTTCATTGAGGGAACCATGAATGCCAACATGTACTGTGACATACTAAGGCAGAGCACAATCCCCTCCCTTCGGAGACTGGGCCGCAGGACAGTATTCCAACATGATAACAACCCCAAACACACCTCCAAGACGACCACTGCCTTGCTAAAGAAGCTGAGGGTAAATGTGATGGACTGGCCAAGCATGTCTCCAGACCTAAACCCTATGGAGCTTCTGTGGGGCATCCTCAAACAGAAGGTGGACGAGTGCAAGGTCTCTAACATCCACCAGCTCCGTGATGTCGTCATGGAGGAGTGGAAGAGGACTCCAGTGGCAACCTGTGAAGCTCTGGTGAACTCCATGCCCAAGAGGGTTAAGGCAGTGCTGGAAAATGATGGTGGCCACAAAATATTGACACTTTGGGCCCAATTTGGACATTTTCACTTAGGGGTCTACTCACTTTTGTTGCCAGAGGTTGAGACATTAATGGCTGTGTGTTGAGTTATTGAGGGGACAGCAAATTTACACTGTTATACAAGCTGTACACTCACTACTTTACATTGTAGCAAACTGTCATTTCTTCAGTGTTGTCACATGAAAAGATATACTCAAATATTTACAAAAATGTGAGGGGTGTACTCACTTTTGTGATATACTGTGTGTGTATATATATGTGTGTGTGTGTGTGTGTGTATGTATGTATGTCAGCTGTGTCTACATGAGCTGGCTATTTCTTGCTTTCCATGTACAGTTGAAGTCGAAGTTTACATACACTTATGTTGGAGTCATTAACTTGTTTTTCAACCACTCCACAAAACTCTTGTTAACAAACTATAGTTTTGGCAAGTCGGTTAGGATATCTATATATCTACAAGTCATTTTTCCAACAATTGTTTAGATGGATTATTTCACTTATTCACTGTTTCACAATTCCAGTGGGCCAGAAGTTTACATACACTAAGTTGACTGTGCCTTTAAACAGCTTGGAAAGGACCTTGTGAAGATGCTGGAGGAAACAGGTACAAAAGTATCTATATCCACAGTAAAACAAGTCCTATATTGACATCATCAAGGAAGAAGCCACTGCTCCAAAACCACCATAAGAAGCCAGACTACGGTTTGCAACTGCACAAAGATGGTAATTTTTAGAGAAATGTTCTCTGGTCTGATGATACAAAAATAGAACTGTTTGGCCATAATGACCATTGTTATATTTGGAGGAAAAAGGGGGAGACTTGCAAGCCCGAAGAACACCTTCCCAACCGTGAAGCACAGGGGTGGCAGCATCATGTTGTGGGGGTGCTTTGCTGCAGGAGGGACTGGTGCACTTCACAAAATAGATGGCATCATGAGGGGGGGAAATTTTGTGGATATATTGAAGCAACATCTCAAGAAATCAGTCAGGAAGTTAAAGCTTCCTGACGCTTTAAGATGACCCCAACTGACCTAAAACAGGGGATTTTTACTAGGATTAAATGTCAGGAATTGTGAAAAACTGAGTTTAAATGTATCTGGCCAAGGTGTACGTAAACTTTCGACTTCAACTCTATATGCAATTCATTTTAACAGGGCTTTAATTTATTTTAAAAAGAGATAACAAGGTGGCAACCCACACCAATATGACTTGCCAGTGCTTTTATCATACATGCTATGGTCAAAGGCATCATCTGTGCCTATAATGCAATCAGAAAATGTTTACAGTAAATGGAAGGGAAGCAAGACAAGGTAATGCTCTCGTCTAAATCAACATGTTTGTGTAGAGGAAACACATTTGAGTCCAGTCCAGCTGTGAGGTCTTCTTTGAAGAAGTGTGAAGTCAGCTATTGAACAACTTGGCAGCATGGGACTGTTTACCCCCCTCAGTGAAAAGATGATGTCGGGCACTGATCTTGCCTGCATGCGAGTGTGATCATAGCAACTAGTAAAGAGTGGCTCTGTGCTGCATTGAGGTTGTGGGTCTGTGGGTAGTACGTGGCCCTATTGCCCCCTCTCTTCAGGCCTGGCTGGGCTCTGGCTGTAGGCAGGGGAGGAGAGAGGCAGCTCTGTTGAGCTACGTGGGGCTCATCTCTTGGCACAGCCAGCAATCTCACGCCATTGCCTCGTTCAGAGCCTCATCACCCACCTGGCACCTCCCTCCCTCTGTCCACCCCTCCTTCAGTAGTTCCCCCTCCCTTCCCATTATTATCTAACCATGCAGAGATAAGATGGAATACTGAAGACATTGTCTTAACTTCCTCACTTGTAAAAAATGTTTGTTTTGAAAGGACCTTGGGAGCTTTAAGTTTGATTATTAGGCAGGTTTTCATTTGAAGAGTCACATTTGTTACCGCTGAATTGTTACCACTCTGATTTCACTTATGTCATACAGTACAAGACGTCATTCACATCAGAAAAGCTGTGGTTCACAGAACATGTTTTATTACGGTTTGATATTTTGTCATCCTTGAGTTGGCATAATAGAAAGGTCACAGTAGCTGTGGGAGGAGAACAGTGTGTGTGTGTGTGGTGTTCAAGGGACCCTTTAGCAGAACAGTGGGTGGGTGGGTGGGTGCCTGTTATGGAACCAAGGCTGTGTGTGTGAGCGGAGTGTCTTGGCTGGCACTGCCTTACATGGAGAGGTACAAGCAGGAGTGGGAGAGCCGCTCGTAAATCAATTACAGCCTTCACCAAGTCTCTGTGAAAGCCCCACTTTGCCAACGCTGGAAAATAAACTCTGGGGCAGTGTGTTTCTGCTGAATCAAGAGAGGAGAGAGATCACATCCCAGTGAGAGAGGCTGCATCCCAAATGGCACCCTATTCACTATATAGTGCACTACTTTTGACCAGAACCCAGTGGGGAAAGCCTTGTGAACAGCGTGCCATTTGGGACACATCGTGGACTAGAGCCACAGCTGCTAGGTGCTTCAGAGAGGGGCTAAGGGTGCCTGTCATCATCAGGGTGTCACTGATCTGATGAAAACCGCCCCCTGCTCACCACATCTCAGCCCTACGCCGCCCTACACCTCCCTGCGCCTGCTGCATGTCTTTGATTCTGGAAGGAGCAGCTGGAAAAAGCCTGCTGCATGCCCTCTTATTTGCAGGTGATAATGTGCAATTCCGTATCTGTAAATGCTAAATTTGGTTGGGGTTGACCTGTGTAGATGATCTCTCACCTGTCAATTTCACTTGTATGTGACAGTTTGGGCTGCTGTTTACTGCTGCTAAGTGGTTAACTAGGTGAACAAACACTGAGCCTTATTACACGCAGGGTAAACACTTCTGATAAGCCCATGCTGAGAGGGTATAGGACCAAATGAAGTCCTGGACATAATTTAAACTTCTGCCCACCAGTCAGGATGAAAGGCTAGATAACCCCCTTCTGACGGGATGGTAAGTAAGCCCACCATGCTAAGATTACGTAGTTAAATGATCCAGGCTAGTCATGCAATGGGGTGACCCCTCAGTGACTAAATTCTCACCCCTCCTGGCTAGTTATGCAGTGGGGTGTACCCAAGTGCTTAATTTGTAAATCGGGAGGTGCCAGAACAAAAAGTGAGTGTTGCATGCAGATCATCGCATTTGCGTAGTGGCACAGAGTAGTAGAGTAGAGGTGCTTGCAGAAGTTGCATACATGGGGATTTATTTTTGTAGCCTAGGGTCTGGGATAATGTTTGCCTTTTTATGAATAAAATTCTACGTCATTTTACATGACCGGAGACCTTAGCATAATCTTCTTTAACACCGCACAAAGGATTGAAATGACCGGCTACTTGGACACTTGACTAACTGACAATCTGAGATCATTAAAAACAACCTAGTCTTGAATCCATTCAACTCAATTTTTATTTGAATACAACAGTAGACCTCACCGTGTGAAGACTTACAGAAAACGTTTGACCTCTGTCATTGCCAACAAAGGGTATATAACAAAGTATTGAGAAACATTTATTGACCAAATACTTATTTTCCACCATAATTTGCAAATAAATTCATTAAAAATCCTACAATGTGATTTTCTGGATATTTTTTTTCTCATTTTCTGTCATAGTTGAAGTGTACCTATGATGAAAATGACAGGCCTCTCATCTTTTTAAGTGGGAGAACTTGCACAATTGGTGGCTGACTAAATACTTTTTTCCCCACTGTAGGTGAATATGAGGAGGAAATTATAGTTCTAGAAAAGCTTTCCAGTTTCACTGACTCGCCCAATGATGCGCATCTCACGTACTGGAGATGGCCGATGCACTAGTGCCAAAAGTTTCTCTCTCTCTCTTATTTTACTTTGTAAAACAATACTGTTCCCTCAATAGGCCTATTTGGAAGTTGATCGACTATTTTGGTAACCTCTACAGACAGATTAGTCTTCTCTTTTCAGCAGGAGCCATTTGCATTCCAACCTGTGTTCCGCATTTTATTTGAAATATTGCAAAAGGCCTGTTTTGTCTGCATGCTGTTCACTGGCAGATTTTTCCGCACATTCCGGACGGCTACACACAATCCACAGCTAGGCAATAAAAACATATAGATCCTCTGTGGCTAAAAGTATAGGCCAATAGTCCTGGTGTAGTATTCTGAATTATTTAATTTCTTTCTGAACAGCAGTAATTCTATAATTGTTCACGGCTATGATTCTATAAGGAAATAAATAAAGAATTGAAACGCTGGAGAGGATGGTTTTAGGTTCATGTCTATCAGAGCAGAGACAGGGAGAGAGGGGTAATAGAAAGTGAATATCATTCTTGTTCTGTGGGAGATAGAGGCATACTTTTCTCTCTCACCCACAGCACCAGCCACGCGTTGGTCTCTAGGCTACAATTTTGCGCAAACTATAAACCCGGGCCACCTAACCCAAATCAATTCTTAAAATATCAGGCACAGCTGAATACAGATTTTTCACAATACGTTTTTTTGAGGGGTCATTAAAATTAGAGGCAACTCAAATCAACTCTGACTGCTTTTATTCACACTTTTACATTGCAAACAGTGACAATTAGTTTTCATGTCACGACATACCGGATCCTGGCAAATAGGTTCTGTAACAAAACAGTCCAAAACTAAGTGCTGGTGACCCCTCTGTGACAGTTACCTCTCGCCCAGTCTGAGGTAGAGGTGGAGTCCCAAATTACACTATTTCCTACAATGTACTTCTTTTGACCAGGGGTCATAGGGCTCTGGTCAAAAGTAGTGCACTACATAGGGAATAGGGTGTCATTTGAGATGCATACAGTGTCTGTGTGAGTGAGCCTGGCTGTGGGGCTGTAATGTAAATAATAATGTATTAAACTTTTATAGTGCTTTTTATTACAATCTCAAAGCGCTTATGTAGTCCAATATGTCTCCATTGTGCTGAGTGGCCTGCAGCTGTGAGTTACTGTACGCCATATTTGACAGGAGCTCGTGAGGAATGTGGGCAGACACCTGCTCTGCAGAGAGAGGCAGTAAGGCCAAGGTGCAGGGAAACAGACGGTGCTGTAGTAAAGTACTGTGGACTGATGCTCTGTTGCCCGAGCCAAATGTTGCCTCTCACACCAAGCTAGTGTTACTAGCTCTTTCACTGCTCTTTGTGTCATTTCACAGGGAGCACTGTAATATTGTGAGAGGTAACAATAGGTTGATGTTGAAGGGGAGTTTAAGTTACCCTCTGAAATTTGGTGAAAACAGTGTGGCTGGCTTGTAGACCACAACCAGAATCTCTCTCTCGTGTGTGTGTGTGTGTGTGTCTCCTCTAAGCAACCTGATCTGTTTCTACATCCGTTATCTGCATGTAAATGAAAACACACAAAGACGCTGAGGCTGTGACCTTGGTCTGTGGTCCGTGAACCACTGAAAGATCCATTGGGATTGGGCCTATGGCTTTGTCCCCGGTATTCTGCAGCTGGCCCATTGATACGGACTCTCTGCTCTCTTTCTGTGGTTTACGACCAGAAGTTTCCACAGGAGAGTACAAGCATGGCCATGTCTTCACCACCATGCCTACAGTAACACTCCAATGAGAACAACCAATGATTTTCCAGCTTACGTACATTATTCCAAACCAACCCCAATTAGCACATACTAGCCTCTCCAAGAATGCCCACTTTCCTCATTTCTTTTCTCCAAATGAGCCAAATACAGGAAATGGAACACCGGAGACACTGACTAGATATTAATTAAGAGTGAAATAAATTACTTTGTTTCCTTTCCATGGAAATAAGCATATTGTTGTTATTCTATCTTGATGATCTCACCCTCATCTGCTGTTTTCCTTGCGATGCTGCCATGTCTGTGTTAGTCTAGCGACCGTGGTTTGAGTTTTCCCCTGGTCTTGAGGACTCTTCTCTCCAGCGAACACTCGCGCACACACAGTCCTCCAGTCTGTAATTGACCCACACCGCATTTAATTTCTCAAATGTGTTTACATACCTCCTATTAGTGAGCATTTCTCCTTTGCAAAGATAATCCATCCACCTGACAGGTGTGGCATATCAAGAAGCTGATTAAACAGCATGATCATTACCCAGTTGCACCTTGTGCTGGTGACAAAAGGACACTTTAAAATGTGAATATTTTGTCACACAACACAATGCCACAGATGTGTCATGTTTTGTGGGAGTGTGCAATTGGTTTGCTGACTGCAGGAATACCCAACAGAGCTGTTTCAGAGAATTTAAGGTTCATTTATCTACCATAAGCTGCCTCCAATGTCGTTTTAGAGAATTTGGCAGTACGCCCAATCGGCCTCACAACCGCAGACCTTGTGTAACCACAGCAGCCCACGACCTTCACATCCGGCGGCTTCACCTGCAGGCCGTCTGAGGAGGGTGGTGCTGAGGAGTATTTCTGTCTGTAATAAAACCTTTTTGTTGGCAAAAACTGATTGGCTGGACCTGGCACCACAGTGGGTGGGCCTATGCCTTCCCATGCCCACCCATGGCTGCACCCCTGCCCAGTCTTGTGAAATCCAAAGATTAGGGCCTAATACATTTGTTTAATTTGCTGATTTTCTTATATGAACTGTAACTCAGTAAAATCTGTGCATTTTTTTATATTTTTGTTCAATATAGCTCATCTCTGTTTACTTTTTCTGCTGAAAGGGCAGTTGATTTTCAATGTTTGTATACAATGCAAGAACGCCTTAACGCCTACACTGAAACGTTCCCCTCAAATAACCCCTCACCCTGTGCCATTGTCTCACCAGTCTAATAGGAGATGGATGGCAGACCGTTGAATGAGAAGGGTGTGAATTCTGGTCATGTGACTGGAACTGCAGCTCTGGCTCCTGTCTAAAAGAGGCTTACTATGCAAACAGGCCTACTGTCTCAGCTTGTAGCCTGGCACACTGACACATTGGTGCCAGCCCTGCTATCTTGCCTACTATTGAGTTGTTGGGAGCAAGTGGTGGGAGTATTTATTTTTTCAACTGGCTGACAGAATTCCACTGCGAGATAACCTAAATACCGTTACATTGATTATTTTGGCAATGTTATATTATAATCTGTAATCCATGTATAACTACAGTGCACATTCTGTAGGAATGCACTGAGCCGGAAAGGAATAAGCTGAGGACTGGACTGGTAGTGTAACTGAGAGAAAGGTTTGGTCACTCCCTCAGGCTAATGGTGTGTGCTGTGGGAGACTGAGAGACTGACTGCTCTACTCTGCGGGACTTTAAAAACCGTTGTGTCAAAGAGGACAGCACAGCATCCAATCCACCTCTGTAAGGGGGGAGAGAGGGAGGTGCTGAGGGAGAGAATATGTGGTGAGGAGGGAGAGTTCATGTTAGTTTAAGAGTTAAAAAATAGCCGGAATCTCAAGGAGATTTTCTTTAGTGTGGTTTGAAACTTAAAGTTTTCAAGAAATCCTCTCTTGAATGATAGTTTCTGTTTTAGTCCAGATTTGCAAATAACCATTGACTTTCCAAGCAGATTTTGTCTTTAAACAACTGTACTGCAAGTCTCTGTTACCTAACAGAGAGACTGGTGTGGGTAAGGTTCCTATGCAAGTCTCAGTGAGCCCCAGTGAAAGGTGAACAGTCACGTAACCCTGTGACAGTTCAAAGAACTCCATTGCTCTCCAGAAGTAGTCTCTCCTGGGAGGAGAGCGTTGCTTGGTTCAGGCCGTCTAATCTCCATCTCAGGAATTTTACAGCCAAATAGCACCTCCACGAAAGTCACCCCAAAAACAGTTCCCCTCGCTGCTGTCTGCCGCTGTCCTGCTTTTTGGTCAAAAACCGACCTGTTTTTGGACCGAGTTCACCCTACAAGTGTTTTTTTTTGACTCCTCTGACAACTTGGTTAGATTAGTTTGTCTTCGTCAGGCCCGGGCAATTATTTTCCATGGAGGCCACGTTAGAATATATTTTTGCCATCGCGGGCCAGAATCATATCATCATCATCATCATCATATATACATCATGTTGTATGACTGTTGACAGATACATCCACTGTAAATCACGTCCAGATATGCTACTTATTTTACTTTTTTAACATGCACAGAAATAAACCACATCCATCTTCTCCTTTTGGTAGGTATTTTCATTATTAAACATGCAAGGAACTCCACGGAGGGAAAAGTACACTGTGCATTCAGCACCACGGACTGAACTCTTGTTAACTGCACAAAAACACAGAGAGAGCTCAACATTACATTTAAACTACTCAATCAGTGTGAGAAGTGAAGTCTCTGATGGGCACCCAAACAGTACAACTTCTAATCTTGTGAAAGTTTTGTTCATCGAGAGCTGCATAGACCCTTGTCAGTGACATTGTTTTGAATAGTTCTCCAATCACTGCATCAGACTGAAGATGGATAAGTTCAAGTTGCGTGTCATGTGCATCACATCATGCTGCCAAACATACCCTCGTAAAACCGACCGTCCTACCGATCCTCGACTTTGGCGATGTCATTTACAAAATAACCTCCAACACTCTACTCAACAAATTGGATGCAGTCTATCACAGTGCCATCCGCTTTGTCACCAAAGCCCCATATACTACCCACCACTGCGACCTGTATGCTCTCATTGACTGCCCCTCACTTCATATCGCCAATCCCACTGGCTCCAGGTCATCTACAAGTCTCTGCTAGGTAAAGCCCCGCCTTATCTCAGCTCACTGGTCACCATAGCAGCACCCACCCATAGCACGCGCTCCAGCGGGTATATCTCACTGGTCACCCCCAAAGCCAATTCTTCCTTTCTCCTCCCAGTTCTCTGCTGCCAATTACTGGAACAAACTGCAAAAATCACTGAAGCTGGAGACTCATATCTCCCTCACCAGCTGTCAGAGCAGCTCACAGATCACTGCACCTGTACATAGCCCATCCAACTACCTCATCCCCATACTGTATTTATTTATGTATTTATCTTGCTCCTTTGCACCCCAGTATCTCTACTTGCACATTCATCTTCTGCACATTCTACCATTCCAGTGTTTAATTGCTATATTGTAATAACTTGGCCATCATGGCCTATTTATTGCCTTACCTCCCTTATCCTACCTCATTTGCACATACTGTATATAGACTTTCTACTGTATTATTGAATGTATGTTTGTTTATTCCATGTGTAACTCTGTGTTGTGGTATGTGTCAAACTGCTTTGCTTTATCTTGGCCAGCTCGCAGTTGCAAATGAGAACTTGTTCTCAACTAGCCTACCTGGTTAAATAAAGGTTAAATAAAAAAATGATTAATACAAAATAAAAAAACATTTTCAAGCAGCTCTTTCTTGTCGGGGAAAAGTATTGGTGCAGAGTCAATTAAGCATTATTTAATGAATTCACCCTCAGCGAATAACTTGCTATGTTTAGCAATTCTGTGGGACAGTACATAACTAGTTAGCTCTTGCAATTCCGTAGTTTGCTGAATGCAGTATTGTGAAAAGTCCTTGCTTCTTTTGCAACTGAGAAAGCAACTCTTTTGATGCATTGGCCCTCTGCTCAGAAGACATATTCCTATATTTCTCTACATGCTTCGTCTGGAGGTGTCGGGACAAGTTGCAGTCTTCCAAGACAGCGATGCTCTCTTTGCACACAGCTTTCCCTGATATCTCAATAAAGAAATATTTCAATGTCCACTATTGCTGGAACACCCAGCTTTTAATTTGAATAACAAATACTTTTTTCAAAATTTTATCGCAAATTCTTTGCTCTGAGCATGATTCTGCAAGCTGTATTGAATCAGGTCGCGGGCCTCACACAACCCCGGGTCGGCCTTTGACCAGGCCTGGTCTACGTTGTAGTGCTCTATTCTGATCCTAGCCCTCTAAAGATGGATGTCATTGAAGGGAAGGCGTTCATCTCCAGCTACAAGATAATGAGGTGGTGTGTGTCTAAGGTTGGATGGCAACGCATTGTGCCTTCTTAAAGATTCCTTTCCATAATATCGAATCAGCCTTTTTCCAGCCAATCTTTATGACCGAGAGTGAGCTTTCTATTTGAGCTGATTAGGGTAATTGAGAAATTGTCAGGTGTCCCCTCACTGTCAGAATGGTTATGGCAGAACAAACCAAATCTAGCTATTTTTGCATTGCAGTGGGGCTTTGTGCTTGTTCTGCACAACCCACAGTGAAACTAGTTTATGTACTGTTTTAGTAGCGAGCCGGTGAATAGTGGCGGTGGGGACTGAGTTCAGAACTTTGGCATAGCACTGCACAAGGCCGTTTTGACGTTGTCAATCGTCATATCAGCCAGGGTGAAGTCAGAATCCAATCAGATTCAACCCTGGTTCTCATCACCCTCCCTGCTGTCTCTGGAGATCGCTGGCAAATACTAATGTTTACAATTGGATTTACATAATTCTCTTCCAACCAATTTCTTGATTAGTAATCCAAATATCGAATATTGTATGCTGCCAGTAACATCAGTCAGTCCATATGTCTGTTTATCCCTACACAATACTACAGCAATATGCCCTCCCATGTAATTGGACATAATATTTACTTGGCCCAATGGATACCTCCTGGCCTGCTTTCTCCTTGGCAGGACATTCACATCATTCCATCTGCTTTTTATTGACCTCATTAAAGATTCAGTAGTTCTATTAGTGTGTCGTATGATCCCTTGGACACTAGCACTCACTAACCATTATTCAAGGGCATTGCTTGGCAAGCTGGTCCTGAAAACAAATGAAATATGAATGGTAAAGCACCACCTCATGCATGCTGATTTTCATATCATTATAGGTTCAAATAATATATCACATATTATGGTGTCACTTCTTCTGCTTTTCAATAGAGTAAATAATTATGAAAGTAATTCCCAGAACCACACACATTTACATTGACTGTTAAGATCTATCCAATCCCACACGGTCAAGCCAGAGCCCCCAGTGCAAATTTAAAGCATAGTGAGATTATGTATGGGAAATAGTTGTCTGCTCACAGCAGCTGCAAGCTTTTTATGGGCGAAGAATGTCTTCTGATTACATTGTTGAGAAATGACATGGAATCTGTAGAATGTACAGGCAGGCCAGAGTAGAGACATGGGAGCTGATGGCAAGGCAACCAATATGGGGGAATAAGTAATGATGGTATTGTAGCGAGAAGAGAAAAGAGGCTAAAAAGAGCCATAGCCAGAAACATCCAGAGTTGGCCGAGCTGTGGCGTAGAGGGAGAGGATGATGTGGGAGGTGCTGACTATCTGTTGTGTGAGAGGGATTTCTCCTGGAGACAGACTGACTGAGTGAAAATGATGTAGACTGAGTCTGCGTCCCAAATAGCACCCGATTCCCTATATAGTGCACTACTTTTGACCTGGGCCCTGATCAAAAGTAGTGCACTACATATGGAATAAGGTGCAATTTGCTATTAGGTCTGTGACGGTACTAGTATTGTGAATTTTTTTCCATGACAAAAATGAAAACACGAAGCAGACCACACACGAACACACTTTGGTCCTTTTTAAAAACCTGCTGTATGTAAAATATTGTGTTTTCCGAAAGAAGTTAAAATCCACGATACTAATGAATACTGCAATACTGGTATCGTCCCGGCCCTATATGGTACGCAGCCCGAGATCACTGAGGTCAGTGGAGCTGCCGCACTGGCATGAGTCTGACTAGAGCCACGTATACTGTAGCCAGTCAGGTTAACTTAGTCATTATAGTAGTGTACGTTTCCACTGCCATCACGTCCCGTTGTAAAATATATTATTGTACGTCTCGGTTACTCAAAACACCCACTACACGCATTCCAAACATATTCAAGGTAATAGTTACTTGAAAGGCATACGTTCAAGTTCCCAAATTATAAGTAGAATAAGCACAGGGAAATCATGAAAGGGAATGCCTGGCGATGGGTTTGGTTGGAGTGGACCTCCTGCGGGGCTGAGCCCATGCTGTGGGTTACCCTGTGCCTCTGTGTTGGGGGCTAATCGTTGTTTTGATGATTATTTTGCTGTGCATCTGTTTGGGCTTGGGGGAACAGATCCCACGGCCATGTAGCATCAAAGGCGTTACCAGCTTAAGCTGGTTGTAAGGAGCCTGCGAGGTCTTGTCTTTTTGAGAGAGAGACATTTCTCCAGCACTACATTGTTAACACGGGCTCAAAATGAAAGCCACATGATGTTTCGCTCCACAGCAACATGAAACCCTCGGCCTCAATCAGTTTTACTGGATGCAGAGTGAACTGATGGATTACCCATCAGACTCATCATATGAATGGTTCTTGCTATCGAGATACTTCAGATCAATGAGTTGAGATCCCTTTTTACATTTTTTTTTAATTGAACCTTTTATTTAACGAGGCAAGTCAGTTCTTATTTACAATGACGGCCTACCCCGGCCAAACCCTCCCTTATCCCGGACAAAACTGGGCCAATTGTGTGCCGCCCTATGGCACTCCCGATCACAGCCGGTTGTGATACAGCCCTGGATCGAACCAGGGTTTGTAGTGATGCCTCTAGCACTGAGATACAGTGCCTTAGACTGCTGCGCCTCTTGTGAGCCTATTAATCTATACAACTCCGAAATATACCGTGTTGGAACAGATGGAATGGGGACATTTATAGGACTGAAGTTGATCCCTGTCCAATAGAAAGGTTATCCCACTTCCCTCCATGTTTTCTTTGAAACATGCTTTAGGAAGTGAAAAAGCAGAGTGTATGCATTCAGAGCCATTAGTGTAATGGGATTCCCAGCCTGGTGAGGTGTTAAGTCTAGTCTGGGAGGAGGACAGACAGAGTGTACAGAGACAGAATGTGTGTCCCAAATGGCACCCTTTTTCCTTATACATTGCTCCCTATGGGCCCTGGTGAAAACTAGTGCACTATATAGGGAATAGGGTGCCATTTGGGATTAAGTCGTTTCATTGGCGCATCAGCATGTTACTCACCACCTGCTCATTTGACCACCTCACTGCTTTCAGAACCAGCAGGTGTGTTTTTAAGTCTTTAACGGGTAGCCGGTGCATCTCGTCCTTTGCTCTGCCGCATGCAGAAAGCCTATTTACTGTTGAATTGACTGTTGTCCAGAGTAATGTTATTTAGGAGTAGTTCATGTAACCTTGATAAGCTCCTCCTGTTTGTGTGCAATTGTTCACCAGCAGACTGGGAAAGCTGCTGAGCTGGAGTAGAGTAACGGCTTAAGGTCTGTTAAGGTTTCACGTTTTGAAATGTTAGTGTTTCTGACAAGCACCACCCTTTTCTCCTTTTCGTTCCCTCTAATTACTGAGCGGTATGCACTGATGTCAAGAGCAAGCAAGGAAAGTGAAGCAGAAAGGGAGAAAGAGGAGTAAGTGAGATGTACTAAGAGTGATGGTTGAAATGGAGCAGGGGGGGTTACCAAAGGTTTATGGGATTGAAACTAAATGTTAACCGAGTATAGCCCAGTTCAAGCTAAGAATCAGAAGCCGAACAGCCAAAGAGGAGGTTCATCTCACTACATTGATTTAAAGACATTTGAACTAGAGGTCGACCGACTTAATCGGAATTACCGATTTAATTACGGCCAATTTCAAGTTTTCATAGCAATCGGAAATCGGTATTTTTGGGCGGCAATTGTTTTTTTTCATACCTTTTAACTTTTTATGTCTGCAGGGGCAGTATTGCGTAGCTTGGATGAAAAGGTGCCCATTGTAAACGGCCAGATACTCAGTCTCGGTTGCTAATATATGCATATTATTATTAGTATTGGATTGAAACTTTAGAGTTTTCTAACTGTCAAAATATTGTCTGTGAGTATAACAGAACTGATATTGCAGGTGAAACCCTGAGGAAAATCAAAACAGGAAGTGGCTTCTATTTTGAAAACTCCATGTTCCATAGCCTCCCTTTGCTGGATTTAAAGGGATATTAACCAGATTCCTTTTCCTATCGTTTCCTCAAGGTGTCAAGTCTTCGGACATAGTTTCAGGCTTTTATTTTGAAAAATGAGCCAGAACGATAACATCGCGTCAAGCGGTCATATGAGTTTTGCTCGCGCAACAGAATTTGGACAGCCATTGTTTTCCCGTCTCCTACTGTGAAAGACATTTGCGGTTGATATATTATCGATTTATATATTTTAAAAACAACCTGAGGATTGATTATAAAAACCGTTTGTCATGTTTCTGTGGACATTATGGAAACTATTTGGAATTTTCGTCTGCGTTGTTGTGACCGTTTTTTCCTGTGGATTTCTGATCAATGCGACAAACAAACGGAGGTATTTTGGATATAAAAATCATCTTAATGGAACAAACGGAACATTTGTTGTGTAACTGGGAGTCACGTGAGTGAAAACATCAGAAGATCATCAAAGGTAAACGATTAATTTGATTGATTTTCGTGACCAAGCTTCCTGATGCTAAGTGTACTTAATGTTTTGTAGTGTGATCGATAAACTTACATAAACGCTTGGATTGCTTTTGCTGAAAGCATAATTTCAAAATCTGACACGACAGGTAGATTAAGAAAAGGCTAAGCTGTGTTTTCCTATATTGCACTTGTGATTTCATGAATATAAATATTTGTAGTAATATTTATTGAATGTAGCACTATGCTATTCAGCGGGATTGCAGCCATAACAAGTTAACTAGGCAAGTCAGTTAAGAACACATTCTTATTTTCAATGATGGCCTAGGAACGGTGGGTTAACTACCTTGTTCAGGGGCAGAACTACAGATTTTCACCTTGTCAGCTCGGGGGATACAATCTTGCAACCTTACAGTTAACTAGTCCAACACTATAACCACCTGCCTCTCGTTGCACTCCACAAGGAGAATACGCGAATGCAGTAGGAGCCAAGGTAAGTTGTTAGCTAGCATTAAACTTATCTTAGAAAAAACAATCAATCAGTCATAATCACTAGTTAACTACACATGGATGATATTACTAGTTTATCTAGCGTGTTCTGCGTTGCATATAATCGATGCAACGCTGGGGGATGATTTAACAAAAGCGCATTTGCAGAAAAAAGCACAATCGTTGGACGACTGTACCTAACCATAAACACCAATGCCTTTCTTAAAATCAATACACAGAAGTATATATTTTAAACCTGCTTATTTAGCTAAAATAAATCCAGGTTACCAGGCAATATTAACCAGGTGAAATTGTGTCACTTCTCTTGTGTGCATTGCGAACTAATTTGCCAGAATTGTACGTAATTATGACATAACATTGAAGGTTGTGTAATGTAACAAGAATATTTAGACTAAGGGATGCCAACCGTTAGATAAAATACCGAATGGTTCCGTATTTCACTGAAATAATAAATGTTTTGTTTTCGAAATGATAGTTTCCGGATTCGACCATATTAATGACCTAAGGCTCGTATTTCTGTGTGTTATAACTAAGTCTATGATTTGAGAGAGCAGTCTGACTGAGCGATGGTAGGCAGCAGCAGGCTCTTAAGCATTCATTCAAACAGCACTTTCGTGCGTTTTGCCAGCAGCTCTTCGCAAGCACAGCGCTGTTTATGACTTCAAGCCTATCAGCCTAATGAATGGTGCAACCAATGTGAAATGGCTAGCAAGGTAGTGGTGGTGTGCGCTAATAGCGTTTCAAACGTCACTCGTTCTGAGACTTTGAGTAGTTATTCCCCTTGCTCTGCAAGGGCCGCAGTTTTTGTGGAGCGATGGTTAATGCTGCTTCGAGTGTGGCTGTTGTCGACGTGTTCCTGGTTTGAGCCCAGGTAGGGGCGAGGTGAGGGACGGAAGCTATACTGTTACACTGGCAATACTATAGTGCCTATAAGAACAGACAATAGTCAAAGGTATATGAAATATAAATGGTATAGAGAGAAATAGTCCTATAATAACTACAACCTAAAACCTCTTACCTTGGAATATTGAAGTCTCATGTTAAAAGGAACCACCAACTTTCATATGTTCTGAGCAAGGAACTCAAACGTTAGCTTTTTTACATGGCACATATTGCACTTTTACTTCTCCTACACTTTGTTTTTGCATTATTTAAACCAAATGGAACATGTTTCATTATTTGAGGCTAAATGGATTTTATTGATGTATTATATTAAGTTTAAAATAAGTATTCTTTCAGTATTGTTGTAATTGTCATTATTACAAATACATTTTTTAAAAATTGTCCGATTTTAATCGGTCTCTGCTTTTTTTGGTCCTCCAATTATATCATAATCGGTCAACCTCTAATTTGAACAGAACTGCTGTACTCTATAACTCGTTTATGAGATTATACCCCCCCTGTAGATTCACTCTCTCCTCAACCACCCTGGCCCCTCTGAGAGAAGCTTCTGGATGAAGAGGGACATCCCCCACCATATGTCTCATTATATCCCCTCCCAGCTCTGCTAGTGAGGTGTTCACTCCACAGCCAACATGTTCTTTTAGATGCATAGAAGCCTTCTGAACATATACAGTAAGAAATAACTGTCTTTAGGGCCTTTGCCAGAACATTCTTACAAGGCTGTCAGTTCTCACTTTATGAATGCCTTGTCTTCATATCTTCACCACAGTTGACCCTCCCAGTGTGAGTCTGAAGGAGTGTCTGAGAGGGAGTTCTCCAGCCTCTTTGTTGTGGTGACATAGCATTTAGTGCTGAGGTGCAGGGTTGGGATTTTCCAGTAGGGTGGAGAAGCGAGATGTTCATAATGTATAGTGTAATTACTCTATCTAATTACTGGAGGAGATCTACAACATATCATAGCAACATGTCCCATTACACTGTCTAAAAGACTAGTGGTGTTCCTGCCCCACTGTCTCTGACTGTTAGGAGGTGCAACTGTTATTAACGCCATCAATCCAAGTTTTATATTGGTGTTAGAACCAATATAAATCAGCCAATTCCATGGTGAAGAACAACAGGCTTATGTAATAGCTAAATGGCAATTATTGGAGTGTCTGTTTGAATGCTTGCATGTTTCATGCTGACTATGTCAGTGTTTTTAGATGGTTTCTGGAGGAGACTCTGTTGGGGGGAAACAAAGCAAAACAACTCTACTCTAGTGGCTTACTGGCCTCCCCAGGCCTATTCCACCATCACTTTTTTTCAAAGCTGAAAGCCCGGCCAAACTAAATATCTGCCCTGGCCCCAAAGCTAGGAATATTTCAGAGAAGGAAAGCGAAGGGGTTTATGTAAGTTCAGGGATAGGGGTAACAGATTGCATGTCTTTTGTGGCCAGTTAGTTGCCAGTTATTAGGGATGGATATACCACACTGCACCGGAATAGTAAGTCATAATCGGAAAGGGGGATACCTAGTCAGTTGTACAATTGAATGCATTCAACTGAAATGTTTCTTCCACATACACTGGGGGTTGTTGTTTGTAGATTTGAAAAAGTGGTAGAAATGGGGGGCCAGTCAAGGTTATTGTTCTGTTCAAGTCCTGTACCCCAAATACAAAGAATGTTATTGCAAGATTTACTGTTGTGTATGAGTGCATGCAAACTCTCTCTCTCTCTCTCTATATATATAATATAATATAATATATATATACACACACACACACACACACACACACACACACACACACACACACACACACACACACACACACACACACACACACACACACACACACACACAGTGGCCTGCAGGTGTGACCTACCGTCCTGGTTTCCTTTACCCCTGGCTCAGAGGTGATGCAGTACAGTAGGTTCTATCCATGTTGTGTTTTACTTTCCAGTCGCCCGCTGTGGGTGTTCCCTTGTCTCTCTTCCCCTTCCCGTTTTAGTTTCCTTTTTGAAGTGATACCCATGAGTCGCTTTGGCCTTGAAAGCCAAACTTGCTGTCCTAGAATTCTCTCTTAATTGGACTGCCATTGGGCTTCATGACGTTTAGTTTGTGGAGGCGCCCATGGGAAATCAGAATCCGAGACGGGGGTGAGGCCATTCTTCACCCTCCCATGCTTCCTTTCTTCTCTCTTTAAGGACACTGATGAAGAGAGGGAGGGAAATGAAGCGTTCCTAAAGACGTGTCCCAACTTTGATCTTTAAATTGCAGTCATTACATGTCATAATACAGCGTGTAAACTCATTTTCCATACCATTGTTACAAAGTGAAATATGTCTGTCACATTTCACTTTGATGTCATAATTATATTATTATTACATTTACATTTAAGTCATTTAGCAGACGCTCTTATCCAGAGCGACTTACAAATTGGTGAATTCACCTTCTGACATCCAGTGGAACAGCCACTTTATATTATGATGATGTATGGTAAATATACTTGTTTAATTGCTATCCTTGTACTAATGGATGCCAACACGTCCTATGAATTTCCCACCTTCCAAATGTAGGAAATCCGTTCCACTAACAGCCAGTCCTCTGTGGATGCCAGTGAAAAGAGAGATTGGGGCTGGCTTTAGGGTTTACACTTGGGGTTACAGGCCAAGGTTGTTGTGATTTGTGTTGGCATTGTGTTAACGTAGGGATTGGGAGTCAAGCCTCCTCGATAGTAACAGGAGCTTGAGTTCCTCTAGGAGCCATGGCCTACTTTTGGCTGTGCCCTTGGGTGAAGTGTGGACAGCTGTAGTACTTTAGGATGCCAGCCGAAGGAGAGTTGGAATAATTGCTCCAGTATGTATGTGAGCTGAGTCACTGACTACATCCTAACCACTACAGCTGTTTCCTTTTTGGTGTTAAAATAATGTTCAAGGGCTATATGGCTAAGTATTTATGGTGAAAATGCAGCACACAGGTTGGGCGGCAGGCACTATTAGGTACTAGCTGTTGGAGGGATCGCTGTGCCGCGGTATCATTTTGGAAAGTAAATACAATTCAAGTTTAATATTCAGATGGGGCGATGCATGGAGGGAAAACAGACAAGTGCAGAACGGCTGCTTAAAGATTCATTATCCATGTAAGGTGAGAAGGGTAGAGGGACACCTAAAGCTAAACATATAGCCCACACACACACACCCGTGCAAAGACACATTGCCTCCCGCTATGTTGTTTCTCTTTTTGATTGACTCCACCCCCACAGCAGTGTGCCTTTTCCCTCCAACACAAAGGATAGCAGGAAGAGCAGATTGGGTCAGGTTTCCTCTCTGCTCCCTTCTGCCGTGTCGGCCTTTCCCTCTTTCTCTCCGAGGGGGTGTTGGTCCTTATTTTTTGTTTAGTTTTTTCCCTCTGAGGTGGGGGATTGGACTGGATCCAAACTCACTCATCAATTTAAATTCTGTTCCACAATCAATGCAAAATGACAAAAGAATTTAGCTCTATTCCCATGCGTAGTTGTGGTATGATTATGATAATATGTATTTATTGTTTGGGGCCCCAACTCAAGGTCTCAGTGATAATTGCATTCACAGGCTTGGTGGAGATCTCTGCCTCTCAACAACCCCTCCCAGCCATCTCCCTAATGAGCAGCACTCTGTCATTTCAGAATTTCAAAGGCTGAAACACTTTAGCATTTAATTGATTTGGACAAAACTATACAAGAACATCTCATATGCTGCTCCATCATGATACCTTATATATACAGAAGTATGTGGACACGCCTTGAAGTTAGTGGATTCTGCTTTTTCAGCCATACCCATTGTTGACAGGTGTATAAAATCGGGCACACACCCATGCAGTCTCCATAGGGAAAGATTGGCAGTAGAATGGCCTTACTGAAGAGCTCAGTGACTTTCAACGTGGCACAGTCATAGGATGCCACCTTTCAAATGTCTGCCCTGCTAGAGCTTCCCCAGTCGACTGAACGTGCTGTTATTGTGAAGTGGAAACATTTAGAGCAATAATGGCTCAGCTGTAAAGTGGTAAGCTCACAGAACTGGACCGCCAAGTGCTGGAAAAAATTGTCTGTCCTTGGTTGCTACCCTCACTACTGAGTTCCAAACTGCCTCTGAAAGCAGAGTAAGAGAAATAACTGTTCTTTGGAAGCTTCATGAAATGGCAGAGCAGCTGCACACAAACCTAAGATCACCATGCGCAATGCCAAGCGTCGGCTGGAGTGGCGTAAACCTCTCCGCCATTGGACTCTGGAGCAGTGGAAACGCATTCTCTGGAGTGATGAATCGCGCTTCTACATCTGGCAAGCCGACGGACGAATCTGGGTTTGGCAGATGCCAGGAGAAGGCTACCTGCCCGAATGCATAGTGCCAACTGTAAAGTTTGGTGGAGGAATAATAGTCTGGGGCTGTTTTTCATTGTTCAGGCTAGGCCCCTTAATTCCAGTGATGGGAAATCTTAATGCTACAACATACAATGACTTTGTAGACAATTCTGTGCTTCCAACTTTGTGGCAACAGTTTGGGGAAGGCCCTTTCCTGTTTCAGCATGACAATGCCCCTGTGCACAAAGTGAGGTCCATACAGAAATGGTTTGTCGAGATTGATGTGGAAGAACTTGCCTGACCTGCACAGACGCCTGGCGTCAACCCCATCGAACACCTTTGAGATTTAATTGAAATCGCTAGACATCAGTGCCCGACCTCACTAATGCTCTTGTGGCTGAATGGAAGCAAGTCCCCGCAATGTTGCAACATCTAGTTTTGGAATGAAATGTTCCACATACTTTTGGTCATGTAGTGTATTTGCACACTAGCAGTTCAGCTTAGATTCTTCTGTGAGTGAAAGTTTGTGGCGGCATAAATCCAATACTGTAGTCCCTATGCAGCAGGACTGGACTGTAGCGTGTTGTGCAGACCTGTATCTCAGTATTTCCTGTTATTCACTAGGCCACTGTGTGCAACTCTTCCTGCTCTAACACTTTCTCAGGCTCTAACAATAGTCTGGCCCCTCACTGCTGGCCCCCCCATAATCCTCTTTACAGCCCCCCTCCCATCTCTTCTCCACTAAGCCTCCTCCATAGGCCAAGCACCCTGCTGTCTTGTCAACATCAACCAATAACTGCGAGGGTTACTGCAAATAATGAGCTGCATTCCATGTTCAGCATTTTCAAAGCCTCTTGCATACCCCTGGTCTCATAACTTTTGGAGCAAACTTCAGAGATTTGAATTGACTGAGACTTGTTTATGTTAGTAAATATGTGATTGCATATCATTTAAAGCCTTAACTCATGTGGTGAAGGTATAGAGGGAAATGGAGGGTAACTGATGCTAGCGTGGCAGTGTGCCAGCTCCTCATAGGCCAATGTCTTCAACAAGTTGACCCGGCTGACGCAGACCAAAGTGAACTCCATTCCCTCCTAGTCTAGTTTGTTTTCCCAGAGTCCCTCGTCTTGCTAGGCGACACCTCGTTTGGGCTTCTGCCTCCCTCCTGATGCAATGTGCTTGTCATACTGTTGCTATGGCCTGCTAGTTGAGCAGCTTTTATATCTATCTGAGAATGAAATCCCCAGGGATCCCCAGGGTACAGAAAAGGCCCACCGTAGAGAGCTTCTTTTAATTTAGGCTTTTTATTCCATCTCCACATTCTCCATCTTGTGTTTTATCTTTTTTTTCCATTCACAGCAGCTCATAATCCACAACTAGCCTCTATTACTTGATGTGGTAGCTATATGTCCCTCCTATCTGTGATAGAGTATTTTGTGAATGTTCAACATGGACCTGAACATTCTTTCTTACTTCCTGTAGACCTCTGGTCTGTGTCTAGTTTCAGACGGCCTACATGTGTAAGATCACTTTAGCCATAGCACTGCAGCATAGAGTGGGTCTCAAATGGCACCCTATTCCCTATATAGTGCACTACTTTGAACCCCGGGGGTTAGTGCACTACTATGAACCCCGGGGGTTGTGGAGTGTGAGCCGTTTGAAAGGTGTCAAAGATTTAAAATGTTTTTTTTGGAAACAAGCAAATTTCCCCCTTTTTTAACTCTCCTGTTTTCAGTTGGAGATCCTTTGAGCTTAATTTAAACATTTAATTATTCACCCATTTATGCATTGAATGGTGACTGACTGCAGATCAAGGCTGAGAACAGGTTGCAGGCTATGGTGGGATGTTAGGGGGGACAGAGTATGGGGGCTGCTGGGATTCAGGCCTGGGTCGCTGGCTGACTGACTGGTGGAATCGTTGATGTGCTGTTAATGGTGGGAACTAAAATGGTCCCACTTATGAAGTCCACCCCGCCTCATCTGCCTTGCCCGTCATCATGACTCTGGCAAATTGCCAACTGTAGGGCTGCTCCTCTCGTTACAACCCTTACTGAGTGATTTCTGCCCTCGACAAGCATCAATGTCACTCAAGTTTAGTGAGCGTGATGGCTGGAAGCAGGTGGGGGTGGGTGAGAGGGTGTGATACTCCAGAAATCCACATCAAACAAAGCAATTACAGCATGCTGGTACATTGGACTAATGGGTGTTTACAAGTACAGGGAGTCTGCCATCTTAATTACATGCTATTAATTATTAGCCTGGCTCACACTGGTCCACTGTAGAGCTTTGGGCATAGGGCGACTGAGGAACAGTTAGGCTGCTGGGTGTTGGACTATACACTACGCAGGTAAGGTATGAGAAGGTGCTGGCCATACCAGAGCTGTGATTGCGTGTGTTGAGAGACTGGGTGTGCGAAAAGCTGATTTTCTGGAGTAGTGGCGCGACCCCTCACCAGCTCTCACAATGCCAATCAATATATGCAAATCTCTCTGTCTCTGTCTCTGTCTCTCTCTCTGTCTCTCTCTCTGTCTCTCTCTCTCTCTCTCTCTCTCTCTCTCTGGACCTTACTAACCACCAATGCTACTCTCCTGCTCCAGAGCTTTATTTCAATAAGGAATATTACTGTTAATACAGTCCCCTCTCACCCCCTGGCTTTACTCTCACCCCCTGGCTTTACTCCCTTTGTGGGAGGAACACTTTTAAAGAGTTCGGTATTGTCTGCTGGAGTGGCTGTATCCTGAATAGTCCACAGCTCTCGGCTTAAAGAACCCACACTCATTCACTTCTAGATGACAGAAGAAATACAAATAATTAAATTACGTCCATTTTTCTATTTTCTTGGCATGACACTGTCATTAATCTTGTTGGATGCTGAGTGTATCCAGGAAGGAGGGAGATGTCTCTAGTGTGATGAGGCAATCTGTCTTAGTAAACACTCAGAGGTTTAATTTAAAAAAGATTGTCTTGGCTAGGGAGAGGAGAGATGTGATGGACAGAGAGGAGAATTAATACGAACAGTTTTTAGAAATGGGGTATTCAGACATTCACTGACTAAGACGGCAATTATTCTGGAAACTTTCACTGCAGAGAAATGTCATTGTTACTGCACCACATTAAAGAAGATTTACATCAGTAATGCTTTAATTACACAATGTTTACGTGGTGAAATAAAACAAAACTCATTTTTATTTTAATGAGGGTGCATTTTTGCAGCCCAGGAGCTTTGCTATTTAATGAGTCCACCCATTAGTGTTTTTTGAGATTCTGTATGCTCGTGTACATTTTAATTTTAAGTACAGGCAGCTAGTCCATTATACATATATTTGTCTTACTTCTGTCGCATCAACAAACGTATGAATACACAAACTTCCTCCTCTTAAATTTTTTTTAGAATCTAGGAACCATTTAGAATAATAGATGTCCCATGGCTTTTAGGCTGGGGAATCATTAACACATTGCTAGGAAACTGTGACCAGGATATCCTGCTTTATTTTGACTCCTGTAAAGAGGAGCTGTGTGCCGCTCTACTCTGCTCGCCATGGGCTAATGGAACACGCCACTACAGCAATTAAGCGGGTATTTGGAATGAATCAAATAAACCCCCAGTCCTGATGCTACTCTACTCTGAGCCACTGATTTTCCCACAGATTACATTAATAGATGTGTGGCCAGAATGGAACAGGCTTCACGTAGGCAACACTATCAGGAAATAAGCCATGAGCTGTACAACCCTTCTGGCTTTTCTGACTTGCCGCAGTTTATCAACCAGCATGAGGCGTAGTTAGTTTTTGTTGGTTAAGATACAAAAAAGTATTTAGGGTTTAGAGTTTTTGATATGACTAATGTAATGTACTTCCGGTGCCAACAGAGATGGCCGCCTCACTTCGCGTTCCTAGGAAACTATGCCGTATTTAGTTTTTTTTTATGTGTTATTTCTTACAACGATACCCCAGAAAATCTTAGGTTTTATTACATACAGTCGGGAGGAACTACTGAAAATAAGAGCAACGTCAACTCACCATCATTACGACCAGGAATATGACTCTCCCGAAGCGGAACCTGTGTTTTGTTTTCCACCCAGGACAATGGATCGGATCCCAGCCGGTGACCCAAAACAACGGCGCCGTAGAAGGGGCAGACGGAGCGGTCTTCTGGTCAGGCTCCGTAGACTGGCACATCGCGCACCGCTCCCAAGCCTACTACTTGCCGATGTCCAGTCTCTTGACAACAAGGTAGACGAAATCCGAGCAAGGGTAGCATTCCAGAGAGACATCAGAGACTAACGTTATTTGTTTCACGGAAACATGGCTCACTCGAGACACGCTATCTGAATCGGTACAGCCACCTGGTTTCTTCACGCATCACGCAGACAGAAACAAGCATTTCTCTGGTAAGAAGGGCAGGGGTGTATGCCTTATGATTAACGAGACGTGGTGTGATCATAACAACATACAGGAACTCAAGTCCTTTTGTTCACCTGACTTAGAATTCCTCACAATGAAATGTCGACCGCATTATCTATATATATCCCATTTAGCAGACATTTAGCGACTTACAAGTCGGCTGGGGCCACTACTTTTACATATGGATGTCCCCAGCGGGAATCGAACCCACGACGCTTGGCGTTGCAAGCGCCATGCTCTACCGACTGAGCCACACAGGACTTATCTACCAAGAGAATTCTCTTCGATCATAATCACAGTCGTGTATATCCCCCCCCCCAAGCAGAAACAGACAGCCCTGAAAGAACTTCATTGGACTCTGTGTAAACTGGAAACTACTTATCCTGAGGCTGCATTTACTGTAGCTGGGGATTTTAACAAGGCTAATCTGAAAACAAGGCTCCCCAAATTCTATCAGCATATTGATTGTGCTACCAGGGCTGGCAAAACCCTAGACCATTGTTATTCTAACTTCCGCGATGCATATAAGGCCCTCCCCCGCCCTCCCTTTGGAAAAGCTGACCACGACTGCATTTTGTTGCTTCCAGCCTATAGACAGAAACTAAAACAGGAAGCTCCCGCGCTCAGGTCTGTTCAACGCTGGTCTGACCAATCGGATTCCACGCTTCAAGATTGCTTTGATCACGTGGACTGGGATATGTTCCGCATTGCGGTGAACAACAACACTGAAGAATACGCTGATTCGGTGAGTGAGTTTATTAGCAAGTGTGTTGGTGATGTTGTACCCACAGCGTCTATTAAAACATTCCCCAACCAGAAACCGTGGATTGATGGCAGCACTCGCGCAAAACTGAAAGCGCGAACAACTGCTTTTAATCAGGGCAAGGTGACCGGAAACATGACCGAATACAAACAGTGTAGCTATTCCCTCCGCAAGGCAATCAAACTAGCTAACCGTCAGTATAGAGACAAAGTGGAGTCGCAATTCAACGGCTCAGACACGAGAGGTATGTGGCAGGGTCTACAGTCAATCACGGACTACAAAAGAAAAACCAGCCCCGATGCGGACCACGATGTCTTGCTCCCAGACAGACTAAATAACTTTTTTGCTCGCTTTGAGGACAATACAGTGTCACTGACACGGCACACTACCAAAACCTGCGGGCTCCCCTTCACTGTAGTCAACGTGAGTAAAACATTTAAACGTGTTAACCCCCGCAGGGCCAGACGGCATCCCAGGCCGCGTCCTCAGAGCATGCACAGACCAGCTGGCTGGTGTGTTTACAGACATATTCAATCAATCCTTATCCCAGTCAGCTGTTCCCACATGCGTCACGAGGGCCACCATTGTTCCTGTTCCCAGGAAAGCTAAGGTAACTGAGCTAAATGACTACCGCCCTGTAGCACTCACCTCCGTCATCATGAAGTACTTTGAGAGACTAGTCAAGGACCATATCACCTCCACCCTACCTGACACACTCGACCCACTCCAATTTGCTTACCGCCCCAATAGATCCACAGACGATGCAATCGCCATCACACTGCACACTGCCCTAACCCATCAGGTATTCCTCTTGTCCAATGTAAGAACACTGTTCATCGATTACAGCTCAGCATTTAAGACCATAGTACCCTCCAAACTCGTCATTAAGCTCGAGACCCTGGGTCTCGACCCAGCCCTGTGCAACTGGATCCCCCCCCAGGTGGTGAGGGTAGGTAACAACATCTCCACCCTGCTGATCCCCAACACTGGGTCCCCACAAGGGTGCGTTCTCAGCCCTCTCCTGTGCTCCCTGTTCACTCACGACTGCGTGGCCATGCACGCCTCCAACTCAATCATCAAGTTTGCAGACGACACTACAGTGGTAGGCTTGATTACCAACAACGATGAGACGGACTACAGGGAGAAGGTGAGGGCCCTCGGAGTGTAGTGCCAGGAAAATAACATCACGCTCAATGTCAACAAAACAAAGGAGATGATCGTGGACTTCAGGAAACAGCAGAGGGAGCAGCCCCCTATCTACATTGACGGGACAGTAGTGGAGAGGGTAGTAAGTTTTAAGTTCCTCTGTGTACACATCACGGACAAACTGAAATGGTCCACCCACACAGACAGCGTGGTGAAGAAGGTGCAGCAGCACCACTTCAACCTCAGGAGGCTGAAGAAATTTGGCTTGTCACCAAAAGCACTCACAAACTTCTACAGATGCACAATCGACAGCATCCTGTCGGGCTGTATCACCACCTGGTACGGCAACTGCTCCGCCCATAACCGTAAGGCTCTCCAGAGGGCAGTGAGGTCTGCACAACGCATCACCGGGGGCAAACTACCTGCCCTCCAGGACACCTACACCACCCGATGTCACAGGAAGGCCAAAAAGATCATCAAGGACAACAACCACCGAGCCACTGCCTGTTCACCCCGATATCATCCAGAAGGCGAGGTCAGTACAGGTGCATCAAAGCGGGGACCGAGAGACTGAAAAACAGCTTCTATCTCAAGGCCATCAGACTGTTAAACAGCCATCACTAACATTGAGTGGCTGCTGCCAACATACTGACACAACTCTAGCCACTTTAATAATGGAAAAATTGATGTTATCAATTTATCACAAGCCACTTTATATAATGCTTACATACCCTACATTACTCATCTCATATGTATTTTCTGTACGCTATACCATCAACTGCATCTTGCCTTCTTGATGTAATTAAATGTATCACTAGCCACTTTAAACAATGCCACTTTCTATGTTTTCATTACTCATCTTGTATGTATATACTGTACTCTATACCATCTACTGCATCTTGCCTATGCTGTTCTGTACCATCACTCATTCATATATCTTTATGTACATATTTGTATTCATTCCTTTACACGTGTGTGTGTGTGTGTGGTGTGTGTGTGTGTGTGTAAGGTAGTTGTGAAATTGTTAGGTTATATTACTTGTTAGATATTACTGAATGGTCGGAACTAGAAGCACAAGCATTTCGCTACACTCGCATTAACATCTGCTAACCATGTGTATGTGACAAATACATTTGATTTAATGTAAGCGGTCTTCTCACACAAGTACTGTGTCAGCTGATACCCTGAGTCATTTTTGATCTTACTGGAGAACCATCTTATCCTGTCAGTGTTTTCTATTGGTCACGTAAAGATTCGGTCTGTTATCTGCTGTAGCCTTCCCGTTTCCAAATATGTCATCACATGACATTGTTGTATGACAACTCGCACTGTGTTAAAGCTCTTGCTTATCCTTGTTAGTTCCATAGAATCGAGACCGAGCCCTAGAATGAAATATGGAGTGTACAACAGGCTCTTATCAGAGGTGCATCTGCAGAAGATGGATGTTGCTAGGGACCTAGCTGTGCTGTGGGAGTGATGGACAGACCAAGGCTTTTACATGGACAAGTCAACTCATGCTGCTCACTGGCATTCACAAGATCTGAGGAAGCATGAGAGAGCGGGTTGGGAATTAATTAGTATTGAGTTCAAGGAGGGAAAACAAAATGGATGAGACTTGGATGTGAAGATACACTGAGTGTACAGAATATTAGGAACACCCTCCTTTTTGCCTTCCGAACAGCCTCAATTCTTTGGGGCATGGACTCTACAAGGTGACTCTAATGCGTCCCACATTTGTGTCAAGTTTGCTGGATGTCCTTTGGATGGTGGACCATTCTTGATACACACAGGGAACCGTTAAGCGCAAAAAAAAACAGTTGCATTGCAGTTCTTGACACACACAAACTGGTGCGCCTGGCACCTACTACCATACCCTGTAAATGGCACACATACACAATCTCAATTGTCTCAAGGCTTAAACATCTCTTCCCCTTTATCCACACTGATTGGAAGTGGATTTAACAGGTGACATCAGAAAGGGATCATAGTGTTCACTGGATTCACCTGGTCAGACTGCTCTTTCCTTGACAATCATTCCTAATGTTTTGTACACTCTGTGTATATGAAGATCTTGAGGGAGTGAGAAAGACATTGAGTCATTCTGAGACGAGGGCCCTGTTTTGAAGGAGCAATTAGCACTGATTTGTGTCCAGAGCGAAACACTGGAATGGAATCAATTAAATAAAACAACATTACATTAAGATGTCCCTTTTGTACACGTCTTCCACTGTACTTCCGTCCCAGCCCTGGGATTGGTCGGTTTAGTTGTTTGTCTTTGTTGTGTGATGTATAAAATTTGCTGACTGATTCTTTAAATTAAACAGTCAGGCAATTCAGAGTGTTTGTGGGCTCATTAAAATAAATGGTGGCATTGAGCAGTTTGTTTTGTGCTGGGGGATGGCATCGTTTTAGGGAAGCGAGAGAGGTAGCCATGATGGACAGGAAAAAAGCCAAACAAGTGTACCACACAGGGATGGCAGTCCGATCTGGGCTGAACCGGTCCATGCCGCTCCATTTGTTGCTCACTTGGCCGGACCACCCAGAGTGATCCGGTGGGTTACACAAGTGAACATTGTATCCCTCTGGGGGAAAAATCTTATAACAAAACTGCTTTTCAGCTTTCATACGTGCCAGAAACAAAAGGAGAGCACAACAAATGGCTGAATATGACATTTTGATACCTAATTGCTGCCCCGGCCTTTGTATTAATGCCAGCTGATTTATCTAGCAGGACGAGGTAGAGTGGTGTGACAGACGAGCTCTTTGTTGGGTTTGACTGTGGTACGACTGAATACAGACCGACGAACACCATGCGGTTTAGACCAACGCCATGCGGTTTAGATGGTTTGGAACCATCGTTGCACAGCACACACTTCCCCTGGTGGAGGATGTTGACGGAGGTTTCAGAAACACCCCAAAAAATATCCAGCCTTGGTCATAGAATCACAGACTCTATGTAAATTATAGGATCTCTTTGGCCATAGAGAACAACAGATGAATGTTTAGAGGGCTATTGCAGTTCCCCTCCCTTTTAGCCTTGTGAATGTGAACTCACTCCGTGAGAGGCTGGGGGAGTGTTATGTGTTTTTAAGGGGAGGAGTGATATGAAGTAGCTTAGAATGGAAGGAAATGTGCCAGTCCCTGTAGAACAGGAGTGACACGTAGAAGCAAAGAGCAGACTGTGTGGTCTGCTTGTGGTAGGGTTTCTGTCACAAATTATAAATATTCTTTGAGCTAACCCATTCCAACCCGGCAATTGCAGTTGTGCAGGAGGACAAATGAGCAAATTGGGAGAGCTTGAACAGTTGCTACGTGTTGTCTAACAAAATTGAATTACCACACAAACAGAATGGATCAG
Source organism: Oncorhynchus masou masou (assembly GCF_036934945.1). NCBI lineage: Eukaryota > Metazoa > Chordata > Actinopteri > Salmoniformes > Salmonidae > Oncorhynchus > Oncorhynchus masou. Next base: position 68,710,921 of record NC_088224.1, on the reverse strand, counting down.
GAGGTGGTCTAGAAGCCTCTAATTTGACCTTTTGGTTTGCCAAACGAGAACATTTGCCTACTGTTTATGTCTCTAAGCTCTTAGCTTCAATGTCCGCTAGACTGTTTGTTTTTGTCGATTTTTACCGTTTGGTTCTCCAGCTGGTTCCAAGCAAAAGACACGTAGGCAGAGTGCCATGTTACGCGGAACTGAATAGCACACAGTTAACTGTGTTTCAGCAGCCCAGTATAATGGAAGGGAGAGCTTGTGCAAATTTCATAGCGTTTTTCTCCCCTCTGTCAAGACATGCGGCTTATTCCCTCTCTCTCTGTTACTATCATCAGCATGACTGTCTTCAGTCCCCAGTGAGAAGGCCAAACTACAGCATGAATATCTATGGATGGAGGCAGTTTGAATCAACCAGTTTACAAATGCAGTATTTTTTACACATAGTTATGCAATGTGGTAGAAAGACTATTTGCTTGGCAGACCACTGCTTCCAGGTTGGGTTTCTGGCAGCAGCCAGCTGGTGGCAGTGTGAAAGTGAGGCTGAGATGTATGCAGCCTTATGTTTTGAAAGGTCAAACCCTGAAGCCCAGTAACGACCAAATGACTGCAGACAAATAAGGAAATGAAGAGGGGATATTGTGCTGATAAAGAACAGGCTTATAATTGTAGTGTGATTAGATTGACATGATTACAGGGCATGACACATAGATCCTATTAAATTGTTATATTTAATTCCATTGCATTACACCTCCTAGTTCTACTGTAGCCCTGGGTTACGTAAAGACTCAAGCCTTTACAGCCTGTTCTTCTGTCTGCAGTGATCTCAACACAGCTTTTGTGTGACTGTACAACACTGTCGCCATGTTTCACCACCGCAAGGCAATAATGTGAGCAGGTTTGCTGTGTGTATTGATGTCGGTTTCACTTGTGTCTGGCATTTCACCCTGTTCCTGTTTCTATGCATTAGCCCGAGTGCCACTCAAAGGCCATGGGGAACAGGGCAGGAAACGGTGAGCTCGCCCAATCCTGTTAATGTGGAACAGCATTTAATTAGATCCGCTCGACGTGGTGGACGGGACGGCCCGGGTGTTTGTAGAGTAACATCTCACTGGAACAGTGCAGGAAAAGCAATGAACATTGTGCATATACATTTTTGTCTGATTTGCAGAAAGTACAGACCGTGACGAAATAGGTATAAATCTGAAATGGGCTTTATCTGCTGCTTAGCGTCTCTGATTGGTCCTTTTGATCTGTGCTGATGGAAGAAAGGGATGGTGTATGTGGGCCAGGGCGTCTAGGCAATGGGTTACAGACGTGTAAGTGGATTACACAGTTCAGGCCAGCTGTGGTGGGCAGTTGAGTGGGTTTCTTGTTCGTTTGAACTCCACAACAAAGCACCTCTATGTAGGGGAAACCCCTTGCTGAGAACTGGGTGGGTATTACATAAATGACCCTTTCTGAGGTCTGATAGTGGAGGGTGAACCTGTCTGAAGCTAAAATACTTTCTCTCAGGCCTCTGTTAATCCAACTGGAGTTACAGACTGGGTGAGTGGAGTAGAGATTCTTTAGCTAATCATACATGAACTCATCCATGGTTTTCTGTCATATAACTGTATGTTTTTTATGTGTTTTGATAAAGGAATGTGGGACCTGGCTGGGGAGACAATGGAGCTGGTTGGTTGAGATGATAGTGTTTTCTCTCCACAGTCTTATGTGTGTGACTCACAGTCCAATTTGCCACACCATGAAGAATGGAACATAAATGCACATTGCACCGTCCTCTCCACACTCCCACCAACCGTTTCACTCTGGATAGTACGAAGGCATTTACATTTGGTGTGACCGGCTATTGTGGAACCTTTTTCAGTCCTTCACCTCCTCCCATCTCCCCTCTCTCTCCCTCCCTCCCTTGGTCTTGGTGCATGTCATTACACAGCATGACAGTGCATCATTAGAAAAGGAGGGAAAGGTGGCATAAGGAATGAGAGATAAAGGATAGCGTGGTTTCCATCTCTATCTCTGCTGGTTAAGCTTCAGGTGGTGCGACGGTCCACTCGGGCTCCTTGGAAACCAAGGGAGAGGGGTGAATGCTGTAATGTGACAAAACAGATTGATTCTCATCACAAATCTCCCGTCGGCTCTAGATCCCTGCACAGATTTGCACTGAAACACTTGCTCTGGCTGGGTTTTCTGCTCCAAGCATATTTCAACGGGTGATAAAGTATCATACTGTTATGAATTAGCCACGTTTTTTGTTAGTCTGTGTACTATTCTCGAGACATTGTAGATGCTCTTATTGTTTTGAAATTGGAGTATTGATTTCCCCTATTAATGTTCTTTGAATAATTGAAGACATTCGATACTGTTGGATTACCATCTGGTGGCATGCTGATTATAGCTAGTCACAGTCACCTCTAGACTAATTGGGGGGGGATATAAGTGCACTGCTGTAAGCTACCTCAACATCTCTCTCACACGGACACACACACACGCCACAATATCTCCCTTTAAACACTCCTGGCTTGCCTTGATTTCTTTTCTCCATTCAGACTAAATGGTTCTGGTGTTGCTAGCAACGGTGAGAGGGCAAGCAGGTGGGATGGAGTGGGGCTGGGGTGCTGGTGGTAACCACTCCAGAGAAAGTGAGAGAGAGTGGTAAACTGGAGTGGACTGCAGGGCGGGCGGAGAGGAAAGGGTGCTGGCTGCCTGGGAATGAGGGAGAGAGAGAGTGGCCCTGCTCCTGCAGATTCAGAACAGCACTGCCTTTTGTGTCTCCCTTTTTCTGACAGTTATTTATAAACCTAGTAAACCCTCATCACATTCCAGACTGCCACAGATGCAGCCAGAGTAGAGCTGCACCTCACACATGTGTGTTCTCTTTGTCTCTCACTATAGCTCTGGGGAATTTAGTTTTATCTGAAACAACATTACTCAGGGCCATTCAGTGGTGGTTTATACTGACGTTTGCTAAAACCAGAGGCAATTCGGCAAATTACATTTTTATACATTGTGAGCTAATTGTCATCTTTCTCGTAAAGTTGGCAGGCTATGGCATTTAACTTTGACCCTTGCTATTGGCTTATATGAATTTTGTCCTAGCTGATGTGTTTTTATGAGCTATGCTTGTGGTCTTCCGGTGACTCATATTTGGGAGTTTCTTCCTTGCTTGGCAACATGGTCTTAACATTAAACTTAACGTATTACTTCAACTGAGTGCTCAGTGTGGTTCTCTCCCTCCCTTTCTTTCCGTCTGTCTTTGTCTCTCTGAGACTCCTTTATCTCAGACTTCTCTGGCCAGCCAGGGTTTAAACCCACAATGGTTCAATCATGCATTCTGCTCTTTTTTTATTAGATATTCAACTTAGCCTAAATGGGATCGTTCTTAAGAAATGTGATGGAAAGCCTATTGGGGCAGTTAAGTTCCCACACATTTCTGTATAGTGGCAAAACTTGCTTGTCATCAAATCAGTCACAATCAAACAAAGTTGGCTATTCTATTTGAGCTGCCAGTCAGGTAAGGGCAGTCAGTTTGGTCTGTTTATTTCCTGGCCATACTTTCCTCCCTCAGCCCCTTCTCTCTCTGTCTGCTGGATCCAGTTGTAAGCTAGTTTACTGTAGCAGTACAGTGGAGGAAGTTCTGGAGCAGGTCCAACTGCTAAAGGACTCCACTTCCCCACCCCTCTAACCAGGTTCTGCTCCACAGATCAAGAGGTCACTAAGGTACTACAGGACAGGATGTGAACAAAAATGAGTGTGGTTATGAGTTTGTTTGCTTGTGTTTCACTGTTCGAACTTAATGGAAGGACGATGAAAGTGCAAAGGGAAACTGCAGCAAACAACTATGTGGCCAGTTCATTAACATCTGCAAACAAACTTGAAAAGTTAAGCCCCCAATAGTCCTCGTTCCAACTCTCATATCACTGCTCCTCTCTTCTTTTTGAGAGGGAAAAAGGACTGTGGTTCTTTGGACCATGGAGTCACAGTGTGGTTTTTCTCTACCTTCTCGATTATTGGCAGGCTTTGAAAGAGTTTTCTCTTTTCCTGCAAATGCTAGGCCTGATTACAAATCATTATGAAGCTCGCCTAGCCTCGACCAACTCTTCCCTTCCTCCCATGTGCAGCTTGATATGTTTTAAATAGGCCAGTGATGGAAGAGACGTACTGTCTCTCTGAACCCAGGTTAAAAGGCCAGTGATGGAAGAGACGTACTGTCTCTCTGAACCCAGGATAAAAGGCCAGTGATGGAAGAGACGTACTGTCTCTCTGAATCCAGGTTAAAAGGCCAGTGATGGAGGAGACGTACTGTCTCTCTGAACCCAGGTTAAAAGGCCAGTGATGGAAGAGACGTACTGTCTCTCTGAACCCAGGATAAAAGGCCAGTGATGGAAGAGACGTACTGTCTCTCTAAACCCAGGTTAAAAGGCCAGTGATGGAGGAGACGTACTGTCTCTCTGAACCCAGGTTAAAAGCAGTGATGGAGGAGACGTACTGTCTCTCTGAACCCAGGTTAAAAGGCCAGTGATGGAGGAGACGTACTGTCTCTCTGAATCCAGGTTAAAAGGCCAGTGATGGAGGAGACGTACTGTCTCTCTGAATCCAGGTTAAAAGGCCAGTGATGGAGGAGACGTACTGTCTCTCTGAACCCAGGTTAAAAGGCCAGTGATGGAGGAGACGTACTGTCTCTCTGAACCCAGGTTAAAAGGCCAGTGATGGAGGAGAAGTACTGTCTCTCTGAATCCAGGATAAAAGGCCAGTGATGGAGGAGACGTACTGTCTCTCTGAACCCAGGTTAAAAGGCCAGTGATGGAGGAGACGTACTGTCTCTCTGAACCCAGGTTAAAAGGCCAGTGATGGAAGAGACGTACTGTCTCTCTGAACCCAGGTTAAAAGGCCAGTGATGGAGGAGACGTACTGTCTCTCTGAACCCAGGTTAAAAGGCCAGTGATGGAGGAGACGTACTGTCTCTCTGAACCCAGGTTAAAAGGCCAGTGATGGAGGAGATGTACTGTCTCTCTGAACCCAGGTTAAAAGGCCAGTGATGGAGGAGACGTACTGTCTCTCTGAATCCAGGATAAAAGGCCAGTGATGGAGGAGACGTACTGTCTCTCTGAACCCAGGTTAAAAGGCCAGTGATGGAGGAGACGTACTGTCTCTCTGAACCCAGGTTAAAAGGCCAGTGATGGAAGAGACGTACTGTCTCTCTGAACCCAGGTTAAAAGGCCAGTGATGGAGGAGACGTACTGTCTCTCTGAACCCAGGTTAAAAGGCCAGTGATGGAGGAGACGTACTGTCTCTTTGAATCCAGGTTAAAAGGCCAGTGATGGAAGAGACGTACTGTCTCTCTGAATCCAGGTTAAAAGGCCAGTGATGGAGGAGACGTACTGTCTCTCTGAACCCAGGTTAAAAGGCCAGTGATGGAGGAGACGTACTGTCTCTCTAAACCCAGGTTAAAAGGCCAGTGATGGAGGAGACGTACTGTCTCTCTGAATCCAGGTTAAAAGGCCAGTGATGGAGGAGACGTACTGTCTCTCTGAATCCAGGTTAAAAGGCCAGTGATGGAGGAGACGTACTGTCTCTCTGAACCCAGGTTAAAAGGCCAGTGATGGAGGAGACGTACTGTCTCTCTGAACCCAGGTTAAAAGGCCAGTGATGGAGGAGACGTACTGTCTCTCTGAATCCAGGATAAAAGCAGGGATGGAAACTGGGCCCAAAAAGGTGACCCTTTTTTTATTTGCACTGAAACATGCAAAAAATCTCTGCTAGGGGGAAATGCAGGTTTTAACTAATTAAACAACAAAGAATATGATCTACATGATCAGTCTCTGTGTGTAAAATAAAAAGTGGTTAATGTGACGCTAACTCAGAGCTAAAAAATGTAAAGACAGCAATCCAATGTTATAGTCTAGACTTTACAGCAAATGACAATCAAGTCTTGAGAAAAAAAACAATACACTAATATTGCAGTTAGCCATGACATCCTTTATAGTAGAACACTTGTGACCACACACATCTAAATATTGCACTTGGGAAAAAAACATATATTTAGTAGAAATAGAATGAAACAAACAGGCCTTCTATTTTTGCTCTATTATAGTGGCCACGATAGTAGACATTGATCAAGTGCACAAGCCTCGTGTGCAAAAAGAACGTTCACTGAGTAAAAAATGTAATAATGCCCCCTCACTCACACCTGTTACTGTCAAATTCAACACAACAAAAGGAATATATTTGGGCTACACATTATTACATTGTAGAACAGATGTCCACAGGCAGAAAGTGTACAATGTGCCAGCAGAGCATGATACCCTTTGTTGGCATAATTGATCTCTTTCAGGCAGAGAGTACACCTGGCATACCCCTTTTTATCAGCGGACTGAAAAAGTGGCCCATGTGTGTGGTGTTCCTTTTCAACTCTATGGTGGCAACCAGCTTAGACCAGGCCCAGCTCCAGCTACACTTCATCCCTGAATCAACTTGTTTAACAAGCAATGCCTCATTTTCACCTAATTCTCTCATTCTGAAAATTAACCACATACTTTAGACGGAAAATTTAAATTCACAGATTAGTAGTTAGTTCATTAGCTAGTTAACATTTCACACAGATTGCCAGGGTCCAGTAAGCAACAAACGCGTTATAACTTGAGGAACGTCAAGGAGTCGTAACCAGTTAATACTATAGAGAATTGGTTAGGTGCTAACGTTAGCGCATCTGATGTTGTAACATTAGCTAGCTAACGTTAGCTGTCTGACTTTATTAGCTAGCTAATTTTCGCACCATAAACTCAATTATTTGATAAGTTAAATTGGCTAATGTTGCTCAACATTTATCTGGCTAACTAAGGGAGAATTTGATCCAGCGAGCAAGATACTTAATGCTAACAATACTTGTTCCACCACACTTTCTCCCTCACCTTAAACTTTCCAAATGCCAGTTGTTTTTCAGCTCATGAAGTACGCTTCATCACCTTCTCACCCCCGTCTCTGTGGCTCTTCGTTATCGTTCAGTGGACGCACAAACTGCCTTTCCACTCTCCCGCTGTCTTTCCAGAGTGCGCGCTGATGATGTAACTAGCGCAATAGTTGTCTCTTCCCTCTTCAGTCCATGCTGCATTCTGTTGTTATGGGAACAATTGGCTGAGCCTTGGATTGTGGCTGAGCCTTGGATAGCCCCCCCACAAACTTCTCATCGGATCTACACGAATCACATAGGTCACCTATTTTGGATTCAAAATGGCGAATTTTGCCGAAAGGTGACTAGTTTGCGTGCCAGGTTAAAACGGGGAAAATCCGCTCATTACAGCCAATTCAATCATTTGTTTTAGACCATCTCTAACAGTAGTTATTACCTGACAGTTATACAGTCTGGTGGTGTTTCAGTAGAGCAGCACAGTGTCTCTGTGGTTTAACTGTGTAATGATCTGCTGCTGTGTGTGGATTGAGAGAAATGGTGATTTGTAGGGGAATGAGGCCAGTAAGGACTCATGAGGCAGCTTAGAACTTTACTCCACAGTTCACCACTCTACTCCACCAGTCTTTAATACTGTACTGGGGGAATTTGACAAAAAAAAGTGGGTCAAAATAAAATAATTCTGAGGTTTTATGTGCAGTTTCGCACCCCTCCCTCTTATACGTAGATGTAAAGTCTAGCCCAAAGCAGTCATTCAGTGGGTTACCGGAGGCTCTCCTTGGTTTCAACTACCTAGCCTCTCCCACACGGATCATACATGCCTATTGATCTGTGTCAATGAGATTTGACTGCTACTGGCTCCAATAACCATGCAGTTAGTTACATGCGGTATTAGACCGAACGACAGACTGGATGGTAGAAATATAATTTTAGGCTGTGTGGATTACATCATCTTGTCTAGCAAACTCCTAAACTGCTGAAAGAAGACATCACAGAAGCCAGGGCTTACCGAGGGCTAGTGACCTCGCTCCCTGTCTGTGGGAGACCTCAGATCTGTGCTGTTGGGATGCTGGTGCTGAATTACAAACAGAGAACAAAGCACCACTCACTGTGTGCCTCTCACTCTTTGATGCATGGGAAGCTTGAAGAGGAGGGTTGCTCACTTTACCTCTACACATGGAACGCTCTGCTGAGGACGGCCGATTTAGCTGCTTCTCCCAGCTGTGTTTTATCCTCTGACTCGCTGTCTTTATCTGTGTGTGTACGCGCCTGTGTGTGCGCACGCAAGTGTGTGCGCACGCAAGTGTGTGCGCACGCAAGTGTGTCTGGAAAGAGGCCTCAGAAGATGAGGCGTGTACAGGATGGGAAGGTTTTGAACGAGATTGCTGAGTGGTTATTTAAAAGGTTTTCCTTGTAAAGTTTTCATGTGACGTGGTGGGGCTGCTGGGTCAGAGGGGATGACGGTTTGGGGAGGTAAGTGGCCAGGGGTCTTCTTTGAGGTCATGTTTTTCCTGCTGGGGTATTAACATTCTGACCTTTTGATGCCGCCCTGTCAGTCAGTCAGCCCTTCAGTTGGGGGATGTGACCCTGAACCAGCTCCTCAGCTGTCTGTGGGGCAGACCGCCCTCGACCTCACTCCCTCAATCTCTCAGGCTTGCTCTCTCTATTTGGCTCAGTCTCACACATACACACACAGACATGGTGCTGCTGTGACAATGGGGTTGTAAGCTGTCATGGGGCAGGGGGGGGGGTTTATTGGTGGGGGGGGGGTTTATTGGTGGGGAGGGGGTGTAGGTGGGGGTTGCGGGGAGGGGGGTGTAGGCGGGTGTCCAGATGTACAGCTCAGCCGTAAAATCCAGAGCCCTGCGTGCAGCAACACGAAACAGATGTGCCTTTTAATGAGCGTAAGAGGAGAGGAGGAAATGGGTTAATGAATGGAGATCAAGTATCACAATGTAACCCAATCTGGTACCAGGTAATGAAGGAACGGGACGAGCGACAACTCCTCTCCCCAGAGGACAGCACAATTGATGTCATTCCATTTCTGTATAAAATTAAAGGTTGGGAGGCAAAAATGCTGGTGAGCTAGATCTTTTTATTCCATGTTCAGAGGTGGACAGGCACTTTGGTCGACGTTTCAGCCGAGTGGCCTTTCTCAAGGCCATCCCATTTCATGATGACATGCATTTTGTACTGTGAATGTGAAGTGGGAGTATTGAAGTAGAGGTGAGAAATTGGTCTCATATAAAGCTGTGGATCGCAGTCCGGCATCTGTCAGGCCCAGATGACGTGTGTGTGTGTTGACTGTGGTCTTGTAGAGTTGGAGCCAATTATCTGGGAGCGAGCTACCACTGGTCTATAGTTTATGATGCAGTATAGTCTCATGGCCAGTGTCACTGTGATTTACAACCCTACTCATTGGCCTCAGAACACAATGAAACCTAAAATACACTCTCACTAAAATGCACCATATATCTCCCTGGGAGGTTACAGTGTGTATATAGTCACATTTTTTTTTATTGGATAATTTCATAACATTGCCTAGGCTCTTTCAGGAGCCTAATAAGCCTAATAGCAGTAGTAGTGTCCCATTGGAAGTCCAAGCCCAGCACTAACAACACGTAGGCCTATATAAGACATACATACAATAACTGTTATGTATCACCTAACATGAAGCATGATGTCAATGGATCTAACAATCCTATTGTTTCGGTAAACTCAAAGTATAGGAAAGCAGAAATCCTCTGAAGGAGATGGTGGGTGTTTCTCAATATGCATACCTCCGAGCTCCACACTCTCATGCCCCAAGTGCATTATCCGAGGACGTTCTCTTGAGAGGACGAGAGTGTGGCGAACGCATAAAACATTACATCATTTGAGAAGCACTCGCACTCCCCCCTACTGTATCACCTCACGCTGCATCTCCCCCTTCACTGAGCCTTCTTCCAGCCAGGACAATGGCAACAATGGAGACAACAAGATATACACACAGCCATGTGTTACTTCAGAATTATCAGCTAGCTAGTTAAATAGGCAAAAGGTACAGTAGATGTAAAAATCTTTGTGGGTAGCGAGCTAACAATTCTTGTCTATCCAGTTAGCCCTATTAACTTACCATTGAACCTTCTTTCTTCTAGCCAGGACAATTGCAATAGAGACAAAACAAGATATACACAATGCAAACGTTTAACTTCATAACTATCAGCTAGCTATACATCAAAAATGACCTAAAACAAGTGTTATCCAATGTAGATGTCAATTCTTCGTTGTTAGCTAACAATTATTTGTGGCTATATGGCTAGCTAACAGTAGTAACTGACCAGTTAACTCTATTGACTTTTCAGTGAGCATTGTGACCTACGCACACTACAGTTGGTATTGTAGGCAGGTAACCATGCCAAAACTAACACAGCATGTATTTAGATCATTGGTGCATTTTTTTTTGGCGTGGTTGCATCATATTTCTTTGCATACTTTCCTTTGAAGCTTACATCGATGCATGCTTCAAAATATGTACAAACGGAGCATGCAGACGAGAAGGGCCCTACTGTGCTCCAATTTGTGTGCTTGGGGCACGGTAATATACATTTTCAGAAACATCCAGTGTGTTCTGAAAGTTCTACTGTGATAATGTCTGTCTATGTAAAACTGCTGTTGTGTTATCAAAATGAATCCCCTGTGTTGCGATGGGACCTAAAGCTGGAGGAGCACAACCAGTCTGTCCCACTGTCCCAAATGCCACCCTATTCCCTTTATATTGCACTACTTTTGACCAAGGTCATTGTTAAAAGTAGTGCACTAAAAAGGGAATAGGGTGCTATTTGGGATGGACATCTGTCTCTTCCAGGGAATAGGAGGAGGAGTGGGAGTTAAACTTTGGGTCAACCAGGGGTCAAAATAGGGAAAGAGCTGTGTAAATGCACCCCTCCCCTCTCCCTGTGGTACTCAAAGTAGCCAGTTGACCGAAGCCTCCAATCCAGCCTAAACATAGAACTCTTGTCTCACTTTATTTATGTACTTCAATGAATCACAGCTAAAGGTTAATTCACTAAAACCATATAAAAGCATAGGATGATTTTATAGGGTTATTCTTAGTGGTTTCTTCACGTGTGTTATAGTAGGCTATGTTATTGTATTGCTCACTAATGTTTTCTATTTGGATCATCATGGAGGCTTAGCAGGTGCCAACAAAGGCTTAATGTGGTCTTAACAAGGTGTGTGTGGGCATGTGTTTTCAGGACATGTGGTGTTCCTGTGTGTTTTGAGTTGAGGAGGATGCTGAGGCTGCACTGTCTAGCCAGCCCCATGCCAGGAACCACTCCATAATGTATTAGATTACATTTTTTGCATGAGAGAGTGTGATATGAATTACCTCTGGCAGGCGCCAGGGACAACCAGGAAAAATGTGCCCTGAGGGCAGTTCTCTCTCTCCCAGTGGGTGAGGCAGGCGGGCCATGGTGATGCCAATCTCTAACAGACTGGCGGCCGTGCCCATTGGCCAGACCAGTGTAGGGCCGTTTGGTGCAGAGCCAGAACATCTCACTCTCTCTCTATCTGAGAGGCCCAGCAGGCCTTGACTTGATGAGAGGCAGGATGACAGGAGGAAAATCCTCTCTAAAAGCTTAAACTCACCACCAGAGCTTTTATACTGGTCCACACTAAAGTGGTCAGTTTGCAGTAGGGCTGTGACAATACCAGTATCGTGGTATTTGTTCCATGGCATAAAAGAAAACACGAAGCAGACCAAACACTTTGGCCCTTTTTAAAAACCTGCTGTATGTAAAATATTGTGTGCACTAGCTTGGTAAAAAAAAACATAATGGTGTTTGTTTCCAGCATTAGGGCTGTTTTCCTGAAGAAGTTAAATCCACTTCATGTTTTGTTTTCTTGCCACAATACTAACGAGTATCACAATACTGGTATCGTCCCGGCCATAGTTTGCAGTGCATCTTGTGAACATTGTTGAAGTAAATTCTAATTCTTCTACAGAATTGCAAGAGGTGAACTTTCTACATTTGTGGTCTACACTGGTTTAATAATTTACTCATGGGGTATGCAGGTCTAGGGTGAGAGGTATTTTGGCTTTTACACAGTTCTAAACACCCGCAGGAGTAAAGATTGCACCCCCTGCCTTTGACCTTTGACCCTCCAGTATATAGGCCTCAGGGGCAACCCACGCTTGTGGAAGACAATGCTGCAGATAACTATTTAGTACTGTATTTCTACTCCTTTACAATCCCCCTGTTACGCTGCATTCTTCACTAAATAAAAACTTTTACGGTGGTGCCCAGCCATACAGAGTCCGAGTTTGGATTAAGAGCCTGCATTCAGACAGCAGCTTTTTGTCAACACAAGAGGAGAGGAAGAAACACCCCTCTTACGGTCTCTCTCCTCTGTCGCTTTAAAAAAAATGTATTTTACCTTTATTTAACCAGGCAAGTCAGTTAAGAACAAATTCTTATTTTCAATGACGGCCTAGGAACAGTGGGTTAACTGCCTGTTCAGGGGCAGAACGACAGATTTGTACCTTGTCAGCTCGGGGGTTTGATCTTGCAACCTTCCGGTTACTAGTCCAACGCTCTAACCACTAGGCTACCCTGCCACCCGCTCACTCTCTCTCCCTTTCCATCCAGCTATTCCCCCTAAGCTCTCTGACATTCTGGCACCTGTTTTCTTCACAAAACTGTTAATTTATCACTGAATTATTAACTAACAGCCCACAATGTGACTGGGGGGTTGCCATGGCAACACACAGAAGCAATTTAGCCCGTGGGTGTGTGTGTGCAAGGAGGTCCACAACGGCAAAATTGTTGGTCGGGCCAATGAATATTGTAAGAGATAAATATGATACCGCAATCACATGCTGCCCTGAAAAGGAGGGGGACTAATGTGCATTACTCTTGTTTATTTCAGGAGTGTTTATCCATCATAACAGAGAAAACATTATACTGTACTGTGGTTCAGGGACCTAATTTTTTTGTTTTTTTGTAATGAACTCAGTGGAAAAGAGAGCGAGGCCTGTAATGTTAATCAGTGGTTCTGACAGGGACTGGCTGGGGAGGGTTTGAGGAGACCGGATTAATCTGTTCTGTTCCACGTCGCCTGCTCCCTCCTTCCATCCCTTACCCCTGCCTATCTAAGCACTAGAACACAGGGCTTCTATCCAATATGCCTCATATTTTACCCAATTCTACTCCATTCCCTTAGAGCCAAAGGCTGAAAGCTCCATGTAGAATGAATAAGCTGCAGACGGTTGAACACTACATCAATGTAAATGAAATCAAGTTGGGATCCAATTGTGGGATGTGATAAATTTCCCATCGTTGAGGACCAAACTCTACAGATTCTCTGCTGTCTAGCTGTCAACTTGGAGAATCTTCTTTTATGCTGTCGCTTTGTGAGATACATAAAAATCTGTAAATTATAGTATTGTCCTTTACAAAATACCCCATGGTTGTGCCACAAATGACACCCCATTCCCTACAGATCCTGGCCAAAAGTAGTGCACTATATAAGGAATAGGGTGCAACTCAGTTCTCCTACCTCCTCTCCTGGTCCTTCCCAGTAAACCTTCATGGCCAGGGCTCAGGCTGCCTGCAGGCAGGATCTATAGAAATACCCAATAAAAGACGAACGCTTTGGTATGGAGTGGGCTGGACGGACAGACAGACATCCTCTATCTATCAACCTGTTGAAAGGCCACATGAGAGACTACTAGATTTACCTTTATTTAACAAGGCAAGTCAGTGAAGAAAAAATAGAACAAAGAGACTCCTATATCTCTCAGGTCCTGAGACTGCTGTCGAACAGGCTAGCTTTACTTCAAATACCACCAATGAAGGTTTTATTGACTGAGTGACTGATCATCTGACTACTGGTGTCGTTGCCATCGTGGATATTAAACGGGTCAGTGTTTTCCAACACTGCTGAGGAATCCACAATCGTGTTCTTGCCCCCCCATGGAGACATGTCTTAGTTGAAACTATAAAAACAAAACAAAATGAGAGACATGACTGGTTTACCCTGCCTGTCTGGCCCGCCATGCTCTGATAAATGTGGAACACATTATTGTTTTTTATAGAACTCTCAAACCTACATACCAATCTAACAGAATGCACGTGGCAAAAAAATCCTTTTGAAAAGAATGGGGAAGTGAGTTAATTCAGGAGCGTGTTGATAAAGTAAAAAGACATAGCTAATGGGATTAAGGGAATACAGCCTAATTTAGGATTCTGGTTGTTCATTAGTGGAAGAGACATGAGTCGAGAGAGTCTTTTCCCCAGAATGCAAGACCAGATAAAGTACAGAAATGCCCTCTAGACCATGATAAATAAGTTAAAACACAAACTAGCTAGCTACTATAGCCTACAGTACTCTGTGAAAGGCCAAGGCTTTGATTCTAGAAATAGTTACTCCCACTCCCTCCTTCCTTTTGTAGTGTGTGTTTTTTAAAATGCCCATCCATGTTATTCTTAAGTATTCTATCGAGAGATAAAGAACCTTATTCCTGTTAGTATTCAGTAGGGTGGAGCACATGGACTCCTTTGTACGCTATTGAAATCCCTTTGTAAGTGCCGTGTTTGCTAAAATGGGGCTGCAATGTGAGCGTTTGGCAAGCGCCTCAGGTCTGGCCGCCTGGGCCAGTGAAAGTAGATCTGTGTGGAGTCAGGGAAGGAACAATGAGCGGTGAATAGGGATGATGACTGGAGGAATTTCTTCCACTCAGTCCAGCACCACTCTCTCTCAGCCCAGCCTCCCTCCACAAGGCTGCATGGGGCTAGGAAGACCATAGGGGTCGGGGGAATGGAGAGGAGGAGGGGTCGGGAAGAAATGGCAGTAGGGGTTCAGATGGGAGGGAGCGGGTCACAAGTGAAGCAGATGTGTCTGTGAGAGCTTTGGGAACGCCAGTAGGAGCTCTGTTAACTACCCCCACCCCTTTAAACGCCAAGTGTTCCTACAAACGTGCAGCAGTACAAAGAAGCATGAAAACGATTACTATCCATGACACCAAACATAGATACAGTATTGTATGTGGACAAGATGGACAACTGTGAGAATTCCCTTCTCAGAATGACATACAGACAGTGTGCCGTTACTTAGTGCATTCACAAGACTCATCAGTGGATTTAACAAGATCAGTTGTTGACAGGCAGTCGGATCTTGATCATTATGATGACCTTTTCACCTCGTGCTGAACATCTCCGATGTGAGCGTTATACAGAGCATTGCATTAAGCTACAGGCCTGGCCGTCTGGCTCTGCTTTGTCCATACAGGCAGATCTACTGCTCCCTCCTCAGCCTCCATAAGTGGAACCGCAGCCATGGGTGATCCTATTAGGGGAGGGGGAGGGAGAGTGTGTGTCCTAAATGGATTGTTAGTATGGATTTCCGGGTCTCTGGGGGGTTGGCTGGGGGTTATTGCCACATTTGATCTAGTCTAGTGTGTTGGTCTGGGTAATGAAAAGGGTTGCCCACCTAAAAACATGCAGGAGGAAGGGAGATGTGTAGCAGACACATGTGGACTAATGCTAGGTCTCTAGACTGGCTATGATTTATGCTGATAAAATTATATGATTGTTTCCGAGAAGTTTTATATGATTCCTCTCATCTTCAGCTGTATCTACGTTTTCTACCATGTTCTTATTTCTTTGGGTCTTGCACAGACTTTTCTACAGTAGATGATTAAAACGTACAGCACAATGGATATTCAATACTTTGATTAAATCATTCCTTCAAGAGTCAAATGAAATCCAGACAAACCACAGAGATCTGGTTTGGAGACAACCATGCATGCATCCCAAATTGCAACCTATCCTCTATATAGTGCACTACTTTTGACCAGAACCATATGGGCTGGGGGGTTGTAGTGCACTCTAAAGGGAGTAAGGTGCCATTTGGGACACAACCATGTGAAGTAGGTTCGAGATGAGCCCTGACTGGGGAATAAGTTTAGTTTGGACACTGATTTATGAGTGTTTGTGGCTCACGGGGTCACCAGTTCTGTTCTATTTTTTTTTTTTTTACTTTAGTTTATTTAGAAAATATTTTCTTAACTCTTAAAACTGCATTGTTGGTTAAGGGCTTGTAAGTTAGCATTTCATACAACACCTGCTGTATTCGGCGCATGTGACAAATTAAATTTGATTTGTTTATTTTCTCTGCAGCTTATAATACACCCAACTCTGAACAGATGGCTTCAAACATTGACTATCTGAATGGAGTAAGGTACTAGAGGGAGTGGCTACATTTGGGAAGCTAATATTGGGACCACTATGGCATCACATTCCTCTGTTTTTAGTCCCTAAAGGCAAACCGAGGAGAGAAGGAGTAAAAAGAAGTACAGTCTGTCACTGTGTGCAAGGCAGAACCTCTAGAGATTTTGAACAAATGTTGCTATTGTTTTCAACATTTTCTAACATACCACTCCAAAAAATGCTGTCCCTCTTGGGAACATCTGCTTTTGTTTTCAAGACTGCAAAAACCTCCCACTGTATAGAAAAGAGGTTCTCCTTTTGGTGTTTCATTTAGCCAGCCTGAGGAAGAATCACCATGAGAACAAGCACAGCAAGGCATCTTGTTTTGCCTCTAAACAGTGACATAAGTATCAATGAATGACTGTTCCATACCTCTTTCAGTATGAATCACCATGTCTCAAGGTGGTGAAATGTATGTAGCTGCCATCAATGAATGAATGTAGGTGATGTAACTGTCATAATTACCAGGCCCATCATCTGCCCTGAAATCATGATAACAGCCTGATGGCTGTCACACACAGCCTAGCCTCCAGGCGAATCTACAGATCTACAGCTGACGTGATTTCGTGTCCTGTGGTGCCCTGAACTGCAGCCAAACCGCCAGGCAGACAAAATTCCGGATCATACAGTAAATTAGCAGTAGTGAAAGGATCGAGGCTGAATCGGCTCCGAGGTCTCTCTGCCTCTCAGAAACAATCTCTCTTTCAGCAGTGCTCTCTATGCACCAGGCTCAGACTAGAGCAGGGTGGGGTTGAGAGAGGTTCGGCATTGGTACACACACTAATAGATAGACATATATGTATGCACATTGACATTGTACACTTACTGTACACATCATAGAAGAATTATGTATAATTTAGACAAGCTGTATATAAACTCATGAACTCATACTGACCAAAAGGGCCCTACTATGATATATTATGGCAAACATCTCCTAGTATGTTTAGTTGATAACGGTACAGTATTTGAAACATGCAAATAGACCTAATGATTTGTAAATACAGACTTCCTGTATAGCCCGTCATCCATTGGCCCTATAGCATTTTTAGCTAAATATGATTTGTCTATTTGAAGAGTTTTGCTTATACAGTGCCTTGCCAAAGTATTCGGCCCCCTTGAACTTTGCGACCTTTTGCCACATTTCAGGCTTCAAACATAAAGATATAAAACTGTATTTTTTTGTGAAGAATCAACAACAAGTGGGACACAATCATGAAGTGGAACGACATTTATTGGATATTTCAAACTTTTTTAACAAATCAAAAACTGAAAAATTGGGCATGCAAAATTATTCAGCCCCCTTAAGTTAATATTTTGTAGCGCCACCTTTTGCTGCGATTACAGCTGTAAGTCGCTTGGGGTATGTCTCTATCAGTTTTGCACATCAAGAGACTGACATTTTTTCCCATTCCTGCTTGCAAAACAGCTCGAGCTCAGTGAGGTTGGATGGAGAGCATTTGTGAACAGCAGTTTTCAGTTCTTTCCACAGATTCTCGATTGGATTCAGGTCTGGACTTTAACTTGGCCATTCTAACACCTGGATATGTTTATTTTTGAACCATTCCATTGTAGATTTTGCTTTATGTTTTGGATCATTGTCTTGTTGGAAGACAAATCTCCGTCCCAGTCTCAGGTCTTTTGCAGACTCCATCAGGTTTTCTTCCAGAATGGTCCTTTATTTGGCTACATCCATCTTCCCATCAATTTTAACCATCTTCCCTGTCCCTGCTGAAGAAAAGCAGGCCCAAACCATGATGCTGCCACCACCATGTTTGACAGTGGGGATGGTGTGTTCAGAGAGATGAGCTGTGTTGCTTTTACGCCAAACATAACGTTTTGCATTGTTGCCAAAAAGTTCAATTTTGGTTTCATCTGACCAGAGCACCTTCTTCCACATGTTTGGTGTGTCTCCCAGGTGGCTTGTGGCAAACTTTAAATGACACTTTTTATGGATAACTTTAAGAAATGGCTTTCTTCTTGCCACTCTTCCATAAAGGCCAGATTTGTGCAATATACGACTGATTGTTGTCCTATGGACAGTCTTCCACCTCAGCTGTAGATCTCTGCAGTTCATCCAGAGTGATCATGGGCCTCTTGGCTGCATCTCTGATCAGTCTTCTCCTTGTATGAGCTGAAAGTTTAGAGGGACGGCCAGGTCTTGGTAGATTTGCAGTGGTCTGATACTCCTTCCATTTCAATATTATCGCTTGCACAGTGCTCCTTGGGATGTTTAAAGCTTGGGAAATCTTTTTGTATCCAAATCTGGCTTTAAACTTCTTCACAACAGTATCTCGGACCTGCCTGGTGTGTTCCTTGTTCTTCATGATGCTCTCTGCGCTTTTCACGGACCTCTGAGACATCACAGTGCAGGTGCATTTATACGGAGACTTGATTACACACAGGTGGATTGTATTTATCATCATTAGTCATTTAGGTCAACATTGGATCATTCAGAGATCCTCACTGAACTTCTGGAGAGAGTTTGCTGCACTGAAAGTAAAAGGGCTGAATAATTTTGCACGCCCAATTTTTCAGTTTTTGATTTGTTAAAAAAGTTTGAATAATCCAATAAATGTCGTTCCACTTCATGATTGTGTCCCACTTGTTGTTGATTCTTCACAAAAAAATACAGTTTTATATCTTTATGTTTGAAGCCTGAAATGTGGCAAAGAGTCGCAAAGTTCAAGGGGGCCGAATACTTTCGCAAGGCACTGTATTTTGTTGTGACTTCAAAGTTATGTCCCTAGGGCTGTGGAGGTCACAAAATATTGTCAAGCAAATAACTGTCGGTCTCACGGTAACTGACTGTTAATTAACATAAACACATTTAGTATCTCCTGGCTTCCACACAAGCCACTGATGCAATAAATCCATTTATTTTAGATAGGTCTAAAGAAACATAATATGAAAAAATTGTAGTCTATTTCAGAAGAACAGAATAGCATACTCTGAGTTGTCCTGACATGGCTATGCCAAATGGCTGTGGGATACACTAGTTCATTTTACAGACGAGTTGCTTAGAATTCTGTGGCATTATTTTATAGTATGAAGAATACAATTGAACAAAGCTGATTTAAAATGGAATGGATATTTTCTCCAAACGATTTGAGGGAGTGCGCACTACTCCGTGTAGAGCGAAAAATGAGGTGCTCCTATATTCATTTAGAGGTATTCATTTAGTTGTTCTATTAACGTTGGGCCATATTTTGATTGTAAGGTTGCATGATATAACTAATGATGACTTTTGTTTTAAACTTGTTTGAACGGCATGAGCTCTGGTTAGTTTTTTTTGTGTAGGCTGTACCCACTTCATCAGTCTCTCATTCATAATTTGATAAGCACTTGCTAATACCTAACATTTCCCGGGGCTTCTCCTTTGTGTGGCCGTAATGCACCCTAAAAACTTATATTCCTTCTGCGGCCAGTGGCCGTTGTGCCCTTGGACAAGAGTGCTGGGTTGTACTCTTCTCCCTCAGTGCTGCCTGCTCCGAAGCACCTCCAACTCGCATGGCTCTCCATCACGTGATCGGGTCTTTGTCACAGGCGACAAGGGAAGATCGACACATCGGGGGCACAACTGCGCGCGTCCTTATCCAATTCTGAGGTGCATATTGAAGATATTGGAAGAACTGTCCACATTTACTTTTCATCAGCCAACAAGCTGAGTAGGCCTAACGAACAGCAAAAGCACTAGCCTATGTCAATCTACTATCACCATAGTACAACATTTGAAATAAATATTCCAAACTTAGTCTGGGACAGTTGTAGGATGCAATAGATCCCAAACCACTAGCATAATTTTTTACGCAATGTTGCTGATGCAACAGATCAGAACGTTTTAGCTTAAATGTTGATAAACTATTAGGTTATAACCGTCCTGTCCAGGCAGATTGTGTGTACACCGTCCACTGTGTGAGTTTCACAGATGTGACGCGGGACATGTTGGTTACCCTGAGACGGTCTCAGTTAATGCCCTGGCCCCTAACCTCATCAATGTGGCTGGGGCAGATGGAGTTTCCAGAGGACCAAGAGAGAGAATGCACCATGCAACCTGTGGTGGAACTTTTGATTGTGGAAGGCCCTGACATGAGGGGTACTACAGTATGGAGGGACTGTTAGACAGACAGCCATACTCCACTACAGAGGCCTTGGGTCTTCCACTCCCCAGGACAGGTAGGCACGCTGACCAGAGAGATGCTTGCTCATAGAGGACCTGGTGGGGGTTGAACACTCCTCTTCCAGTTCCACAGTAGAGAGGAGGTCCCTCCCTGTACAGTCCCTGTCGAGGGAACCCATACCCTGTAAAACGCCAATCTCTCTGAGCAGCCTGAGTCTCCCTGAATCTGTCTGCACATCAGAACGCTAAAACTTGGCTCCCGAAGTGAAGTCATTGTTTTTATTAGAAAGAAAAGTTTTTCATCAGCCAGGCCTGGACTGGAGCAGAGCTGTAAATGAACCCAACTGGAGGCTTCCCCCACTGAGACAGACTGCAGACAGGCCTCACTCCTACATCTATCTCTCCCTTTCACTGAAATTACGAGAGACCACAGTGCTAAAATCATTCTGGTACTATGTGCCTATTCCAAATTGTCTGGACTGGTGCAGTCCTTGGTGTATTGGCTTGGCTATCTCAAGGTTACTGGTACAATTCTGTCTCAGACTTGCTATCAGACGTTCAAACATCAATATTTGTATTCTTCTCAGACAACTCTCAGGAAATTGACCTCTGACTCTCAGGGCTGTTCTTCAGGAGCTAGTCATTTCAAGCAACGCCCATCTTCTTCCCTCTGATATGGAAAGTGAGTTTCCACTGTGTGAGTTTCTTGATGCGCTCTCTGTCGTCGGACTACACCGAACATATACACCTATAAATAGTCCCAGTTTCAAACACGCATTTGCGGTCATGTAGAGTCTGTTTCTGATTTTATGCGGTATGTTTTATATTCATATCAAGTCACAATATACAGTCACAACAGTCCTTATATACTGAACAATAATATAAACGCAACATGTAAAGTGCTGGCCCCATGTTTCATGAGCTGAAATAAAAGATCCCGGACATTTTCCATATGCACAAAAAGCGTATTTCTCTAAAATGTTTTACACGTTAGTTTACATCCCTGGTTGTGAGCATTTCTCCTTTGCCAAATAATCCATCCACCTGACAGATGTGGCATATCAAGAAGCTGATTAAACAACCATATTCAGCAACTTCACACAGCCTGATCAATTATATGCGAAGGAGATGTCTCGCTGCATGAGCGAATGGTGGTCATACCATATACTGACTGGTTTTCTGACCCACACCACTACTTTTTTGTTAAGGTATCTGTGACCAACAGATGCATATATCAAATAGTATTAGTCACATGCGCCGAATACAACCTTACAGTGAAATGCTTACTTACGAGCCCCTAACCAACAATGCAGTTAAAAAATACGGATATGAAATACAATAAACAAGTAATTAAAGAGCAGCAGTAAAATAACAATAGCAAGACTATATACAGGGGGGTACCGGTACAGAGTCAATATGCGGGGGCACCGGTTAGTTGAGGTAATATGTACATGTAGAGTTATTAAAGTGACTATGAATAGATAATAACAACCTGGAATAGCAGCGGTGTAAAAGAAGGGGGGGGGGCAATGCAAATGATCTGGGTAGCCATTTGATTAGTTGTTCAGGAGTCTTATGGCTTGGGTGTAGAAGTTATTTAGAAGTCTCTTGGACCAAGACATGGTGCTCCGGTACCGTTTGCCGTGCGGTAGCGGAGAGAACAGTCTATGACTAGGGTGGCTAGAGTCTTTGAACATTTTTAGGGCCTTCCTCTGACACCGCCTGGTATAGAGGTCCTGGATGGCAGGAAGCTTGGCCCCAGTGATGTACTGGGCCGTTCGCACTACCCTCTGTAGTGCCTTGCGATCGGAGGCCGAGCAGTTGCCATACCTGGCCGTGATGCAACCAGTAAGGATGCTCTCGATGGTGCAGCTGTAGAACCCTTTGAGGATCTGAGGACCCATGCCAAATCATTTCGGTCTCCAGAGGGGAAATAGGTTTTGCCGTGCCATCTTCACGACGGTCTTGGTGTGCTTTGACCATAGAAGTTTGTTGGTGATGTGAACACCAAGGAACTTGAAGCTCTCAACCTTCTCCACTGCAGCCCCGTCGACGAGAATGAGGGTGTGCTCGGTCCTCCTTTTCCTGTAGTCCACAATCATCTCCTTTTGTCTTGATCACGTTGAGGAAGAGGTTGTTGTCCTGGCACCACATGGCCAGGTCTCTGACCACCCTATAGGCTGTCTCGTCGGTGATCAGGCCTACCAATGTTGTCATCGGCAAACTTAATGATGGTGTTGGAGTTGTGCTTGGCCTTGCAGTCATGAGTGAACAGGGAGTACAGGAGCAGACTGGGCACGCACCCCTGAGGGGCCCCTATGTTGAGGATCAGCATGGCAGATGTGTTGTTACCTACCCTTATCACCTGGGGGCGGCTTGTCAGGAAGTCCAGGATCCAGTTGCAGAGGGAGGTGTTTAGTCACAGGGTCCTTAGCTTAATGATGATCTTTGAGGGCACTATGGTGTTGAATGCTGAATAGCGATCTCACAGGTGTTCCTTTTGTCCAGGTGGGAAAGGGCAGTGTGGAGCGTAATGGAGATTACATCATCTGTGGATCTGTTGGGGCTGTATGCAAATTGGAGTGGGTCCAGGGTTTTTGGGTGTTGATAATGGTGTTGTGAGCTATGACCAGCCTTTCGAAGGACTTCATGGTTACAGACGTGAGTGCTACAGGTCGGTAGTCATTTAAGCAGGTTACCTTAGTGTTCTTGGGCACAGGCGCTATGGTGGTTTGCTTGAAACATGTTGGTATTATAGACTCGGACAGGGAGAGGTTGAAAATGTAATTGAAGACACTTGTCAGTGCATGCTCGCAGTACACGTCCTGGTAATTAATCTGGCCCTGCGGCCTTGTGAATGTTGACCTGTTTAAAGGTCTTATACGGCTGCAGAGAGCGTGATCACACAGTCTTCCGGAACAGCTGATGCTCTCATGCATGTTTCAGTGTTATTTGCCTCAAAGCTAGCATAGAATTAGTTTATCTCGTCTGGTAGGCTCGTGTCACTGGGCAGCTGTCGGCTGTGCTTCCCTTTGTAGTCTGATGGTTTGCGAGCCCTGCCACACTCGGCTGGCATCAGAGCCGGTGTAGTGCGATTCAATCTTAGTCCTGTAATGACGCTTTTCCTTTGATGGTTCGTCGGAGGGCATAGCGAGATTTCTTATGAGCTTCCGGCTTAGAGTCCCGCTCCTTGAAAGCGGCAGCTCTAGCCTTTAGCTCAGTGCGGATGTTGCCTGTTATCCAGGGCTTCTGGTTGTGGTATGTACGTACGGTCAATGTGAGGACGACGTCCTTGATGCACTTATTGATGAAGCCAATGACTGATGTGGTGTACTCCTCAATGGCATCGGAGGAATCCTGGAACATATTCCAGTCTGTGCTAGCAAAACAGTCCTGTAGCTTAGCATCTGCTTCATCTAAGCACTTTTTTATTGATCTAGTCACTGGTGCTTCCTGCTTAAATTTTTGCTTATAAGCAGGAATGAGGAGGGGAGAACTTTGTATGCATCTCTGTGTGTGGAGTATAGGTGGTCCAGAGTTATTTTTACTCTGGTTGCATATTTAACATGCTGATAGAAATTTGGTAAAACGGATTTAAGTTTCCCTGCATTAAAGACCCCGAAGCGCCACCTCTGGGTGGGCGTTTTCTTGTTTGCTTATGGCGGAATACAGCTCATTCAGTGCTGTCTTAGTACCAGCATCTGACTGTGGTGGTTTGTAAACAGCTATGAACAAAACAAATGAAAACTCTCTAGGTAGGTAGTGTGGTCTACAGTTTATCATGAGATACTGTACCTCAGGCGAGCAATAGCTCGAGACCTCCTTAGATATTGTGCACCAGCTGTTATATATCTGTATTCCCAGTAAGGGGAAATCCATAGATTAGGGACTAATTTAATTAATTTCAATTGACTGATGTCTTAAATGAACTGTAACTCAGTAAAATCTTAAATTGTTGCATGCTGTGTTTATATTTTTGTCCAGTATAATTAATGTTAATTCCTGTGGAGGTATGCTTGCTTCAGACAGAATAATTTACAGTTTCTTCCTTACTCGAAGAAAGGCTACATGAAGTGATTTGTATTTCTATGGGGTATAGTGCAGAGTTGGTGACAAAAGGTTTTTATCAAGTGTGTATTTTTCTGCTGTTTTTACGTTGTGTTGCTCTTATTAGTGAAGGTGGGAAACATCTCCACTTCACTGATACTCAACACTGGGGCCCCACAAGGGTGCGTGCTCAGCCCCCTCCTGTACTCCCTGTTCACCCATTACTGCGCAGCCATGCACACCTCCAACTCAGGCAGCAAGTTTGCAGATGACACAACAGAAGTGGGCTTTATTATCAACAACGACGAGACCGCTTACAGGGAGGTCACTCAGGGGCACTCGGAGTGTGGTTTCAGGAAAAAACCTCACTCAACGTCAACAAAACAAAGGAGATGATCATGCACTTCGTGAAACAGCAGAGGGAGCACCCCCTATCCACATCGACTGTACAGCAGTGGAGAAGGTGGAAAGTTTTAAGTTCCTTGGCGTACACATCCCAGACAAATTGACAGACAGTGTGGTGAAGGCGGCACAACAGCGCCTCTTCAACCTCAGGAGACTGAAGAAATTTGACTTGTCACCTAAAACCCTCACAAACTTTTACAGATGCACAATTGAGAGCATCCTGTCGGGCTGTATCACTGCCTGGTACGGAAACTGCACCGCCCACAACCGTAAGGCTCTCCAGAGGGTGGTGCGGTCTGCACAACGCATCACCGAGGGTAAACTACCTGCCCTCCAGGACACCTACAGAATCCGATGTCACTGGAAGGCCAAAAAGTTAATCAAGGACAACAACCACCCGAGCCACTGCCTGTTCACCCCGCTACCATCCAGAAGGTGAGGTCAGTACAGGTACAGTGGGGAGAACAATATTTGATACACTGACGATTTTGCAGGTTTTCCTACTTACAAAGCATGTAGAGGTCTGTAATTTTTAGCATCGGTACACTTCAACTGTGAGAGACGGAATCTAAAACAAAAATCCAGAAAATCTCATTGTATGATTTTTAAGTAATTCATTTGCATTTTATTGCATGACATAAGTATTTGATCATCTACCAACCAATAAGAATTCCGTCTCACAGACCTGTTAGTTTTTCTTTAAGAAGCCCGCCTGTTCTCCACTCATTACCTGTATTAACTGCACCTGTTTGAACTCGTTACTTGTATAAAAGACACCTGTCCACACACTCAATCAAACAGACTCCAACCTGACTCCACAATGGCCAAGACTAGAGAGCTGTGTATGGACATCAGGGATAAAATTGTAGACCTGCACATGGCTGGGATGGGCTACAGGACAATAGGCAAGCAGCTTGGTGAGAAGGCAACAACTGTTGGTGCAATTATTAGACAATGGAAGAAGTTCAAGATGATGGTCAATCACCCTTGGTCTGGGGCTCCATGCAAGATCTCACCTCGTGGGGCATCAATGATCATGAGGAATCTGAGGGATCAGCCCTGAACTACATGGCAGGACCGGGTCGATGACCTGAAGAAAGCTGGGACCACAGTCTCAAAGAAAACCATTAGTAACTACGCCGTCATGGATTAAAATCCTGCAGCGCACGCAAGGTCCCCCTGCTCAAGCCAGCATATGTCCAGGCCCATCTGAAGTTTGCCAGTGACGATGATGATCCAGAGGAGGAATGGGAGAAGGTCATGTGGTCTGATGTGACAAAAATAGAGCTTTTTGGTCTAAACTCCACCCTCTGCGTTTGGAGGAAGAAGACAGATGAGTACAACCCCAAGAAAACCATCCCAACCGTGAAGCATGGAGGTGGAAACATCATTCTTTGGGGATGCTTTTCTGCAAAAGGGATTGGACGACTGCACCGTATTGAGGGGAGGATGGATGGGGCCATGTATCGTGAGATCTTGGCCAACAACCTCCTTCCCTCAGTAAGAGCATTGAAGATGGGTCGTGGCTGGGTCTTCCAGCATGACAACGACCCGAAACACACAACCAGGGCAACTAAGGAGTGGCTCTGTAAGAAGCATCTCAAAGTCCTGGAGTGGCCTAGCCAGTCTCCAGACCTGAACCCAGTAGAAAATCTTTGGAGGGAGCTGAAAGTCCGTATTGCCCAGCGACAGTCTGTATGGAGGAGTGGGCCAAAATCACTGCTGCAGTGTGTGCAAACCTGGTCAAGAACTAAAGGAAACGTATGATCTCTGTAATTGCAAACAAAGGTTTCTGTACCAAATATTAAGTTCTGCTTTTCTGATGTATCAAATACATATGTCAAATTATTTACTTAAAAATCATACAATGTCATTTTCTGGATTTTTGTTTTAGATTCCGTCTCTCACAGTTGAAGTGTACCTATGATAAAAAATTACATACCTCTACATGCTTTGTAAGTAGGAAACACTGCCGATTTTGCAGGTTATCAAATACTTGTTCTCCCCACTATATATCAAAGCTGGGACCGAGAGACTGAAAAACAGCTTCTAAGGCCATCAGACTGCCTACATTCAGATTCAAAATCATCGGCCACTTTAATAAATGGATCACTAGTAACTTTAATAATGCCACTTTAATAATGTTTACATATCTTGCATTACTCATCTCATTTGTATATACTGTATTCTATACCATCTATTGCATCTTGCCTATGCTGCTCGCTCATCACTCATCCATATATTTACATGTACATATTCTTATTCCATCCCTTTACTTAAGATTGTGTGTGTTAAGTAGTTGTTGTTGAATTGTTAGATTACTTGTTAGATATTACTGCACTGTCAGAACTAGAAGCACAAGCATTTCACTACACTTGCGTTAACATCTGCTAACCATGTGTATGTGATCAATAAAATTTGATTTGATTCATGACATCACAGCAGGGGCGAAACGCTCCTTGTGAATGCCAGTTACTTTAAAGTTAGCTAGTTAGTGTGATTCTAGCCTTCATCTAATTTACCGCAGGCTGCGTCTCTGCTGCTGTTTTATTCAACCGGGCTCATTTTGTAGTCCCTTTATACTTCAGAGAAACGGCTTGCCTCTGTAATAGATACTGGTACTTCTGCACTTTTGGTGTAATTGTAGTGAAAATGGCTGTTGTCCTATAAACTTATGGATATCAATTGATGTCTGATAAATAATAATTTATCAACAGATCTTATAAATTAGATGGAAAACAACTATAGTAAGATGTACGACATTCAATTACTTTTCTTTTTATTTGTTTGATTTTTCTCTTTCCGTTGCTCGGACGATTAACCAGAGCATAGGTGTCTTATACGAACTCCATTTCTGTCCTCTCTGTCTGTCCAGATGAAGCTGTGGAACAAGTACAAGGTGACCAGTATTCCCTCGCTGGTGTTTGTGGATGCAGCCACAGGGAAGGTGTTGTGTCGGAACGGACTACTGGTGGTGAGAGATGACCCCAAAGGTAAACTCCTCAGTCAGACTGAGCCTCAAAAATGGGGACTGCGCCGGAACACAGACACGCACACGCACAAACAAGCATACAGTTTATTACATGATAAATGCCTCGTCAGAATTTCATATTGCGAAGTTTCTGTGCCACATCCTTCACCAGTTGGAGAGCTGGCCGTATTTCTCAATTTGTGTCCTGTTCTGGTATTGCATGAATATTATAAAGTGCCCTTTCTTATTCCCACATCTGCAGACCTATAATTTCCCAGCTTTTAAGTGGGAGACTGCCTGTTCGCAAGAGCAGACTTGCATTCCTTTCTGGTACATGAGAGGATGTCCTCTCATGGCCAAAAAAAAATCACAATACTTTGACATCCTGCTCTTTAGAGCCCTAATTGCACAACATGAGAAAGGCCCACTAGTCAGAGAAGGGTGTTCCAAAAAAGGTCCAAATACAAATTCCATCTAGACACCGTTGCCCAAGATGACACACAAAACAATACATACCTCGGCCTAAACATCAGCGCCACAGGTAACTTCCACCAAGCTGTGAACGAGCTGAGAGACAAGACAAGAAGGACCATAAAAAGGATCTTTCAAAAAATACTCAGATCAGTTATAGAACCCATTGCCGTTTATGGTTGTTAGGTCTGGGATCTGCCTGCCAACCCAGAATTCACAAAATGGGACAAACACCAAATTGAGACTACATGCAGAATTTCTTTTAAATATCCTCAATGTACAACGTAAAACACCAAATAATGCATGCAGAGCAGAATTAGTCCGATAACCGCTAATGATCAAAATCCAGAAAAGAGACGTTAAATTCGACATCCACCTAAAAGGAAGCGATTCCCAAACCTTCCATAACAAAACCATCACCTACAGAGAGAGAAACCGGGAGAAGAGCCCCCAAAGCAAGCTGGTCCTCGGGCTCTGTTCACAAACAGAACCCACAGAGCCCCAGGACAGCAACACAATTAGACCCAACCAAATCATGAGAAAACAAAAAGTTAATTACTTCCAATGTGTCAAGTAATTAACAAAAAAACTGAGCAAACTGGAATGCTTTTCCACAAAGAATTTGAAAGCAAACCCAATTTTGATAAACTTCCATATCTACTGGGTGAAATACCACAGTGTGCAATCACAGCAGCAAGATTTGTGAATTTGTGACCTGAAAAGAAAAGGGCAACCAGTGGAGAACAAACACCATTGTAAATACAACCCATATTTATGTTTTATTTATTTTCCTTTTGTACTTGAACTATTTGCACATCATTACAACACAGTATATACAGTGGGGCAAAAAAGTATTTAGTCAGCCACCAATTGTGCAAGTTCTCCCACTTAAAAAGATGAGGCCTGTAATTTTCATCATAGGTACATTTCAACTATGACAGACAAAATGAGAAAAAAAATCCAGAAAATCACATTGTAGGATTTTTAATGAATTTATTTGGTAATTATGGTGGAAAATAAGTATTTGGTCAATAACAAAAGTTTATCTCAATACATTGTTATATACCCTTTGTTGGCAATGACAGAGGTCAAACGTTTTCTGTAAGTCTTCACAAGGTTTTCACACACTGTTGCTGGTATTTTGGCCCATTCCTCCATGCAGATCTCCTCTAGAGCAGTGATGTTTTGGGGCTGTTGCTGGGCAACACGGACTTTCAACTCCCTCCAAAGATTTTCTATGGGGTTGAGATCTGGAGACTGGCTAGACCACTCCAGGACCTTGAAATTCTTCTTACGAAGCCACTCCTTCGTTGCCCGGGCGGTGTGTTTGGGATCATTGTCATGCTGAAAGACCCAGCCATGTTTCATCTTCAATGCCCTTGCTGATGGAAGGAGGTTTTCACTCAAAATCTCACGATACATGGCCCTATTCATTATTTCCTTTACACAGATCAGTCATCCTGGTCCCTTTGCAGGAAAACAGCCCCAAAGCATGATGTTTCCACCCCCATGCTTCACAGTAGGTACAGTGTTCTTTGGATGCAACTCAGCCTTCTTTGTCCTCCAAACATGACGAGTTGAGTTTTTACCAAAAAGTTATATTTTTGGTTTCATCTGACCATATGACATTCTCCCAATCTTCTTCTGGATCATCCAAATGCTCTCTAGCAAACTTCAGATGGGCCTGGACATGTACTGGCTTAAGCAGGGGGACACGTCTGGCACTGCAGGATTTGAGTCCCTGGCGGCGTAGTGTGTTACTGATGGTAGGCTTTGTTACTTTGGTCCCAGCTCTCTGCGGGTCATTCACTAGGTCCCCCCGTGTGGTTCTGGGATTTTTGCTCACCGTTCTTGTGATCATTTTGACCCCATGGGGTGAGATCTTGCGTGGAGCCCCAGATCGAGGGAGATTATCAGTGGTCTTATATATCTTCTATGTCCTAATAATTGCTCCCACAGTTGATTTCTTCAAACCAAGCTGCTTACATATTGCAGATTCAGTCTTCCCAGCCTGGTGCAGGTCTACAATTTTGTTTCTGGTGTCCTTTGACAGCTCTTTGGTCTTGGCAGGTTGTGGACAGGTGTCTTTTATACTGATAACAAGTTCAAACAGGTGCCATTAATACAGGTAACGAGTGGAAGACAGAGGAGCCTCTTAAAGAAGAAGTTACAGGTCTGTGAGAGCCAGAAATCTTGCTTGTTTGTAGGTGACCAAATACTTATTTTCCACCATAATTTGCAAATAAATTCATTAAAAATCCTACAATGTGATTTTCTGGATTTTTTTTCTAATTTTGTCTGTCATAGTTGAAGTATACCTATGATGAAAATTACAGCCCTCATCTTTTAAGTGGGAGAACTTGCACAATTGGTGGCTGACTAAATACTTTTTTGCCCCACTGTAGATGTAATATGACATTTGAAATGTCTTTATTCTTTTGGAACTTCTGCGAGTGTAATGTTTACTGTACATTTTTGTTTATTTCACTTTTGTTTATTATCTACTTCACTTCCTTTGGCAAATTTAACATATGCTTCCCATGCCAATAAAGCACTTGAATTGAATTGAATTGTGAGGGAGAGTGGAGAGAGTAGGCATGGTGGCAGTAGAACACGTGGTGCAGGGGAATGGATTTCACGAGCTGAACTGTATGACAGATCCTCTCTGTCTGTCTGCTTAATGAATCCCAGTCTCCATCCCAGCCCACAGTAGACTGCACACTCTATCATTCCCATGATTCATTAACACCAACTAGATGTGGTAAAGAAGAGATTCATCCATCCCCTCCTCTTTCAGAGTTGTTCGAGGGTAGCGGAAGCAGAAAGGGGGTGTGTTTGTGTTGTAGTGAGGAAGGGAGACGGGGTTACAGGCAGGGTAGTAAGAGTTTGAGGTGGGCTGGGGGGGGGGGGAAGGGGAGGGTGGTTGGGAATTCAGAACCCTCTTTCAGCATTGTGAAAGGGCCTAGCTGTCTTGAGTGGCGGAGTGGAGGAGAAGTTGCCTGCAGCACCAGGAAGGAGTGCACTTTTACAGTGTGAATGGGGACAACAATAAAAGGCTACAGCGGCAGAGGCAGTGGGGATGTGTCAGCCCTGTCTAATGAAGGCCTATAGAGGGAAGCCCACATAAAGGAACCTTTACAGCCCTGTCTAATGAAGGCCTATGGAGGGAAGCCCACATAAAGGAACCTTTACAGCCCTGTCTAATGAAGGCCTATAGAGGGAAGCCCACATAAAGGAACCTTTACAGCCCTGTCTAATGAAGGCCTATAGAGGGAAGCCCACATAAAGGAACCTTTACAGCCCTGTCTAATGAAGGCCTATAGAGGGAAGCCCACATAAAGGAACCTTTACAGTCCTGTCTAATGAAGGCCTATAGAGGGAAGCCCACATAAAGGAACCTTTACAGTCCTGTCTAATGAAGGCCTATAGAGGGAAGCCCACATAAAGGAACCTTTACAGTCCTGTCTAATGAAGGCCTATAGAGGGAAGCCCACATAAAGGAACCTTTATGATTTATGATTACACCTTATTATTTGGTCCTACCAAATGCATCTCTAGTGCTTGACACTAACAATGAAAACACCTTGAAAAAGAAATGTGAGGGGTTAAGGCTGGCAGTGCTCCCTGTCGCTGTATGGGAAATTGAAAAGCATGGCTTTCAATAATCATTCAAATCTAATTTTGCATCTGTTGTGCGGTCCCATTTCCAAACACAGATGACATGGATTACAAAAGAGCTTGTGAGTAGGAGGCACACTGGGTTTAGACGTTTGTATGACAAATGCTGGGCACATGTGCATGTATTTAATATCTAATAGCTGTGCCAGGGGGATGGAGAGTGCTCTGGTTTTGAATGGGGAGTTTCTCACACACAGAAAAAGCTCTCTTCTCTGTTCACTAATCAGACCCTTGTCTCTCTATCCTGTCTCCCCAACACCAAACCCTCCCCCCCACACTAATTCTCCCTCATTCCCTCACCCCCTCTTCATCTCTGTCCTTTTCTCTCCCCCCCCCTCTCAGGCCTGGAGTTCCCCTGGGGGCCCAAGCCCTTTGCAGAGGTGGTGGCCGGCCCTCTGCTCAGGAACAACAGGCAGACGACAGACATCAGCTCATTGGAGGGCCACTATGTGGGAGTGTACTTCTCAGCACACTGGGTAAGTGGTGGGGTGGGGGCCGGGAAGGACACACACACGCAGGGAGGGAGGGAAATGACCCTCATTTTCCTTTTCAGGCATCCAGCTGCCCCCGATATGAGCAGTAGCCTTATGAAAACAAAGGCATCAGTGAAAGCCAGGGCGGGGCGGCAGGGCACAGCGGGAGGAAACACAGCAGCCGGTAGCCAGGAATGGACGGAGTAGTTAGGGGACTTCCATTGTCTGGGACTACAGTAGCTAGTTATTCCACTCCTTGCTGTCATCACCAACTAGTGCCCTTTTAAAGTGAGCAGTGGGCGTCCGATCCATTGTCTCTGTCAGTGCTGGGCTTGCCCATCCGTGTGAAGGTCGTGACTTGGTGATGCATGAAAGGCTTGTGTCACTGATGAGCTCAGCTGATGACACACACACACACAGGCCGCAGACGCCCCTCCAGCTGCCAGTGCTGCCTTCAGCTCCAGAGACCAGTCAGCACCAAGCCATAACGCACTGACTGGTCCACTTTCCAAACCAATACAAATTTGTACATTTTATTTGTCACATGCTTCACAAACAACAGGTGTAGACTAACAGTGAAATGTTTACTTACAGGTCCGTTTTCCAACGATGCAGAGTTAAAGATAAAATAGAAATAGTGACATGAGGAATAAATACACAGTGAATAACAATGAGTAAAAATAGCATGGCTATATACAGGGAGTACCAGTACCGAGTCAATGTGCAGGGGTATGAGGTAATTGAGGTAATTATGTACATACAGTGGGGGATTTTGTACGTTTGCCCACTGACAAAGAAATTATCCGTCTATAATTTTAATGGTAGGTTTATTTGAACAGTGAGAGACAGAATAACAAAAAAATCCTGAAAAACATGTCAAAAATGTTATAAATTGATTTGCATTTCAAAGAGGGAAATAAGTATTTGACCCCCTCTCAATCAGAAAAGAAACATTTTATGCTCCCAGGTGTCTTTTATACAGGTTAGGAGCACTCTTAAAGGGAGTGCTCCTAATCTGTTTGTTACCTGTATAAAATATACCTGTTCACAGAAGCAATCAATCAGATTCCAAACTCTCCACCATGGCCAGGACCAAAGAGCTCTCCAAGGATGTCAGGGACAAGATTGTAGACCTACACAAGGCTGAAATGGGCTACAAGACAATCGCCAAGCAGTTTGGTGAGAAGGTGACAACAGTTGGTGCGATTATTTGCAAATGGAAGAAACAAAGAATATCCCTCGGCCTGGGGCTCCATGCAAGATCTCATCTCATGGAGTTGCAATGATCATGAGAATGGTGAGGAATCAGCCCAGAACTACACGAAAGGATCTTGTCAATGATCTCAAGGCAGCTGGGACCATAGTCACCAAGAAAACAATTGGTAACACACTACGCCGTGAAGGACTAAAATCCTGCAGGGCCCGCAAGGTCCCCCTGCTCAAGAAAGCACAAATACATGCCCGTCTGAAGTTTGCCAATCAACATCTGAATGGTTCAGAAGACAACTGGGTGAATGTGTTGTGGTCAGATGACACCAAAATGGGGCTCTTTGGCATCAACTCAACTCGCTGTGTTTGGAGGAAGAGGAATGCTGCCTATGACCCCAAGAACACCATCCCCACCGTCAAACATGGAGGTGGAAACATTATGCTTTGGGGGTGTTTTTCTGCTAAGGGAACAGGACAACTTCACCGCATCAAAGGGACGATGGACGGGGCCATGTACCGTCAAATCTTGGGTGAGAACCTCCTTCCCTCAGCCAGGGCATTGAAAATGGGTCGTGGATGGATATTCCAGCATGACAATGAAGAAGCACTTTAAGGTCCTGGAGTGGCCTAGCCAGTCTCCAGACCTTAATCCCATAGACAATCTGTGGAGGGAGCTGAAGGTTTGAGTTGCTATACATCAACCTCGAAACCTTAATGACTTGGAGAAGATCTGCAAAGAGGAGTGGGACAAAATTCCTCCTGAGATGTGTGCAAACCTGGTGGCCAACTACAAGAAACGTCTGCCCTCTGTGATTGCCAACAAGGGTTTTGCCACCAAGTACTAAGTCATGTTTTGCAGAGGGGTCAAATACTTATTTCCCTCATTAAAATGTGTTTTTCTGGATTTTGTTGTTGTTATTCTGTCTCTCACTGTTAAAATAAACCTACCATTATAATTATAGACTAATAATTTCTTTGTCAGTGGACAAACATACAAAATCAGCAGGGGATCAAATACTTTTTTCCCTCACTGTATATAATTACAAAAGCTAAGACAATGGAGCCGGAGGGAACAGCTGCCATTTTACGAGCTCCTAACCAACTTTGCTATTTTGTGTGTTTTTATGCATTGTTTGTAACTTATTTAGTACATAATGTTGCTGCTACCGTCTCTTATGACCGAAAAGAGCTTCTGGATATCAGAACAGCGATTACTCACCTCGAACTGGACAAAGATTTTTTCTTTAATGAGTCCGACGCGTAGGATGTACTGTTTCTCCGAGACCAAGCCCAAATCCCTGTCATTCGAGTGAAGAAAAAACAGCGGTTTCAGAGATCGGGGTGCTTTGTGAGAATTCGTCAGCGAGTGCGTAACCCGCCTCTACCATCTGGCCAATGTGAAATCTCTGGAGAATAAACTGGATGAGCTCCGTTCGAGACTATTCTACCAACTGGACATTAACTGAAATATGTTATGTTTCACAGAGTCGTGGCTGAACAACAACACAGATAATATGCATTTGGCTGGATTTTCCATGCATTCGCAGGACAGAACTGCTCCGTCCGGTAAGACGGTAGTGGTGTGTGTCTATTTGTCAATAACAGCTGGTGATCAATGTCTAATATTAAGGAAGTCTCGGTATTGCCCACCTGAGGTAGTGTGGTGTACAGCTTATCATGAGGTACTCTATCTACCAAGAGAGATTATCTATATTTTTCGTAGCCGTCTATTTACCACCTCAAACCGATGTTGGCACTAAGGCCATACTTAACAAGCTGTACAAGGCCATAAGCAAACAAGAAAATGCTCATCCAGAAGCAGCGCTCCAACTTAAATCCGTTTTACCTCATTTCTCCTAGCATGTCACCTGTGCAAACAGAGGGGGAAAAAACTCGAGACCACCTTTACTCCACACACAGAGATGCATACAAAGCTCTCCCTCTCCCTCTATTTGGCAAATCTGACCATAATTATATCCTCCTGATTCCTGCTTACAAGCAAAAACTACCAGTGACTCGCTCAATACGGAAGTGGTCAGATGACGCAGATTCTACGCTACAGGACTGTTTTTCTAGCACAGACTGGAATATGTTCCGGGATTCATCCAATGGCATTAAGGAGTATACCACCTGAGTCACCAGCTTCATCAATAAGTGTATCAACGACGTTGTCCCCACAGTAACCGTATGTACATATTCCAACCAGGCTAGAGCTGCCGCTGCCGTTTTCAAGGAGTGGGACACTAATCCGGACGCTTATAAGAAATCCCGCTATGCCCTCAAAAGAACCATCAAACAGGCAAAGCGTCAATACAGGACTAAGATTGAATCCTACTATACTGACTCTGATGCTCGTCGGATGTGGCAGGGCTTGCAAACTATTACGGACTGCAAAGAGAAACCCAGCCACGAGCTGCCCAGTGATGCGAGCCCACCAGACAGGCTAAATGCCTTTTATGCTCGCTTCGAGGCAAGCAACACTGAACCACCAGCTGTTCTGGACGGCTGTGTGATCACGCTCTCCGTAGCTGATGTGAGCAAGACCTTTTAAACAGGTCAACATTAACAAGGCTGCGGGGCCAGACGGATTACCAGGACATGTACTCCGAGCATGGTGGACCAACTGGCAAGTGTCTTCACTTTACATTTTCAACCTCTCCCTGACCGACTCTGTTATACCTACATGTTTCAAGCAGACCACCAGTCCTTGTGCCCAAGAAATGAAAGGTAACCTGCCTAAATGACTACCGCCCCTTAGTACTCATGTCGATAGCCATGAAGTGCTTTGAAAGGCTGGTCAAGGCTCACATCAATACCATCATCACACTGCCCATTCCCACCTGGACAAAAGGAACACCTATGTGAGAATGCTGTTCATTGACTACAGCTCAGCGTTCAACACCATAGTGCCTACAAAGCTCATCACTAAGCTAAGGACCCTGTGACTAAACACCTCCCTCTGCAACTGGATTTTGGACTTCTTGACAAGCTGCCCCCAGGTGGTAAGGGTAGGCAACAGCACATCTGCCACGCTGATCGTCAACACGGGGGCCCCTCAGGGGTGCGTGCTTAGTCCCCTCCTGTACTCCCTGTTCACTCACGACTGTGTGGACAAGCACGACTCCAACATCATTATTAAGTTTTCTGACAACACAACGGTGGTGGCCTGATCACCGACAACGATGAGACATCCTATAGGGAGGAGGTCAGAGACCTGGCAGTGTGGTGCAAGGACAACCACTTCTCCCTCATTGTGAGCAAGACAAAGGAGCTGACTGTGGAGAACAGGAAAAGGAGGGTCAAACAGTCCCCCATTAACATCGGGGCTGTAGTGGAGCGGGTCGAGAGATTAAATTTCCTTGATGTCCATATCATCTTCAACAAACTATCATGGTCCAAAAACACCAAGAAAGTTGTGAAGAGTGCACGAAAAGGCCTTTTCCCCCTCTGGAGACTGAAAAGATTTGGCATGGGTCCCCAGATCCTCAAAAGGATAATTATACAGCTGCACCATCGAGAGCATCCTGACCGGTTGCATCAGCATTTGGTATGGCAACTGCTCAGAATCCGACCGTTAGGCGCTACAGAGGGTAATGCTTTCTGCCCAGTACATCACTGTGGCCAAGCTTCCTGCCATCCCTGTTCTCTCTGCTACCGCACAACAAGAAGTACCGGAGCGTCAAGTCTCGGTTCAAAAGACGACTTTACAGCTTCTACCCCCAAGCCATAAGACTGCCAAACAATAAAATTGCACCCCGGACTATTACATTGAACCCCTCCCCCCTTTGTTTGTACACTGCTGCTGCTCGCTGTTTGTTCATCTATGCATAGTCACTTAACCCCTACCTACATGTACAAATGACCTTGACTAACCTGTACCTCCGCACATAGACTCGGTACCAGTACCCCCTGTATATAGCCTCGTTATTGTTATTTTATTGTTACTTTTTATTTAATTTTGTGTTACTTATTTAATTTTTCACTTAAGAAAATATTTACTAAATAAACAAATCTCTTTCTTGAACGGCATTGTTGGTTAAGGGCTTGTAAATGAACATTTCACAGTAACACGGTAAGGTACCTGTATTCAGCGCATGTGACAAATAAAATAATACACATAACTATATCAAATTGTAAGGCCACATTCCCCTCTCTTAACAGTGTAAATTCACCACACCATTAATAGACAGTTCCAAGCGTGAAATGGCCAGCACTTGGCCATTGGATTACTTTTACCAACAACCTGAAGTGACCCTTCGACAGGATAGAGTAGGTGACCCAGTTCCTCACTGACTTTACCCTCGTCACTAGCTATGTGTGTGTGAGCGCTGTGTTAGTGTCACTGAGGCTGAGAAAGAAAAGGAGGAAATGGAGAATGGATAGAGAAAATATACTGTAAGAGGGAGAGACCGATGAGTGAGACTGGTCTGGTTTGTTTTCTGCAGCCACAGATCTGCCACCGCTGGCACTCTGATACCATCTTAATGCCAGCCGCTCTGCTCCTCCACGCTCGCACGCACTCATGGAGGGAACACAACACACACACACTAGACCAGAGACTATGAAGTCATTCTCCCTGCTTGACTTGAGAGGGCTCTCAAAATACACACTCACAACAACAAATGCCTCCAAGCCAAGACCATCCTGAGTTCAATCCCGAGCACTTAGGTTCTCACATTTGAATGGCCCAGGAAACAGAATGTAAATGTTAGTCCTGGTTCCTGGAGAAACATTGGAGTGATGTACTGCAGAGAGTCAGTCAGAAAACACACCCAAGGCCATGTTATTTATTTATTTATTTATATATATATATATACAGTTGTATAGGGACAGATCAATATAGGTCATTCTGGAAACTGTGTTTGTGTTGTCCCTGCAGTGCCCTCCATGCCGCAGTCTGACTCGGGTGCTGGTAGAATCATATCGCACTGTGAAGGAATCGGGTCAGAAGTTTGAGATGGTGTTTGTCAGCGCTGACAGGTGAGACTCATGCAGTATTTCCTTCATACACGTACACACTCTGTCTCGCGCATACATACATACATACATACATACACACATACACACACATACACACATACACACATACACACATACACACATACACACATACATACATACATACACACATACATACATACATACATACATATTTTTTTCGTCCAATAAAATAACATCAAATTGATCAGAAATACAGTGTAGACATTTAATATTGTAAATGACTTTTGGAGCTGGAAACAGCTGATTTAAAATATATATATATATATATATATATATATATATATATATAAATATAAATATATATAAATATATATATATATATATATATAAATATATATATATATATATATATATATATATATATATAAATATATATATATATATATATATATATATATAAATATATATATAAATATATAAATATATATATATAAATATATATATATATATATTAATAATAATAATAATAATGGAATATCTACATAGGTGTACAAAGGCCCATTTATCAGCAACCATCACTCCTGTGTTCCAATGGCATGTTGAGTGCCTAGAAGGCCAGCATACCGGAGTCGCCTCTTCACTGTTGACATTGAGTCTGGTGTTTTGCGGGTACTATTTAATGAAGCTGCCAGTTGAGGACTTGTGAGGCGTCTGTTTCTCAAACTACACACTCTAATGAACTTGTCCTCTCACTCAGTTGTGCACCGGGGCCTCCCACTCTTTCTATTCTGGTTAGAGACAGTTTGCGCTGTTCTGTGAAGGAGTAGTACACAGCATTGTACAAGATCTTCAGTTTCATGGCAATTTCTCACATGGAATAGCCTTCATTTCTCAGAACAAGATTAGACTGACAAGTTTCAGAAGAAAGTTATTTGTTTCTGGCCATTTTGAGCCTGTAATCAAACCCACAAATGCTGATGCTCCAGATACTCAACTAGTCTAAAGAAGGCCAGTTTAATTGCTTATTTAATCAGAACAACAGTTTTCAGCTGTGCTAACATAATTGCAAAAGAGTTTTCTAATGTTCAATTAGCCTTCTTAAAATGATAAACTTTGATTAGCTAACACAACGTGCCATTAGAGCACAGGAGTGATGGTTGCTGATAATGGGCCTATGTAGATATTCCATAAAAAATCTGCCTTTTACAGCTACAATAGTCATTTACAACATGAACAATGTCTAGCCTGTATTTCTGGTCCATTTGATGTTATTTTAATGGACAAACATTTGAATCGACTGAATAAACAGAGTTGACAGTGGCTCTAAGGGTTGTTTTGTGTTTGTCAACCAACGCAGGTCGGAGGAGTCCTTTCAGCAGTACTTCAGTGAGATGCCTTGGTTGGCAGTCCCATACTCAGACGAGGCCCGACGATCACGACTCAACAGACTCTTCGGAATACAAGGTACAACACTATCTCTGATGTCTCCTCCTGTACTCATATACTGTAGTCCTCCTGGACATGAGGCTCAGAGTGAGTATCAAACACTAACTGTCTGGCCAAATTATGTGTTGATGTGGAGAAGCGGCCTAATGGCAGCCAGCTCTACTGTGTGCTGTTCTGTGCTGGGTAGGGAACAGTGAACAGATAGCCCTCAAGCTAAAGGAATGTGGGCTGGTAATCAAGTTTACTGTCCCGCTCACTGAGTAAGGGTCATTTCTCTCTCTCGCTCTGCCTTTTTTTCCTTCTTCCCAAGGCTTTTTTTCTATAACCTACCCCCCACCCCCGTCTCTCGCTAATGCCCCCACCATCAAGTCTGTCCGTCCGTCCGTCCGTCCGTCCGTCCACAGGGGAGTAGTGTGGTTGTAGTCAAGGTGCTGGCTCATTGCCTTTTCTGCCTGAATGTTAAGAATACTTGCAGGACTAGTCTACTGCCCCGCTTCCCCAATCAAACCCCTGTTATTCACACTGGCACCCACCCATCACCACACACACACACCCCCACCCTTCCTCCCAGCCAAACACACACTATGCACTCTGTCTGTTTCTGATAAGGCTGTTTAATACGGCAGTGAGATTGTAATCTGAAAGACTGTGGGAGAGAAAGGGGTCGGGCGTTATGAAAAATCTCCTGAACAGGGAACGCAGCGGGAGTCTGAGCAGAGAAATGGATGGAGAGAGAGAGAGAGAGCAGAGGCAGGTCAGAGCCTCTGAGGGACTTTAAGCTCCTCCATACCACACAGATAAACAGTGGGAGAGAGACAGCCATATGTGGTGAGAGTAACTGGAAAACATGGAAGAATAGGAGGGTGAGGTGGCAGAGTAGCAAGATCTTCAATTCATGATTGTTCTCTCCCTGTTTCCATCTTTCTCACTTTCTTTTTTCCTCTCTCCCACCCTCCCTCCCCAGGTATTCCCACCCTTATTCTGCTGGACACGGAAGGTCACATGATCACACGACAGGGCCGTGTGGAGGTGCTGAATGACCCAGAGTGTCGGCTCTTCCCCTGGCACCCCAGGCCTGTACTGGAGCTCAGCGAGTCCAACGCCGTGCAGCTCCACGAGGGGCCCTGCCTCGTGCTCTTTGTGGGTGAGTAGATGAGTGGATGACCATTTCAATGTCAGTCCCTACCGTGCAGCTCCACGAGGGGCCCTGCCTCGTGCTCTTTGTGGGTGAGTAGATGAGTGGATGACCATTTCAATGTCAGTCCCTACCGTGCAGCTCCACGAGGGGCCCTGCCTCGTGCTCTTTGTGGGTGAGTAGATGAGTGGATGACCATTTCAATGTCAGTCCCTACCGTGCACCTACACGAGGCCCTACCTCGTGCTCTTTGTGGGTGAATGGAGGAGCATTCAGTGCTGGTTTCTACCAAAACAATCCTTTAGACTATGTAGAGTAGTACATTCTAAAGAATATTGTGCAAGTAGTAAAAGTGAACAGATCAGTTGTAAGGCCGCAAGCTATTTTAAAGTTTGAGAACATGCAAGAGTAGGGTAGAGAGAAGGATGAGAAGAAAATGGTCTGTCTGTCTGTTAAGCTGTTAGCAGTGAGAGAGATGGCAGAGATGGATGCCATGCTCTGCTAAGTGGCTCAGGCCAAAGTGGACAGGACAGCCAGCAGGCCAGACAACACAATAATAAAGCAATGTGAGAATGGAGTGACCGGGTGGACACTGATGACCTCAGGCCACCCTAAGATCAGATCCAAAGGGCTCAACCACAGACCATCTGCTCTCCTCCGTTTGCCTCCTCACTCATCTGCTCATCTGTCCATTCACTCACCCCGTCTCCTCACTCATCTGTACATCTGTCTGTTCACTCACCCCCTCTCTCCTCCCGTCCTGCACATTATTTCTCTCCTTTTTCTCATGGCTGTTTTTCTTTCTCTCTTCATCCTGTCCCCTCTCTCTGGCCTTTCTCTCTTCATCCTGTCCCCTCTCTCTGGCCTTTCTCCTTTATCCTGTCCCCTCTCTCTGGCCTTTCTCTCTTCATCCTGTCCCCTCTCACTGGCCTTTCTCTCTTCATCCTGTCCTCTCTCTGGCCTTTCTCTCTTCATCCTGTCCTCTCTCTGGCCTTTCTCTCTTCATCCTGTCCTCTCGCTGGCCTTTCTCTCTTCATCCTGTCCTCTCTCTGGCCTTTCTCTCTTCATCCTGTCCTCTCTCTGGCCTTTCTCTCTTCATCCTGTCCTCTCTCTGGCCTTTCTCTCTTCATCCTGTCCTCTCTCTGGCCTTTCTCTCTTCATCCTGTCCCCTCTCTCTGGCCTTTCTCCTTTATCCTGTCCCCTCTCTCTGGCCTTTCTCTCTTCATCCTGTCCCCTCTCTCTGGCCTTTCTCTCTTCATCCTGTCCCCTCTCTCTGGCCTTTCTCTCTTCATCCTGTCCCCTCTCTCTGGCCTTTCTCTCTTCATCCTGTCCTCTCGCTGGCCTTTCTCTCTTCATCCTGTCCCCTCGCTGGCCTTTCTCTCTTCATCCTGTCCCCTCTCTCTGGCCTTTCTCTCTTTATCCTGTCCCCTCTCTCTGGCCTTTCTCTCTTCATCCTGTCCCCTCTCTCTGGCCTTTCTCTCTTCATCCTGTCCCCTCTCTCTGGCCTTTCTCTCTTCATCCTGTCCTCTCGCTGGCCTTTCTCTCTTCATCCTGTCCTCTCGCTGGCCTTTCTCTCTGGCCTTTCTCTCTTCATCCTGTCCTCTCTCTGGCCTTTCTCTCTTCATCCTGTCCTCTCTCTGGCCTTTCTCTCTTCATCCTGTCCCCTCTCTCTGGCCTTTCTCTCTTCATCCTGTCCCCTCTCTCTGGCCTTTCTCTCTTCATCCTGTCCCCTCTCTCTGGCCTTTCTCTCTTCATCCTGTCCCCTCTCGCTGGTCTTTCTCTCTTCATCCTGTCCCCTCTCGCTGGTCTTTCTCTCTTCATCCTGTTCCCTCTCTCTGGCCTTTCTCTCTTCATCCTGTCCCCTCTCTCTGGCCTTTCTCTCTTCATCCTGTCCTCTCTCTGGCCTTTCTCTCTTCATCCTGTCCCCTCTCTCTGGCCTTTCTCTCTTCATCCTGTCCCCTCTCTCTGGCCTTTCTCTCTTCATCCTGTCCTCTCGCTGGTCTTCATGCATTCACACCCAGTTTTCGCTCTCCTCTGTCTCACTCTCTCTCTCACACACACATATTATCTCTCTCAACCTTTACTCTTTATCCTCTTTTCATACATTTGACACCTGTGTTTCTCTCTTGTTCAGATGCGGAGGAGGAGGGAGAGCTGGAGCCGGCGAAGGAGCTGATCCAGCCAATCGCAGAGAAGATCATGGCTAAGTACAAAGCCAAGGAGGAGGAGACACCACTGCTCTTCTTCGTGGCTGGAGAGGTTAGATAGTGGACACATGCACACACACACACCTCCAGCTGACCTAGATGAGAATATTCACACCTGATGAAATCTGTCTTCACTTTTGGTGTTTTAGTTGTTTTGCATTCTTGTCTTGTGTACTGTACATCTCTACTGTGGGCATCTGCCTCTGTGTGTGATTGCTTGTTGCTATGCTCTGGTATGATGTTCCATCTGCTTTAGTTATCACATATCATAATCCTCTGGTAGAGAACACCAACCGACACACAAATGTGTGTGTGTGTGTTGGGGTGGCAGGTAGCCTCGTGGTTAGAGGGTTGGTCCAGTAACCGAAAGGTTGCCTAATTGAATCCCCAAGCTGACATGGTAAAAATCTGTCGTTCTGCCCCTGAACAAGGCAGTTAACCCACTGTTTCTAGGCCGTCATTGTACATAGGAATTTGTTCTCAATTGACTTGCCTAGTTAAATAAAGGTTAAATTAAAAAATAAATATAAAGATAAGCTACAGTATAATATCAGAGGGGCAGTTTCTGAGGGATGAAACCCTTTCACTTTTATGTGAGACACACCACACGGCCTATGGCCCAGAATTCAGCTGGCCGTCTGTCTGATGATAGCTGTTCTCCCTCTATCTGCAGAACAGCTGTGCACCTCTCCCTCCCGAATCCTATATCTCCCCTCGATCCTTCCGTCAGCCCTCAGTGCAGGAGGGATCATGGAATTATCTTAACTCTTGTTATCTCTTGTTTTTCCTTCTCATCCTTTCTGGAACTTGTGGAGTTAGCAGCAGGGGCAGCTATAATTACCAGATTAGCTAGCTCCCCTTCTCCTCCTCTCCCCTGCTCACAGGGCTCAGAGCTCGGGGAGGTCAGGACGCTGTCCCATGTCAGATGGTCTAGGTTTCAGCCATGGGGGACTGCACAGGTGCTCCCTCTCTGTCCTGTCTGACCATCTGCCTGAGGCCACACGGCTCTCATGACAGCCTTGAAATGCCACGGCCACAGACAGATCGAAGGACTGACGCGTTCACATGTCACAGACAGGCGCTGGGGCTAAGACAAGATACTAACACCCTCGCTCTTTACTGTTCACTTGTTTTGGGGATTTATTGCATATTAAATGGTATTTCTGTTCATCCGGACTCAACCCATTCTAATGAATGCTTTCTAGGTG
Organism: Oncorhynchus masou masou; assembly: GCF_036934945.1. Classification (NCBI taxonomy): domain Eukaryota; kingdom Metazoa; phylum Chordata; class Actinopteri; order Salmoniformes; family Salmonidae; genus Oncorhynchus; species Oncorhynchus masou. The sequence continues at coordinate 68,666,464 of NC_088224.1, read as the reverse complement.
CATGTTCAATCTGGCACCCCTGGTAGTCTATAGCAGGTAGGTACAGTTTTCTTCTCATCGTCTGGGTTACATGTAGCTGGGTCTTCACCAGCACTGGATCTGTTCCAGACTGGGATAGTCCCAAATGGCACCCAACTCCCTATATAGTGCATTACATTTTACCAGAGCTCTATGGGGAATAGGGTACCATTTTGGATGCAGCCTGTGTATACCCTGTTAGATATCACTCCCTGCCATGGACCCATTGGGATCGCTTATGCCCATTGGGCTGTTATATTGGGCTCTCTGTTATACATGATGGACCCCCATGCAGCCTACAGGGCCCTGGCCTGGTTGAGGCCTGCCTGCATGTGGCTAGACCAGGCCCTGTCTGCCAGCTGCTGGGGAAGGTTTATCAGTGAGACAGCACTATGCTGGCAGACCCACAGGGAGAGCCTGGCCTGCAGAAAATGAGGGGATCTCATTACCCCGCTGTGTCACACAGGGGCTGAGAGAAACTGACTGGCAACCTACAGTAGGACAATTAGAAGACAGCCTATTCACACAGAAAATGAATGGGGATTGATTGATGTGTGATTGCAATTAAGATGTCTACTGTAATTTATGAATGTTTCTATCAGTACACTACATGACCAAAAGTATGTGGACAACTGCTCGTCAAAAATCTCATTCCAAAATCTTGGGCATTAATATGGAGTTGGTCCCACCTTTGCTGCTATAACAGCCTCCACTCTTCTAGGAAGGCTTTCCACTAGATGTTGGAACATTGCTGCGGGGACTTGCTTCAATTCAGCCACGAGCATTAGTGAGGTCGGGCACTGATGTTGGTCGATTCGGCCTGGCTCGCAGTAGGCACTCCCAATTCATCCCAAAGGTGTTCGATGGGGTTGAAGCCAGGGCACTAAGCAAGCTAGTCAAGTTCTCTCTTTATGTAGTGTTGTCTCTTGTCGTGATGTGTGTTTTGCCCTATATTTATTTTAATCACAGCCCCCATCCCTGCAGGAGGTATTATGCCTTTTGGTAGGCCGTCATTGTAAATAAGAATTTGTTCTTAACTGACTTGCCAAGTTAAATAAAGGTCAAATTAAAAATTGCATTTAAAAAGGTTATTCCACACCGATCTCGACAAACCATTTCTGTATGGACCTTGCTTTGTGCACAGGGGCATTTTCATGCTGAAACAGGATAGGGCCTTCCCCAAACTGTTGCCACAAAGTTGGAAGCAGAGAATCGTCTACAATGTCATTGTATGCTGTAGTGTTAAGATTTCCCTTCACTGGAACTAAGGGGCTGTGCCCGAACCATGACAAAAAAGCCACAGACCATTAATTCCTCCACCAAATTTTAGTTGGCACTATGCATTTGGGCAGGTAGCATTCTCCTGCCATCCACCAAACACAGATTCCAATGTCAGCGAGCTTTACAATACTCCAGCCAACAATTGGCATTGGGCATGATGATCTTAGGCTTGTGTGCGGCTGCTCAGTAATGGGAACTCATTACATGAAACTCCCGACGAACAGTTCTTGTGCTGATTTTGCTTCCAGAGACCGTTTGGAACTCGGTAGTGAGTATTTTTACTTACTTCAGCACTCTGCTTTCTGGTTCTGTGAGCTTGTGTGGCCTACCACTTCGCAGATGAGCCTTTGTTGCTCCTCAACGTTTCCACTTCACAATAACAGCACTTATCACTTCTGGCATGTACTTCCGGCGCCGACAGAGATGGCCGCCTCGCTTCGCGTTCCAAGGAAACTATGCAGTTTTTTGTTTTTTTACGTGTTATTTCTTCCATTAGTACCCCAGGTCATCTTAGGTTTCATTACATACAGTCGAGAAGAACTACTGAATATAAGATCAGCGTCAACTCACCATCAGTACGACCAAGAATATGTTTTTCGCGACGCGGATCCTGTGTTCTGCCTTACAAACAGGACAACGGAATGGATTGCATGCAGCGACCCAAAAAAACGACTCAGAAAAAGAGGGAAACGAGGCGGTCTTCTGGTCAGACTCCGGAGACGGGCACACCGTGCACCACTCCCTAGCATTCTTCTTGCCAATGTCCAGTCTCTTGACAACAAGTTTGATGAAATCCGAGCAAGGGTAGCATTCCAGAGGGACATCAGAGACTGTAACGTTCTGTGCTTCACGGAAACATGGCTCACTGGAGAGACGCTATCCGAAGCGGTGCAGCCAACGGGTTTCTCCACGCATCGCGCCGACAGAAACGAACACCTTTCTGGTAAGAAGAGGGGTGGGGGCGTATGCCTTATGGCTAACGAGACATGGTGCGATGAAAGAAACATACAGGAACTCAAATCCTTCTGTTCACCTGATTTAGAATTCCTCACAATCAAATGTAGACCGCATTATCTACCAAGAGAATTCTCTTCGATTATAATCACAGCCGTATATATCCCCTCCCAAGCAGACACATCGATGGCTCTGAACGAACTTTATTTAACTCTTTGCAAACTAGAAACCATTTATCCGGAGGCTGCATTCATTGTAGCTGGGGATTTTAACAAGGCTAATCTGAAAACAAGACTCCCTAAATTTTATCAGCATATCGATTGCGCAACCAGGGGTGGAAAACCTTGGATCACTGTTACTCTAACTTCCACGACGCATATAAGGCCCTGCCCCGCCCCCCTTTCGGAAAAGCTGACCACGACTCCATTTTGCTGATCCCTGCCTACAGACAGAAACTGAAACAAGAAGCTCCCACGCTGAGGTCTGTCCAACGCTGGTCCGACCAAGCTGACTCCACACTCCAAGACTGCTTCCATCACGTGGACTGGGACATGTTTCGTATTGCGTCAGATAACAACATTGACGAATACGCTGATTCGGTGTGCGAGTTCATTAGAACGTGCGTTGAAGCTGTCGTTCCCATAGCAACGATTAAAACATTCCCTAACCAGAAACCGTGGATTGATGGCAGCATTCGCGTGAAACTGAAAGCGCGAACCACTGCTTTTAATCAGGGCAAGGTGTCTGGTAACATGACCAAATACAAACAGTGCAGCTATTCCCTCCGCAAGGCTATCAAACAAGCTAAGCGTCAGTACAGAGACAAAGTAGAATCTCAATTCAACGGCTCAGACAAAAGAGGCATGTGGCAGGGTCTACAGTCAATCACGGACTACAGGAAGAAATCCAGCCCAGTCACGGACCAGGATGTCTTGCTCCCAAGAAGACTAAATAACTTTTTTGCCCGCTTTGAGGACAATACAGTGCCAGTGACACGGCCTGCAACGGAAACATGCTGTCTCTCCTTCACTGCAGCCGAGGTGAGTAAAACATTTAAACGTGTTAACCCTCGCAAGGCTGCAGGCCCAGACAGCATCCCCAGCCGCGCCCTCAGAGCATGCGCAGACCAGCTGGCTGGTGTGTTTACGGACATATTCAATCAATCCCTATACCAGTCTGCTGTTCCCACATGCTTCAAGAGGGCCACCATTGTTCCTGTTCCCAAGAAAGCTAAGGTAACTGAGCTAAACGACTACCATCATGAAGTGCTTTGAGAGACTAGTCAAGGACCATATCACCTCCACCCTACCTGACACCCTAGACCCACTCCAATTTGCTTACCGCCCAAATAGGTCCACAGACGATGCAATCTCAACCACACTGCACACTGCCCTAACCCATCTGGACAAGAGGAATACCTATGTGAGAATGCTGTTCATCGACTACAGCTCGGCATTCAACACCATAGTACCCTCCAAGCTCGTCATCAAGCTCAAGACCCTGAGTCTCGACCCCGCCCTGTGCAACTGGGTACTGGACTTCCTGACGGGCCGCCCCCAGGTGGTGAGGGGAGGTAACAACATCTCCTCCCCTCTCCTCCTGTACTCCCTGTTCACCCACGACTGCGTGGCCACGCACGCCTCCAACTCAATCATCAAGTTTGCAGACGAAACAACAGTGGTAGGCTTGATTACCAACAACGACGAGACGGCCTACAGGGAGGAGGTGAGGGCCCTCGGAGTGTGGTGTCAGGAAAATAACCTCACACTCAACGTCAACAAAACTAAGGAGATGATTGTGGACTTCAGGTAACAGCAGAGGGAACACCCCCTTATCCACATCGATGGAACAGTAGTGGAGAGGGTAGCAAGTTTTAAGTTCCTCGGCATACACATCACAGACAAAATGAATTGGTCCACTCACACAGACAGCATCATGAAGAAGGCGCAGCAGCGCCTCTTCCTCAGGAGGCTGAAGAAATTCGGCTTGTCACCAAAAGCACTCACAAACTTCTACAGATGCACAATCGAGAGCATCCTGGCGGGCAAACTACCTGCCCTCCAGGACACCTACACCACCCGATGTTACAGGAAGGCCATAAAGATCATCAACCACCCGAGCCACTGCCTGTTCACCCCGCTATCATCCAGAAGGCGAGGTCAGTACAGGTGCATCAAAGCTGGGACCGAGAGACTGAAAAACAGCTTCTATCTCAAGGCCATCAGACTGTTAAACAGCCACCACTAACATTGAGTGGCTGCTGCCAACACACTGACACTGACTCAACTCCAGCCACTTTAATAATGGGAATTGATGGGAAATGATGTAAATATATCACTAGCCACTTTAAACAATGCTACCTTATATAATGTTACTTACCCTACATTATTCATCTCATATGCATACGTATATACTGTACTCTATATCATCGACTGCATCCTTATGTAATACATGTATCACTAGCCACTAACTATGCCACTTTGTTTACATACTCATCTCATATGTATATACTGTACTCGATACCATCTACTGTATATTGCCTATGCTGCTCTGTACCATCACTCATTCATATATCCTTATACACAGTGTAAGGGGATAAAGAATATGTACATAAGACAGTAGTTTAGGAATTGTTAGTTAGATTACTTGTTGGTTATTACTGCATTGTTGGAACTAGAAGCACAAGCATTTCGCTACGCTCGCATTAACATCTGCTAACCATGTGTATGTGACAAATAAATTTGATTTGATTTGACTTAAAGTTGACCGGAGCAGCTCTTGCAGGGCAGACATTTTATTAACTGACCTGTTGGAAAGGTGGCATCCTATGACGGTGCCACGTTGAATGTCACTGAGCTCTTCAGTAAAGCCATTCTACTGCCAATGTTTGTCTACCTGTCAGCAACCAGTGTGGCTGAAATAGCCGAATCCACTAATTTGAAGGGGTGTCCATGTAACAGTATTGCTTCCGTCCCTCTCCTAGCCCCTACTTGGGCTTGAACCAGGGAACCACACATAGACAACAGCCACTCTCAAAGCATCATTACCCAAGGGGAACAACTACTTCAAGGTCTCAGCGAGTGACGTCACCGATTGAAACGCTAACTAGCTAGCCATTTCACATCGGCTACACTCACCCCCCTTTTGACGACCTCCTTTTCCGCAGCAACCAGTGATCTGGGTCAACAGCATCAATGGGACAGTATTGCTTCTGTCCCTCTCCTCGCCCCTACCTGGGCTCGAACCAGGGATCCTCTGCACACATAGAAAGCTATTAGCGCGCACCCCGCCAACTAGCTAGCCATTTCACATCGGTTACATCCACATACTTTTGTGTATATTGTTTTATTTTTATTTTATTGACGGTATTTTCTATATAATTGACTCAATGGGATATTTAGGGTCTAGTTGTCTTTGCCTTGACTCTTCCCAGGTATAACCAGGAATAGGAGATCCTGACAGTAGTTTAGTCTGCTGCCAGTCTCACCTGCTAACCTCCCTGACCCTAGGGTTCAAAGTACGAGGCCTGTGTCACACTGTGTTGTGAGCCAGACAGGTTGGCCTCCACTAGTTATTTATGTCCAATCAGTGTGGCGTTTATAGAAACACTTGTCTCCTGTTTACCTTACTGGCAGTAGAGTTCAACAGTTAGAAGAAATTAAACAATTATCAAGAAGCCAATATCCTCACAGGCAAATCCCTGTCATTTAGGACAACCATATACCTACTGATTAAATAATATGTTACATAACACTTTTCACAAGATCTAACAGCGCTTTACAAGGGAGTTATCTTACAAAGTGTGTAAACATACAGGGTCTAGATGGCCTATATCCTATCCTTTGATTCAGTGACATGGGTTTCCAGCCTCCCATTGATACAGACTGATAGGTCATTGTTCAGCCAATCATATCGCTGTGCCAATTGTATCCTGAATTTTACAATGCCTGGAGAACTCTCAAGCTGACCAATCAGTAGGCTGCTGCCCGGGCCGTCTGGCCAATGGGAGCTTCTTATCTTTGAAGGTCCTTGTCTGATGACAGTCATCTACTCTGTTGAATGCCACAGTCCCTCTACATTGGGCAGAATAAACCTGACATTAGAGGTCGACCGATTTAATCGGGATGGCCGATTTAATTAGGGCCGATTTTCAAGTTTTCATAATCGGAAATCGGTTATTTTTGGACACCGATTTGGCTGAATATTTGTCAAATTTGAACACCTTTATTTAACTAGGCAAGTCAGTTAAGAACACGTTCTTATTTTCAATGACGGCCTAGAAATGGTGGGTTAACTGCCTTGTTCAGGGGCAGAACAACAGATTTTTACCTTGTCAGCTCGGGGATTCAATCTTGCAACCTTACGGTTAACTAGTCCAACTCCCTAACCACCTGCCTTTCATTGCACTCCACAAGGAGCCTGCCTGTTACGCGAATGCAGCAAGAAGCGAAGGTAAGTTGTGAGCTAGCATTAAACTTATCTTATAAAAAAACAATCAATCAATCATAATCACTAGTTAACTACACGTGGTTGATATTACTAGTTTATCTAGCGTGTCCTGCGTTGCACAGAATCGGTGCGCATTCGCGAAAAAGGACTGACGTTGCGCCAACGTGTACCTAGCCATTAACATCAATGCCTTTCTTAAAATCAATACACAAGTATATATTTTTAAACCTGCATATTTAGTTAATATTACCTGCTAACATTAATTTATTTTAACTAGGGATAATGTGTCACTTCTCTTGCAACAGAGTCAGGGTATATGGAGCAGTTTGGGCCGCCTGGCTCGTTGCGAACTATGTGAAGACTTTCTTCCTAACAAAGACAGCCAACTTCACCAAACGGGATGATTTAACAAAAGCGCATTTGCGGAAAAAAGCACAATCATTACATACATTTACATTTAAGTCATTTAGCAGACGCTCTCATCCAGAGCGACTTACAAATTGGTGAATTCACCTTCTGACATCCAGTGGAACAGCCACTTTACAATAGTGCATCTAAATCATTTAAGGGGGGGGTGAGAAGGATTACTGATCCTACAATCATTGCACGACTGTACCTAACCATAAACAAACATCAATGCGTTTCTTAAAATCAATACACAGAAGTATATATTTTAAACCTGCATATTTAGCTAAAAGAAATCCAGGTTAGCAGGCAATATTAACCAGGTGAAATTGAGTCACTTCTCTTGCGTTCATTGCACGCAGAGTCGGGGTATATGCAACAGTTTGGGCCACCTGGCTCGTTGAGAACTAATTTGCCCGAATTTTACGTAATTATGACATAACATTGAAGGTTGTACAATGTAACAGGAATATTTAGACTGATGGATGCCACCCGTTAGATAAAATATATAACGGTTCCGTATTTCGCTGAAAGAATAAACGTTTTGTTTGAGATGATAGTTTCCGGATTCGACCATATTAATGACCTAAGGCTCGTATTTCTGTGTTATGTTATAATTAAGTCTATGATTTGATAGAGCAGTCTGACTGAGCGATGGTAGGCAGCAGCATACCCATAAACATTCATTCAAACAGCACTTTCGTGCGTTTTGCCAGCAGCTCTTCGCAATGCTTCAAGCATTGCGCTTTGACTTCAAGCCTATCAACTCCCGAGATTAGGCTGGTGTAACCGATGTGAAATGGCTAGCTAGTTAGCGGGGTGCGCGCTAATAGTGTTTCAAATGTCACTCGCTCTGAGACTTGAAGTAGTTGTTCCCGCAGCTCTTGTGGAGCTATGGGTAACGCTGCTTCGAGGGTGGCTGTTGTCGATGTGTTGCTGGTTCAAGCCCAGGTAGGAGCGAGGAGAGGGACAGAAGCTATACTGTTACACTGGCAATACTCAAGTGCCTATAAGAACATCCAATAGTCAAAGGTATATGAAATACAAATCGTGTAGAGAGAAATAGTCCTATAATTCATATAATAACTTCAATCTAAAACTTCTTACCTGGGAATATTGAAGACTTGTGCTAAAAGGAACCACCAGCTTTCATATGTTCTGAGAAAGGAACTTAAACATTAGCTTTCTTACATGGCACATATTGCACTTTTACTTTCTTCTCCACCCCTTGTTTTTGCATTATCTAAACCAAATTGAACATGTTTCATTATTTACTTGAGGCTAAATTGATTTTATTGATGTATTATATTAAGTATTGTTGTAATTGTCATTATTACAAATACATAAAAATTGGCCGAATTTTTTTATTTTTTATTTAAATCAGTATCAGCTTTTTTTGGTCCTCCAATAATCTGTATCGGCGTTGAAAAATCATAAATCGGTCGACTTCTACCTGACATTGTGCAGCAGTAGGTTCCATACGGTAAACACACACACAAGCCTTATCACGGCAGTCAGTCAGTGACTGCAGGCCAGACATAGCAGAGCGACTCTTTGTGTTCAGAACTGGGCTGGAGAGGGCGGGGACTGGCCTCTCTCTCTGTCTCCCTCCTTCTTTCACGGCCGGACTGGTTGCTTCTTATGAAGAACAGTTTACACAGGGTTAGCAGCCACACAAAGGAAGATGCAAGACTTCCCACAGAGAAGAAGACAGCCAGGGAGATTACATCTCTTCATATCTAAAAGGCTGGGAGGCCACGCTGACAGACTCCTCTGTGGTTTCTCTTTCTGAGGTTCCTTTCTAAGGCGATGCCCGAGGATGTATCTTCAATCTGAGCTTGCAAGAGAAGCCTTTAAGGAGGATGTGTGGAGTCACAGATTTTTAAAGCTTGAGAATGTAGCTTGTGGCTACATGAATCATCTTCATAAGTGTAGCAATTACTTTCATTTGATATTTTTATGAACTTTAATAGGTTTAAGACTCAATGTTCTGCTCCTAGATCAGATTTTAGAGGTTCAGAAGAATTGAGCTCTCCAGAGTTTACATGCCACAGGATAAACTGTTCTGCTAGCAGGTTTACAACAAGTTGAGGTCAAACTTTGTTGGCATACATACTTGTCCATTTTAAGTAGCAAATCGACCAAACTGCTCTTTGAGAGGTCTGAGAACTGATAGTGCAGTTTAATCCATTTTTAGTTTGAATCGTTTTACTGCCATTTTGCCAGATGACAGGAACGTTAGTCCAAAAACGGAAAACATTTGAAAAGCTGTGATTTAATGAGTGCCAATCTTGTGACAGTGCCACCCTGTGGTCTTTTCCTGTAACATCTGTATTTTTTAAATAATCTTTTCCATATGAAATTGTTCTATCTTCGATCTCTGCCAAGCCTCTCTCACCCAGAGGGCTTAGTTGATAGGAAGTCAGCTCATCCTGTCATGAGGAAGCAAGAGATCATCTCAGTTGACGTTAGATACTAATCTGGCGGCATGTAGCCTAGCGGTTAAAAGCGTTGGTGCCTGTCGGTGCCCTTGAGGATGGCACTTAACACTAATTTCTTCTGTAAGTCGCTCTGGATAAGAGCATCTGGTAAATGACAAAGCTGAAATGTGCGACCTCTCATAAAACAAAAGTCTTGACTGACTGGAACTAATGCAGCTTTGTTGATTTACTAACTGAAATGACATGCTATTGCAAGTATTGCCAAAAAGTGGCTGTTATTTTCTCTCTGAATAATTGATTGCCCCTCCAAGTGAGTGGGCTGGGGAGCTGCTGCCTGTCTGCTGTGGTGTTATAGTGAGTTATTCCTGCTGTCTTATGATTCTAGGCCCCATCTGTAATTCCCATTTGTTAAATGGTGAGATCAAGCCTGGGATCTGTGTTTGAGGGCTTGTAAAAAGACATTCAGGTAGTGACATAGTTCTGTCCCAACTAACTCTGTCGTCAAAGCTTCACCACACGCCCTTTTATACTATTCCTCACCAGGTATGAAGGAATACAACACTCCCGCTTTCTTTCTCCCTCCCACGCATACACGCTGTGATGTGTCTGAAGCTTCCCAGCCTTGTAGTCCTTGAGTGAGGCTTTGGAGGGATGATGTTGGACCTCCCCCCCGGCTAGCTGGGCACACTGCAGGAGGAGAGAGAGGAGAGGTCCCCAGTCTTCAAAACCAAGCAGACATTGAGACTATCACCTTGTAGTTGTGAATGTGTGGCATAGTTCATCTTGTGTGCTGTCCCAGTTTTATTACCAATATCAAGTCATAACTGATTGAAGCAATTGTTTTTATATTCAGTCATAAGGATGCTAGTAGTTATCTAGCAATTGCTTTTGCATGACACACAGGATAAACTGTTGTTGATAATATGTAGGCTAGTCTACTTCATGTGATTGTCATACAACTTATTTCCCAGGCATAATTGCTACCGCATATAGACAGATGAGAGTCAGCTGGTAGGCAAGATTGTCATATGATCATGACTGACCTGTCTGTGTTCCCAGGATGACATGAGTGACTCCCTGCGTGACTACACCAACCTCCCAGAGGCAGCACCCCTGCTCACCATCCTGGACATGTCTGCCCGGGCCAAGTACGTTAAGGACGTGGAGGAGATCACACCGGCCGTGGTGGAGACCTTTGTCCAAGACTTCCTGGCTGAGAAGCTCAAACCAGAGCCCATTTAGAGAGCACACCTAGTCGTTGTCCCAAATGGCATCCTATTCCCTATATAGTGCACTACTTTTGAAAAGCAATGCACTATATAGGGGACAGGGTGCCATTTGGGGGACACACCTAGAAACCTACGGGACCGAAACCCATAACCTCCGTCAAACCCTGACCTCCCAGTTACCACCACCAGCCTCCTCTCCCCCCTTTCTGTCAGAGGAAGTTCACTTTTTACAGACATTACCTTTTTTTAGATATGTCTTTCTCTCATGGAGTCTTCTCCTTCTCCTGTGGTGCCTTGCATTGACTACAGCCCCGACAGTAATATGGACATTCTGTTGCTTTTTTGCTTCCAATAGCTTTTTTTTAATCAGTTTCATTATAATTTCTTGAAACTAGAAGAAACCACACAATGTTGACCCAATGGACTTGACATGTCACAATGTCTCTTTATTACCTTTGCTGAACCCACATTGCTTTTGTTTTCCAAAATGTGCTGAGAAAGAATAAAATGATTGCAACAAATTTTCTAAGTTCTATAGTTGTAATTTACACATGCAGTGCAGAAAATGTCCTGAACTTCAGTTTAATGTAACTGTCTTATTGTTCTGTTTTAAAGGTGCTGCAGAAATGTTAAGATTTCCCTGGTTTAAAAGGTTGTTTTGTATTGCATCTGGCTGTGTGTCATGGGATTTCAAATACTATTCAATTGTCTTGTTCTACAATGAAGTGAGTGATAGTCAGCTCTACCCAATTGTTAAGTTTCCATCTCAACCACCATGACATTTAAGAGGATTTTCTGTGAAGATCCCATCTATTGAAAAGGCCAGATATTTTTGAAGGCACAAAAATGGCATTAAAATCCACCTTAGCAACTAAGTGTTGGAAGTATGAATTTACATTTGTCACTCCCTGGTTGTCTCTAGTCATGACTTCACAGCCATTAAAATTCACTGTTAAGCACAATTGTCTTATGTTGTCAACTTCCACTATCCATGAGGCCAGTTTTATTCCATTGGGAGCAAATGTATTTTAGACAGTATTAGCTTGGTATCACTTCTACATGTGTGCATTATTTATATATAATGACTCCAGAAATGTAGTTTCCATTTATATTTCTAATTTTAAAAATCAAAATCAAGTGTGTTCTTTGATGTCAGGCATTTGTACACAACCCATAGTTTTCTTATACTGTAAACATAAGTATTTCACACCTTTCACATGCAGTACTGTTTTTTTTAACCGTACAACTTCATAACATACAGTAAAAGGTCTCAGAAGTTGCTTCAGGTGCCACCTTGTGGTTACTATGATAATTGCTTTCGGGCCTGTTAGATGGACAGATTATTTCCCTTGCTAAACAGACACACTTAGCACATGTCCAGTATAGAGATTAAGCAGTCATCTTTCATGGCAGCAGTTTACAGTCAACTGACAGGAAATCTAGAGGCCAACTGCGTGTGGAGACTAAGTGAAGCTTCTAAAGCCACACTGGCAGGAATGTTGGAAGACAATAGAGGAAATATGCAGACAGGAAAGAACACAGATTTTCCACAATGTGAAATGTCACTCATTTTACTTCACTTATTAGCTGAGAGTTGAATATGTAAATTAAATTCATCCATATGATTCAGTCTGACATGATGAGGTGCAGCCAAGAATGTATGCATGGAAAAAGTGACCAACACCAGGAATACCATGTCCATTACACTCCAAATGGATTCCAATGGATGGATCATGGAAATTGCACCTTAGACTTAGCTTTCCTCCCAGACGTCTCCATTAGGTTCAACAGTTGCCTTCTGCCTTCAAATAGGAGAATGCTGGCTGCCATGGCGGAGTTGAGACTGTCCACTCCAGGGACCGCAGGGATAAACAGTCTTTGACCGGCAGTTTTCTCAGCTAATTGGACAGCCTCTAGACTCAGTCCATGAGTCTCTCCACCTATCACAAGACCAGTGTTCCCCTGAGCCCAGCCCTCATGGTACAACTTGGTCTCCACTCTTGGAAGTGACAGTTCGGAGTCTAAATCTGATTCATATTCCTTATAGTCGAAATCTGATTCATATTCCTTATAGCGCATGCCTTTAGAATTAGGCCTGCTACTCACCCATCCATATTCCCCCATCTTTGAAGGTTTGTTGGACTGGTTTGCTTCCTCAGCTACTTCTCTCTCAGAGCCACTGCAGTTGTCTGCCACGTGGACAGTCACCAACTTTGGCAGCTGGTTTTGAATGTCGTCCCAGTCCAAGCTGGGGAAGATGGGAAGGCGGAAATGGGCACCCATCGCTGCTCGCAGCACCTTAGGTTCCCAAGCGTCCACACAACCTGTGAAAATAGACATACACAAGATACTTAGTGAAAGACACATTCAGAGTAGTGCACAGGTTTATACACAGCAATTCCTCACTATCAGCTCCACTCGAAATGGCATCATTGACTTGGATTATGCCCATTCCCAGCTTATCATCATGACATACCCTTGGTGAGCAGGACATTGTGGCAGCCTGCAGCAACAGCACAGCGCAGGATGGTGCCCAGGTTCCCAGGGTCCCGCACGTTGTCGCAGATCAGGGACAGCGGCACAGACTGACCACGCTGGTCCTGAGGGAATGTCAGCCGGGATGGGTCTGGCCGAGAAAATATGGCTACAAGGGGTAAGCGTTGTCAATATACAGTACTTATTCTCAACAATATATATGTAGAACTTCAAAAGCATTCTGAAAATGAAAACATGCAGCCCATCATACCGATCACTCCTTGTGGAGCTACAAGGTCAGACCAGATCTTGATGTCCTCAAACTTGACTTTGACCAGAGTGGCCCTCTTCAGTTTATCCAAGGGGAGATCACACAGTCTGTCCACAGAACTGAAGAACACCATCTGAGGGTTGGCTCCAGCAGCCAGGGCATCGCAGATCAGGCGTCTCCCCTCCAACAGGATCTTACCCTGGTGCTCCCGAAACGTCCTGGAGCAAGCCACACTCACGACCCTCCTGAGAGATGGAGCGAGGGGAAAAGAGGTCATGATATCTGGGCTGAACATCAGCTAACAAACTAAGCCTACAAGCAAACATACATAACAGTCCCGTAGTTACTTGACCTCTACTGGCCACTATAATTAAATAGGATATATTCACTCAACTAACATATAACATAGGGTCGATAGCCAACATGCACTGAGACTTACGCCAATCTTTTGTCACCAGGTAAGGCCCTTTCGAATTTGAGGCCACCGAGTTGGTCCTTCAGATTGGTTGTATGTTCCGACGTTGTGGGTGCATTGCCATTTCTGGCACTCCATGATATGCTGCTAACACGTTTATTAGTGGTCTCGTTTTTTAAAATGGCGTTGACAGTGGACTCCCTCATTTTGGACGCAACTTTTTGAGACTGCTTGTTGACTATTTGATCTGACCTGTGTTTCGATGTTGGAGAGGTCGTCTCACTATCAGGATACAACACCTTCACAGGCCTCCTTTTCAATGCTCGCACGTATCTCTTTGAATCTACGATGCAGTCGTTACGTTTTTTCAGAATATTACTTCGTTCCGCTACAAGATTATGCCAAAACATGCCTCTCACGAACGCCGCCATCTTTGCTACAACAGCAAGAAGAGAGCGTGATAACGTTCGACAGTATGGCGATTGGTTGGTTTATACCATTATAAAGGGGGGTGTGTAATCCAAGTAAAACATATTTTATGTTGGTAATACTGATTTGTAAAACAATATTAGATGCTTAACTTTTAATTTAAATACTCCTCGTTATCTTGAGATAGATTTTGGATCTGCGATTGAGTTGCAAATAATTTTAAGTGTACCGAAAATGTTGTCTTCCATAGAATCGATACCAGAGCGATCGATTGCAAGGCTCCTCAATCAACGTAGACAAACTGAGCGTGATATATAACCGTATAGTACATAGCAAACTCACTGGGTGAACATGGCTTTGAGTCGAGCCTTGCATTTTGTTTTCAAAGTGGGTGACAGAAGCAAAACGGCCACCTTTTACCGAGATGTGCTCGGCATGAAGGTACATGTTCCGATCTTTCGTAGAACATCCTCAAACATTGCACAGAGTGTACCACTGTTGCATTATTTTGTTATGATTGTTCTTCAATGTTGTTCATTGTTCTGTAAACACGTGATATTGGGGACTAGATCACTGTTTTGTCAAAATCACTGATTTGATTTCAGATTTTGCGTCACGAAGAGTTTGAAGAAGGATGCAAGGCCACTTGTAATGGGTATGCAGGCTGTCAACTTTACTGTTCAAACCTCCCCTTGTAACGGACTTTGGTCTGTAAACACCTCTTGTGAAAATGGATTGTTTGAATTACTTGTCTAACAATACGGTCACTCCTTCTCTCATGATGCCCTACTTGCTTGTGTGAGTTAAGCCCTTATGATGGAAAATGGAGCAAGACAATGGTCGGCTTTGGTCCAGAAGATGATCACTTTGCGGCTGAGCTGACCTACAATTATGGAGTGGGAGAATATCGCCTTGGCAATGACTTCCTGGTAAGTGAATGGTTGTTCATGAACAACCATATATGTATATTCTTTTTAACCCAATCCTCACTCAATTTCAGGGTCTGACTCTGCAGTCTAGCCAGGCTGTCAGTAATGCTAAGCGGCTTGGTTGGCCCCTCACTGAGGTTGGAAAGGCCCTCTATCTGGCTGAGGCTCCAGGAGGTTATCGCTTCTACCTGGTGGACAAAGAACAGCCTCCTAATGGTGGGTCAACATTGCTTTGCACAGAAGATCATTGCTGTAGTATACTGTAAAGTAGAGCAGTAGACCATGTTTATTTTAAAGTCCAGGAGGAAATGAATTAACCTGGGTAACAGTCTGTTTGTGCCATCATGCCAATCCTTGCCATGCCATGTTTGGCTTGCATGGAGTAGGCAAGAGCACAAACAGATCTGGAACCAGTCTAGATATGAATACTCCTTATATTCAGGTAACTGCCAAAATAAAGTAAACACTAACGTAGTGTTTAATAGGGTGTTGAGTCCCCACAACCTGACAGAACAGCCTCAATATGCCTTGGCATAGATTCTACAAGTGTCTGGAACTTATTGGAGGCATGTGACCTTCATTCTTCTACAAGAAATTCCATGATTTGGTGTTTTGCTGTTGGTGGTGGAAAATGCTGTCTCAGGCACCACTCCAGAATATCCCATAAGTGTTCAATTGGGTTGAGATCTGGTGTCTGACACACACACCCACCCCTTTAAAACGCCTATGCTCCTTTGATAGCCCTCTTTCGAAGTCACAGATCAAAGTCACACGCCAACCCAGGCAGGAAGATCACGTTAGTGACTCAACCCACTCAAGTGACGCACCCCTCCTAGGGACGGCATGTAAGAGCACCAGTAAGCCAGTGACTCAGCCACTGTAATAGGGTTAGAGGTAGAGAATCCCAGTGTAGAGAGGGGAACCAGCCAGGCAGAGACAGCAAGGGCGGTTCGTTGCAACAGAGCCTTTCCGTTCACCTTCACACTCCTGGGCCAGACGACACTCAATCATATGACCCACTGAAGAGATGAGTCTTCAGTAAAGACAGATCTCTTCTGGTAGCCAAAATAATGGGCAACTGAGCATTTTTATACATGTCCCTAAGCATGATGGGATGTTAATTGCTTAATTAACTCAGGAACCCCACCTGTTTGCAAGCACCTGCTTTCAGAATACTTTGTGTCCCTCGTTTCCTTTAAATTGGCATGTACCTGTATATTGTGAATGTGTATCTGTTTTTCACTTGTTTAAAGATCCTGTACAGAAGGTGTGTCTGGCAGTGTCTGACCTGCAGAAATCAACACACTACTGGTCCTCCCTTTTGGGGATGAAGGTGATAGAGAGAGATGAGGAGAAGACTGTGCTGATGGGATTCGCAGACACTCAGGTTCGTGGTGATACCTTAATTGGGGAGGACGAACTCGTGGTAATGGCTGGAGTGGAATGGTATCAAATACATCAAACAAAAGGTTTCCATGTGGTTGATGCCATTCCATTTGCTCCGTTACGGACATTATGAGCCTTCCTCCCCTCAGCAGCTTCCTGTGTTCTACACTCAGAATGCGACTGTTTTTGCATGAATTGATAAGATGGTGCTAATGCTAGGTGTGTGTTTTTCTCTATTTGCAGTGTAAACTAGAGCTTCACAACATTGGTGGGACAGTAGATCACGGGACAGCCTTCGGGCGGATAGCGTTCTCTTGTCCACGTGAGCAGGTGAAGTAATAGATCCTTTTCCAGTACATGACACACTGACATCACGCGCAGATGTGCCCGACTCTTGGCTGCAGTAAGAAAGCCATCGCCATCTGCGCCCATTCAACAAAGGCTTTTTTTGGGTTCTCATACGCATACAATTATGTTTTGATTCTTGCTTGAACAGTCACTACGATTATATTTGGTTGTGATCTTAGCAAAATAACTATTTTGGATGCAGAAGTCACATAATTAGTTAAATAAAGTCCACCTGTGTGCAATCTAAGTGTCACATGATCTGTCACATGTTCTCAGTGTATATATACACCTGTTCTGAAAGGCCCCAGAGTCTGCGGCACCACCAAGCAAGCGGCACCGGGAAGACCAAGGAGTTCTCAAAACAGGTCAGGGACAAAGTTCTGGAGAAGTACAAATTAGGGTTGGGTTATAAAAAAATATCCAAAACTTTGAACATCCCATGGAGCACCATTAAATCCATTATTTAAAAAATGAAAAGAATGGTACAACAAACCTGCCAAGAGAGGGCTGCCCACCAAATCTCATGGACCAGGCAAGGAGGGCATTAATCAGAGAGGTGACAAAGAGACCAAATATAACCCTGAAGGAGCTGCAAAGCTCCACAGCGGAGATTGGAGTATCTGTCCATGGGACCGCTTTACAGAAGTGGCCAGAAAAAAGCCTTTGCTTAAATAAAAAAATAAGCAAACACGTTTGGTGTTTGCCAAAAGGCATGTGGGAGACTCCCCAAACATATGGAAGAAGGTACTCTGGTCAGATGAGACTAAAATTGAGCTTTTTGGCCATCAAGGACAACACTATGTCTGGCGCAAATCCAACACCTCTCATCACCCCGAGAACACCATCGGCAGGGATGGGAAACTGGTCCGAATTGAAGGAATGATGGGTGGTGCTAAGTACAGGGAAATTCTTGAGGGAAACCTGTTTGTCTTTCAGAGATTTGACACTGGGACAGAGGTTCACCTTCCAGCAGGACAATGACCCTAAGCATACTGCCAAAGCAACACTTGAGTGGTTTAAGGGGAAACATTGAAATGTTTTGAAATGACTAGTCAAAGCCCAGACCTCAATCCAATTGAGAATCTGTGGTATGATTTAAAGATTGTTGTACGCCAGCGGAACCCATCCAACTTGAAGGAGCTGGAGCAGTTTTGCCTTGCAGAATGGGCAAAAATCCTAGTGGCTAGATGTGCCAAGCTTCTAGACACCCCTAGAGACTTGCAGCTGTAATTGCTGCAAAAGGTGGCTTTACAAAGTACTGACTTTGGAAGGGGGCGGGGGTGAATAGTTATGCACGCTCAAGTTTTCAGATTTTTTTTCTGTCTTTTATTTATTGTTTGTTTCACATATTTTGCATCTTCAAAGTGGTAGGCATGTTGTGTAAATCAACTGATACAAACCCCCCCAAAAATCGATTTTAATACCAGGTTGTAATGCAACAAAATAGGGAAAATGCCAATGGGGAGGAATACTTTCGTAAGCCACTGTAAATAGAGGCTATTTTTTCTGCCGTTCTATAAAAACTCCCCCTTGTTCTGCCACCAACTTGCGCACATCACCCTTGTGCGGCAAAGTTGGCAAAACAAAGTGGTCTATACAATGCTTTAAATTGTTTGCCCCACTGATTCTTTACATACATGCACACAGAAAGCAATATTCAACTATTTGTTTTATTATTTTTAGTTGGCAGATCTTGAAGCCCTGATGACAAAAGAGAACCAGAAAATCCTTACTCCCTTGGTTAGCCTGGACACCCCTGGGAAGGCAACAGTAGAAGTGGTCATTTTGGCTGATCCAGTGAGTGCCTTACCAAATTATTAACATGGGTAGACTTGATTCATTATAAATTCTCACATAACTGTGGTCTTCTAGGATGCCCATGAGATCTGCTTTGTGGGAGATGAGGCATTCAGACAACTCTCCCAGATGGACCCCAGTGGAAATGCATTGCTGGATAAGGTTGGTATTTAGAAATATTATACAAATGAAACAATACTTTGCATTATCACAGAGTACATGCTCTTAATCTTTTACCCTAATTTATTTTCAGGCGATGGCTGAAGATAAAAGCGATGTCTGGTTTGCCAAGCACAACAAGCAGAAGGCTTCAGCAAAAGTGTGAAGAACATAGCTTAGCCATCATGGGTCTTCTGGAAATTTCCAACCTTTTGCCCCATTTATGGCATTACCCTTCCAGCGGCACAATGTCAGTAGATTTTACTCAACCAGAAATATTATTTTGAGATGCTTAGAATGAGACTGAAAGTGTAGCTGTATTTGAGTCATACTGTGGCAGATGCTTGATGATCATAGACCACTTATATTAACCTTGTTTGTGTATGCATTGAAAAAAAATTGTACCTCAGCTCAATGACATGAGTAAAACACTAATACTTGTGACTTCATGAGAACAGTGCATTTATGGTGAAGAGTAATATCCATGTGAAGTCCTCACACTGCCAAATTGTAGGTAAAGTTTTGTGAAATGTGCAGACATTGGTGGGCGGCCCTTGGTTGAAAAATCAATGAAACGAGGGGGTATATGCATATCTCTTGTGGTGTAGAAGCTGTGTCATGTCATGCTCATTGAACTATCAAATGGGAAAATCAAACTGAGCAATATCAAAAGGGGATGGCATGAACATTTTCTTGAAGATGGGAGAACTGCCTCGCCTTTGCTAACAACTCACTCCAACTACCATTTTCTAGTGATCCCCTTTCTTTGGCATGAGATGAATGACACTGAATAAGAAAGTGTCTGGTTCATTTTTAAACTAGCTGTTCTTGAGTGGTTATGCTGCATAATAAAGGGAGAAGCATAGTAAATAATTGTTCACTGATTGAAAAAGATTAAGTGCAATGTGGCTTGGTGAAAGGTGGGTTGAGTGTGAGGCGTTTCATACTCCGGGTTACAAATTAGTGGACCGTTTACTTTTTCTTTTTTTTTCCTCATCGCGCCTCTGTTTACAGTGTAGACAACACACCTAGAAGATGATGCTGATGCTGCTTTGCCACTGAAAATGTAATGAAGATAAGAACCCTCCGGGCGGGATGAGAACATTTGACACATTCAGATTTTCGACAAGCTGAAAGGGGATAATACTTGTTAGCTAGCCCCCTAATTACCAAGTTTGCCAACATTGGTTTCAATTGACGTGGTAGCTAGCTAATGTTACGAGGCTATTTACCTAGCCAACTAACGTTAGTTAGCTAGTAACTGACTACTGTTAGTGATGTGAGTATAGTTAGCTACTAGAAACGGCGAACAATTCCTAGCATTCCATCTTTCTTAGCCAACTTGCTAACGTTATCGTTTCCTTCAAACTTTTTTGTGACAGGTACTGAAGCCAGTTAGCAAACGTTAGCTTACCAGAGTCTGGCCCTAGAGCTAGCAAAGTGTAATTTAGTCATCCGATTTTACAGACTAGACATGCCAACGTTAACTGGCATATGCTATTTAATTGCTCTTGAATAGTGTCTTGCAGGCATTTAAATCTTTAGCTAACAAGACATAACGTGACATTAAGCTCGATGTCTCCGGGCTTCAAAGAGGAGTAAAGCTGTCTATTAATTAACCACAGTGTGGCATGGAAATCAAAGGAACCAGCCGCATGACCACAGGTTGTGTGTGACAGAGGGCGCAACATAAGGACAGAATGTATCTCCTGCTCATTGTCTTACTAGTACTTCTGCTCCTGATACTGTCTGTCCTACTCTTCAGGTAAGAAGACATGCCTTACACGGGGGAAGTACACTTACACAACATTCCTGTCAGATATGCTTCTTTCTGTTGCCAAAACAACTCTTGCCATTTCATCAAATACTGCAGCTGTGCCCTTTTCTGAAAGTATCTATGCATATCTTTCATTTGGAATACCTGATTCTTGCTACCTCTGAAAATCACTATTCATGTGACTTGAACAATGGAGATGTCCCACAGTTACAACTGAACTGCTGAAGCTTTGTTATATGAGTTGGGTAAACAATGTCCTGTCTTTGTGCACTAACACAAGTGCCAGCTTCTCCTTTGATGGAACTCAATATGACAGGCAAACAAATGCACACAGCTCTGTTGATGGAGAAGTGAGAGACAAGATTAGTCGTGGCTGATAGGTGGCACAATAATGATGGGAGCATCCCAAAATTACACTCTATTCCCTATGTAGTACAGTCCTTTTGACCAGGACCCATATCAAAAGAAGTGCACTATATAGGAAATAGGGTGCCATTTGGGATGCTGATGATAACTGACCCATGTATAATGTCTTTATGACTGGTGTCATGACGTTGGCCTGGGGGTAGGTTTATGACAGTCATAAATACCTCTCCCCCCCCCCCCCCCCCTTTTTCCTCTCTCTACCCTACTGATGTTACATTTGCAAACCCCTTGGTTAACATATAGATTCTGGGAACATCAGAAGGTGGGGGGAAATGAACTATATTCTGGTAATCTGACCAATTGAACATATGCGGTGGTACTTAATGAATATGATGTCAGTTCGGTTGTCATCTGAGACATTCTCATCAATGATAAGATGACAAACTCTACAGTGGAAAGTCTACACATCAGAGTTATCGGATTCACATGGAATTGTTGTTCAATTTAAATGTTTGAATATGAAATTATTCGTGATGGGATGAAATGTGATTTTAACTTCTAAAATGTGAGAATTGGGTTTTCATAAGGTTAGGGCTCTGCTCAATCAGTGGCCCGTCCCTGTGAATAGTCATGGGTTATAAAACTTTTCAGACACACCCTTCTCGCTCCACTATATAAAGCCTTGATGACAATATAACCTCCTGTTCCGAGGATGTGAGGACGACGGTCCGATATCAAAATGGTTCAGATAATAACTACAGAACAAAGCCAACATCAGTGTGAGCTTTGGTTGCGAATGGTATGAACTTTGAACTCTTATTGAGTTTGTTGAGTTTATTTTTATTTACAGGGACAGTGCACATTAACCAACGTTGCAGTAAAAGTGCCGGTTTTAGCCAGCCGGCTAATTTTCAACCGCAATCCCTGGGAAGGTTATTAAAAACAATTACAATATAGACAATAGCAACATAGGACAAGCAAGACATAGCATACAGACAGAGCAACATATGACAAGCAAGACGTAGCATAAAGACATAGCAACATAGAACAAAAAGCAGCAAGACAAAATTCATAAAAGCAACTAAGTGTTTCCACACCTCACAAGCTACAGACAAAAGACAACATGGAAAGCGGCAACACACAGCTAGGGACCATGTTCACAAATCTGATTTACCTTTAGCCATGTCTTCAAGCATTTTGTGGAAGTGTGATATGTGGTGCAGTTATGTGTGTCTGATGGCAGTGTATTCCAGACATGGGAAGCTCTCACAGAGAAAACGGATTTACTAAAGGTGCTTTTCCTTAAGGGAACTATACAGTCACCTCTCATGGCAGACCTTGTGGATCTGCTGCCATATGTTTGGGTTTTCTGTTTAACAAAAATACTGAGTGGAGGGGGAGCCAGGCCATTTAGGATCTTGAATACAAGACATGCGACTGTGTGTTGCAAAAGATTTTCCCAACTCAGGAGCTCATGCTTTCTGAGGATGTAACAGTGATAAAGGCTATTGGTCTTCCTATCAAGCACTTTGAGAGCCTGTTTATAGACAGACTGAATGTACAGCAAGCTTGGGCCCAACTAGTCAAGCAGTATGTTAAGTGGGGGAGTATCATACATTTGAAGTACAGTTTTGCTACCTCTGTAGTCAAACAATTTCGTATAAATTGGAAAATAACTAGGTTGAATTTGGTTATTTTAATTACCTTTTTCACATGCTTTTTAAAAGAGAGGTTGGAATCAAGTATGATGCCAAGGTACTTAAAATCAGATACCACCTGGAGCTTCACCCCTGACACATAGACATATGGCTCAGTAGCATCTGTTGCCCTCTTTGTGAAGAACATGCAAACAGTTTTTTTCACATTGAGATGCCAACATGAGTCACTGAGCCACTTTGTAACCTGGACCATTACAGCAGTGAGTTCTTTTGCAGCTTGTTGTTTGCTCTTTCATGCACATATATCACTGTATCATCTGCATACATTTGAACTTCAGACCCAGTACAGACAGAAGGCAGATCATCATTAATGTACAGGCTGACCAGGAGGAGCCCCAGTATTGACCCTTGGGGCACGCCCACATCATAGCTCAGAGTGGGCGACAGCTCATTTCTCAGTCTGACACACTGAGTTCTGCCTTCATGGTATGATTTCATCCATCTCAAGGCATCAAGGGAAAAGTTGAACTTGGACAAATTTGTGATGAGAATCTCATGGTTAACAGTATCAAAAGCCTTCCTTAGGTCCAGAAACACAGCCCCAACAATGCCCCCTTTGTCCATCTTGGACTTCACATTTTCCAGAAGAAAGCAGTTGGCCGTTTCTGTGGAGTGTTTCGCTCTGAAGCCAAACTGCATGGAGTGTAATGTGAAGGGGCTGTTGTTGAGGTGGGCAATCAGTTGTTCTGCTACATACTTTTCAACAACCTTTGACACCACAGGTAGTATACTAATGGGCCTGTAGGGTCGCCTGATTTAAAGATGGCCGTTATTATGGCTGACTTCCATACCCTTGGAAACACCCCGAGACCAATAGATGTGTTGGTGACCTTAGTAATGGGGCCAATGAGTGACTCTTTGTAGTTTTTAAGAAAAGTAGAGTCCAGCCCAAACACATCTTTGGCTTTAGAGTTCTTTAGTAAGCTAATCACCTTGTTCACCTTTGACTCAGAAACCTCCCTTATGATGAAGACAGGTTGAGCATAATTTACTAGCACTGAGCCCAAGAAACCAGTGGAGGGGTTCTGTGTCAGTACCCTGACAGGGTCAATAAAGTAGGAATTGAAGGCTATTGCGTTTTCGACTGCATCCTGTGTTAGATTGTTATTCACCATGATTTCTAGTCTTTTTGCAGTGTTACTATGGTCTTTCCCTGTTAACTTTTTTAGATTCTCCCAGATCAGTTTAGATGTTCCCTTTGCTTCACCAATTATGTTAATAAAAAGGTTTGCCTTGGCCTGTCTGATTTCTTTCATCACCTTATTTCTCAACATGGTAAACCTACGTCTGTCATGCTCTAATTTGGATCTTATGGCTATTTTTCGAGCATAATCTCGTTCTTTCATCAATGTCCAGATTTCTCCATTTAGCCAAGGAAGAGTGCTCTTTTGGCCAGGTTTGGATTTGATTTTCTTTAGGAAACCATTAATTGTAGTCTGGATTGTGGATTGAAAAACCTGACAATCAGCTTCCACGTCTGTATAGGACAAGTGATCATTCCAGTTAATTCCCTTAACTTGTTCACGCTACACGTTCCCCAAGGGCACCCCCCCCACCCCCTCAACTCAAAAAGTGGCGCACAGAATGCAAAAATATTCTTAGAAATATTTAACCTCCACACATTAACAAGTCCAATAGCTCAAATGAAAGATAAACACCTTGTTCACCTACCCAGCGAGTCAGATTTCTAAAATGTTTTACGGCGAAAACATAGCACAGATGTATGTCAAACCACCACAAAGACACAGACGGTGAGTCATAGGACATGGAGTTAGTATGAATTATATTTTATGTGTTGGTCTGTGTTTCTGTTATTCCATTTTCTTCATCCTTTGACTATATCTGAATCATTGGACTTGAGGACGAGCAGCTGTCGCTCAGGAGCTTCACCCCTGAGATGAGCTTCCCTCAGAGCAGCCTGGAGCTACTTCTAGAGGGTGAGTGGAGAGCTTGGCACCAGAAAGAAGTGTGTCACAAATGGCAATCTATTTCCTACATAGTGCACTACATAGGGAATAGGTTGCCATTTTGGATGTAGCCATAGAGGAGGGGATGAGAGGGTCTGGGAGGGTGGGAAAATATCCATTCTTTGTTTGTGTATCATCAGATGGGCTTCTCCCAGAGCAGACAGAGAATCCTTTACCTTAACACCCTCAGGACTGTCTTGCAAGTGAGTGGTGTGGATTTGATTGATATGGTTACTAGTTTTCATAGTTGCATTGCATCGACATAGCTTTTTGCAAATATGTTTGACATTTGATCTCTCGTAAGAAATAAGTTTGTTCTGAAGTCTCCTGCTTATCTCCCACTCATGTCCCCAGGTGACATCAGTGGACATTTCAGGGCCAGTCACAGTCAACACCTGCATCATCCACTACCGTCACCGGGAGTTCTCCCATTGGCTAGACCTGTTTCCATGGGAACAGCTTATTCATCGGAAAACAGCTCATAGAAAGAGGTAGGAGCATTTTCAACTGATAAACCAGACTGGAGAATGTCAAGCACACCAGTTGATTGCTTGAAACGGATGTAAAGACAATATCCAAAAACATACATTACTAACTTTGCTTCTTTTTGATATTGATTAACATTCTAATAATCTCCTGTCTGCATCCTCATGTTTCTGTTGTTTCTGGTGGTATACTGTGGTGTGTAGTCCAGTAGAGTATTTGCATACCCTCCCGCCCTACAGGAACTTCCCTCACCTGGACATCCCAGTGATGATCAGCTCCTCAGTGTCCAATGTCAATGTGTCTGGGAGACACTCCTCCCTTCGCCCTGGGCTTCATCTCAGTCAGCACAGGTACAGCACAACACACACTTGCACAAGGCATGGTCAAAATATACTCCCGTTGCATTGAAGGTCAAGAATATGTTGTGGGAACACAAAGTTTAGTCTTGCCTGGAGAGGAATGACAGGAATGCTAATGAACAGCAGTGGGTGTTTTTCTTCAGTTCATTCTGCTTTCAACATTGCAGTGGTTTCAGGAAGCCATGGTGCTGGAGCTGTTGAATCAACCCTTTCCAAACATACCCAGCCCTGATAGATTAGATAAGTCATCAGAAGTGTTTTTGTAAGGCACAGTCAGCTTTTTACCATTCTGTAACACATGAACTACAATTACTTTATTCCTCTATATATGGTAATCAAATGCAATATCCTTTTACATCACAGAATCATCACACACCTACACATAGTGAGTAGAGTTAGAGTTGCATACCAAAGTGTAGTAATGTGACCTGTGATCTTCAGTAGATCTGAATATGTCATGTATAATGTAGAGATGCAGCACTTCCTGGACATCAGCACAAACGCAGAGAGACTCAATTTCC
This sequence comes from Oncorhynchus masou masou, assembly GCF_036934945.1. Lineage (NCBI taxonomy): Eukaryota > Metazoa > Chordata > Actinopteri > Salmoniformes > Salmonidae > Oncorhynchus > Oncorhynchus masou. The sequence continues at coordinate 68,640,284 of NC_088224.1, read as the reverse complement.
AGAATGTTCACCGCCACCTCTATGTCCCTGGCAAACACGTGTGGGGGGGAGCCCTCATCCTCGACTCCCTTACACTGCAGGCATATAACTATTTAGGGTTACTCACTCACTACTACCAAAGGTTTCAGCTGGGTTCCAATGATGTGATGAAGAACACCAAAATTAGGTGACAGGAATTCCTACTTATCTGAAATTGCCATCTATTCATAAATCGTTGAAGTTGACCTCTAAACCACGGGTCAAACTCATTCCACAGATTGCCGGGTGTCTGCGGGTTTTCACTTCTCCCTTATACTTGATTGATGAAATAAGGTCACTAATAGTAAGGAACTCTCCTCACCTGGTTGTCTAGGTCTTCATCGAAAGGAAAAACCTAAAACCCCCAGACACTAGGCTCTCCATAGAATGAGTTTGACACCCCCGCTCTAAAAACACCCTTCTTTTCCTCTATTGACCTGATGATCACAGCCCTGATTAAGTATTTGACCAATACTACACCAGCCATTGTTGTTATCTTTGTTGTCTCTGTCACCCCAGGGGAGCTTCAACAAGCCCCAGAGTGAGTCCAGTAGCCATTCTGAGAGTGTGAGGGGCCTACAGCTGGATGTGTCAAGAGACCTGTGCCCTGTGCCTGTCCCACCTACTGTCCCTCTGTAACCTGGACAGCTGCTGGAGGCCTCAGAGCAGACAGATGTGGTGCCTGTACCTGTCCTTGTTGATGGGACAACCTCCCCCAGTCATGGCGCCTTTTATTTTAAGATTGAGTGTAACCTGGAGGATGTCAACGTGTTCACACTCTCCAATGTAGCAGGTAAGTTAAATGGGAAGTGCTGTTTAGGGTTTGCATCCAAAATGGCACCCTATCCCCTATATAGTTCACTACTTTTGACCACAACCCTATGGCCCCTGGTCAAAATTAGTGCATTATATAGGGCAGGGGTACTCAACACTTACCGTACGAAGTCCGGAGCCTGCAGGTTTTCTGCACCTGGTGTCCAAGTTCTAAATTGCTCTGATTTAGAGGGGAACATTGGAAAAAATGCAGTGGCTTCCAGTCCAGAGTTGAGTTTGAGGGATATAAGAAATAAGGTGCATTTTGGATGGACCTTTTAATATCCATCTCTGACTAGGCCTACATTGAGTATGGTAATTGGCTCCTGTGTTGTACTAGGAGCTGTGTCTTTGTGGGTGGACACAGTGAAGGCCCAAGACTCGGCAGAAAGCTCCACGGTGTCTGTCCAGGTGTGTGCGTGTCTGTGGTGAAGGCTCTCACAGACCATTGAGCCCTGCTGTCCCTCAGCCCAAACCCCCCAACCCTATCCTCAGCGTCTCCATCCTGGCCGTCTGCTACCACGTCACCACCGGGAACGTGGAGGTAGCTTACAGTTACTCATCCTACTATCAGTCCATCAGGCTTATCAGTCCTATTCCTTCTTCTTGATTGACAGTGTTATTCAGATAAGTTTGCATACATCGTTCTCTTCCCTTGTGCAGGTCCAGTGTCAAGAGGAGCTGGCACTGCAGTGGACGCCATCAGACCACATGTTTATGTATCACCACGTGACAGAGAGCCAGGGTTGCTGGGATACTCTGTGTGACTCTCTAGGCCTGACAGAGGAAAGGGAGAGTTTAGCAGATCCACCAGAGACTGGATCTACTAAGACTTCTACAGCCCACAGCAGGGTCAAGGACCTGTCTGTGTGTAGAACTGGGCAGAACCCGCTTCACAGCCTAGGTAACGGAGCACAACTACCTTCTGCTGCACACAGACACCCTGTCCCCCTCCACTCACTCCGGCTCCATGAACGTCCGCTCGCCCCACATGTTTCTCAACTTCGACGGCAACAACATATTCTCCTTCAAGGGCTTGGAGGTCCAGACGCACCCTAATCAGGCCATGGACCAACGCCACCTCTTTCCCTTCCTCTTCACCTGATACAACCGTGTCTGGGTGTTCACCTGCCTCTGCCTGGCTGTGGAGTTCCCCTACCAGTACAACTTCTCCAACTCCTTTGACAAGTTCATCAGCATTCAGAAGTGGCTCAAGTCCCTGCACATCAGCCCCAGCCAGACCCCAGGCCTCCAGCGTCTGCCCCCAGATCTGGTCTTCAAGATCAGACAGTTCTCCTTCGTCTTCCTGGATGACGTGTTTGAGATCAAGCTGAGGGACAACTACGAGCTGATGAAGGACGAGAGCAAGCAGAGCTCCAAGAGGCTCCAGCTGCTGGACAAGAAAGTGACTGACCTACCGAAGCAGCACAGAGAACTGCTGCCTGCGCATAGAGATCACATCCAGCGCTCCCGTCGCCTCTACTTCAACACGCCCATGAGGAAGTCTCTTCTGACCTGGAGCTGGTGGCCCTGGCCGACCAGTCCCTCCACAGGCCGGAGCGCGTCCGCGAGCAGCTGAGGGACATCGATGGAGTCAGCCCCTTCCCCAGAGACGGGCTCCCCCTCGTGGTGCCGGGCAATCAAGTTCAACCTCACTGCCTTCTTGGGTGAGTGATGGGATTGTGTCCCAAATGGAACCCAATTACCTTTTTATAGTGCACTACATTTGACCATTGCTTATATTAATATTGATAATATTATCTTTATACTAAATTATTTTTCCCCCTGTGCCAGTGAGAATCCGGGACTATCCTCGTTACCTGTTTGTGGCAGATGCTGCCACTTGGCCAGCCATGGGGAGATGTAACCATCCACAGGAACATGCCACCACTCAAGTTCTACTGCGATTTCAAATGTGAGTCAAGTGTTTCAATGAAACGCGATCCTCGTTTTTTGAGATCAACACTTGTATTTACAACAGTTGGCAATAGACACACTCCGGACGATCACATACAGTGCATTTGGAAAGTATTCAGACCCCCTCACTTTGATTGGAGTCCACCTGATTGAACGTGGTTTGGAAAGCCACACACCTGTCCTATATAAGGTCCCACAGTTGACAGTGCATGTCAGAGCAAAAAACAAACCATGAGGTCGAAGGAATTGTCCGTAGAGCTCCGAGACAGGATTGTGTTAAGGCACAAATTTGGGGAAGGGTAACAAAACATTTCTGCAGCACTTAAGTTCCCCAAGAACACAGTGGCCTTCATCATTCTTAAATGGAAGAAGTTTGGAACCCCCAAGACTCTTCCTAGAGCTGGCCACCCGGCCAAACTGAGAGAAGGGCCTTGGTCAGGGCGGTGACCAAAAACCCAATGGTCACTCTGAAAGAGCTCCAGAGTTCCTTTGTGGAGATGAGAGAACCTTCCAGATGGACAACCATCTCTGCAACACTCCACCAATCAGGCCTGAGTGGTAGAGTGGGCAGATGGAAGCCACTCCTCAGTAAAAGGCACTGGGCCTTCTTCATTACTGGGCCTTCTTCGCTCAGTAGAGGGGCATCCAGGTGCAGTGCAGCAAAGGCCACGTCTTCACCAGAGGGGCTCAGAGACTCATCCCACAGGGTAAAAAGAGCTGGCACAACACAGGCATAGTAATGCCACACTCTATTTATACGCTCACACAATGTTTTTAGGCCCAATGTTTTATTACATCTTCCCATATACATTAGTGCCCTACTAAAGTAGTGCACTATATTTGGAATTGGGTATTATTTGAGACTGAGTTGTTGAACAGCCTACCTGTTGGTCTAACTCGTGAGTGTGTCTGTGCACGTCGTCTGTCTGTCCTCTCAGCGGGCACGGTGATGAGGCTGATCTCAGAGTGGAACGTGACCCAGATGGTTTCAGAGCTGTCCCTGATGACGGTGCACCTCATGGCGTCCGCCTGGGACGAGACGGCCAACCACCAGATCAACGCCCAGGTGAAGAAGACCCACTTTCTCGGCCTGTCCTCCTTCAGTTACCGGCGCCATTCCCTATGTCGTTCACTACTTTTGACCAGGGACATTGGGGTGCCAGTTGGTACACAAACACAGTAGCTTTAAATTAATTATATTTGTTCTGTGTCTCAACCCTTCATTTGTAGTTCTCCAATCAAAAGGCATAGCTAGATCTCTTGTAAAAATGTGAAGTGTATAAATGGTGTTTCTCATTGTGGCAGGAGGTGAACCCAAAAGATGAGGTGAATGCCCCGTACACCCACAAGCTGTGCCTGGTTGACCTGCGAGCCTTCTGGACCGCCACTAACAGGAACATAGCGGTCGGTCTGTACGACAGCTACAAGAAGGCAGCTGTTCTCAAGAGGAACCTCTCCACGGAGGCTCTGAAGGGCCTGAGGATAGACGCTACACTGCAAGCTGCCAAGAAGCTCAAGCGCTCTTTGTCCAACTACTCTGGCGGCCACAGCACAGCCCCCTCCACCCCAACCATGCCCAGCACCAGCCGCCCTGAGAAGAGCCCGTACGAAGGTAGGATGTTTCCCCTGGAGTAACAGAAGTGCAGCCTAATTCCTTGTGAATGAATGGTCTTTCATGTGATTTTCTTTTAAGGGATTTTCAGATTTTATTGAACAGATGGTGAGAGGATGACAGTGGCCAAATAAAGAGAGAGGTTCGAAACCGGCCTTTGGTACATATGTCAACACTAGATATGTATGCCAGATGCTGCAGCATTACTGTTAGACCAGCCAGGCCATATGAATGGTCTTTCAATGTGATAAGTTACTACCTCTGTTTCTTCCACCCTTCCTTCCTCTCTCTGCAGGGACATCCATGCAGCAAAAGCTAATTGCAGAGAGTGATACGTTTGTGGTGTTCTCAAAGGAGGACTCTGGTGTGAGTGATCAGCTGTGTGGCATCGCTGCCTGCCAGACAGATGACGTCTACAACCGCAACTGGTTCATTGAGCTGGTCAACTGTCAGGTACAACTAGTCTGGGACTTTAGGTTCATGGCAAATCAGATTAAGATTGTAAAGAGCAGTGGGCCAATCACACTTTTAATGCCCCAGAAATCATTTCGTATCCTTAGCGATGCTGAAAACAGAACTTGTTCTATTTTTTAGCAACATTCTAATATAAAATGTTCTGCCAATCTAGGATTTTATTTAGCATGTGACACTCCAGTCTCCAGGGTTATAATCCTGCTCTGCTGTCTGTCTGTAGATGATGTTGCATGGCACAGAGACAGCTGGCTGACTGCTGTTGTCTGCTGCCAAGGCCCAGGTGCTGCAGTGTGAGCACCACCCGGCCTGGTACAGCGACACCCTCAAGCAGAAGACCACCTGGACCTGTCTGCTGGACAGCATGCAGTACTTTGCCACCATGGAGCCCAACCCCTCTGAGCAGGAGGAGTGGCAGCTGTGGCTTGAGGTGGGCCAGTGAAACCATTATTAACAGGCTCTGAAAGATGCACTATGCAGAAATCGCTCCGCCATTTCCTGGTTTCGAAAATTCTAATAGTTTGCCGAGTTTCAGTTTGCGACAAAGCAAGTATAGTGTTGAGAATCATTGTAACATCTGAACCACTGTGAAATATATTTTCCATAACCAAAAATGTTGAATTGTCAGCTGTAAAAATAAAATATAAAATGAAAAAAGTAAAACGCAAAAACAGAACTTAAGAAAGGGGAAGCAAAGGGCACGTAGAACAGATCTGACTCACATTTCTATATAAATTTGGTCAGGTTGCCCAAAAAGTTATATTGCCACTTTAACAGGAACTACCATAAATTATCATCTGTAGCATTGAATGTAGCATTGAGCATATGTGTTGCATATGGCTCATGACGGCTTACATTCAGGCTCAAGTCCAAGTTACATGACAGAGTATTTCTGTATTAGGTCCAATACAGAGAGCGTATTTGTGCAGTTAGTCTTTCAGATTCAGGGTGTTGTCATAGCTTTGACCATGTGTCTTTTCCTTGGTTGTGTGTGGTGCGTCTGAAAAACATTGAGGAGCACAGGAAGCGTCACCTGGAAGCTTGTGAGCACTTTGACTTAGTAGAGTGGGAGGAAAGATACCATCCGGGGCTGTGGACACCTTCACCCTCATTCACCATGACCTGGAGATCTCCACCAACCCTGTTCAGTATGCTATGATCCTGGACATCGTCAACAACCTACTGCTGCACGTTGAGCCCAAACGCAAGGTAACGAGATGTCAACATCTGACTAGGCAGTGTTTTGTCCTATAGCATTTGCAACTGTGTAAGGGGCGAATCCTAACTCCCACTTAAGTCAAATTTTCACTCATGCATTGAGGTCAATGGGAGACTAAGTGAAATTTTTACTTGAGTCGAACTTTGGATTCACCCCTTACTGTATGATAGTGTAACGGTTTTCTTCTGGGGAAAGAGGCGGACCAAAACGCAGCGTGGTTACTTGTAAACATCTTTAATAAAGATGAACAATAAACAATCTACAAAACAAGAAATGTGAAAAAACCCGAAACAGCCCTATCTGGTGCAACAAACACAGAGACAGGAACAATCACCCACAAAACTCAACACAAAACAGGCTACCTAAATATGGTTCCCAATCAGAGACAATGACTAACACCTGCCTCTGATTGAGAACCATATCAGGCCAAACATAGAAATAGACAAACCAGACACACAACATAGAATGCCTACCCAGCTCACATCCTGACCAACACTAAAACAAGGAAAACACACCCGAATGATGGTCAGAATGTGACAGATAGCTGAATCTCTTAACTTTACAAGTCCCTTTGCGTCCCAAATGGCATGATATTCTCTTTGTAGTGCATGACCTTTGACCAGGGCTTTAAATAAGGTGCCATTTGGGATGCCTCCTGTCCTATCCTCTAACCATGTTGTGTGTGGGCTCTGTCCTCAGGAGCACAGTGAGAAGAAGCAGCAAATGCGTTTCCAGCTGGAGATCTCCAGTAACCCAGAGGAGCAGCGCAGCAGCGTTCTATACCTGCAGGAGGCTGTCAGGCAGCACGTGGCCCAGATCAGACTCCTGGAGAAACAGATCTACTCCAATATCAGGGTGAGCCATTGAACAGACTGACTCACACTCTTCTCATAGGCCCTGTGTGTGGAGGCAATGGCTGATTTCAGCACTGTTACTTGTGAGGTGAAAGTTGAAGGTAATTCCGATGGGAGGGACGATACAATTGTATTTGATCTAGTTTACTTTATTCAATTATAATCTAGAGTGGGAATAAACACATCCCTGAGTTATGAATCCCTAAACTCTGAAATATCTACTTGGTGAGTGTGTACGACCTCCCTCAGGCCCAGCCTGAGGAGCTGAGAGGAGATGAGCTGTCAGAGATCAACGTGAGGCTGCAGAACCAGCTCAACCAGGAGAAGACTGACATGCAGATGAAGAGTGAGGAGCTCAACATCCTCATCAGGTTAGCCCAACACCGCCACACACACACCATCATTTCAAGGACTAGGAACCTACTCAGCCAACCATGGGAAGTTCTGCCAACCACACTCACGTCTCCTGTGTTCCTCTCTGTATGTCTCGCTCTGCTCCCAGATGTTTTAAAGACTTCCAGCTGCAGAGGGCCAATAAGCCCCCGGAGGACGTGAGTGTGGTTCGCAGGACAGAGATCTGCTTTGCCCAGGCCCACTGGTGTCTCACTGAGGAGGATGGACAGCTGGGCATTGCTGAGCTGGAGCTGCAGAGGTTCATGTACAGCAAGTTGTGTGGGCATGGGGCAGGGAGGACACTGCTCTGTCCTTACAAGGAGATGACCCTAACTCTTTTCATGCTGTGCTTCGGCAAGAGAGCTGGGCCTATATTCACCAAAAGTCTCAGATTAGTAGTGCTGAAATTAGGATCGGTTTTGCCTTCTAGATAGTAATGAATGAGATGATATAGACAGGGGGTACCTGATCCTAGATTAGTACTCCTACTCTGAGACGCTTTATGAATGCGGGTCCTGATGTTGACGCTAAACATCTGTTAAACGGTCTCCTCCCACAACTGAACTAGTCAGACGACACAGCAGAACATCTCCTGGAACTGAGCTGGTTCACCATGAACAACCTGCTCCCCAACGCTGCATACAAAGTCAGGAAATAGTGCTAATCTGACCTTTTCTTTGGTAACGGCAGTCTGCAGCTCAATCCGTGTATGGTTTTGGATACATTTTTACAACATGAGCTATGAACCTGTGAAGCTTACAAATATGTCCTCTAAAAGGGATCTCTGATAGGGCAAGCCTTTTTGTTTAGTTTTTTCAATATTTTGTTACAAGTTTTAATCTCCTGCTGTTACTGATCCAATGATTCCAGGCCATGCTGCACCCAATATGTAGTGCTCACAAATAACTCTAATGCAGTGTTTGCTTGTGTTGTTAACTCTACTTGTTAACTTTCCCCTGTGCAGCACGTGAGGTTATGTATGGTGCTGGTACAGTAACTGGGAGTTCATGTCACTGTTGTTGACACCATACTGTTCATCATCCAGTCAGCATCAAGGAAATCCCACTCAGAATATTATGGTTGTCTCCCAAATGGCACCCTATTCCCTATCTAGTGCACTACTTTTGACCTGGGTCCTGGCCAATAGTAGTGCTCTATTAATGGAATATGGTGCCATTTGGGACTCAAGCTTTGTTATTCAGCATTGCATGTCCATCATGTGACTGGGTCACCAGAATGCCCAGATCCACAGTTCTTCGTCTTATTGTGTGCCCCTCGTTGCATTTGCACCGTCATCTGAGTGCTGTATGGTACCATGCCTTGCATCGTTGTATGAGTCATGTTTGTTTTGCAGATTTTTTTCCTGCTCATACGGGAAATTTAGGAGGACACATGTTCAGATTCATTGTATTATCTTTACAAAATAATCTGAATTTGATTTGGTTTCCTATATTACAGGAAACATATTTTGGGGTTGCTTCATGAGTCAGAGGTTAGGAGCATGGCATTATTCAAGTTATTATTCCCTATTCCCATATTCCCTATATAGTGCACTACTTTCGGTGCCATTTGGGATGCAACCTCTGTGACTTAACTTCATGAAACCTGTCTCCTAGGTGGTGTTGCGTCCTCAGATCCCGTGTCATTCTGGCCATCAGTTTGCCCTGCGCATCTTCAGTAAGGTCCGCCCCCCAGTGGGAGGTATCTCAGTCAAGGAGCACTTTGAGGTGAGGAGGAAGCATGTGATCATAACATTAGAGATGTCACAAGGTATGTATGTGGTCATAACATTGAAGATGTCGTAACATGATCATAACATTTAATTATGAAAGCATTGGGAGCATACAGTTAAACGTGTTTCTCTGTTGTAATGTGTTTGTGTCACCAGGTGAATGTGGGTCCTCTCACCATCCAGCTCATGTACCCGTTCTTCAAAAGGATGATGGGATTCTTTTTCCCAGGAAGGAACGTGGAGGAGGAGGAAGTTGCTGATGAGGAAGTCCCGAATGGTCACTACTGGTATGTATTGCCTCTACCTGCTAGCATCCTGTCCAGGGCGTGTACTTGTACATCAAGCTACAGAAGCTGGGTTCCTGCCCAATGGGCCATTCTGACTCGGACAAGGCTTACTTACCAGTTATTGATGTGCAACAGTTAAGCTTTACTATATAATACGTTCACTTGCCCTCAAGTCTCCATCCATCCGCTACATGTTGACCAGCCTGAAATCCACACCTGTCTCCACCCAACCAATATTACTTTCCATTGTCTGCCAATTCTTGTGTGGTATTCTATAGGTAGTTGCTGCATCACCCCTGGTGTCTATTAAAAGCCTGGGTCTAGTGTGACCTTAAGGGCTGTGTGAGAGGATGCATCCCACATGGCACCCTGTTCCCTAAATTGTGCACTATAGGCCCTGATCAAAAGTAGTGCACAATAAAGGGCATAGGGTGCCATTTTGGAAAGTACGGGAGTGTAGGGTGTGGACTCTAGAGTGGTAGTCGTTCAGAGGCCGTGGTGGTGCTGCTGCTGTCTTTTTCTTGAACTCACATCCACACTTGGTGCGTTGCTCTGCCACGTCTCACAATGGTGCTCGTTTAGTAAAGTTAGATCAAAGATGAAGCAATGTCTTGAAAGATCACATAATGAATCATTAGTATACTACATAACCAAATCAAATATAATCGCATAGTATGTTACTATTATACCAACAACACTATGTCATTTCTTGACATTTTTAGGATGGTTAGCTAAATGTTAGAAAAAAATGATCGTGCGACCAACTCAACAACGCGCCTCTAGGCAGAAGGTACTCACGAAACAGTAATTCAAGAAGATCTAAATGCATATGCTGCCATTTTTATGTATTAATGTAGGCTACACTGTCCCACAAAATTATCCTGTTGTCCCGTATTTGGGTATTTTAAATGTGGTCACACTATGCATGTTAGTACACTTTCCCTACGCTGTAGTCCGAACACACGAAAGCAGCGCAATTGACTTTGAATTCACGGATGCACGCGTGACGTGCTGTAATTTCTTAAAGTAGATCAGTCAACTGTTGAGTAATTTTATACTCCTTTGTGTGTCCTATTGTTCTTAGTGCTAATGTATACCCGCTTGTCAATCCTTTTATATTTTAACTTTTTGACAACCAAGATGTCAGTTTCCGTAGTCTACAGCAATGACCCTTCGGAACCGAAACTTGGCATGGACATTTAACACATATAAACTTTCGGTCTGGTAGAAGATTCGGTCAGTGCCATTAGTGACGATATGATACAGTGCATTGCCTGGTTTATGCCTCGTGTGTGGATCTGGTTAGAGTGGTGTATGTGGCAATGCACTGCAGTTGGAGGTGAGGCACGTTGGCAGTGACGTGTAGTGCAAAGCATTGCGTGCTGTATGGAAGCGGGCCAAAATGAATTGACGTCCCAAATCATTGCGTGGGCTGGTTAGAAATGTGTCATGGTTCGTGTTTGACACGTCTGTTCTAAGTTATTTTATTTTTATTGTAAATTGTATCTCAGGCATGCCTGTCACCAAGCCAAGGCAGCTCTCAGAGGACACCATGGGGGTCACCCAAGGCTTGAACCGCACCTCAGGGGTCAGGAGGTCCTTCCGAAAGGATGTTGAGGTATCTTTTATTTTAAATGAGATATGAGCAATCAATTCATCTTTGTGTTTATGATTCCCCAAATGTTCATACTTCTGTACTACATTGCAGGGGCGCAACTTTGGTTTTAGAAGTGGGGGGGACATAATTAATGCATGCATACGTTCAGAAGTTTGGGGTCACTTAGAAATGTCCTTGATTTTGAAAGAAAAGTACTTTAAAAAAAACAGAATAGAAAGAGTGAGGCCCCAGTGCACAACTGAGCAAGAGGACAAGTACATTAGAGTGTGTGGTTTGACAAACAGATGCCCCCCAAGTCCTCAACTGGCAGCTTCATTAAACGGTAGCCGCAAAACACCAGTCTCAACGTTAACAGTGACGAGGCGACTCCGGGATTCTGGCCTTCTATGCAGAGTTCCTCTGTCCAGTGTCTGTTCTTTTTTTTTCTTTTTTTATTGGCCAGTCTGAGAGATGGCTTTTTCTTTGCAACTCTGCTTAGAAGGCCAGCATCCCCTAGTCGCCTCTTCACTGTTGACGTTGAGACTGGTGTTTTGCGGCTACCGTTTAATGAAGCTGCCAGTTGAGGACTTGTGAAGCATCTGTTTTACAAACTAGACACTCGAATGTACTTGCCCTCTTGCTCAGTTGTGCACTGGGGCCTCCCACTCTTTCTCTTCTGGTCAGAGCCCGTTTGTGCTGTTCTGTGAAGAGAGTAGTACACAGCGTTGTATGAGCTCTTCAGTTTCATGGCAATTTCTCGCATGGAATAGCCTTCATTTCTCAGATCAAGAATTAAATGACGAGTTTCAGAAAAGTTATTTGCTCCTGGCCATTTTGAGCCTGTAATCGAACCCACAAATCCTGATGCTCCAGATACTCAACTAGTCTAAAGAAGGCCAGTTTTATTGCTACTTTAATCAGAACAACAGTTTTCAGCTGTGCTAACATGATTGCAAAAGGGTTTTGTAATAATCAATTAGCCTGTTAAAATTATCAACTTGGATTAGCTAACACAATGTGCCATTGAAACACAGGACTGATGATTGCTGATAATGGTCCTCTATGCGTATGTAGATGTTCCATTAAATATCAGCCGTTTCCAGCGACAATTGTCAATGTTGTAAATGACTATGTCTACACTGTATTTCTGATCAGTTTTATTTTAATGGACAATTTTTGTTTAAATTTTCTTTCAAAATCAAGGACATTTCTAAGTGTAAGTAATTATCCAGTCTGATAAACAATCTACTCGACCACTCGGAGGCGTCCGCTTGTTAATGCAATTTCAGAATGTGGGGGGGACATGACCCCAGTGAAAGTTGTGTCCCTGCTACTTTGCCAACTAGCTACATCTGCTGGTGGAATTGGCTTGTTGTTTCACAAGTACTTCACAACTTTCTCGCTAAAGTTATGCTGCTTCAGATATGGCATCCTATACCCTATATTGTGCCCTACTTTTCACCAGAGCTCTATGGACCCTGGTCAAAAGAAGTGCACTATGATGAGGATTAGGGTGCCATTTCAGACACGGCCTTAGGTTTTTCATACCGTATTGAAACTGAAGTATGTCTTATTTCCCTGTCTAGCATCCCGTTGATGACGTCGACAAGATGGAGAGAGCAGCCATGAATAACTCCTTCATCTACATCAAGATCCCCCAGGTCCTCCTCTGTGTCAGCTACAAGGTAGGTATCACCATGTGCTAAAGTCAAGAGCAGCAAAATTCCAGTAATTTCCAGAAATCCCAGTTGGATGATTTCCTGCGCATTCCCTCCTGATTCAAGGGATCGTCCAACTAGGATATCAGGCAATTCCCAGATTTTCCAGGATTTTGGAACTAGCTAAAGTACAACTGTACTCAATACTATGATTCCAGACAGTTATTGATTCCATATACATGTCAGTGAGTTTATAAATAAACATTCCCCTCGAAGGGAGATGTTTAATCTCATTCAGCCATTATTAGAGACAGAGTGATGGCATCAGGTCACATGTTTTGTTCTCAGACTGAAAATAAATACCTCAACATCTGCAGTGTGTTTTGTCTGTTTTGTATATGTAAACCATATCACACTGTTAGCTTGTTTGTGACATGGATGTAATTTCTAATCCATCTCAGATTTTCAATTTCATGTCTTCAGGGATTTGCAAAATAATCGTTATTGTCCAATGACAGCATTATCTTGCCTTCCAGATTGCATAATGCTTGGTATTATCAACCATGGGGTTTCAATCCTTTTTCATAGCTGATTTGAGTGAATGTTTAATAAATTATAATGAAAATGTAATATTCATATATTATTATGTAATATTAAACAGGAGATCAATGAACACACACAGACATGTCATGAAGGCATGAGTATTGAATCCAATTTTCTCATCAGAATTATATGAACAACGGTTGTACTTTTTAACTCCCAGTCAATGTAGTTTCATTATGTATTGTGTCCCACCATAGAGAGAGAAAAGCAGTGTTGACTGGAAGGATCTGAACCTGGTTCTGCCTTGTCTGGAGTACCACAACAACACGTGGACCTGGCTGGACTTTTCCATGGCTGTGAAGAGGGACAGCAGGAAAGCCCTGGTAGCACAGGTACTGCACTGAACCCTGTCCCGCTTATAACTAACCCAACCGCTGCAGGTCAAAGTTCCCCCCTAGAAACAAATCTAGGATCAACCTCTCCTCCCCCTTGACCCATTATTGGGACAATTGTAAAACTGACCCAGGGTCAGCATGTAGGGGAAACTTAATCCTACTCCGTACTGCACAGGACGCTGGCCCCTCCAATTACCAAAACATCCATGCCCTACAGTAGCAGTTAGATGGCAAAAATGGCACTTCTACCATCATGATGTTCCAAGCCGCCAAAATGCCAATCGCTGCCTAAAGCTATTTTTATGTTACAATATAGAACTATGTATAGTTGACTTCATTCATATGTCCTATATACAGTGGGGCAAAAAAGTATTTAGTCAGCCACCAATTGTGCAAGTTCTCCCACTTAAAATTATTAGAGGCCTGTAATTTTCATCATAGGTACACTTCAACTATGACAGACAAAATTAGGAACAAAATCCAGAAAATCACATTGTAGGATTATTCTTGAATTTTATTTGCAAATTATGGTGGAAAATAAGTATTTGGTCACCTACAAACAAGCAAGATTTCTGGCTCTCACAGACCTGTAACTTCTTCTTTAAGAGGCTCCTCTGTCTCATTCATATGTCATAGTTGAAGTGTACCTATGATGAAAATTACAGGCCTCTCTCGTCTTTTTAAGTGGGAGAACTTGCACAATTGGTGGCTGACTAAATACTTTTTTGCCCCACTGTATGCCATAGTCGACTTCTGTTTTACACTGTTGTTCCTCAGCATATCTGTGCAATATATCATATCACAACCAAGCAGCAAATATATGTCCTTGTTTTATATTTGATGGCACTTACAGCTTTGATAGGCTCTGCAAAAGTAATGTTGTTGCAGCTTGTCTCCGTAATTTTAACACTACAGCTCTTTTTAATTAATCAAAGTATTTCCGAGATTTTTATAACCATGTTAATTCTTTTAAATTACAGCTGTACCAATACCTTAGTTTGTTATTGAATTACATCTTCCTTGAAGTGCAAGATGTCAATTATTTCTGTCTAAATATTTCAAGAAACATTTATTATAGCTCAATGAAGTGAGTTGTTTCTTTAACGCGTTTTCTTATCACCATGCATGTAACTATGTTTGTCAATATAATGTTCTAATGTCTCTTATAGCTGAATGTGTCATGTATGTGCTCAAGTTCACTACACCGTCAACTTATAATTGATTTCGTAATTGTGTAACAGAAATGTGGAGTTTTGGTTTTAGCTGTTATTTCCAGTGATCATTCATATGACAGGCTCAACTGGAGCGGAACTTCGCGTTCTGTTGTCATTCGTTGCTACAGATGATGATCAAACCCCGCGCGCCGCTCGGTCATGGCGGGTCAGCAACGTGCACTCGATGTTTTACACTGCAGTGTAAAAGATAATAGAAAATAGTCATGTGGGGTTGATCGAGGTTTACCAAATAATGTGATGGGCAGCGACTCAAGTAAAAGGTAAGATATCTTCAGACGTAGCCTACACCTATATGAAGTTATCACATTTTTAGACAGTTTGCGCAGTATACTGCTTTAGCCTACTAATTAATCTACGTTCTGATCTACATAAGGTATACATTTATATAGGAGGCTCGCAACAATATTGACATATGGATACATGTACGTCTCTGCGTGCAGCGAATAGAAACAGGTGATGAGCGCCTATATATTTGAACGGTTTTAAATGTATGTATATGTATTCGAATAATATAATAAACAGATTAATGAAATGTACGTAAACAGAAAAATGTGTTTTTAAATACAATTTAAAGTAAGTCTTACAATGAAATTTCAGAGGCACATGGAACTGGCCAGTATGTTATGAGTGCACTGAGCTGTTTTTAATGCAAGGAAACTACTGGTCTGTGGGGAGTTCTATTAAAAGGGACGGGGGAGTTGCTCACTGTGGCTGCTGTGAACTTCTCTTGTTATTGTGCCTAGAGTAAAATGTACTAAAAGCAATTCAAACAGACTGGACTCAGATCATCTACATGAAAATATCATTAATGAATGTCTTCAATATTCGTTTGTTTATTTGGCATGTTGGCACATTTTCGGTTTCATATGATACAGTATCTCCTCTATCCAATGCTGATTTACTCCTGCATGATTCTAGTCTGGCATATGCCAGTAAGTAACCTTGTGATGTTTGACATTTAATTGTAATTACTTGCTGCACACAGCAAAATGTATAATTAGAGCCATCACTAATTAGAAAGCCACTGTCCTCAATGTAGAGACAGGCGCCAAGCCAAGAGAAACGACGCTATCAAGCCTGGCATGGCCTTGTCTCCAATATGGAAATATCCTTTGCTGACGGAATTCGCCACCTTGGCCCACCTGGTCTGGCAACACAGTGCATGGTGCTCGGCAGTGGAGCCCCAATCCCTGAGGCCCTCCTCCTCCCAGGAGACAGTCCTCAGAAGCCTGTCATGAAGTGGACTCTCCCTGGCTTCATCTCTATCTTTCTGCCTGAGTTCCCACACCCTAAATTCCCTGGGCAAGACAATTTCCAGGTAGTCCTCCTTAATTTGCATTGAGCACGTGGACCACAGATGTTATCAATGTTTTTAGCAGATCTAATGAACTCATCAATTGATAGGGAAACAACAGATAAATCACATGTATTACTTCTATATGGGGGGAATAAATGATGTGA
Source organism: Oncorhynchus masou masou (assembly GCF_036934945.1). Taxonomy (NCBI): domain Eukaryota; kingdom Metazoa; phylum Chordata; class Actinopteri; order Salmoniformes; family Salmonidae; genus Oncorhynchus; species Oncorhynchus masou. The sequence goes on along the minus strand of NC_088224.1, from coordinate 68,624,079 downwards.
TGGTCTGTCTGATGTAAAAAATAGAAAGAAAGATGTGTAACCTACCTGTTATGATACTAACATGTCATAATATTGCAACATTTGAATCTCTTTCTCTCCATGACATTCAGATCCTGGGCTTCATAGCTAAAGGCTCCTTTTGGGCCTATCTTTAAAGTAAAGGACAGGTCGAAGGAGTAGACTTATGCCGTTAAGGTGAATCTCTCCTCAGCCTCCTGCCACATCACATTTAACCAGCACTATATTTCATGTGACATCTACACACATCTAGTTTATTCTATTTCCACTGTATTTAATGTTCTTATATTGTGTTGCTCTACAGGTTTTATCCAAGTCTGAGATACTGAAGCATGGCGTCCTGGAACAGTCAAAGGAGGAGGTTATCATTCAGGTAGGTCACACTGCAGGATGACCTGTGAAGCTGCTATCCTGAGCAGGCTTTAGCTTAGGGCCTGACTTAGTTTAGGGGATAACATGCTGGAAACAATGACTCACTGAGCTCTAATAATGACTATGCCAATTATCCCTAAGAACTTCTGTGCAACAGGAAGCATGGTCCCATGGAGCTTTTGCTGTAAGAAAAACAACCTTTACCATCATTCAAGATACCTGGTTGCATTCAGATCCCTCCTAAATCACACTGTTCTGAGTGTCTTTGCTGACATCCACACTTGTTGCTGCTGTTGTGTGTTGCCTGTTGTGTTGCAGCGGCAGGTCAGCCACCCATTCCTCCACAATCTGCAGGATTGCTGGCATACCCAGCGTCACCTCTTCATTAATGAGTGACTAATGTGATCTAACTAGATCCCTCTTTCCCCTTTGTTTTATCCTCTCCTCTCTTTACCCTCCCTGTGTCTCATGTAGGAGCTTCCCACTGAGACGCATTGGATCATCATAGTTTCATTGAAATGTCGTGGAAACAACATCAATTCAACCAGTGGGTTGTCTCACTCTCCCTAGCTGTAACGGTTTTCTTGACTTGAAGGAGAGGCGGACCAAAATGCAGCGTGGTTTCTATTCATGGTTCTTTATTAAAGACTACACATGAACAAACTAACAAAACAAGAAACGTGAAAACCTATAACAGCCCTATTTTTTTTATATAAAAATGATTTATTATCTTCAATACCATTCATTCTTTACAACTCATAATTTTCATACATACTCAAATAATGGTATTTTAATTAAACTAATTTAACTAAACATAAACCCCAAACAAAACCTCAGGGGAGCATCTTCCCTCCCAGTCACCCTACAAAATACCTTTCCCTATCTCCCCGTCCCTAATCTATCCCCTTACAAATCTAAATGACACCCAGCCCTAAACCCCCTTCCACCTCTCCCGAGCAGCATGCTGCCCCCACTTCCTCTCCTCCCTCTTCATCCTCCCCCTCAAATCTCCTTCCACCCTCCTCACTATCCCTTCCACCCCCCAATCTCTCCCTGTCTTCACCATGTTCTGCCTGGCTTCCCACAGCCCCCGTTTAAAGAGACTCATGAGAAGCCAGAGCAGAAACCTGTCCCTATCCATCCCTCTCGCTCTCCCTACACCTCTCTCTAACCTGGCCCACGTCAATACAAAATCCCCCCTTACCAAACCTAACAACACCCGTGCCCTAGCCCATACTACTCCGGCAAAGGCACAGTCCCAAAAGACATGGCGCACAGTCTCCTCCCTGCCACAAGAGGATCTTGGACAGGTGGGGGATTGCACCAAACTATACCGGTACATGATGGAACGTACCGGCAAGCACTTATGGAGACTCAACCAATTCAGGTCCTTGAGCATGTTGTCCAGACCCCGCGCCTGCACTCCCTCCCAGACCACTTCCGAGATGCCCACTACAGGCGCGGACTCCCTGCCTTTCTGACCTCCTCGTACAGGTGCCTGTGATCTAAACCTACTCGGGCAACTTCAACCTCAGGGTGCGCACGCAGCCACTTGGCCGCATGACCAAAGTGCCACGGCAGCTGTTCCGCCCGAGGACCCGTGTTAGACCACACCATTACGCTTCTCGCCTGATACGAGAAGAACACCCGCAGGAGGTAACCGGACGGGTGTATCACTGGCTGAGCAAGCTCCGTTAACAAGAAAGAAACAAAAATTGTGTCCAGCTTGAGAGGGAAATGTGGTACCCCCCTACCTCCCTCCCCGATGGGACAGATCATGCGTGCCCTGGCGACCCACTCGCACCTGCCACTCCACATGAACTGAAACACAAGCCTCACTAGAAGCCTCCTCAGACAAGCCGGCAATGGGTAGATGTACGCCAAATACAAAAGAGACGGCAACACATCCACCTTTAGGACCAGGACTTTGCCCACAAAAGACAAATACCTAGCATTCCACATTGCTAGCTTCCTCTGTAACACTGCGATACGCATGTTCCAGTTTAGCGTCGCTGAGCCGGAGGTCTCAAAATGGACCCCGAGAATCCTCAGGGCCCCCTCACAGAGAGAGAACCCCCCAGGCACATCCGTTCTACCGCGCCATCTTCCGAAAAACTTGACGGAAGACTTTGCATGGTTCAGAACTGCTCCCGACGCTCGGGTGAAATCCCCAAAGATGGCAAGGGACCTTGTCAGGCACGAGTCCTTGCACAGCAGCAAGGAAGTGTCGTCGGCGTACTGCGTCATCTTAACACGCAGCCCACCACTTCCAGGGATCAACAAGCCTTCCACCCCTGTGTCTGCCCTAATGGCAGCCCCCAGAGGCTCCATGTACAGAACGAAGAGGAGAGCCGAGAGTGGGCACCCCTGCCTGACCCCAGACGAGAGGTCAAAAACGTCACCCAAGTGACTATTTACACTAACTCGGCACCCCGCTCTGACATATAATGTAGGAATCCATCCTATGAACTTCTCCCCAAATCCTAATCGACCTAACACTCTGAATAAAAAGGATCTATTCACGCGATCAAAGGCTTTCGCCTGATCTAGCGCTGCTACCATTATAGGCAGTCCTCTATCTTCAACCCAAGCGATGGAGTCCCTGATTAACTGTAGGTTCCATCTAATAGAGCGGCCCTCTACCCCGCACGTCTGATCCTCATGGACGACGTAGGGAAGGGCTGTGCGTAACCAGTCTGCTAAAACCTTTTCAAGTAGCTTGTAATCTACACACAGCATGGTCAACGGCCGCCAGTTGCCAAGGTCTGTTACTTCCCCCTTCTTATATAAAAGTGACAGCACAACAACAGCCATTGATCCCCCCGGGACCCCCGTCTCAAGGATGGCCTTCAAGACTTCGAGGACCACTGGTCCAAGTATACCCCAAAACTTGAGATAAAACTCAGCCGGCAGCCCATCCATCCCAGGCACCCTTTTCCCATCCTCCTAAGAGCGCTCTCAACCTCTTCTAGTGAGATCTGGGCCTCCATCACTTCTCTAATGTCCTCCGGCAACCGCCTGGACAAGTGTTCTAAAAACACATTTCCCTGCTCTACATCTATTTCCCTTTCCTTAAATAAACCTTGGAAATGATCAGTTGTCACCCTGACCATATCCTCTGGTTCTCTAACTATACTACCATTTTCTTCCCTAACGCCATGCATTACCTTCCTACTCTGTCTGGCCCTAACCGACTTAAAGAACATAGCAGAACAAATCTCATTATGTTCTAGAAAGCCGCTATGCGCACGCTCCAGGAAAGCTCGAGCCTTCCGCTCCTGCAACTCCCTGAGCTGCGCCTTTAGGGTTGCGGATCTCTCCAAGTCAAACGACCCGCCGAGGTTGCCTGCCTCGTATTCGAGTTCAATTAACCTTTGGATACGATCCACCTCCCTCCTCTCCTCCCTTTTTTTCCTCTTGCAATATCCTATTATAAAAGCCCTAATCCTCACCTTAACTAATTCCCACCACTCTAACACCCCCTCCACATGGACCGGAGGCCTTCAAGCCTCCAAAAGAAACCATAAAACCCGTCAACAAAAGCCTGCTCCTCCAGCACATCCCGATCTAACTTCCAGTACCCCCTACCAAAGAGGCAGACTGGCGACCCCACCTGCAGGAGCACCCCGTCGTGATCCGAAAAGAAAACAGGCAACAGCCGCCCAGACAACTTACCCAAAGACCTGGGTACAAAAATATAGTTGAGCCTCCGCTCAACCCCCCTGGAGTAATGTGCAGACCACCATCTACCAGACCATGGCAAGCCATTAGCCTGGCAATGGCGCCTGCACTGCTATCCCCCCCTATTCCTAAATCTGTATTAAAATCCCCCCCTATCACTAATTTCCTATTTGTGACACACAGGAGCGTCAGACAGCCCACCATCTCCCTCCTGTCTGCCACCACCTGTGGCCCATACACCACCACTAATCTAAATTTACAATCCCTTATCGTGACATCCACCCCTATAACCCTCCCCTGCATTACCACAAAAGAATCCTCCACTTTTACCTCCCTGTGCCCACACAAAATCCCTACCCCCGATGAGTGCACCCCCAATACCCCAAACCGACTCCCCCTTGTCCCACTCCCTCTTAAACCTACTAACATCCCCTCCATCCCTCAGGTGAACCTCCTGTAAAAAACAAAAATCAAACCCCACACCCTCCAAATAAAAAAAAACCGCCCTCTTAACAAAATCCCTTAAACCCCTTACATTTAAACTAACAAAAGTAAAATTAGTCCCCTTGAAAGAATAAAATAAAAACATGTAATACACTCATTCTAAACCCAGACAGAAAAAAAACAAACAGGAGACTCACCCGATGCTCCCCTGCTCCATATCTACCGGTGAGAACACCATCCGTACTCCCGACATCCCCCCCTCTTCCTCCATCTCACCAACCCAGGATGCAGGAATAGTGTTTGGCTCCGGGGTGCCCTGCACACTGGGTCTACCCCCACAATCCTCCCCCTCCCCAGTGCTGCAGCTGGATTGGAAAAAAAATCGGGGAGGCTGAGTCCCCAAACAAAAAACTCCCCACCTCCTCCTGTACCCAGTCCTGAGTCTTGTTAGGTGTGTCCCCACCCAACAGAAGTTGAGGGCCTGGGGAAACCAGCAGCAACCCAGAAGTTTCTCCCACCCCCATCACTCTCTTGGCCATCCCTTCCCTCTCACTGTCGGCCAATCGCACCCTCCTCTTCATTCTCTTCTTTGGTGATGGCGGCAGTGAAGAGATACCACCACCCCCCCCCCACCAGCTCCTCCACCATACCCCTCATCTCTTCCACCAGGGCACTTTCCCCCCAGTCCACTTGCTCTTCCACCATCTCCTTCTCCAACACTCCTCCCTCGCTTTCTTCTCTCTCATGCTCCTCCACTCGGTTGCCTTCTTCCGCCACTTTTCCTGTTTCTCCTACTCCCGTGCCTCCCGTTTCCTTCTCTGGACCTGTACTCTGTACTCTGGTCATGAGGCGTGCTTCCTTCCCCTCCTCTTCTTCCCCCATCCCCCGCTCCTGCTCCCCCCCCCCAGCCGCAGACGCATATGACCTCTGACGAGCCGGGCACCCCCGCCACAGGTGTGCTGATGAGCCACACCCGTGGCACGCCTTAGGCTTGTCACAATCCCTCGCCTCGTGTTCCTCAGATCCAAAATCTGCATTTTCTCGTGCTGCACGAGGCGAAAATGTGGCCGTAGGCCATACAGTGCCTGCAAAATGGGGGCTGACGTGCATAAAACAACGTCCCCCTGTCAGCCCCTAGGGAGAACATAGCAGGAGGATGGAGGTAGCCACCATGTCCCTTTGGGTCCTCCCTGAGGAGGGCCTGGAAGCCTCTCCTCCCATTCCAAAACCCAAGGGAGTCTTTCAGGTGCCTTGCTGAGGAGACGTTATCCATGTATCTCCCCAGAAAGGCCCTCACCTCTTCGTCCTTAACGTATGGGTTGTAAATGTTGACAGGTACAACCCTAAAGTTGTTCTTCGCCAGGCTTGTTATTTCATAGTGGCTCATCGGCCTCTCACCTCCCACTGCTCTTGCCCTTCTCAGGATATCATCGTGTTTCTCCTCTGTATATAGTGCCACGTCGTATGCTCCCTCCAACGAGTTGCCTTGGAAACAAAACACGTCCTTCACCGTCAGCTTTAGAATCCCCATCAATATTATCCTTCCAAAAGTTTCCCATCCTAAAGGCTCCAACTCCTTTTCCTTCCAAGCAAACCGAATCGTGTTGGCCAGCCCAATCCCAGGGACCGACCGTGTTGATGTATTCTGCACCATCTCCGCAAGGAGAATGGCGCTCGTTCTCTTCTCTTCCAAAACAAGGAAAAAAAGAAAAACCAAAGTGACTGAGCCTATCTGGTGCAACAAACACAGAGACAGGAACAATCACCCACAAAACCCAACACCAAACAGGCTACCTAAATATGGTTCCCAATCAGAGACAATGACTAACACCTGCCTCTGATTGAGAACCATATCAGGCCAAACACAGAAACAGGCAAACTAGACACACAACATAGAATGCCCACTCAGATCACACCCTGACCAAACAAAACATAGAAACATACAAAGCAAACTATGGTCAGGGTGTGACAATAACCCCCCCAAGGTGCGGACTCCGGCAGCAAAACCTGAACCTATCGGGGAGGGTCTGGGTGGGCATCTGTCCGCGGTGGCGGCTCTGGTGCTGGACGTGGCGCCCACTTCACCATAGTCTTAGTCCACATTGTCCGCTTCCGTGGCCTCCTAACCACGGCGACCCTTCTAAATGACCCCACTGGACAGAGGGGCAGCTCTGGACAGAGGGGCTCTGTCGGCCCCTGGCTGACTGGCGGCCCCTGGCTGACTGGCGGCCCCTTGCAGACTGGCGGCCCCTGGCAGACTGGCGGCGCTTGGCTGACTGGCGGGCCCTGGCAGACTGGCGGCCCCTGGCTGACTGGCGGCCCCTGGCAGACTGGCGGCCCCTTGCAGACTGGCGGCCCCTTGCAGACTGGCGGCCCCTGGCAGACTGGCGGCCCCTGGCAGACTGGCGGCCCCTGGCAGACTGGCGGCGCCGGGCAGATTGGCGGCGCTGGGCAGACTGGCGACTCTGATGGCGCTGGGCAGACGGGAAGCTCCGGCAACGCTGGAGAGGTAAGGCTCTGGCAGCGCTGGACTGAGTAGCTCTGGCGCCTCTGGAATGAGGGGCTCTGGCGCCTCTGGACTGAGGGGCGGGAGCTCTGGCAGTACCGAACAGGCGGGAGACTCCGGCAGCGCTGGAGAGGAGGAAGGCTCTAACAGCACTGGATAGGCGGGAGACTCCGGCAGCGCCGGAGAGGAGGAAGGCTCCGGCAGCGCTGAACAGGCGGGAGCACCTGTAGGGATGAGACGGAGAGACAGCCTGGTGCGGGGGGGCTGCCACCGGAGGGCTGGTGCGTGGAGGTGGTATCGGATAGACCGGACCGTGCAGGCGCACTGGAGCTCTTGAGCCCCGAGCCTACCCAACCTTAGCTGGTTGAATGCTCCCGGTCGCCCTGCCAGTGCGGCGAGGCGGAATAGCCCACACTGGGCTATGCAGGCGAACTGAGGACACCGTGCGCAAGGCTGGTGCCATGTAAGCCGGCCCAAGGAGACGCACTGGGGACCAGATGCGTAGAGCCGGCTTCATGGCACTTGGCTCGATGCTCACTCTAGCCCGGCCGATACGCGGAGCTGGTATGTACCGCACCGGGCTATGCACCCGCACTGGTGACACCGTGCGCTCCACCGCATAACACGGTGCCTGCCCGGTCTCTCTCGCCCCCCAGTAAGCACAAGAAGTTGGTGCAGGTCTCCTAACTGGCTTCGCCACACGTCCTGTGTGCCACCCCCCAAGAAATGTTTGGGGCTGACTCTCGGGCTTCCATCCACACCGTCATGCTGCCTCCTCATACCAGCGCCTCTCTGCCTTCCCCGCCACCAGCTCTTCTTTGGGGCGGCGATATTCTCCAGGCTGTGCCCAGGGTCCTTTTCCGTCCAATTCTTCCTCCCATGTCCATTCCTTCCTCGCGTTGCTCCTGCTGTCGCTTCTCCTGCTGCACCTTGGGGCGGCGACACTCCCCTGGCTTTGCCCAGGGTCCTCTCCCGTCGAGGATTTCTTCCCAAGTCCAGAAGTCTTTATTTCGCTGCTCCTGCTGCTGCCCGTTACCACGGCGCTTGGTCCTGTTGTGGTGGGTGATTCTGTAACGGTTTTCTTGACTTGAAGGAGAGGCGGACCAAAATGCAGCGTCGTTTCTATTCATGGTTCTTTATTAAAGACTCTACACATGAACAAACTAACAAAACAAGAAACGTGAAAACCTATAACAGCCCTATCTGGTGCAAACACAGAGACAGGAACAATCACCCACAAAACCCAACACCAAACAGGCTACCTAAATATGGTTCCCAATCAGAGACAATGCCTAACACCTGCCTCTGATTGAGAACCATATCAGGCCAAACACAGAAACAGACAAACTAGACACACAACATTGTATGCCCACTCAGATCACACCCTGATCAAACAAAACATAGAAACATACAAAGCAAACTATGGTCAGGGTGTGACACTAGCAGGAGCGTCTACTATGGCATTGACTGGCCTTGCTGCTATTTAGTGTTGTCTCCCTCAGTTTAAGCCCCATGACTCATCTGAATAATTATACTGCCATCTGCTGAGATTTCAGAGTGTAGCATACAATCCTGTGGCCTGGTTTCCCCTTCCTTTGATTTATTAATAACACCCTTATTAGTGGATAAAGGCATATGAGTTAATTTTTGTCTCTGACTGACACACATCTCCTTACCCAACATAACCCCTTTCGCTTCCCCCAGCCTTAAAAATAACTTGCCACTGTGTGACTTCAGACAATTTTCATTTTTTCCTGTTGCTTCTCTCCTCCATTTCAAGTGCTTGTGTTTTATCAGGGGTCATCTAGTCCCAGCCCTGGATCAGTGTACTGTACATATCCTTGTTACTAAGATGGATAATTGTGTGTGACTGTGTCTGTCTTCCCACAGTGTGAATACTGCAGTACTGGAGACCTGTATACCTACTGGTTACTGAAGGGCTAGTTTGGGGAGGATGAGGCTTGGATGTTTGCTGCAGAGCTCGGCTGTGCTTTGGGTGAGTGTCCCTCAAGTGTATATGCACAATATAGTTCTTCAAAATGTGTATGAAATCTGTCAGGACCCGGTTACGAACTCAGGTCGCCGGTGTGAGAAACAGTCACTTAGTAAACTGAGCCACTAATAGTCGGCAGAACCCAGAAGATGAGGCAGACACAGCAGTACTGGAGACAGTGATTTAATAAAGAAAAAGGAAAATAAATCTTCAGGCAAAAATATAAATCCACAACGTCAAAAGTAATTCCAAGAGAAAAAAATGTATATCCTCCAAGACACAACGAAAATCCACAAAGTGGTAAGAACAGCAGGGAAAAAACAAACCTCAAAAGAATAATCAAAAATAAACAAAAACCAGAGTACCTCAAGAAAATCCAACTAGAGAAACAAAAGTTCACAGCATGGCTGGGCGCTAACATACAAACACAGAGCAAAGAACTGAGGAACACTAAGGGTTTAAATACATTAAAGGGAAATGAGGCACAGGTGCAACTAATAACTAGAACGAGGGAAAAACAAAAGGGTCAAAAAGCACAATGGGGGCATCTAGTGACCAAAACCTGAACAATCCTGGCCAAATCCTGACAAAATCATTGTCTGAGTTTCACCTTTACTTGGATTATAATGTGTGTCCCCGATCGGTAGGTTTCCTTCACAACTTTGGGATCATGCATATGGATGTGAAAGTATGAACATTTGTTTTGATAATGAACATTATACTTTATACATCATTTATGCATTCTTGAATCTAAATAACATATATTTATAACTTCACAGAAAAGATTATAATCATCTGATTATTCTGGAGTTTTTAGATGGAGAATGTCCTTCTGTCTGACCAAGGTAATGCTGGCTAAAATAAAATAATATATTTATATATATAATATATGCCATTTAGCAGACACTTTTATCCAAAGCGACTTAGTCATGCATGTGTAGCACATGGGGATGTGTGAAATGTACTCCTCAGCCTTAAGTGTCCCGCTTGCACCACCTCATTAGCTATCATTTGAGGTGGCGCGATTGGCTGAGACGCTTGAGGGAGGACTGTCTGTCACATGTGTTTGTGAGGCAGAGATCCTGAGTTGGCGCCAGGTATGGGCCAAATCGGGAGCAAGTGGTCCCCGCTAAGCAAGCAGTGTGATGTCTTTTATACATGCATACATTTTACTTAGGGTTTAGTTTACTTTCTACTACAATAAAATATAAGAGAACACTAGAGGGCCTTATAATAAAGTGGACACTTCAGGATTGTTGTTGTATGGAAGATATAGTGCTATAGTGAAACTAATTTAAACTTCATATTAGACAGGTAGAACAACCAGAATTGGATTTATGAAGTACTGTACATAAAATACTACTGTATCTATTTGATGCAGGTCATCTGCGTTTAACTGACTTTGGAGTCTCTCGCCATCTTGAGCGGGGCACAAGAGCATTTACAATTTGTGGGACAATCCAATACATGGAAATGTATATCTAAAGATGTTGTTGATGCTAATTCTGTCCTTGTCACCTACATAGTTCCCTGTGCCTCCAGAACCAGACCACTCCAACATGCTGAGAAAGGTCAGAGATTGCCCATACTCCATGCCCAAGACCTTCTACCCTGCACTGACCCTTCTGCTCACAGAGGTCAGAGGTCATGTGTAGTTGGATTGTCTCAGATTAGGAAACACATTTACCTTTTAAACAGAGTATCAACAAATTCTCAATGCTCTTATTTCTTTCTCTATCCTATTTGTGGCTCCTATGCAAGAACCCAGCTCATCGCCTGCATAGCCTGGAGCTCTTCCAAAGGCAGACATTTTTTCGTGGCATTTCCTTTGACTCAACTGCTACAGAAGAGACCCGTTGAACTAATTCTAGAACTGAAGAACCATCCTGATCGTCCAGCCATAGCCATGTGAGGCCTGTCTATGGACTGCTTCCAGAACATTGACTGTGACATACTCCACTCCCCTACCAGCTCCACTGACATGTCACCTACTTTGGCCAACATTGACCTGAGCTAGACTCTGGCTACAGCTCAGGGTTTTAGTGCATGAGATGTGCCTGTGCTACTATGACTCAATACTGACTGTAGTGGAAACAAGTATGGACATGTATTTGATATATACATATTTGGCCCCCTCTCTTCCTCCGTATACCTCTTTACAAAGCCATTTAATGGGGTGATAATTATAGATGAGCTTAAATGCACTGAAAACCACCACTTACCAAAAAAGTTTTAGAACATTTCTATTTCCCATTGAGTACTGCAACTCAAAGCCTCTGCCAAATGGCACTTTCCACATGTGGATCAACCACCTGCATGTTTGACCTTTTACCGTTATTACATTTGTATAAGAAGATCTCTATTTTCCTGAAAATCCTTTCACATATATTTTTAACAAAGTATTTATTTAATTCTGTAGGTTTGATTGCTTAGGCCATCTGATTATTTGATTGACTGTTGTGTGTGATCACAATGTCTTTGACTGTTCACAAAGTCCTGCTCTATACCCATTTCTCATTAGATTTCATTAACTGTTGTTGTGACATCTGAAAAATGAAAGCCCCTATGAACTCATGATGGAGTTGTCTCCTGTCATGATATACTAGGAGAAATATCATAGGAAATAGGTACCTTTCTGCATAGCCTCTATTTGGAGCCACTTGAAGTGTTAGAAAGAGTTGATAAGTTCCACAGGTTTTTTAGGTTGGGTGTTTTTAGCTGTTCCAGATATAAAGCCAGACACCTGATTTACTTCAGACACCTGATCATCAGTCATGACAGCAGAGAACATACACACGCTTGAGCCAGTACAATACAAGAGGAGGCTTTCAGTTTTTTGTAACCAACAGAAAAGTATACATCTTACAGCATATTATTCATTTGGAATCTCAAATGTTTTTTCACCTGAAATCTGTGTGGTTCAGTTGGTAGAGCATGGAGGTTGCAACGTCCCGGTCATGGGTTCGAGTCCTGTGGGGCCCTGGACACCCATATGAAAATGTATGGATGATGCACTACTGCCAAGTCCTTTTGGATAAACGTGTCTGCTAAATGGCATATATCATATATTATGTTAATAACACATACTGTACATTATTTGTATTGCACTACAACTGGATACATAAAGACAACTTTTTCCTCAGACTTTAGTGTGATGGTGACCTATTTGGTAAAACACCAAGATACCCTTAAGGGAGCAACCTTAATAGGACAGAAAATTAAAGAACAGATAAAGCATAATCATTAAATGTTTTAATTAGGTTCAAACAGAAAAAAATAGCTACTGCCCCAATGGAGATGGCTAAATATAATCTAAGCACAAGACCCAGTCATCTTGCTAAAATGTCTCCTGAATAGGAAGGGCTTCTCTCTCTCTGTGGTCTGACACTGAATTCCCCTTTAGGCCCTTGTCTTAAACAGGTCTGGTATAGTATGTCTGTAGCGTTAGTCCAGTGACCCACATCTTTACATTGGTGGACACCTCTAGCACACTGACTCAGTTATAGAGAGAGGGATGGAGAAGTCCCATAAAATAACTAGAACAAGTGAGATGTCCTAGAAAAGTGGAAAACATATTCTCACTTCTATACAGAACAGGGGCAGAGGGAGATAAATGTCCCAAATAAAGGATCAAATACTTGATGAGAATTAAGTATTTACTGTCAAATACAAGTCATTCTTGGTAGAATTATCTACACATTTTATCCAACGACTTTAGAGTGAAAATGTAACAACTGAATATGCCACCATAAAGCCAATGTAGCATATCACTGTTGATCTTCATGTGATGAACCTGATCTCGAGTATCAACCTATGTAAAGTACTCAAACATTGATTGTTATATCTTGTTCACTGAAAAAATACATTTTGACCCCATTTTTCTCTAATCTATGTCCCAGTTCTATATTCGGTCATGTACTGTATATACACTGGAAACACCATTTCTGAACCTATTAATACCCATGATTTCCTACTAATGCATAATGCAGATATGCATAATGCAGATATGCATAGGAGTGTTTGAATTGCTCTGAGACTGAGCTTTCCCTCTGGGTCTTAGGGGATGTCCGAATTGCCAAGAGATTCAGAAATGTGCCCAAGGCATAGTTCAACCCAATTACATAAGTCTATGATTCCAACTAATTAGCAGAAATTAGTGAGCAAAGGGGTTGTGGTTTAACCCTTAAATGAGGTTGCGCTGAAGGGTTATTATAGCTTCAGAAAAAGTTATTGGGCCAACATACTGTAATAAACCTGGGTGTACACAATAGTGCTGTTTTAAGTTGCCAGACTTCATGAAATATAACATCTATGTATATAAAATTAAGACAAAAACAAAACGGTTGTTTGGAATGATTAATTAGCTTAATGTTTCATCCACTTAATTATTGATTGAACTTGCAAGACAAGTGCATTGTTATTATTGTAATGACTTGGAATGATGGATTAGTTTTAGTTGAATACAGAGGCTGGTGGAGGAAACTGTAGGAGGACAAGCTCATTGTAATGGAATCAATGGAATGGTACCAAACACATCAAACATATGGAAACAACGTGTTTGAGTCCATTCCATTGATACCATTCCAGCCATTAGAATGAGCCTGTTCTCCTATAGCTCCTCCCACCAGCCTCCTCTGGTTGAATGCATTCGTCCATATTTATTTATTATCCATCAATAAGCCCCACCCCATCGTTAAGCCCCGCCTTAGAGGTATTGAGTGGGATACAAGGGAGCAGCAGTCTGTCAGACATTGCAGTGGCCATCACTTCTCCAGTGAACAAGTGAATTCTGAATTTGCATCCTATCAGGTAAGGTTCTCAAGTTTTCTAGACATTCACTTTTCATTTCAGCAAGCTTTAGTAAACATGATAGATAATATGATATTTAGAAATGTTCAACTATATGTAATGAGTGGGACCCAGATATGCTATTAAATGAATGATTTTGATGTTTTATTTGGAAAACTAAAGATGTTTTTAATTTACTAAACCAATATAAAGGAGTGGACTGGAGTTACATGATAGGTCAATGCATGGTAGGTAAACATTTTTACTGGCTATTGTTGTATTTTTCCTCGGTTATTGCAGACAGTGGGGTGGTCGGGGTTTACATGGTGATTTGCCAAACCCAATATCAAGGGATGTGATATGAATGCACAAATCAACAAGATCCCTGTAGTCAGCACTGCTGCATCAGCAAGTGGGAAGCGTGATTAGTGGCCTTCTGCTTTCAATAAACAGTAGTCATACAGTAGAAATATATATATAGCCTCTCTGTGAATGATACAGTTGAAGTTGGAAGTTTACATACACCTTATCCAAATACATTTAAAATCAGTTTTTCACAATTCCTGACATTTAATCAGAGTAAAACTGTCCTGTCTTAGGTCAGTTAGGATCACCACTTAATTTTAAGAATGCAAAATGTCAGAATAATAGTAGAGAGAATTATTTATTTCAGCTTTTATTTATTTCACATTCCCAGTGGGTCAGAAGTTTACATACACTCAATTAGTTTTTGGTAGCATTGCCTTTAAATTGTTTTACTTGGATCAAACATTTCGTGTAGCCTTCCACAATAAGTTGGGTGAATTTTGGCCCATTCCTCCTGACAAATCTGGTGTAACTGAGTCAGGTTTGTAGGCATCACAAGAGCTTTTTCAGTTCTGCCCACAAATTTTCTATAGGATTGAGGTCAGGGCTTTGTGATGGCCACTCTAATACCTTGACTTTATTGTCCTTAACCATTTTTCCATACCTTTGGAAGTATGCTATTGGCCAATGTCCACCTGGAAGACCCATTTGCGACCAAGCTTTAACTTCCTTACTGATGTCTTAAGACGTTTCTTCAATATAGCCACATCCTTTTCCTTCCTCATGCTGCCATCCATTTTGTGAAGTGCACCAGTCCCTCCTGCAGCAAAGCACCCCCACAACATGATGCTGCCACCCCATGCTTCACAGTTGGGATGGTGTTCTTTGGATTTTTCCTCCAAACATAACAATGGTCATTATGGCCAAGCAGTTATATTTTTGTTTCATCAGACCAGAGGGAGGACATTGCTACAAAAAGTATGATCTTTGTCCCCATGTGCAGTTGCAAACCGTAATCTGGCTTTTTATGGCGGTGTTGGAGAATTGGTTTCTTCCTTACTGAGCGGCCTCTCAGGTTATGTCGATATAGGACTCGTTTTACTGTGGATATAGATACTTTTGTACCCGTTTCCTCCAGCATCTTCACAAGGTCCTTTGCTGTTGTTCTGGTTGATTTGCACTTTTTGCACCAAAGTACGTTCATCTCTAGGACACGGAACACGTCTCCTTCCTGAGGGGTATGACGGCTGTGTGGTCCCATGGTGTTTAAAACTTGCATACTATTGTTTGTACAGATGAACGTGGTACTGTCAGGTGTTTGGAAATTGCTCCCAAGGATGAACCAGACTTGTGGAGGTCTACCATTTTTTTCTGAGCTCTTGGCTGATTTCTTTGGATTTCCCCATAATGTCAAGCAAGGAGGCACTGAGTTTGAAGGTAGGCCTTGAAATACATCCACAGGTATACCTCCAATTGACTCAAATTATGTCAATTAGCCTATCAGAAGCTTCTAAAGCCATGACATCATTTTCTGGAATTTTCCAAGCTGTTTAAAGGCACAGTCAACTTAGTGTATGTAAACTTCTGACCCACTGGAATTGTGATACAGTGAATTATAAGTGAAATAATCTGTCTGTAAACAATTGTTGGAAAAATTACTTGTGTCATGCACAAAGTAGATGTCCTAACTGACTTGCCAAAACTACAGTTTGTTAACAAGAAACTTGTGGAGTGGTTGAAAAATGAGTTTCACTTGACTCCAAGTGTATGTTAACTTCCGACTTCAACTTTATGTATTACTACATCATCATTTTTTATTTCACTTGCCAATTTGATATTGCTATTACAGCTACACAGAACCAGGGTAATATATCTGAAAAAGCTCTGGTTTAGACTGACAAAATTCCCCTCACCTTTCTTGTATCTCCTGGGATATTTGTCAGTAGCGCCCACCTCAACAGTGACCACATGCCGAAGGTTGTCTGGATTACTGAGTTGTTGGCTGAGAAAGTTGTATATTTCAGCTCTGACTGTGCCTCTTAGCTATACTTTAGAGTGTGGGAAAGAGAGAGGGAGTTGAGAGGAATACATTTTGGGGGAATGAAAATGCTTGAAGAGATTGAAAACAAGCAAGCAACAATCGATAAGGGAAATGTGTTGGTATCTATTTCGGACAAAGAAGCTGGACAGATTTCTCCTTTGGTTGTCATCATTGGCATCAAGTCATTCTTATATTTAAAAAATGTTATTTAACTAGGCAAGTCCGTTTAAAAACAAATTCTTATTTACAATATCGGCCAAACCCGGATGATGCTGGGCCAATTGTGCACCGCCCTATGGGACTCCTAATCACGGTCGGTTGTGATACAGCCTGTGTAGTCCTTGACTTTTTCTTATTAAATAGCTATTTTTGGTTGTTTATGAGACCCAAACAGAGAAAATGTAAATTATTCCGGACATAAAGACTTGCATGGCCCCTTGTTTGGTGGTCTGCATAGTCAGCACAGAGGTCCACATATTCCTAATCCCAGTTGACAATATGCCAACAAGGACAGAGAGATATGACCTTACTGTTGATGTATTTCTCTAGCTAAATATTTCCCCGAGTGAATATTGATCAATATAAACCAGAAAATATGTGCACAACCTGATATCCCTATGCAGGTTGTGTGATCGACCATCTCTCAGGATGACGCACCAGTTCCCAGCCCTCTCCAGTGGTCAGAAGCAGGAGCTCCAGGAGATTGCCCTTCGTATCGTCACTCCAGGGAAGGGCATCCTGGCTGCAGATGAGTCTGTTGGTTAGTAGGGAGCTCTGTATGTTCTCTCTGCACTGGAAAACAGTTAGAATGGAAATGATTACGTAACAATCTACATTAATGTATGGTATTAACAATAACAGTGGGACATACTTTCAAGAAATCAGACAAAGTTAATTTCCAGTGATGCTTGCCAGAATCCTCTACAAAGCAGTGGTACAGGATGGTATCCAATAGATTATTCAGTTTTTATAAATGTAGGTTTACCAGAGTGTGAACATCTTTGTTTCTAATGTTCCTGGAAACAGGCAGCATGGCAAAGCGCCTTAACCAGATAGGGGTTGAAAACACTGAGGAGAACCGCAGGCAGTACCGCCAGATCCTCTTCAGGGCTGACGACCGCATCAACAGCTGCATCGGAGGAGTCATCTTCTTCCATGAGACGCTGTACCAGCACGCTGATGATGGCACGCCCTTTGTCAAGATGATCAAGGACAGGGGCATCACTGTGGGAATCAAGGTACTGTACGAGCAAAGCGGTCGAAGGGGCCAATGGTGATATCTGAAGTATGTTTTATGTCTCTGGTCTTTAGCTTGGGCAAGAATACCTCTCAACCCTACTTCTACTGTATATAACATTATCGAGGGAAGGAATGAGAATGTAGAACATAAGGCTACTTGATATGCTCCAATAGACAGTTCCAGGAAGGGAACAGGTTTCAACATTACGGAGGCCAAAAGGTAGCACAGATCCACTCGGATCAGGAGTTCTACCCCTAATGGGGTAGATGGTGCGGTGCTATGGGTAGAATGGCTGCTATTAATATCAACACCATCTGGATGAAAATAAGCTGGCTTTAAGACATGGAGAAGATCAGTGTGAAGGGGAGGGATTCTTATTTTTGATCTGCTTTATCTTTTTCTTCAGGTTGACAAGGGTGTTGTCCCCTTGGCAGGTACCAATGGAGAATCTACCACTCAGGGTAGGGCTAAGACCCCTTGGGTTCTAGTCAATCTGATCATCATAACTATCTGAATTTGACAGTTACAAAATGTCTGCCACTCATTGGTGAATCCCAATCCTTACCAGCCTTCTTAATTTCTTTTTCATCCTATAGGACTGGATGGGCTCTCAGAACGCTGTGTTCAGTATAAGAAGGATGGGGCAAACTTTGCTAAGTGGCGCTGTGTGTTCAAGATCAGTGAGACCACCCCCTCTAAACTGTCCATTGAAGAGAATGCAAATGTCCTGGCTCGATATTCAAGCATTTGCCAGCAGGTAAGGACTCCACAAATGCAGTTTAAAGGCACAATATCAGGTATGATGAAATATCATAATTTCAGGAGGTAACATCAGCAACGCCTTCTAATCATGCGGATTGTGTCATTTTTCTTTCACCCAGCATGGGATTGTGCCTATTGTGGAGCCAGAGATTTTGTCTGATGGAGATCATGATCTGAGGCGTTGTCAGTATGTCACAGAGAAGGTGGGACCGTACCCCAACTCTTAACCTGTTAGTATGTAAACGTATTTCTAACATTGCCAGTTTATCATGTTCCATGTGTTCCCCATGTTGTGCAGGTCCTAGCTGCATTGTACAAGGCCATGTCTGACCATCATGTGTACCTGGAGGGCACTCTGCTCAAGCCCAATATGGCCACTCCTGGCCACAGCTGCCCCACCAAATACAGCGCAGAGGAGGTCGCCATGGCAACGGTTACAGCCTTGCGCCGCACCGTCCCTCCTGCTGTCACAGGTAAGGTCATAGGCCATTGACCAGTTATATTGCCTCTGACTCTCAATGAAGCTCAGAAAGAGAGTACATGCAATACCCGTGTCAGATTCAGTCACTATACCAGTGATTTGGCAATATGAACATATTCATTTATTGGCAGTTTGTAAAGCACTTATGGTGCTGATAGAAATCCATTAACTGTTTACTCACAGCGATTTTTATTTATTTTCTGTGTGTGCAGGAGTAACGTTCCTTTCTGGGGGTCAGAGTGAAGAGGAGGCCTCTGTCCACCTGAATGCCATCAACAACTGCTCCCTGGTGAAGCCCTGGGCCCTCACCTTCTCGTACGGCCGAGCCCTTCAGGTCTCCGCTCTCAAAACCTGGCGTGGACATAAAGAGAATGAGAGCGCTGCCACTGAGCAGTTTATCAAGAGAGCAGAGGCATGTACATCACTTTGTTTTCAGCCTCATGATCAACCTGGCTTTCATCTTTTAGCACTTAGTGTTGTTGAGGAACATATATATATATATATATTTTTTGCATTTCACCATTTTCCGTGTGGAACGGTCATCTGAGGAAGTGATCTATGTATTCAGCTGACATGAAGTGAGTTTCACCCCTAACAGTGTTTGTGTGTTTGCCCCTCATACCCCCATCCCCTTTCTCTCACTATCAGGTGAATGGCTTGGCCTGTCAGGGGAAGTACACTGGTGGCGGGGACAGTGAATCTGACCAGATCTATGTGGCCAATCATGCATACTGAAGAGCCAGTGATGCCTCACATTACAGCTTTGGCTAACCAATAAGATCGTCCACTGTCACTGCTATACCAATGGCCAATCGCAGGCATGTGCTGTCTACAATATGTATTCTAGGAGTTATAATATAGTTACTTGAGTGTACACACTTGTTATTAAAAAAATGTGCACATTGGTGGACCCACTAGATGTAAGGGTCTAATGAAATTAGTCATTAACGGATGTCCTTTGATTAGACACTTTCAACAATATTATTGTAACCTTTGAGATGACAACATGTTCTTGTGGTAGTAGCAAAATGAAACCTAACTGATGTTTGGTTGTTTCATTATTTATTTTGATGAGATCCAGAATCAACTTTTGCCATGTAAAGCCACTTTCCAAACTGCCGCACTAAGCATTAGATAGGGTGTGTGGTGTAGGCCTATTGTGTGTGACGAGAATGGAGAATTCTAGCTTTCTTGAAAAGACCATATTGCCATTCCAAATTCTGGATTAATGATGGGATATGTGTGTCTAAACAAAATAGCTGTATGAAGATACTATTTTGTAGAAATTGTGTGTGTGTTCTTGCATAGAGGCAGAAAGTTCCAAAGACGTGGTTTTGGATGAACTAATGGACAGCTGGACTTACAGTAAATAGTGTTGTTGGAAAAATGTTATTTTTGTGACTTAGCTAAGTATTGTTCTCTATGCAACCGATTATCAAATACTGTAGTGCAAAAGTAATAACAATAAATTGTGTTGAGTTGAAACAATCTGGTAATTCTGGTTTTATTTCTCATAAATTAATCTTGGTTAAACCAGTATTAAAATATCCCATAATTTGGTCAGATGCCCATGCTCCATAGTCTGTCCATGAAGACTAGGCCTACTCACAAATATATATATATTTTTTAACTGCACCAAAGAGTAGGCCTACCTACACATTGCATGATTTGTACATTATTTTCTACAGTAGTCAAACTCTGATAATGTTATACAGTTCTTGATTTTTAACAGAATTCTTAGTTAATGTATCCTCACCCATAAACTAGTAGGCTACTTGTAGCTTGTCATCTGATTTGCTTTCCCATACCATGGTCCATGGCGCCATCTACTGGCTTAAGAGTAGTTGACGATGATATATTAGGGTGTTTTCACAGTCCTCTTTAAAAAGAACGCATCTCAGTCCTCTTTAGGGTGAACAAAAAAAAGCAAAAGAACTAATTTATTTTTGTATTCACACTGCCCTTGCCTCTGAATGAGGACTAAACTATTTGCCTGTTCACTTCACCTATTTTGTGGACTGAGTCCTCTTTGCATAAACATTATGTTTAGAAAGGAACCAAGGTATTTTTCCAACATGCACTCTGGGTTTTTACAAAGTGCAGGACAAGCCATTCAATCAGAATGTGTTCACCTATTTTGTGGACTGAGTCCTCTTTGCATAAACATTATGTTTAGAAAGGAACCAAGGTATTTTTCCAACATGCACTCTGGGTTTTTACAAAGTGCAGGACAAGCCATTCAATCAGAATGTGTTATCCGACAGCTAGATATACCTACTTATATTTTGGAAGCTAATAGATTGCATTTCATTAAAATATGGGACATATTAATTGTAATCAGAAGATACTATTAACATGTACATTTAATTGCTAACAGAATAAATAGCAACCGAATAACTGCAGAATAAACAATGCTGTAATTGAAAATTGTACACCCAATGTAGGCTACTGCCCCTTTAAGAGCTAGAATACTGTGTATAGACTTTTCTTTTTTTTCTACTGTGTCATTGACTTGTTTATTGTGTTATTGGCTTGTTTATTGTTTACTCTATGTGTGTTGTCTGTGTCACACTGCTTTGCTTTATCTTGGCCAGGTCACAGTTGTAAATGAGAACGTGTTCTCAACTAGCCTTCCTGGTTAAATAAAGGTGAAATTTTAAAAAATGGATTATGTACCCAACGTTGTGATTCTCACCAAATAGATTGTCTTCACACACTTTTCAAACCCCCCAATCAATAAACTGTTGATTAAGCTATCTTAGCCTATAGATCAAATTTTGCAAACAAATCATATAAACTAAAAACTCCACACATTCAACATCTCTCTTGTGGCACCAATGTGAGTGTGTGGGCAAGGGAAACTGTTGCAGTAGCCTAGTGTGTGGTGCGGGAATATTGACAAACGAACCTGAGTTTTGTGTTCACATTTTCCCCCCAAAATTGGAACCCGATCGCGGAATTCAAGCGAACGCTTAGTTCGTTTCGCTTTTGGGGCCTTTGATGGGTCTGAGTTCCTTTGGAGTGTTCACACTGCACAGAAAATTAAGCGCACCGCACTGAGTTCACAAACATTCGTTAAAAGGGTCGGGACCAAGCGTTAAACATTAGGAAGGTCCTCATTCTTCTTGAGGTCGTTATTCATAAACAATGTATGTGTGTATATACTTTGTAAATGCAATAGTATTGGTGTAGGCCAGCCTATAATAATAGGTTGCTGGCCACTACTCATAAAGACAATTGATAAATTATGACGATTTAAAATTACAAGGCGATAATGGCTAAACAATAACAATCGAATAATCTGCTCACCTGAAAACCTTCTTAGCTGAAATTATTCGCGTAATTATACCAATACCCCACACCTGTGTTTATTAATTTAACATTTATTCTATCAGGGAGGCATACTGACACCCAGGTCTCTTTTACAGATGAGCCCTGTGGACTATTTTGTTTGGCGGAGGTAGGCATTTCTAGAGTTCTCTACTGGGCACATTTCCGGTATTCATGAATGCCCTCGCGAAGAAGCGCGGTTCTGCACCGGGAGAAGTGTAGCGAGCTAGTAGACAGCTTTAAGCGCCATTGATACTTTATTTCGTGTTTATGCACTATACTCATATGGTTTTCTAATCTGTTGTGATCTTACTTGAATACAGTTTTGAGAACTCGCTTTTTATTTCAACTTAACGCTAAAATAAACTAGCTAACGTTAGCGATTATGTCGGGAGGCGTCGTGCGAGGCCCTGCAGGAAATAACGATTGTCGTATTTACGTCGGAAATCTACCCCCTGATATTCGCACCAAAGATGTCGAGGACGTGTTTTACAAATACGGAGCGATTCGCGACATCGACTTGAAAAATCGGAGAGGAGGACCTCCTTTTGCCTTTATCGAATTTGAAGATCCCAGGTAGCTAAAGGCTAGCTTGTTAGCAACTCGTGCACTGCTCTAACGTTACTCTACTTTAACTTGAATGTCTATGCTCGTCGACTTAGTTTGCACATGTAACTAACGTTAACGTAACTAGCCATTTTCGTTTTAAGAATGTAACGTTAATTGGCTTGACCGCTGGTTTCGTCTCTTTCTGCAGTGGCACATTGTGAAGTTGTCTTTGTTTGTGGCTAGCCAACTAAACGCCACGAGTTAAATTGTTGAGTTTAGCCGGCTAATGAGTTAGGCCACGGGGTACTGTGTGGACGATTGTTTAACTAACATTTTCTATCACTTTTTCAGGGATGCCGACGATGCAGTGTACGGACGAGACGGCTATGACTACGACGGTTATCGGCTGCGAGTTGAATTCCCTCGGAGCGGCAGGGGTGGGGGGAGAGGCGGCTTTGGTGGTGGTGGAGGGGTTGGTGGCGCCCCTAGAGGCAGATACGGGCCGCCATCCAGACGCTCCGAGTACAGGGTCATTGTCTCAGGTGAGTTGTGTAACTAGGTTGGAGACTTACGGTTGTTGAGGTCTCATTTTCAAGTGATCGAAAAGGGTCGCCCCTGGTCAATGATGGCACAGAATCATCTGTCTGGAGACTTAATTTCAACACGCTCTGTCAATACCTCAAGATAGGGTTGTCATATTCTAATGACATTTTCAGGGCTGATGTAGAACAGAGTAGATACAAAAACTGTGATATTATGCAAATGAGGCAGTATGGAATACATACTTACAATAACTTAAGACTAATAGTTTTACGGTAGGGTTGTCATATGAACAAATCTTCGTGCTTTGTGAAAAACAGCGTATGCAACAATTTACTTTTGACTTTATGCAAATTAGCTACTTAATATGCTAATTCTTGTGTACAGAAGAAAATGACAGCATAGCATGTTAAACCCATTAATTTAAAGTATCAATCTTATGCAACGGTACCAAATGTAACACTAATTTGAGTGTCCCAGATTTACTTCTAGTCAGGCATTCTGGAACATAGGAGGGGAAGGAAAGACGTACCTTTACTTCCGCCCAAGGACGTCTGATGACTGTAAAACGCCCTCAAGACTTTCCCGTACTTGTTTGCAATACAATTTCACATCGATCTTACTCTGGTAGTGAGGAATGCAAATATGAACACTAATTTCACAGGTTTCATAAATGCTGTCCCACAGCATAGCACCACAGTCAAATAATTGCTAGAAAATATTCATGAAATCACAAATGCAATATTGCAAAACACAGCTTAGCCTTTTGTTAATCCACCCGTTGTCTCAGATTTTGAAATTATGCTTTACAGTGAACGCAATACAAGCATTTGTGTAGCATCAGGCAACTTGGTCACGAAAATCAGAAGAGCAATCAAATGAATCGTTTACCTTTGATCTTCGGATGTTTTCACTCCATAAAGATATTTTTTATGCCCTAATACCTCCGTTAGTTTGGTGCGTTATGCCCAGGAATCCACCGGAAAGAGCAGTCACGACAACGCAGACACAAATTCCAAATGATATCTATAATGTCCACATTTTTATTTATTTTTACCTTTTATTTTACTAGGCAAGTCGGTTAAGAACAAATTCTTATTTTCAATGACGGCCTAGGAACAGTGGGTTAACTGCCTGTTCAGGGGCAGAACGACAGATTTGTACCTTGTCAGCTCAGGGATTTGAACTTGCAACCTTTCGGTTACTAGTCCAACGCTCTAACCACTAGGTTACCCTGCCGCCCCTAAAACATGTCAAATGTTTTTTATAATCAAACCTCGGTGTTTTTCAAATATCTATTCGATAATATATCAACCGGGACAGTTGGCTTTTCACTAGGACCGCCTTTCTCTTTAACGCACAACTCGCTGAGCTCCCACCTATCCACTTACGCAATGTGGTCATTCACGCTCATTCTTCAAAATAACAGCCTGAAACTATATCTGAAGACTGACACCTCCAGGAAGCGATAGGAAAAGGAATGTGGTTGATATCCCTTTAAATGGAGCAATGGGAGGCTATGGAACATAGTTTTCAAAATAGAAGCCACTTCCTGGTTTGATTTTTTTTCTTCTGGGTTTTGCCTGCAATATCAGTTCTGTTATACTCGCAGACAATATTGACAGTTTTGTAAACTTTAGCGTTTTCTATCATAATCTGTCTAGCATCTGGTCCTGAGAAATAGGCCATTTACTTTGGGAATGTTATTTTTCCAAACATAAAAATAGTGCCCCGAGCTTCAAGAGGTTTAACAGGCACCGCATTGATTAAATGCAACGCAGGACAAGCTAGTTTTAAACTAGTAATATCATCAACTATGTGTAGTTAACTAGTGATTATGTTAAGATGGATTGTTTTTTTATAAGTTAAGTAGCTAGCTAGCATTAAACTTATTCCTTGCTGCACTCGCGTAACAGTTGGTCAGCCTCCCATGACGTCTCCTTGTGGATTGCAATATAATCGGCGTCCAAAAATGCCGGTTACCAATAGTTATGCACATTTGAAATCGGTCCAAATTAATCGGCATGCCGATTTAATCGGTCAACCTCTAGTTGATATACAGTGGGGCAAAGTATTTAGTCAGCCACCAATTGTGCAAGTTCTCCCACTTAAAAAGATGAGACCTGTAATTTTCATCATAGGTACTTGCACTATGACAGACAAAATGAGGAAAAAACTCTGTGGGATTTTTAATTAATTTATTTGCAAATTATGGTGGAAAATAAGTATTTGGTCAATAACAAAAGTTTATCAATACTTTGTTATATACCCTTTGTTGGTAATGGCAGAGGTGAGGACTTACAGATATGTTTGACAAGGTTTTCACACACTGTTGCTGGTATTTTGGCCCATTCCTCCATGCAGATCTCCTCTAGAGCAGTGATGTTTTGGGGCTGTTGCTGGGCAACACGGACTTTCAACTCCCTCCAAAGATGTTCTGTGGGTTAAGATCTGGAGACTGACTAGGCCACTCCAGGACCTTGACATGCTTCTTACGAAGCCACCCCTTCGTTGCCCGGGTGGTGTGTTTGGGATCATTGTCATGCTGAAAGACCCAGCAACGTTTCATCTTCAATGCCCTTGCTGATGGAATGAGGTTTTCACTCAAAATCTCACGATACATGGCCCCATTCATTCTTTCCTTTACACGGATCAGTCGTCCTGGTCCTTTTGCAGAAAAACAGCCCCAAAGCATGATGTTTCCACCCCTATGCTTCACAGTAGGTATGGTGTTCTTTGGATGCAACTCGGCATTCTTTGTCCTCCAAACACGGCGAGTTTAGTTTTTACAAAAAAGTTATATTTTGGTGTCATATGGTCAGATGAAATTCTCCCAATTTTCTTCTGGATCATCCAAATGCTCTCTAGCAAACTTCAGATGGGCCTGGACATGGACTGGCTTAAGCAGGGGGACGCGTCTGGCACTGCAGGATTTGAGTCCCTGGCGGCGTAGTGTGTTAGTGATGGTAGGTCCCAGCTCTCTGCAGGTCATTCACTAGGTCCCCCCCGTGTGGTTCTGGGGTTTTTGCTCACCGTTCTTGTGATCATTTTGACCCCACGGGGTGAGATCTTGCGTGGTGCCCCAGATCGAGGGAGATTATCAGTGGTCTTGTATGTCTTCCATTTCCTAATAATTGCTCCCACAGTTGATTTCTTCAAACCAAGCTGCTTACCTTTTGCAGATTCAGTCTTCCCAGTCTGGTGCAGGTCTACAATTTTGTTTCTGGTGTCCTTTGACAGCTCTTTGGTCTTGGCCATAGTGGAGTTTGGAGTGTGACTGAGGTTGTGGACAGGTGT
This sequence comes from Oncorhynchus masou masou, assembly GCF_036934945.1. Lineage (NCBI taxonomy): Eukaryota > Metazoa > Chordata > Actinopteri > Salmoniformes > Salmonidae > Oncorhynchus > Oncorhynchus masou. The sequence goes on along the minus strand of NC_088224.1, from coordinate 68,597,731 downwards.
CTTTTTATACTGATAACAAGTTCAAACGGGTGCCATTAATACAGTTAACGAGTGGAGGACAGAGGAGCCTCTCGAAGAAGTTACAGGTCTGTGAGAGCCAGAAATCTTGCTTGTTTGAAGGTGACCAAATACTTATTTTCCACGATAATTTGCAAATAAATTCATTAAAAATCCTACAATGTGATTTTCTGGATTTCCCCCCCCCCCCCCTCCTCATTTTGTCTGTCATAGTTGAAGTGTACCTATTGTGAAAATTACAGGCGTCTCATCTTTAAGTGGGAGAACTTGCACAATTGGTGGCTGACTAAATACTTTTTTGCTTGTTGCACTGCATGCCATCACGTTGACCTACTGTGGAAACGGTAACTTACCAGTCTTTAATATTTCACCAACACTGTGCTGGTGGTCTTCTGTATTTCACTAACAGATGGACTCCCTGTGTTAACATAGCAGGTGTAAAGTAATCGCCTGAAACTCGGTCCCCTACATACTGGGCTGCATTCAGTATGACCAGTTGAAAAACTGGGAGGGGTTGGGGAACGCTGTGAACATGGCCACTGCCCTTTTTAAATACTTGCCATACCCAGCAAACGTAACTTAGTTCAAGAATGCATCAAACGTCGAAGTGAACTGTACGCACCTCGGGTCTTGGCGAGATGGAAAATACACTGTTGGGCAGACCTCTTCTGCACTGTTCAACCAATCCAGTAAATGTGGAGTCGGAGTTAAGATGGAGTATCGCTGGAACATCCGGTTTTTGGGTACTCGGCAGAGGCTGATTGGCTAGTTACTTTTTCACGGACGGAAGCGGTGGTCTTTTGGTCTGCTAAATATTGATAGTTAATTCATATCCATGTCTTCTACATTAGTTCATTGTTTCTGGTGGGTAGAACCAGCCTGGTTTAGTTAATCTCTGTGCAGATTCTGAATTATACTGCTATGCCACAGATCTATTGAGCAAATTTGTACCATTGAGCAAAGTGTTGAAAGTTATCACAGAGTAAAACATAACTAATTTATATGCTCTTCTCTCCAAAGGGCTTCCCCAGAGTGGCAGCTGGCAGGACCTCAAGGATCACATGCGTGAGGCTGGGGATGTATGTTATGCTGACGTTTTCAGGGATGGAACTGGGGTTGTGGAGTTTGTGCGCAAAGAAGACATGACCTACGCTGTTCGAAAGCTGGATAACACCAAATTCCGATCACACGAGGTATGCTTTCAGGTTTGATTGGTGGTTCATGGATTTGATTGTAAGGATATGATTCTATTTTTGATAACTAAAGTGACTAATAACACTTGAATCTTTCCCCTCAACCTTTCCCCACTTTCAATCCAGTGACTACTTGTGCAGCCTTTCAAGAACTGAAGGCTTGTTTTGATGCAATGGAAGGAACCGTTTGAGGTGGAAATGCTTTTCGTTTCAACGTCCAGTTCTTTTTGTGTGTCTACCAGGGAGAGACCGCTTACGTTCGCGTGAAAGTAGATGGTCCCCGCAGCCCGAGTTATGGAAGATCCCGTTCCAGGAGCCGCAGTCGAAGCAGGAGCCGCAGCGCAGCCAGTCGCAGCCGCAGCAACTCTCGCAGTGGTGGTTCCCGTGGTGGCAGAGGATCTCCTCGCTACTCTCCACGCCATAGCCGCTCTCGCTCCCGTTCCTAAACTCTGTTGCCCTTTTGGTGGATCCCCTGTAAACAGTTCCCCTCTCCACTTGTTTTTACCCCCTTTTGAGTTTTTCCAGAAGTCAACTATAGATTTGAATTTTTGCATTGCATCTCCTGATGTCCTAGTGGAAGGTCTTGGTATGTAGGTGTATCACCTTTCTTCCCTCCCCTGACCCTCCCTACTTTAGTCCTTTTGTTTTGATCCCTTTCAATTCATTTTGATTTACCTATTGTCTGTCCTCAATTTTTGCAACACTTGAAACCCGGTTGTTCTTTTTAATAAGATCAATGTTTTTGTAAGTGTTGGAAAATTGAGATGTACTTTTTCATGGGATGGCGGGAGTTCATTGCTAAACTGTTTTACCCTTGTGTCTTCCTTTAGACATCTGAAGATAAGGATTAAAGAGTGATTTGGAATAAAAGTTGTGGAGCACATTTCATTTGTTTGATCAGGATAGGACATCTTAGGAGGAGTCAGGTCGAGGCAATGGTATGCTTTAGTATTGATTATTTGCATTTATCGATAAAATGGTTGCTACAAGATGCATGATTGTCTCTTGAATGTAGCATAATTTTCTATATCATATATACTTATTGTTTGGCAACCTTTTTTAAGCACTGATAAACAGTGCATGTATTTGGTTTTGTGCCAGGACAAATGTCCTTAGGTGTACCTTTTTAACTTTAATGTTACATAGGAACCCTTTATCTTTTATAGATGCTGGTTTAATTAGACAGGGGCTCTGGGCTTGTTTCAGCTCAAACATTGAGAAATATCAACAACAAAAAAAACATCTAAAGAGAATTTGGTGCTTAAGACTTCTTTTTTTTTAATTGATCATTAGTAGTGACATGTCATGAGTGCACAATATAAGAAGTGGGCTGGGCCCAAATCAGACATGATTCTAATGGTTTCCCTCTGATTTTTTTCCTGGTATTTCAAGGTTTTGATTGGAGGAGTGGCTCAGTGGATCCCAATCCTTGGAGCCGGATCAGAGGAGCGTTTAGGGAAGGGATAGGCAAGGATGGATGCTTGGAGACGGATCAGAGGAGCGTTTAGGGAAGGAATAGGCAAGAATGGATGCTTGGAACGGGATCCATTTTCCAGGAATCAAATCAATTGAACTAATTAAGGAATCCTAGATGCAACTTTTTGAATGGCCCAGTTTATTTCAATTTTTGAGCGGTAAATATGCGCAGAGTCAAAGGATAAGGATTATTTACGTTTTTGGAGTAAGAAAAGGAAACTGAGGACCAGGAAGTTGGATCAAAGGATGCAAGGAGTCTGGTAAATAAGGCATTAAAATGTGGGATGGTTGGGGATTATATTTAGTATAGTTAGTCTGTCTTTATTACTTAAATTTACTTTACTCTTTCAGTTTAGCATTTTCAATAAAATCCTGAAAAGACATACCTGGTTTTTAGTTTTTTTTCTTTTGAATGTTTAAGCTGATCTTCATGGCCCTATGATGTAATAAGAGAAGATACATGCTTATTTGTAGAACTAATTGAAAACCCCAGTAAAACATCTGCTCTAATATATTACATTTTACACCGTGGGGCAGTTTCCCGGACACAGATTAATTTTAGTCCAGGACAACTATTTCAATGGAGATTCATAATTTACTGTATGTTTTAGTCCAGGACTAGGTTTAATCAAGAAATAACTGAATATAAACTCTGAAATAAGTGATTACAGCCTGTTAAGAGTTGTATGCGGTGGTGAGAATGTCATTCCAAGCAGATGTTTACATCTCATAGACAAAGTCCAGTAAAAACATGGATTATATTTTTATAAGATTAATATCAGCCTATATAATCTCTCATACATTCATTGGTGCTGATATCAATAAACTAACACATCGAGCATAATAAATACTCCGTTAACAGCTGAGTTTGCCAGGAGGCCTTCTCTACGTACCTCGCCGTGTATTGTTAACGATGCATTGTGGGATGAAATAAGATGCTGGCAGAGAAGAGCTGCTAGAAAATGCTCAAAACACAAGAAGAGGTGGTAGCTCAGCCAATGGCAGGGTAAGTTGTGTAGGGCGGGGGAGGTATTTTACGAGGGCAGTTTCCCCACATTTGAGTAAATCTTGTAAAATAATTTGTCGCAGCACGATCCATCAAGTAAGCAAAGCTTGATATCCACTAAGGGGAATTACCTGATTACGAAGGGGATAGTATCAGCATCTCCTAAATAAGGTGAGCGACAATGTTTAGTAGCCTGCACGCACTCACACTCGACTTGCATGGATGGTGGTGATTCAGGTTGTCTAATTGAGGCGAAGTTTCTCGTACAAGGTAGCCTACTTTCTATTGTGAATTTAAATCGAAATAATGAACTAATGCGCAATCACTACCACCTGCAGGCTATTGGCACGAATCCGATCACCCTTGGACCCGTTAAATCATCCATAATTTAAAGGAATGATATGTCGAAATTAAACTAATAGTTCATGTATCTGGATGTTTGAACTAGACTAGAATTGTGCATTTCGGGGGACAGATTCCTAATTTTACAAATGTAATGTCGCCATGTGGTTTTTAATTCTACCTGTATCGAGTTTCTTCCGCAACCTATTCGTATTGTACCTTACCAGCACAGGGTCGTAGTCACTCAACGTAATCTGGTGCCGAAATATAGACCAGCTGTTATCCCAGTACAATCGGAAACACTGATAGAACCGCGTTGATTGCAACATTGTATCATAGCTGCACTTGATTGGCCTATCCTTTGATTTTCATGGTAAACCGCACGGTATGGTGAAGACGGGGTAAACCAATCATAGCTGCACGTGTTACCTGTGAATTCCGGCTTTATCACCTCACTAAACTTGTCATTTTGTATCTGTAATTACGTTGGTTTAGACTTGTTTATTTTTGTTGTCCTTGTTTGCAGGCATGACTGACAGGAAGGCAGTAATCAAGAATGCTGACATGTCTGAGGACATGCAGCAGGATGCAGTGGACTGTGCTACCCAGGCCATGGAAAAGTACAATATAGAAAAGGACATTGCAGCCTACATAAAGAAGGTGAGATGTGAATACTGTGTTGTCAGGCCTTTGGCCTGTGTATTCCAATTAGAGTGAAGTCTTCCATGGTGCAAGCTGTTTAAATACGATGACCAGGCTGCAAGATGTGCATGCCATGAGGTCATTATCTTCCTCATGCAGTCATTGATTACTAAAGCCCTGCTTTTTAAATCCCTATAGGAATTTGACAAGAAGTATAACCCTACATGGCATTGCATTGTTGGAAGGAACTTCGGCAGCTACGTCACTCATGAGACAAAGCATTTCATCTACTTCTACTTAGGGCAGGTGGCCATCCTCCTCTTCAAGTCTGGCTGAGTTCTCTTTGAGGCCTGGAGTGCCTCTTCCCAACATGGACTGTAATGCACTGGTGGCTGATGTCACAACTTCCCACACACTTCAAATATTAAAATTAAAACATCCCATGATACACAACTGGCTGTGCGCAACTGCATGGACTAAGATGTACCATATTTAATGTGTATATGTTACAGTAAAAATATTACTTTTCACTAGTTTCCATAAAATGCAACTGGAAGAGATTTTTGTTAATGCTACATTTTGTTATAATTCATTTGTAAATGCTTTAACAGTGGCCTTTGATTGTATAATAAAGGAAAGCTAGAGATTGTAGTTGTGCATCTGCTTTCCCCCAGAGCTGTTTTGTTTTTAGTGACTTCTGTCCTGTCATTTTAAATGTGTTTAGTTGCTCAAGACGTTGACGTACTACAGCAGTTTGTAATACCTGTATATTGCCAGAGGTACAAGTGAGCCTAGCGCAGTGTATTTGGACATGTCGTCCCAGATTTGCAACTGCTGTTATCGATCCTATTATCTCATAATCTTATTTCACGAGCTGGACTGGCATTTTTCTATTGCTATTTGTATTCCAAGCTAGTAGAGTTCCTATGCTAACTTGTTTAGATGCTTGGAGGTTCCATTTGCAGAGGGTTGACACCATCCACACTTGAACCTATTCTGGCTGTGCAACAAAGGACTGAATGTTGGCGTTCAGGTCCTTTTGTAGACTTTCAAATTGTAAGAAAATATTAATCATTTAGTGGTTACATCTTTTTACTGTATTTGCTATGTTGGTTGTTTCTAGTTAAATGCAAATTGCTGTATGATTTGCACAGACGTACCTCTTATTGTTCTCAGTTCATGGGCACCTGAACTCAATTGCACTTCACTAAAGGGATATTTCGGCAATGAGGCCCTAGATCTACTCTCCCAGAGTCCGATTCACTTGATACCATTGTCTGTCCAGTGTGGAGGTAGTTTCGTGAGCTAACGCTAACTAGCGTTGGTGTAATGACTTGAAGTTGCTAGTAGATAACCATAGACTTCCAGTCATCGCGCTAACGGATCAAAGTTATAATTGACTCCCGGCAAGTAGCTAAAGGGCCTCGTTACCAAAATGCTGAAGTGTCCCTTTTAAAGGTGTCCAGTAAACTTGGAAACTTTAATATAGTCAATGTATAATCAAGCCAATGATTAAACGTTTCATTGTATCCTGATCACGTTCAATAGTTTTGTGATTACTTAACCATGTCTTTGACAATGCAGTCAAATGTGTAGCTATTGTTTCAAAACCATGGACAGTTACATTGGGTGGAGCCCACCACATTATTTGGGCAATTGGCCATTAAGATTTAAGTAAGGTTGTTCCTGTTTGGAGGTGTAGCAATGTAGGGACAGATCCGGACAGATATTGGCTGGCAAATTAATCTCAGAGGCAGCATGTTATATACAGTATGTGCTGCTTGGGATCTTTTCAGTACTCGAGTGCAAACACTACGCGACAACCTGAGTGTAGTGTAGTTTATTTCAGCAACTGAGCAGTAATATTGTTTAGGGGAAATATTGATGCAACCAATTAGTATGTTACCCTTCCTAGTTCCAAAGACATTCGTTCTGCATAGAGGTCAATTGGAGGCAAGACTACAGAAGACAAAGTGAAGGACAAGTGACTGATAAATGATTTGTGGGTACAGACCACAAATACTACCCTAGGCTTCACAGGGAAACATACACTGACTGAATCAATGTTCTTGGTTTTTATAGTAGAATTATAGACACGCAAGTGGTTATTATAAAAATGATGTGCCTTTTGATTCTCAGCGTGGTAACCATTCTCCACTCCAGTGGCACATCCTGTTCACTGCACCTCTGAATGTGTGGTCTGTTACCTGACAGCCAGGTGAGGGAAGCATTCAGTAAGGATCTGTCCTGCTAATCTATCCAAGGCTTGAATGACAAAAGAGCTCGATGATGGATGAGATACAGTACATTGAAGTGGGTTGCACCAGACTCAATAGCCTGTGGTTGTACAGTTCTGGAATGCCATGTACTTTAGATCAGGGTTTCCCAAACTCAGTCCTGGAGCACCCACCCACCTGGGTGCATGTTTTTGACCCAGCACTACACAGCTGATTCAAATAAATAAATTGTAAATATTCAAGGAACAGTCCTGAAAAGCAGACAGCCGATAGAGCTAGTTATTCATCACGTGTTAAGCTCAGTCGAATCATAGTGCCATATGCAATATGCAGTACCAGTCAAAAGTTTGGACCCTCATTCAAGGGTTTTTCTTTATTTTTTACTTTTTTTTACATTGTAGAATAATAGTGAAGACATCAAAACTATGAAATAACATTTGGAATCATGTAACCCAAAAAGTGTTAAACAAATCAAAATATATTTTATATTTGAGATTCTTCAAAGTAGCCACCCTTTTCCTTGATGAAAGCTTGGCACACTCTTGGCATTCTCTCAACCAGCTTCATGAGGTAGCCACCTGGAATGCATTTCAATTAACATGAGAGCCTTGCTAAAAGTTAATTTGTGGAAATTTTTTCCTTCTTAATGCATTTGAGCCAATCAGTTGTGTTGTGACAAGGTAGGGCTGGTATACAGAAGATATCCCTATTTGGCACAAGACCAAGTCCATATTATGGCATGAACAGTTCAAATAAGCAAAAGGAAACAAAAGTCCATCATTACTTTAATGCTTGTTGCCTCGTCACTTCACCTCTACCTATCAGTCAGGAAAATTCCAAGTTTCTTGAAGTGCAGTTGCAAAAACCATCAAGCGCTATGGTGAAACTGACTCTCATGAGAACCACCACAGGAAAGTAAGACCCAGAGTTACATCTGCTTCAGAGGATACCTTTATTAGAGTTACCAGCCTCAGAAATTGCAGCCCAAATATATGTTTCACAGAGTTCAAGAAACAGACACATCTCAACGTCAATAGTTCGGAGACTGTGTGAATCAGACCTTTATGGTTGAATTGCTACAAAGAAACCACTACTAAAGGATACCAATAAGAAGAAGAGACTTGCTTGGGCCAAGAAACACGAGCAATGGACATTAGACCGGTGGAAATATTTCCTTTGGTCTGATGAGTCCAAATTTGAGATTTTTGGTTCCAACCGCCGTGTCTTTGTGAGATGCAGAGTAGGTGAACGGATGATCTCCGCATGTGTGGTTCCCACCGTGTCAGTTATTTATTTGTAATTCAGGGCACACTTAACCAGCATGGCTACCACAGCATCCTGCATCGATACGCCATCCCATCTGGTTTGCGCTTAGTGGGACTATAATTTGTTTTTCAACAGGACAATGACCCAACACACCTCTGGGCTGTGTAAGGGCTATTTGACCAAGAAGGAGAGTGTCAGGATTTGGCCAGGGTTGTTCCGGGTTTTGGTCACTAGATGCCCCCATTGTGCTTTTTGACCTCATGTTTTTTCCCTTGTTCCCCATTATTATTTGCACCTGTGCCTCGTTTACCCTGATTGTATTTAAACCCTTAGTTTCCCTCAGTTCTGTGCTCTGTGTTTGTATGTTAGCACCCAGCCCTAGTGTTCTGTGTATTCTTGTCGATTCCGGTGGATGCTCTTGTGGAATTCTGTTTTTGTTTTCGAGTATCTCTTGAGACTTTTTTGTGCTATTCCTACCACCTTTTGGATTTGCCATTTTTTGTATTGAAGGACTTCTCCTTTTTACTTTATTAAATACACCGTCTTAAGTACTGCTGTGTCTGCCTCATCTTCTGGGTTCTGCTGACTATTCGTGGCTCAGTTGGTTAAGTGACTGTTTCTCACTCCGGAGACCCAGGTTCGTAACCGGGTCCTGACAGAAACACAGAGCCAAAAATGAACCCAGAGGCAGCCAGTTCCCAGGACCTTTTTGCCATGCTATCCCACCACCAGGAGACTGTCCAACGCCACGAAGCCGCCCTGGTTCAGCAAGAGGCCTTAATGGCTAGACATTCTCATCTTCTGTCGGAGATGCTGACTTCCATTAAGCAAATATCTGATCGTCTTACCCCGGCAACAGTTCCCGTCCCAGTACCTCAGATTCACGTACCCATGGCAGTTAACCCCCTGGCTGAACCTCGTCTTCCACCTCCCCAACGGTTCTCAGGTGATCCAAGTGCTTGTAAAGGGTTTCTCACCCAATGTTCTCTCTCCTTTGAGCTACAACCCTCGTCGTTTCCCACCGACCGGTCTAAGATCGCTTATATCATCACCCTGCTGTCGGAAAAAGCCCTGGCCTGGGCTACTGCTGTGTGGGATGCCCATAGTTCCTGCTGTGCCAGCTTCTCTGTCTTTGCTGAGGAATTCAAACGAGTGTTTCAAGGCCCAAGCAGTGGTTCTGACTCAGCCAAACAGCTCCTGACTCTCCACCAAGGTTGGCGCAGCGTGACGGACTATGCCATCCAGTTCCGCACGGTGGCAGCAGCGAGTGGCTGGAACAACGAGGCGCTCACGGTGTGCTTTCTGAAAGGCCTTTCCGACACTATCCAAGATGAACTGGCCACTCGGGAACCACCGGACAATCTCGAGTCCCTGATCAAGTTGGCCTCACGCATTGACCAGCGTCTGAGAGAGAGAACTCAACCGTAGACCTCTAGCCCCTATAAGTCCCAGCTCCGAGTCCCCACCTTTATCCTCGCTGGCTCCATCGGAACCCATGCAGATTGGACGCATCTCCCAGGCGGAGAGAGACCGCCGGATGAGGGAGCGACGCTGTCTATATTGCGGCAAACCGGGCCATTTCCGTTCCACGTGTCCCGGGCTCCAGGGAAACGCTCTGTCCCGTACAGACCGGGGGGAACTGTAACGGGAAACACAACCTCCTCCCATCCGTCCAACTCCCGTCTGCTCATTCCAGTCACCCTCTCCTGGGACAACCACAAGCTTCACCTTCAAGCCTTGGTAGACTCTGGAGCCGCAGGTAACTTCATGGATGGTGTCTGGGCGAAGGAGAATGGCGTTCCCTCTGAACCTCTAAGTGAACCCATGAGGGTCACTACATTGGATGGAAGCCCTTTGGGATCTGGACTTGTCACTCATGTCACTACCTCCTTGCGACTTTCAGTTTCACAACACCAGGAATTGATGAACTTTCATTTGATCTCCTGTTCCGAGTTCCCTCTCGTCCTTGGATACCCCTGGCTTCACAGCCATAACCCTCACATCGACTGGTCTGTGGGCACTATCAAGCAGTGGGGTCCTACGTGCCAAGCTACTTGTATTTTCCAGAATTCCCCGAGTTCTACTCCCGAGTCTTTAGAATCCATCGACCTGACCCGAGTTCCCGAGTGTTACCATGACCTCAAACTGGTGTTTAGCAAACAGAGGGCCACCATGCTACCACCCCATAGACCTTACGATTGCCCCATCGACCTGTTTCCGGGCACTTGCCCCCAGGGGTCGGATCTTTTCCCTATCTCCACCCGAACGAGCTGCTATGGATACCTACATCAAGGACGCTCTGGAAGCAGGCCTCATGCGTCCATCCACCTCCCCGGCGGGAGCAGGGTTTTTCTTTGTGGCCAAGAAAGACGGTGGATTACGTCCTTGCATCGACTACCGGGGACTCAATGTCATAACCATCCGTAACCGTTACCCGCTACCCCTTATGGCCACAGCCTTCGAGCTGCTCCAGGAAGCAGTTGTTTTCACTAAGCTTGACCTGCGGAACGCATACCATCTTGTGCGGATCAGACCTGGTGACGAGTGGAAGACCGCTTTCAACACGCCTACTGGTCACTATGAATACTTGGTGATGCCCTTCGGCCTGACCAACGCCCCAGCGGTGTTCCAAGCGCTCATAAACGATGTGCTTAGGGATATGCTTAACATATTTGTGTTCGTTTACTTGGATGACATCCTCATCTTTTCGAGCTCCCTTCAAGAACACACTAAGCATGTCAGACAAGTACTCAAACGCCTCCTGGACAGCCATCTGTACGTTAAGCCGGAAAAATGTGAATTCCATTCATCCCGAGTACAATTCCTGGGATTTGTAGTGGAACCCGGTCGAGTCCAAATGGACCCCAGGAAGGTAGGGGCGGTAGCGGATTGGCCCACCCCTAAATCCGTTAAGGAAGTTCAGCGTTTCCTGGGCTTCACAAACTTTTACCGCAAGTTCATCAAGAACTTCAGCTTGGTGGCAGCCCCTCTCTCAGCTTTAACCAAGGGTGGCAATGCAAGGTTTTTGTGGGGAAGAGAAGCTGAGACGGCCTTCCAAGGACTCAAGCAGCGCGTTCTCTCTGCTCCCATCCTGATACTACCGACTACGGATGAACCATTTGTGGTGGAGGTAGACGCATCAGAGGTTGGTGTTGGAGCTGTCCTGTCTCAGAGGGGTGAAGACAAGAAGCTTCATCCGTGCGCTTTCTTCTCACACCGGCTTACCCCGACTGAGAGGAACTACGATGTGGGGGATCGTGAACTCCTAGCGGTTAAGATGGCATTGAAGGAATGGAGACACTGGCTCGAGGGGGCTTCTCACCCGTTTCAAGTGCTTACGGACCACAAAAATCTGGAGTATATCCAGCAGGCGAAGCGGTTGAACTCTAGACAAGCTAGATGGTCTCTTTTCTTCAATCGATTCCAGTTTATCCTCACCTATCGGCCCGGGTCGAAGAATCTCAAACCGGATGCCCTGTCCCGAGTCTACGCTCCTGCCATTCGAGATGACACGGACATGCCTGTCCTTCCTGCTGCTAAGATTGTGGCTCCGATCTCGTGGCAAGTTGAGGATACCGTGAGACGTGCTCAAGCTAGCGAACCGGACCCGAAAGGAGGTCCTGCCAATCGGTTGTTTGTCCCCAAGGCAGTGAGGACTCAGGTCCTTCTGTGGGGGCACTCCTCTCGCCTCACCTGTCATCCGGGCGTAGGTCGCACCTTGGAGTTCATCCAGTGTAAGTTCTGGTGGCCTACCATAAGAGAAGACGTTGCCACTTTCGTCAATGCCTGTCCCGTGTGCTGCCAGGGCAAATCTTCTCACCTCCGCCCTCAAGGACTCCTTCACCCTTTACCTGTTCCCCACAGACCCTGGTCCCATATCTCATTGGACTTTATTACTGGACTTCCTCCATCCCATGGCAATACTACTATCCTAGTCATAATCGACAGGTTTTCAAAGGCGGCCAGGTTCGTCCCTCTGACTAAGTTACCTTCTGCCAAGGAAACGGCTGAGTTGGTAATTAATCATGTGTTCCGAGTCTTCGGCATTCCTCAAGATATGGTTTCTGACAGAGGTCCCCAGTTCGCCTCAAGGTTTTGGAAGGCCTTCTGCCAACTCATGGGGGCTTCTGCCAGTCTATCTTCAGGGTACCATCCGGAGTCCAACGGCCAAACAGAGAGGATGAATCAAGAGCTGGAAACCACCCTCCGATGTATGACTCGTGACAACCCGTCCACATGGTCATCCTTTATTGTTTGGGCCGAATACGCGCACAACACCTTGCGCTCCTCCTCCACTGGTATGTCCCCGCACGAGTGTCAGTTTGGCTATGCTCCTCCATTGTTCCCGGACCAGGAGGCAGAAGTCAGAGTGCCTTCAGCCTTGAAGTTCGTCAGACGCTGTCGGCTTATGTGGAGGAAGATCCGTCTTAATCTTATGCGTTCCTCACAGAGGTACCAACAACAAGCCAACAGACGTCGCCGTCCCGGGCCTACCCTGCGCCCCGGCCAGAGAGTCTGGCTCTCCACAAGAGACTTACCTCTACGGGTGGAGTCTCGCAAGCTGTCCCAAAAATACATCGGTCCCTTCAAGGTTGCCAGGAGAGTTAACCCAGTTTCTTATCGCCTACACTTACCCAGATCCCTTAAGATTAATCCCACATTTCACGTTTCATTGTTAAAACCTGTTGTTTTTTCTCCCCTTGTCCCGGCAGACAGACCTCCCCCTCCGCCTCGTGTCATTGGAGGCCAGCCGGCTTATACCGTCCATCGGATACTGGATTCCCGCCGGGTGCAGCGGTCCTGGCAGTATCTGGTGGACTGGGAAGGCTACGGTCCCGAGGAGCGCTCCTGGGTTCCTGCCAAAGACATCCTGGACCCTGACCTCATTCATCAGTTCAGGGCCCTCCACCCTGAGAGAGCTGGTAGGAACGTCAGGAGCCGTTCCTAGGGGGGGGATTCTGTCAGGATTTGGCCAGGGTTGTTCCGGGTTTTGGTCACTAGATGCCCCCATTGTGCTTTTTGACCTCATGTTTTTTCCCTTGTTCCCCATTATTATTTGCACCTGTGCCTCGTTTCCCCTGATTGTATTTAAACCCTTAGTTTCCCTCAGTTCTGTGCTCTGTGTTTGTATGTTAGCACCCAGCCCTAGTGTTCTGTGTATTCTTGTCGATTCCGGTGGATGCTCTTGTGGAATTCTGTTTTTGTTTTCGAGTATCTCTTGAGACTTTTTTGTGCTATTCCTACCACCTTTTGGATTTGCCATTTTTTGTATTGAAGGACTTCTCCTTTTTACTTTATTAAATACACCGTCTTAAGTACTGCTGTGTCTGCCTCATCTTCTGGGTTCTGCTGACTATTCGTGGCTCAGTTGGTTAAGTGACTGTTTCTCACTCCGGAGACCCAGGTTCGTAACCGGGTCCTGACAGAGAGTGATGGAGTGCTGCATCAGATGACCTGACCTCCACAATCACCAAACCTCAACCCAATTGAGATGGTTTGGGTGCTCAGCATATGTGGGAACTCCTTCAAGACTATTGGAAAAGCATTCCATGTGAAGCTGGTTGAGAGAATGCCAAGAGTGTGCAAAGCTGCCATCAAGGCAAAGGGTGGCTACTTTGAAGAATTTTAAATAGAAAATATATTTAGATTTGTTCACCACTTTACCACTTTTTGGGGTAATACATGACTCCATATGGGTTATTTCATAGTTTTGATGTCTTCACTATTATTCTACAATGTAGAAAATAGTTTTTTTCAAATAAAAAAAACCCTTGAATCAATAGGTGTGTCCAAACTTTTGACTGGTACTGTATATCTATTTAATTTCTATCCTGTTGCCTCGTCACTTCACCTCTACCTATATTTAGATATCGATCTAAGCTACCTCGTACCCCTGCACATCAACTCGGTACTGGTACCCCATTTACAGTATATAGCCAAGTACACGTTTCTCATGTTATACATTTTTCAATATGTTTTTATTTATTTGTATGTCTGCATTATTGGGAAGGGCCCGTAAGTAAGCATTTCACTGTAGGTCTACCCCTTTACGAAGCGTGACAAATACAATTTCATTTGATGCCACGTGATATGGGTCAGATATACGTGAAATTGTTCTCATACACATTATATACGTGAAAAGGCTGTTAAAAAATGTATACATGCTAATGCCCTTGGTCCCAGGCTGCTTGTTATGTACTGGACGCTATGCTTCCTTCCGATGTCCGATCACCGCTCTTACCCCACTGTACGTTGCCAACTCAATGCTCTGCGACTGTGCACTGGCTCATCAACGTGTGTGACTGTGTGTTCCTTTTTGTATTCTTACATGCACACCCACACCAATGGGTAATAATCATTCATTTCCATGCATATACTCAGATGGACTTGAGTGTTGTGTTAAGTTGGTCATACACTCAATGGCCAGTTTATTAGGTAGACCACCGTGTTCACGAAAATGGTTTGCTCCTACAGGCAGTAAGTCATATGGCCGTGTCTTGCTATGTAAAGCATTCAGACAGAGATCGAGGCTAGTGATGGGCATTCCGGCTCTTTTCAGTGAACCGGCTCGTTCACCTCAGCTCACCAAAAACAGCCTGCTATTTTGGCTCCCAAATTTTTTCAAGTCAAACAGTTTGCGATAATTTGACTATTGATTGGTGTTAAAACAATTCTAATTAAGTTATTAAATGAAATCATACTCTACCTTAACTACAATGTTTTTAAAAATGCATTGGTTTGTTAATGCTATTAAACATTTTATTTTTAATGTATATAAACAAAGTGCATATAAGTCTAACCATTCAAAACTAACACAATCTGAACAGTATAATAGAATATTGCACCATATCAAAGAAAAATAAATAACAGTTTGCAGAACTGCAGCATCCCACAAATTGAAATAAATGTAAAAAATAAGGATGTTATTACACATGTGCATTTAAAGTATAACTTTTTTAATGTATATAAACAAAGTGCATATAAATGTAACAATTCAAAACTATTACAATCTGAACAACATAATAACAGAAATTGCAAAACTGCAGCATCCCACTTAAAACATTTTTAAATGGTCCCTGTTTTTCTCTCTACTTTATTGCCATGTTACAACCAGCAGCACACAGCAATGCTGACCATACTTTGATTTTATGAGAGATTTGCATTCAGAAATACAAGCTGTCTCACTTTCAAGGGGCTGATGTGGTTTCTTCTCTCAGTAATTATTTGTCCCATTTTCGAGAAGAACCTCTCAGAGGGAACGGATGTGGCCACGATGCAGAGTCTCCTTGTCATGACTTTAGTAAGCTGTGGGTAGACAGAGGCCTTATTCTTCCACCAGATCAGAGGAGCTCCTCCAAATAGGATGCTGATTCTGATTCCATTATGGCACCCTTTGCCACATTTCAGGCTTCAAACATAAAGATATAAAACTGTATTTTTTTGTGAAGAATCAACAAGTGGGACACAATTATGAAGTGCAACGACATTTATTGGATATTTCAAACTTTTTTAACAAATCAAAAACTGAAAAATTGGGCGTGCAAAATTATTCAGCCCCTTTACTTTCAGTGCAGCAAACTCTCTCCAGAAGTTCAGTGAGGATCTCTGAATGATCCAATGTTGACCTAAATGACTAATGATGATAAATACAATCCACCTGTGTGTAATCAAGTCTCCGTATAAATGCACCTGCACTGTGATAGTCTCAGAGGTCCGTTAAAAGCGCAGAGAGCATCATGAAGAACAAGGAACACACCAGGCAGGTCCGAGATACTGTTGTGAAGAAGTTTAAAGCCGGATTTGGATACAAAAAGATTTCCCAAGCTTTAAACATCCCAAGGAGCACTGTGCAAGCGATAATATTGAAATGGAAGGAGTATCAGACCACTGCAAATCTACCAAAATCTGGACGTCCCTCTAAACGTTCAGCTCATACAAGGAGAAGACTGATCAGAGATGCAGCCAAGTGTCACGCCTTGGTCTTAGTATTTTGTGTTTTCGTTAATTAGTTGGTCAGGCCAGGGTGTGACATGGGTTTATGTTGTTGTATTTCATAGTGGGGTTTTTTGGTTATTGGGATTGCGGCTGAGTAGGGGTGTTGCATAGGTTTGGCTGCCTGAGGCGGTTCTCAATCAGAGTCAGGTGATTCTCGTTGTCTCTGATTGGGAACCGTATTTAGGTAGCCTGGGTTTCACTTTGTATTTCGTGGGTGATTGTTCCTGTCTCTGTGTTAGTGTTCACCAGACAGGCTGTATAGGTTTTTCACGTTCCGTTTGTTGTTTTTGTATTTATAAGTTATTTCATGTATCGTCATTTGTTTCATTAAAGACATGAGTAACCAACACGCTGCATTTTGGTCCGACTTTCTAGCGACAAACGAAGAACGCCGTTACACCAAGAGACCCATGATCACTCTGGATGAACTGCAGAGATCTACAGCTGAGGTGGGAGACTCTGTCCATAGGACAACAATCAGTCGTATATTGCACAAATCTGGCCTTTATGGAAGAGTGGCAAGAAGAAAGCCATTTCTTAAAGATATCCATAAAAAGTGTTGTTTAAAGTTTGCCACAAGCCACCTGGGAGACACACCAAACATGTGGAAGAAGGTGCTCTGGTCAGATGAAACCAAAATTGAACTTTTTGGCAACAATGCAAAACGTTATGTTTGGCGTAAAAGCAACACAGCTCATCACCCTGACCACACCATCCCCACTGTCAAACATGGTGGTGGCAGCATCATTGTTTGGGCCTGCTTTTCTTCAGCAGGGACAGGGAAGATGGTTAAAATTGATGGGAAGATGGATGGAGCCAAATACAGGACCGTTCTGGAAGAAAACCTGATGGAGTCTGCAAAAGACCTGAGACTGGGACAGAGATTTGTCTTCCAACAAGACAATGATCCAAAACATAAAGCAAAATCTACAATGGAATGGTTCAAAGATAAACATATCCAGGTGTTTAGAATGGCCAAGTCAAAGTCCAGACCTGAATCCAATCGAGAATCTGTGGAAAGAACTGAAAACTGCTGTTCACAAATGCTCTCCATCCAACCTCACTGTGCTCGAGCTGTTTTGCAAGGAGGAATGGGATAAAAATTCAGTCTCTCGATGTGCAAAACTGATAGAGACATACCCCAAGCGACTTACAGCTGTAATCGCAGCAAAAGGTGGCGCTACAAAGTATTAACTTAAGGGGGCTGAATAATTTTGCACACCCAATTTTTCAGTTTTTGATTTGTTAAAAAAGTTTGAAATATCCAATAAATGTCGTTCCACTTCATGATTGTGTCCCACTTGTTGATTCTTCACAAAAAAATACAGTTTTATATCTTTATGTTTGAAGCCTGAAATGTGGCAAAAGGTCGCAAAGTTCAAGGGGGCCGAATACTTTCGCAAGGCACTCACACTGGCTAAAATAATGATGTAGTAATAAGTGCTTACTGTACCTCTCTCCACTGATCTCCACAGTGACCTGCTCAAAGGGTTCCAGGACTCTGCGCACCTCCTCCACCAGCTCCCATTCCTCTTGGGTCAGAGCATCAACAGGTGCATGGACAATTGCCAGGGTAGAGATGATGGCATCCTTTGACTCAAGAAACCGCTTCAACATATAAAATGCTGAATTCTGCCTTGTAGTGCAGTCTTGTTTAGGCCTCAGCTCAGGCATCCCCATCTGGCATTGTGTAGTTTTTCAGCACCTACTGTGCTCCTGTGGAAGTATTCCACAGCTGCTTTCACTTTGTCCACAGTGGGCTTCATCACCTTCAGAGCATCTCTTACAATCAGGTTGATTGTGTGGGCATGGATGATGGGTCCATTTTAACATTTTCATGGCTTTGGTTATGTTAGCCGCATTGTCGCTAACAAAACAGACCACTTTTCCATCTCCTTGCCATTCTCTGGCCACTCTCAACAGTTCCTCTACCAAGTTATCTAAGGTGTGTCTGTCGCTGAACTCAAAGTAGTCCAGAAGACAGCTCGACATCGAAAAATCTTCAATGAAGTGACATGTAACCGACATGTAAGAAGTGTTTAACCCTGATGTCCAGCAGTCAGTGGTAAGGCAAACTGCAGTAGCTTTTAGGACTCTTTCCTGCACTGAAGCCTGTGTGCTCTCGTACAGTTGTGGAATAAGTGATTTCCTGCATGGAATTGTGTACATTGGATTTAGACAATTGCTATTATTTCTAAAACCTCTGTCCTCCACGATCGAAAATGGCTGGAAATCGGTGGCAATCATTTTAGCCAATGCAATATCAATTTGGCCTTGTTTTGCTACGGACATAGACTTTGGCATAAACTGGTCCATAGAAGACTGAGTTGCTGTGGGTCGCGGAGTAGGCCTACTTGACTGAGTGGATACATCTCCACATGTGGAGATGCTGGCTCCACCACTATCACTAGCAGGCCCGCTAGTTTCTCGAAGCTCCGCTACAGCTAGCTTCACAGTTGGGTGCACAGTTCGCATATGATTACGACTCATTTTCCAGCTGTTGTCTTCCTCTCTGTCCTCGGCTGCTAAGTGTGTGACTGAGTGAGTTGGCTTGGCCCTCCCTCACACATCTTTGGTTCATTGGTTGACACTGTGTGTCTGATTGACAGGAACAACAGGTGAGGCTGTTAGTCTGAGCAGACAGTCAGAACGAATGTGTGTGCTCTTGTGCATTTAGGCCTATATTATTATTATTATTTTTTTGTTCTTTGAATTAGTTAATTCTATTCATTTAAATCTTTTGATTATTCATATCTTAATTTTAAAATATTTTTATAAATAGATTCGGCTCTTCTGATATGAGAGCGTGCTCCCAACGTTCACCTACAAGAGCCGGCTCTTCGAGCCAACTCGTTCGCGAACGACCCATCACTAATCGAGGCACTCAGTTATTGTTCGATTGAACATTAGAATGGGCATATCAAGTGACCTAAGCGACTGAGCGCTGTATGATCGTCGGTGCCAGATGAGCCGGTTCCGGTATCTCAGAAACGGCTGGCCTTGGCTTTTGACGCATAATTGTGTCTAGACTCTACCGATAATGGTGCGACAAACAAAAAACATCCAGTCAGCGGTAGTCCTGTAGGTGAAAACAGCTTGTGGATGAGAATTGCAAGAGTTGCGCAAGCTAACAGGCAGGCCACAAACAGGCATATAACGGCACAGTTCAACAGTGGTGTGTAGAACGCACAACTCGTCGGTCCTTGTCACGAATGGGCTATTGCAGCCGACGACCTCACCGGGTTCCACTCCTATTAACTAAAAACAAGAAGAAACGGCGATCGTCACAGGCGGCCAGTGGCACCTTCATTTGGGAGGACAGGCTCATAGTAATGGCTTGAACGGAATAAATAGAATGGTATCAAACACATCAAGCACATGGTTTCCATTCATTCCATTCCAACCAGACATCTTCCCCTCAGCAGCCTCTTGTTGCGATCACCAGTACTTGAGGAATGGAAACACATTGCCTGGTCTGACGAATCCCGTTTCCTGTTGAGTCATGCTGATGGCAGAGTCAGGATTTGTTAGGTCCTTTGATACCAATTGAGCAACGTTTCCATGCTCAGAGGATTTCAGGCTGTTATGAGGCAAAGGGGGATCCAACCCAGTACTTGATGGGTGTACCTAATAAATTGGGTGTACTGAGTGTACATGGCAACATTTTATTAAAAATGGCATCTCTTTTAACACACTCTTTCTCCCTCATAGGCACGTGCATGTGCACACACAGACCTGACGCACACACAGAGTAAGACTTTGATGTTTGTAAATGTGTTCCTCCGGGACTGGCCTATCTTGCGCTCCAGTGACATGAGGATGTTGAAAGTTTGGGGAGAATCAGCATTTTATTCACCTCTCACCAGGCAGCAGGCTTGTACACTGGGTATACAAAACATTGAGAATTACCTGTTCTGTGGCCTCCAAGTGGCGCAGTGGTCTAGCTATGCCAGTAGAGATTTTGGGTTCGAGTCCAGGCTCTGTCCCAGCCGGCCGCACAATTGGCCCAGCGCCGTCCGGGTTAGGGGAAGGTTTGTCCAGCAGGGATGTCCTTGTCCCATCGAGCACTAGTGACGCCTGTGGCGGTCCGGGCGCAGTGCATGCTGACACGGTCGCCAGGTGTACAGTGTTTGGTGAGGCTGGCTTCCGGGTTAAGTGGGCATTGTGTCAAGAAACAGTGCGGCTTGGTTGGGTTGTGTTTTGGAGGATGCACGGCTCTTGACCTTCGCCTCTCCCGAGTCCGTACGGGAGTTGTAGAGATGAGACAAGACTGTAACTACCAATTGGATACCACGAAATTTGTGAGAAAAGGGGGTAAAAAAGAATACCTGCTCTTTCTATGAAATAGACAGACCATGTGAATCCAGGTGAAAGCTATGATCCCTTATCAGTGGTGTAAAGTACTTGTAAAAAATACTTTCAAGTACTAATTACATTTTTTGGGGTGTGTGTCTGTACTTTACTATTAATATTTTCGACTACTTTTACTTTTGCATCACTACATTCCTAAAAAAGGTATGTACTTTTTACTCCATACATTTTCCCTGACACCCAAAAGTACTAGTTGCATTTTGAATGCTTAGCAGGACATGAAAATGGTTTAATTCCCACACATATCTAGAGAACATTCCTGGTCATCCCTACTGCCTCTGATCTGGTGGACTCACTAAACACCTGACTTATTAGTAAATTATGTACGAGTTGGAGCGTACCCTTGTCTATCCGTAAATAAATAAAAAACTTGAAAATGTTGCCAGCTGCTTTGCTAAGGAATTTGAAATTATTTATACTTTTACTTTTGATACTTAAGTACATTTTAGCAATTGCATTTACTTTTGATACTTAAGTATATTTAAAACCAAATACTTTTAGACTTATACTCAAGTAGTATTTTACTGGGTGCCTTTCACATAAGTCATTTTCTATTAAGGTATCTTTAATTTTACTCAAGTATAACAATTGAGTACTTTTTCCACCACTGTCCCTTATTAATGTCACTTGTTAAATCCACTGCAATCAGTGTAGATGAAGGGGAGAAGACAGGTTAAAGAAGGATTTTTAAACCTTGAGATATGGGTTGTGTAATGTGTATGCTTGCCATTCGGAGGGTGAATGGGCAAGACAAAAGATTAAAGTGCCTTTGAACGGGGTACGGTGCCAGGCACACCGGTTTGTGTCTAGAACTCCAACGCTGCTAGGTTTTTCATGCTTAACAGTCTCCCGTGTGTATCAACAAGTGTCCACCACCAATGTACATCCATCAATATTAGGAAGGTATATGCTGTGCAGGTAGCAGAGTCTACAGTACACAATGAGATTATGGATAAGAGCAGTGGCGATGTTAGCATGTAAATCTTGGTGGGGCAAAGCCACTACACAACACAACACTGAACAATACATGAATTGCAGTTTAATGGTGACAAACGGTACCCACAAACTGTTAGGGCCTACATAAAGCTGTCCCAACAACAGAGCTTTCTTTTCAACACAATGCAGTGAATTGTTACCACTGCTACACCTGGCTATCAGCGGAGCCTTGTCTGGTGGCAAAAAGTTGATTCAGCCTCATTTACTGCCTTTAAAAAACACATCGCTGAAATGGCTGACCTGTTTCAACAAATGGGGTTTCTACATTTGAGATGTACAAACTATGGCATAAGGGGTTGACGAACGGATAAGAGGAAATCCATCATTCCGATTAAGACATTAACGAGCAAGCTAGGACAGATGTAGTCAATATAACTATTTGTTCAGCACTTTTGAAATGTACAACAACAGAATTCAGAACATGGGTTGTTTTTACAGTATTCTCCCTGTACACCAAGTCAGAACCGTAGGATAAATATAGCAGACAATGAAAGCTATTACAATATTCAATGATTACATTTCTCTAAAACAGACTATAGGCTACATGTGCACCACCAAGTCAGAACAGTAGGCTAAATTACGAGGGCAAAATGGAGCAAATTATTAGGGTGAGGCACATGGGCTGCTAACAGCTTACTACACAACATACATGTAGTATTACTTTCTTAGCTACAGTATACATATCTCCCTGGCATAAAACATAATTTATGCAGCAGCTTACAATACATTTTTGGACTCACCTGGTTGTGCTGTGCTCACTTGAACAGGAAGGTCGCAAGACTAAGGCTTGGCTAATTTTGTCATGAAACTTTGTCATTCACCTCTAGCATTCTCTGGATTTATGGTGCTTTCAACACAACTGGGAACTCTGAAAAAAACAAGGTAGAATCATGACGTCTGCGATCTTCAGCTCGGAACTCTAGAAAGAGTTCCAAGTTGGATGACCGTTCAAAACATATTTTCCCAGTCAGAGCTATTTTTTTCAGAATTCCCAGTTGTCTTGAACTTTCTGAAGTCTGAGATTTCCTCAGTTCCTACTTTTCAGTTGTTTTGAACATGACAGAAGTCATGCTGGATTGACAGCATGGTCAATCTATTCAACCTTTTCTGGCCCATGGCCTTGAATGTTTATAATTTTAAGCTTGGAAAAGAGACCCTTAAACCAAGACTTGAACCACACACCCGCTCATCTGAATAGCAGGATAGTGATTTTGTTACGGATACCAGTATCCTGTGTGTGTATCCTGTGTTCTTTTCTCTCACAGGTAAAAATCATCACTCCCCAATCAGTTACCAATCCAATCATCAATCAGAAGACACACCTCCTCCTGTTTCTTACCCTATCACAGTTCCTCTCCCTTGGTTTAAAAACCCTGTCAGTTGTTTGCTCTAAAGCTCAATCTCTCTGTAAATGACATGTCTGTAGGTCTCTGTGTTTCACTTTCTCTTTGTGTATTAACCTCTCTTTTGTTTGAGCACCTCCATAGCACTTTGTCCTCACCTGTGAGTATTGTTTTTGGTTATGGTGTTTGTTTGCTGGTGGGAAAAGGGGAAACCAAGACAAGTCGCCCATGGGCATACACTACCCGTAGGTAGACTTTGTTAAATACACTAGTTAGAACTGGGTGGACCACCCACTGTATTTTTGGTTAGTTAGCTGTTGTTAAAGTAGGCTAGTCTAGCTTAGGGGTGTTTTTAAATACTTGTTTCTTTCCTTGGGTCTAGCTCAGCCCCCCCCCCCCCCATTACCATGTGTTTTCAAATAAACCTTGAGTTTGACGGTAGATTTCAGTTGTCGTGGTTATTTCGTTCACACTTTTTTACTTTGTCACTATTATAATTTGCATGAGTCATGTTACGGGTCTCATTACCACCCCCCCCCCCCTAGACTGTCGGGCCAAAAGGGATTCGTAACAGATTTATTTGTAATGCTTGCAGTTAGCCACTGATTTCTTCCAAACCACTTATTGTTGAATTTGCAATTTCCAACTTGTTGTGTAATGTTTATGGCCTATGGCTGATGCGCATTGATACATTTATCAATAATTAATTTTAATATTGAAAAGGATTTGCCAGTAGATTGTCAATGTGATTCATGATGGTGACTGTTTGTCTAGGTTGCTAAGGTTTTGAAAGTATGATGTTGATGCGATCAGTCCAATCAAAGCTACGGTAGCTATAATGTGATTTGAGGTCATTTTATCTGTGGCCAATGACCTTGAGCCTTCTTGGATGGGCACTTCTACTGTAACTCAATGGCAGCACCCAAGGGGCTTGGATTTTTGAGCTCTCCCCATAGATTTGCGTTGACGTAGTGTCCCCATGAGTGACAGAACACTGAGCAAATCACGGCGCAACTAGAGAACATTAACCAACTCCTACGCTCTGTATTTTTTGCTGGCTGCCCCAACATCACAGAAAGCACTGAGCTGGGTCGAAACACTTGCATTTTGGAGCTGTCTTATTTAAGAAAGCAAAAAACATAACATGTTTGTATGCAGATTTTTTTTTTTTTACAATGTTTGCAAACTGTGACACGTATTAATGCCAAGACAACATGCACAACAGGCTCTGCCCCACCTGCCCTGAATGACTGGTCACCACTGCTCAGTTTACTCAACTAGCTAGCTTAATAGCTAAAATTATTCATAAGCGAAGCACCAAATGTCCATCCGGGCTCAACTGTGCACGTTCCCTGTCTTAACCAGTTCGCCACACATTTATCTTGATCATGATCCTTTTGATACTTATAATTATTTGATGTAATATAATAATCTGTCTCGACTCTAGAAACGTCATACACTAAATAGCCACTAGATGGTGGTAGAAGAAAATAAATCATAGGCTCTGCAGGAAAAGATGAGTCTTTATCATGGACCAGGAGAGTGGGAGGGAGACTGATCTGTTTCAGCTGTC
This sequence comes from Oncorhynchus masou masou, assembly GCF_036934945.1. Classification (NCBI taxonomy): domain Eukaryota; kingdom Metazoa; phylum Chordata; class Actinopteri; order Salmoniformes; family Salmonidae; genus Oncorhynchus; species Oncorhynchus masou. Next base: position 68,573,273 of record NC_088224.1, on the reverse strand, counting down.
ACTCATGGGTGCTGTGTGATGCTTTGCTTATATTTTACAATGAAAACCCTCTGCTCCAGCTCTGTTCGCCATGCTGATTTGGGAGGGCACAATATGGAGAATGTATCCTTCCTGTATCAGTTGTCCTTTTTTTGCACAACCCCCAAAATGATGTGCACATGACTGAGGCATAATCTATAGAATATTTATTATAATCATACACTAGGTGTATTGTGTGATTAATGTTGTTACTATGGGCCACTAACCTCAGTATTGCCATCAGTAAGTTATTAACAAGAAATACGAGGTGTGGTGTTTGTGTGATACATACGGCAGCCAAGCAGAAATGGAGTCATGGAAATAATACCACTACCTCAAACGAATGATCAGAGGAAATGGCACTGCATCTAAAATGGTCTGTAAATGTAATAATCACAGTCATTTTTGTCATGGAGAGAGTGCAAGGACTGTGTGTAATAGCAGGGATGTGTGAAATGCTGTGGATAGAGTTCTGAATTCAGAGTGTTAGTATGTGTGAAATGCCCCTAATTTCTGGGTGTGAAATGGGAAATACGGGATGTTTACTGTACAACAGGCTACTGGGTCTAAAATGCTGCCTGTAAAAATGCTGCATGTACATTAATTCACTTGTTATTACGTGTGTTAAAAGCTGTCAGGGTAGATCACTGGTCTATAGTGCTCCTGACAGTGTGTTTGCATCATTAGGGCTCTATTTAGAGGGGGAGAGATCTGATGTACAGTCACCTCAGTCACCTGATTTGGTGCATCATCCGTAAACACCATGTATTCTGTCCAAACTGATCTGTAGAAGCTCAGTGATTGACGTGTCCTCTTTTCTCCTTCTAGGTTCTCAGCTGATGAGGCCAGGGACCTGATCCAGAGGTACCTGACGGAGCACCCTGACCCCAACAATGAGAACATTGGCCCAGAGATGCCAGGATGAGACTGATAAAGAACAAAGTCAACCTGTGAGTTCCCTTCTCCCTTTTGCTTGATCTTTAAGATGGTGTTCGTATGGAAAAGTCATGAAATAGTTGAGAAAATAATTAAATACTTATGTGAGATATACTCATGAAATCTGCACATTTGTAATTTTCCCTGCTTCACCGATGTTGGGATTCTGGTTATTGCAGCTATGTTTACACCTCAGAAGTCAGCATTGTGTCAGTTGAGCTCTGCAGAATCACTGCATTTTCAACTTAACTATGTTTCTACCAGCTTGAATGGGAGGAACTGCGATATTCATATCTTGTGAAATAATAGTTGACCCTCCATCTCTGTAACCGTCCGGGGTCTTGCTGTGTTCTAGTAGCCCTTTCCTGCAGTCAAATGACCTAGTGGCCTCATGGATGGAATTTTTTTCATAATTAATATTGTGGTAATTCTTTATTTTTTTGCATAAAATCCAGTGTTTCTATGTCAAACATTTCTTTTTAAATATTAGTCTTCTGTGATGTTCAGTATATAAATGTAAAATTGGGATGCAAACTCAACATTTAATACATTTCAACTCTATCTGACAGTACAGGCATCTTCTTTTATAGCCCATAACCATGTGTGCGAGGTGTATACTTTTGTTTCAAAGTATATTTGTTTAAGACCAAAAAACACTGTGACCCTGATTTAGCTGCAGTAAAAGGTTAAGAGCCGCCTGCTTTGCTCTGTGACCATGCATGGTCCTGTGGTAGAACAGCTTTGTGTCCGTCTGCAACAAAGACAACCATAACCTGCTCTTCAACATGTGTGGTTTCAAATGCTGCATCCTGCCCAAGTGTCACACCAGCTACGAGGAGTTCACCCACAAGGACAGTCTGGAACCTGCAGAACTAGGTCAGAGTGGAAACGGATGGAGAGAAGGGCTGGAGGAAGAGGGATGTTACATGGTTAACGTAATTTTTCAGTTGGCCCTGTCCTGCGTCTCCATGCAATACAGTTAGACAGTGATGTGCTAAATAATCATAGCAGCCGTCACCAGAAACAGTCAGACGTTCATCACTGTGGCTGACTGGAACTGATATGCTGCTACACTGTTGTCCGTTGTACTAACTTGTTGTGAATCACTGGGTGCTTGATAACAACAGTCATTCATTTACATTTTTTAGGAAACTATCCCTTTAACTGTATAATAAATGCGGTGAGAACACTGTGCTTACTGTTTGTGTGTCTGTGTGTTTCCGTGTGCGCTTAGGTGACCAAGGAGCGTACTGCCCAGTGTTTCCTGCATGTGGATGATGAGTCCATGCAGTGGCTCCACAGCAGTCAGACAAATCCTCATGGCCTCAGGATCCACCACCTTTACCAACGTAAACAACAGCTCTTTTACAAAATAGCACTGTTCCTTTCTTTAATGTGGTTGCATCAAACAGATGAGTTTAATTCCAACAAATGTGTCTCTAACTTTGAAATGGTTGCTTGGAGCTATCAGCTAGTGTGACACCATCCCTGAAAGACAAGACTCTCAGTAACATGCACGTCTCCCGTTTCCCTCTGGGCCTGACAAGCTATGCAGGATGTTTTAGAAGGGACTGTAACAAAATTGAAAGTAATGCAGATCTTCTTTTCCACACACACACTTATTTCCAGATGATTACTAGACACATGTAAGTCTCTACAAACCATAAATACTTTAGATGGGTATCAAACCAGGGCTACCAGACATACAGTATCTTTGTGTTATTTAGTGGTTTTATTGACGTAATGCCAAATTCAAAGGTTTCATCAAATTATTTTCACATTTGTTTCTTATACCCCTGAATAAAATAGTATTACATTTAAGCTATTTTAACACAATTATGTTAAGGTAGTAGATAAAGAAAACGTACAAAAAATGGGTGTTTTGAATAAAAAAGTGATGGGTAATTATTTTTTTACCCAAATGGTCCCCAGAGGAAGAAAGCCATGCTTGCTGCTTCCAAGCACAAAAAGAGTTTGAGAAATTCTGAAAGAAACCATGATTCTTTACTGTGAAAAATGTCAAAGAAGACAGAGGCCAGTAATGGACCTAAACTCAAACAACATTTGTCCATATCAAAAAATGTCCTTCAGGCCATAAAAATGCTTTCATATAAGTTATAGAAATAAACATTTTAGAGCTGTTTTTTAAAAACACAAACGACACCTGGAACCAAATCAGTGGCCTTGTGGTTAAAGTCTCGCCTCTGAGATTGAAAGGATGGGTGTTCCATCCCCAGGTTTAGTCCTACCAAAAACTTAAAATGGGAGCTGATGTCTCTCTGCTTGCCACTGAGCATTAAGAAGATGGATTTGGGGGGGGTAAGGCCCTTTGACAGACTAGTGTCCTGTCCAGGAGATGTACTTGCACATCAAGCTGCTTCACGCTACAGAAACAGAATATGGGCTCTTGTCCCTATGGGCCGTTCTAGCGCTACTTACTTACGCCTGGGCCATGTTATGGTGAAAGCCTATACAGACCGATTTGTATATAAATGTAATATTGGGATGTAAACAAACTTAAATACATTTCATCTCAATCTGACATGATATACAGTAGGTGTCTTCTTCAATTTGAATAACTATGTGTGTGAAGTGTATACTTTTATACCATTAAGATATGTTAGACTACCAAAAAAAAAACCTGTGAGACTTTTCGGCATGACTGGAACCTGGCACATTTTCAAAATCTGTGGGTGGCAAGCCAACCCAATTAAATCACTTTTAAAAGCTCTCTGAAATTTTGTAAGTAAACATTTTCAGACCCATTGTCTTTTCTATATTGTATATTAATCACCCAACCAGTGATTAATTTCCTCATCCTCGTTGTGCACTATGGGGGCTCTGAAAACAATAACAAAGGCTCCAAAAACACCCAGATACATCATTTTAAAAACAGAAAATCTCCCAGTATAGTGATGCAGGTCTTTACACGTTATACACATGAAATTGTCATTCCGAACTTTCTGCTACGTTATATTCCATTTTTTAGCGACTCCTGTGATGCCTCTCTTTCCATTCTACAGGTTACTGTTAAAATACAGGAAACACTTGAGTAAATGAGGGATACTAAGTACAGTGCCTTGAGAAAGTATTCAGCCCCCTTGTACTTTGCGACCTTTTGCCACATTTCAGGCTTCAAACATAAAGATAGAGAGACTGAAATTTTTTCCCATTCCTCCCTGCAAAACAGCTCGAGCTCAGTGAGGTTGGATGGAGAGCATTTGTGAACAGCAGTTTTCAGTTCTTTCCACAGATTCTCGATTGGATTCAGGTCTGGTCTTTGACTTGGCCATTCTATTTTTGAACCATTCCATTGTAGATTTTGCTTTATGTTTTGGATTGTCTTGTTGGAAGGCAAATCTCCGTCCCAGTCTCAGGTCTTTTGCAGACTCCATCAGGTTTTCTTCCAGAATGGTCCTGTATTTGGCTCCATCCATCTTCCCATCAATTTTAACCATCTTCCCTGTCCCTGCTTAAGAAAAGCAGGCCCAAACCATGATGCTGCCACCACCATGTTTGACAGTGGGTATGATGTGTTCAGGGTGATGAGCTGTGTTGCTTTTACGCCAAACATAATGTTTTGCATTGTTGCCAAAAAGTTCAATTTTGGTTTCATCTGACCAGAGCACCTTCTTCCACATGTTTGGTGTGTCTCCCATGTGGCTTGTGGCAAACTTTAAACGACACTTTTTATGGATATCTTTAAGAAATGGCTTTCTTCTTGCCACTCTTCCATAAAGGCCAGATTTGTGCAATATACGACTGATTGTTGTCCTATGGACAGTCTCCCACCTCAGCTGTAGATCTCTGCAGTTCATCTAGAGTGATCATGGGCCTCTTGGCTGCATCTCTGATCAGTCTTCTCCTTGTATGAGCTGAAAGTTTAGAGGGACGGCCAGGTCTTGGTAGATTTGCAGTGGTCTGATACTCCTTCCATTTCAATATTATCACTTGCACAGTGCTCCTTGGGATGTTTAAAGCTTGGGAAATCTTTTTGTATCCAAATCCGGCTTTAAACTTCTTCACAACAGTATCTCGGACCTGCCTGGTGTGTTCCTTGTTCTTCATGATGCTCTCTGCGCTTTTAACGGACCTGTGAGACTATCACAGTGCAGGTGCATTTATACGGAGACTTGATTACACACAGGTGGATTGTATTTATCATCATTAGTCATTTCGGTCAACATTGGATCATTCAGAGATCCTCACTGAACATCTGGAGAGAGTTTGCTGCACTGAAAGTAAAGGGGCTGAATAATTTTGCACGCCCAATTTTCAGTCTTTGATTTGTTAAAAAAGTTTGAAATATCCAATAAATGTCGTTCCACTTCATGATTGTCCCACTTGTTGTTGATTCTTCACAAAAAAATACAGTTTTATATCTTTATGTTTGAAGCCTGAAATGTGGCAAAAGGTCGCAAAGTTCAAGGGGGCCGAAATACTTTCGCAAGGCACTGTATAAAGCAGGTGCTTGCACACAAGAAGTTTGAGACACTTGTAGAATCTATGCCAAGGCGCATTGAAGCTGATCTGGCTCGTGGTGGCCCAACACCCTATTAAGACACGTTATGTTGGGGATTATTTTATTTTGGGAGTTACCTGTAGTAGTAGGCTACACTGAGAATGGAACAGCTAGATAGGGGAAACCGCTCGAGTCGCACAAAATGTGGTGCATGCGATGGTTTCAGATACGCAGTGAATGGCAATATCGCGACAGTTGGGGAATGTTTTTCCTTTGACCCTAGGGATAGTATACCAGCAGAAGCCTCCACAATGGGGGCCAATGCGTCACCACCCCTGAACTGAATGCTTTCCTGTTGGCTGAATACAATGGCAAAACCAGCCATATCCTTCAGAACATTCTATATGTTGATGAAGAGCATCGATTGGCGCTGGAAAGGGGTGATTACCTTCACCCTTCCACCTGGGAGTGAATGTCAGGCAACCCATGACTAGGGCTGTGGCGGTCACAACATTTCGTCAGCAGGTGATTATCAAGCAAATAACTGCAATCAAATAACTGTCGGTAATTGAATTAACAAACACGTTTAGAATTTCCTGGCTTCCACACAGCCTACAAGCCACTGATGCAAACCTTTGGAATATTTTTTGAAAAGTAATACATCCATGTAATATAGCCTACACCGTCACAATAAATCCATTATTTAGGTCTAAAGAATCATGATATGAAGAAAATGTAGTGTATTTCTGTTACGTGCCTCCTAGCGGAGGGAGGTGCAGGAATCAGGAGCAGGAGAGCAAGGAAATCCCAGTGGCAAAATAGTTTATTGAGCAGTCCCAACTCAACTACAACATGGGACTGAAACACGCCCAAACGAGGTTGCCACACACACAGGGACTATAGCGCGACACACGGAGGAGAATCCTCTACTCCTAAACACATACCAAACGGCACAACTGCTGTGAGAAAAGAAACCCTGTGGTGCAGACACACACCCCTAACAAAGTAACCACAGCAACCAATCCCGCACAAAGACTAGCAGGCAGCAGAGGTTAATAAACCCACCGAAATCAGGTGTAAACAAAACAGACAGACACAACCGAAAAGGAAAAATGGATCGGTGGCAGCTAGTAGGCCGGCGACGACGACCGCCGAGCACCGCCCGAACAGGGAGAGGAGCCACCTTCGATGGAAGTCGTGACAATTTCAGAAGAACAGAAAATAATACTCTGAGCTCTCCTTATGTTAGGTCCTGATCTGGCTATGCCAAATGACTGTGGGCTACAGTAGTTCATTTAGCAGACACGATTTGGTTAGAATTATGTGGCATTATTTTATTGTATGAAGAATACTATTGAACAAATCTGAATAAAATAGAAAGGGTATTTTCTCCAAACGATTTGAGGGAGTGCTCACATGCGGTTATTTCGTGTTGAAGTTAACAAATTATGTACTCCTATATTAATTCAGAGTTATTAATGTAACTTTAGTTGTTCTACTAACGTTGAGCTATATGTTTGAACTTTTAATACATTGTAAGGCTGCATGACACGACTCTAATGATGATTTGGAAAAAGTAACTTGAAAGGCATGAGCTCTGCTTAGTTTTTTGCACAGGCTGTACACATTTCATCAGTCTCTCATTCACAACTTGACAAGCACTTGATAATACCTCGAACTTCCCGGCGGTATCCCCTTTGTGTGGCCGTAATACACTCTAAACAAATCCATGCCCTTTGCGGCCAATGGCCCGCTGCTCCCTTCTCGTGCTCTGAATAACCTCTCACTCACATGGCTCTCCATCACATGATCTGGTCTTTCTCACAGGCTACAAGTGAAGACAGACACTTTGGGGACACAACTGCTTGTGTCCTTATCCAATTCCGAGGTGCGTGTTGAAGATTTTGGAAGAACTGTCCACATTTTCTTTTCATCAGCCAACAAGATGAGTAGGCCTAACGAACAGCAAAGGCACTAGCCTATGTCAATCTACTCTCCCCCATAGTACAAAAGTTGACCTATTCTGTGAAAGAAAGAAATATTCCAAACATACTCTGGGACAGTCGAGGGATGCGATAGATCCCAAATTAATACAACCACTAGCATCAACAACAAAAAATTATACGCAATGAGGCTGATGCAACAGATCAGAACATTTAACTTAAACTATTAGGCTACTTCTTCACATTATAAGTGCAGCAATGCGCACATGGCAGTAGGCTATAAGCTCAAATGTTACATTAACGGGAAAACATCATCAAAAGTGACCACAAATGTGATTGTGCATTTTAATGGTGAAAATTATCTTCCCCAAACATGAAACTCACGCGATGCTTATGTGTGCCAGTTAGGCTCTAACACCCCTTGTAAAGCAGATGAATGTGCTTAATTTTAAGAAGTCTTTTTGGCCACTTTAGTTGTGATACAAACCTTGTAAAAACATATAGGCCTACGGGCTAGGCTACATGAGGTGTGTGACTATCATTCAAACAAGTCGCAAAAAAAAAGGCATAGTTTCTTGCCTTACGCTGGGCATCATTCACAAGTGATAATATATCATTCACAAGTGATAGGCTAATATTGTCACACAAACTTCTTGAATTAGTCTTGTCTTTATATATACTAAATAATATGTCTGAAATTTGTTTTGATTTAGAATGGACCATTGTCATGCACCTGTCTTGAAACAGGGGCAGGGGGGAAAATACATGTCATCTATGCCCTTAAATAGCTGTCACGCCCTGGTCTAAGTATATTGTGTTTGTCTTCATTTATTTGGTCAGGCCAGGGTGTGACATGGGTTTATTGTGGTGTGTTTTATCTTGGGGTTTTGTTGGGTGTGTGGCTTAGTTGGGGTATCTAGCATAGTCTATGGCTGTCTGGAGTGGTTCTCAATCAGAGGCAGGTGTTTATCGTTGTCTCTGATTGGGAACCATATTTAGGCAGCCATATTCTTTGAGTGTTTCGTGGGTGATTGTTCCTGTCTCTGTGTTTATTGTCACCAGATAACCTATACAGCCTTTCACACATTTATTGTTTTGTTTTAGTTATTTCATGTCGAGTTCATTTATTAAAGAACATGAATAACCACCACGCTGCATTTTGGTCCACTTCTCTTCCACCAGACGAAAGCCGTTACAATAGCGAATGGAGGACACTTTTCCTGTAGTTCATTTTCATGCCAGCCAGGTAGGCTATACTCCTGTTGTAAAGGTAAGCAATGTGCTTAATATTAGGAAGTTGAGAAATAAATATAGTAGGCCTAGCCTATAGAAAGACGACGGGATCCTCCTCTTTTTAATAGAGGCCACCACTGTTTTTTCATGCATTTGCATAGCCTACAGAAATGTTGCGCAACATGAGCTCATGAACTGTTTGATTAGATTTTCGATTACATTTGCATTGAGGTCAGAGTGATTGGAGGGACAATAGAGTGCTGACCATCAGCAGCTTTAGAGCTTGGGGAGGCCTAATTCCTGTGACTAAATGGTCACGTGGAATTTGACTGCCTTCATGACTGCCGGTATGGCAGTAATACAGTCACTGCAACAGCCCTACCCATGACCCCTTAGATGATGTCTCTGAGGTTCTCTAAGTTGATGACAGTCACCCTGTGGGCGCTGCGAGGCTGGATGTCTTCCTCAGCCAGGATCTCTCCCTGCAGGATGGAGGAAGCCATCTCCAGCAGGTCCTGCCTGGCCCCTTGGCCATATGAAGAAGCAACTCTCACCTCCTCCACCTTTTGGGCAGGGGATACAAATGCTGCCTTGGCTGAGGTAGAGGGCCCAGCCAGTATGGAGTGGCTGAAGATCCTCTCCAGCTTATGTGAGGGTTGGTCCACCACCTGAGTGGGACTCCCTACATGGCCCTCCTCATTGGCCCAAGTCCCAGAATCCAATCCCAAGAAAACATAGTCACACTTAACTGTGTCCCGTCCACGGGACGGTTGAGCTAACGCAGACTAATGCAATTAGCATGAGGTTGTAAATAACAAGAAAATATCCCAGGACATAGACAAATCTGATATTGTCAGAAAGCTTAAATTCTTCGTACTCTAACTGCACTGTCCAATTTACAGTAGCTATTACAGTGAAATAATACCATACTATTGTTTGAGGAGAGTGCACAGTTTTGAACATGAAAAGTTATTAATAAACAAATTAGGCACATTTGGGAAGTCTTGATACAACATTGGATAGAAATGCATTGGTTCATTGGATCAATCTATAACTTTGCACATACACTGCTGCTACCTAGTGGCCAACATCTAAATTGCCGCTGGGCTGGAATAATAGGTTATGGCCTTTCTCTTGCATTTAAAAAAAAAATACAAAACAACAGTTGGTTTTGTATTTGTATTATCTTTTACCAGATCTATTGTGTTATATTCTCATACATACCTTTCACATTTCCACAAACTTCCTTTAAAATGGTACCAAGAATATGCATATCCTTGCTTCAGGTCCTGAGCTACAGGTAGTTAGATTTTGGTATGTCATTTTAGGCGACAATTGAAAAAAAGGGTGGATCCTTAACTGTTTTGAAGCTAAAACTTGTTTACTGTTTAGCTCTATGGAATATTTGACCAGACAGCAAATGTATTATGACCCAAAAACACCCTACATCTCCAATGTTACAACTTGGTATTACAGTCCTGAAGTGGGCCATCCAGTATGTGAAACAGCTTTTAAATATAGCCTGCCTTTATGGACAATGTCCCTGGCATTTTCAGGGTTGTTGCAGGTCTTCTGGAAGATGTCTTGCACTCTGGTGCTCAGGACCTGGCAGCTGGCCCTTAACGCCTCCTGGTGGTCCTGGTTTAGGGATGTCCAGGGAACTGTCCCTCACCAGAAGTCCCCACACCACACAAGGTGTCACCCCACACGACCAGGGGTTCCATTATGCTGTTCTGTTGCAAAAGGTTTAGCCCGTTGAAAAACATTTTGCAACAAACTGTTTACTCCAAAAGCTGTTGAGTTATGTTTTGTCCTTAATAAAAGAAAGTTGTGGTTCAGTCATGTCGCTCTTAAAAAATATATAATAATAATAATAGTAATAATACTATTAATAAGCAGCTGGAAGAAGTTGGAAGGAACACTGTAGAGTGGAAAAGCATTGAAAACATACAATTAAGACAAACTACAACTTCTGTTTAAGAAGCCAACAGCCTGTTGCAAAACGTAGAATCGTCATAATGAATACATCCCAGGTGTTGTCGCTGTGCAGTGACTCATTACTGGATGAGGTGGATGCCCAATCGTCTTTCAAAATCAAGTTGTCATTCAACCAGGGTGCTTCTCCTGGCGTGGTGTGTAGCAGGCCCAAGTTGTTTTCCACAAGATTCTTCATTGCTCTATGATGATATAGATCAGGTCTATGAAAAACTATTTGGATAGTCTGCAGTTGGCCGCCATGTTTTTGAGAACAGGCTCCGACTTGCTCTTGGCACCCGGCCTATCTTGGTGTCCAGGAGCAACTGGTACACCCGCCACTGTTGTTAATGTCAAGATCAGACCTGGCTGAAATAGGACTGGTGGGAGTCCATCTCCCGAGCAGGACTGCTGGCCTGCTGCACCTCCAAAGGCATCGGTGCAAAGACAGGGTTGGACCACTCACTGAAGGCACCCCCCCCCCCCCCCGAAGCTCACTTTGGATCTCTGATCCAGATGTGAAGAGGGCATGGTCCATGACCGCCACAGAAATGGTCCCCTGGAGAGTGTGCTGGGTTGTCGAAGACGAATGGGTGGTAGCCGGGTTGTACTCCATATTCTGATCCAGAACTTCCGCTGTCACTGCAGTCTAGGCACCAAGTCACCTGTGACAGAAGTGTATAGGCCTTGAAGGGACAAAGCCCCAGGGGAGAACGGTCCTGCTTCGTTGCTGTCCACGAAGAGCTGGATGTTGTGCAGAATCACAGCCACGGTCATAGAAGCCCTTTTCTGGAGCTCATCCTCCATGTCTGAGGGGAAAACACAAGGATCATGTTTATTCTATTGGACAATTACACAGTTCATAGACAGAACAGGACTCATAATTGTGACATCAGGTATTCAGCTACCGGTAACAAGTCCTCTATGTCCTCTACGAGCAATGTACGTGATGCAGCCATGTGACATTCTTCTCCGTGCTCACTGGGTTACCCTGGGATGGAGGGGAATAACCCCTTTCCCCACCTTCAGGTGTCAGCTGGCGGCTTGGTGGCTCTGAAACAGAACAAGGTAATAATCATTAACAGTGTCTGATACCACCAGGGGGAAAGAGAGCGAGAGAGAGAGTGAGGGAGAACAGAATTGATGTGTGTGATAGCAACGGATAGTGTATGTAAAGGGAATTGGGAAGGTTTCTGTTTCAAAGTGAATGTTGGCTTTTTTTCCCTCAAGTCTCTTCTCATTGTCTCATCTCTCATTCTAGACCAACAATGCCTTCGGAAAGTATTCAGACCCCTCAACCTTTTCCACATTTTGTTACGTTAGAGCCTTATTCTAACATGGATTAAACATCAATCTACACACAATAACCCATAATGACAAAGCCAAAACTGGTTTATAGAAACATTTGCAAAAAACAGAAATACCTTATTTACGTAAGTATTCAGACCCTTTGCTATGAAACTCGAAATTGAGCTCAGGTGCATCCTGTTTCCATTAATCATCCTTGAGATATTTCTACAACGTTATTGGAATCCACATGTGGTAAATTCAATTGATTTGACATGATTTGGAAAGGCACACACCTCTCGATATAAGGTCCCACAGTTGACAGTGCATGTCAAACCAAGCAGAGGTCGAATACATTGTCCGTAGAGCTCAGAGATAGGATTGTGTCGAGGCACAGATCTGGGTAAGGGTAAAAAACATTTCTGCATCATTGAAGATCCCTAAGAACACAGTGGCCACCATCCTTCTTAAAGGGAAGAAGTTTGGAACCATCAAGACTCTTCCTAGAGCTGGTCATCTGGCCAAACTGAGCAATCAGGGGAGAAGGGCCTTATTCAGGGAGGTCTGATGAAACCAAGATTGAACTCTTTGACCTGAATGCCAAGCGTCACATCTGAAGGAAACCTGACACCATCCCTACGGTGAAGCATGGTGGTGGCAGCATCATGCTGTGGAATGCTTTTCAGCTGCAGGGCCTGGGAGACTAGTCAAGATCCTGATGAAACCCTACTCCAGAGCACTCAGGACCTCATACTGGGGCGAAGGTTCACCTTTGAAACAGGACAACGGCCCTAAGCACACAGCCAAGACAACGCAGGAGCGGCTTCGGGACAATTCTCTGGATGTCCTTGAGTGGCCCAGCCAGAGCCCGGACTTGAACCTGATCTAATAACTTTGAAAAGACCTGAAAATAGCTGTGCAGCAACGCTCCCCGTCCAACTTGACAGAGCTTGAGAGGATCTGCAGAGAAGAATGGGAGAAACTCCCCAAATACAGGTGTCAAGCTTGTAGCGTCATACCCAAGAAGACTCGTGGCTGTAATCGCAGCCGGAGGTGCTTCAACAAAGTACTGAGTAAAGGGTCTGAATACTTATGTAAATGTAACATTTCAGTTTTAGCAAACATTTCTAAGAACCTGTTTTTGCTTTGTCATTATAGGGTATTGCGTGTAGATTGATGAGGGAAAAAACAATTTAATTAATTTAAGAATAAGGCTGTAACATAACAAAATGTGCGAAAAGTCAAGGGATCTGAATACCTTCCGAAGGCACTGTATGTCCAGCAGCCTTGTGGATAAAACAAGGACCTTGCATGGGGATATCAGTAGAAGTCCCTCACCTCTCCTTGCCTTCATTATGTTTGTATGAAGACAGTCTGTGTGGTTTGTCCTTGCATAGGAGACTGGGAGGTGATTAGGTTTCTAAATGTCATGCCCGGTCTGCTTAGCTGCCCCCGAGAGTCGTTTGTTCTAATGGCTTCCTCTGAATGGATTGGGCAGCCAACAGCCATGAGGCTCTTTGCAAAGCAATGCAGGAAGTAGTCTGAGGCAGTCACGCTATGCAGTTTCTCTCTGGTCCAGTATCACTCATGTGTTATGAACTCATTAATAAACCCATTTAGACTAATGAAAAAACAAAACGTTTGGCATTTTTGTGGGGACTTTTTGGTCATGCTAATGGTGTGAAGGGTGAGAGGAATTTAGGAACAACACTGACATGTTGTGCATCACTATGGAACATTTCTCCCACTGATATGGTTTTTATAGTACAAAGGTGATCATAAAATGAATCTATAAAGGAGAAAGCAAACAACTTTAAAACACTTGACAAAAGAAGCTCCAATCTGATTTCTGTCTTGATGGGATTAGCCAACATGGGGTTGCATGACGAGGTGGGAAGCAGGTTAAAGGTTGAAGAGGCTGTCTTTCATGGGGCCGCAACACTTGAATTTGATAGATATGTGCACTTTTATTATCTTGGCCACACAGAGCGGGGGAGAGAGAGACAGAAAGAAAATCAGAGAAAGAAAGAGGGAGCGGGAGAGAGAGGGAGACTAACAGAGACAGAAACGGATATTTTTACATTTCCTTAAATTCTGATTATCAATGTGGTGACATTGAAAATTTGAATAGTTCACAGTGATACAGTAAGTATCTTCCGGTTTCAGATTATCCATAAGAAAACATAGTTGTTATTGACCTAAAGCCAGTCACCATTCCTCCCCCTCCCACACACCCACTTGCAATCTGAGCCAAACTCTTTATGGGCCATCGTCTTGTAATACAGCCCCTTTTACTGCCCTCAGTGCAAGCTGCTGTCAAGGATAAGGCAATTAGCTTATCATAAAGACATCATTTATAGAATCTGCAAGCAACGAGGGCATTTCAGTGGTTTTACCATCCCCCTTACATTGAAGTGACATTTTCTGAACGGCAATGGGTCAGTACAGTGGGCTATTGGTTGACCTGTCCTCTCATAAAGAAATGTAAGTAGGCCATGGTATAAAATAGACTGCTGATGTTATGAGCCAGGATCAGACAAGCCTCATTCAGTGGGCTGTTTTTGGTGTAGTTGCCAGTAGCAAAATCAATACTTGGCTGTCGCTGCATCTTTTTTTGTCTCTCCTTTCTCTGATCTAATCGAGTAGCGGGACTGTGAGTAGTGGGACTGTGAGAAGCCAGAGAGCTCAGAACATGGCTCATTCTCTCCTCAGCCTTATCTCGGGCCAAATCCAGGTAGTGGAGGCATGTGATGTTGAGCAACGGGGTCATAAAACCATGCAACTCTTTATGAGTGGAACAGACTGTAAAAGTGTGGCTCCACTCGATGTCCTCTGCCTCCCAGGCTGCAGGGCCTACACTGCACTGCTCTGAAGTGGAGGCAGAAGCAATGAAGCAGTCCGCCAGCCAGGTCATCAGTGCCTCTGCCTCCCAGGCTGCAGGGCCTACACTGCACTGCTCTGAAGTGGAGGCAGAGGCACTGAAGCAGTCCGCCAGCCAGGTCATCAGTGCTGTTCACCCTCAGCCCATTTGGATGCCCTTTCTTTCTTGGTTAAGAGCCAGGGAGCTGGGGAGTCACACAGGTTGGGGGTACTGACGCAGCTGGTGGGACTGTGCAGTCACCATGTCTCAATCTACGAGCCAATACTGCATGACTAGTCCTGGGTCATCGTTAATGGCACCCCAATTACACCCTCCCTGTCCTCCAGATAGCAGCCAGTGTAGCATGACCCAGCTCAATGACTCCATCCCTCTGCATGGACAGAGATATTTTGTCATTAGACAACAGCAAGGTTTTGTGAATGTGTTTTCTTGCGCTAGAGGGGTTTGAAATGGTGCACAGTGACACAAAGCGCCCCATCCCAAAACCCCTGTAAGATGTTAGAGTGCAGGGAGTGATGAACAGGTGGTTAGGTATGTTATGTGTTGTCCCTGTGTTGAAATGCAGATGAAACAAGCCTATAGCCAGGGGTGGGGGGGCTGAGGGTAGAGTTGGTAAGGTCAAACTGAGGTGGCACTGTTGAGCCACATAGGGACATTTCTTTCCGCCAGGATGCCTCCCGTGGCCGGGGTTAATGTGATGTTAGAGGGACAGGGATGTGTGGATGAATTCATTTAAGGGATGAGCAGAGAAGCGTTGAGACAGAGCGGGCAGAGTCCATGGAGGTGGGTTGAGCAGAGGGGGGTTATGGGAGGGGGCTGATCTGGGCACTTCCATTGGCACCCATCCCCATCCTGATCACCGTCAGGTGGATCTGCCTACATGCTCCTTGACCCCCAGCGATCATCATGGCACTACACGCTTCGCTCGGTAAGATAGTGATGCCAACAATAACACAAAAAACAGACCCATTAAAATGAATCAGTTACCAACAGAAATGTGTCAGATGGGTACACATTATCCTGGCATAATTCTGCACATGGCACATGGAGAATATCGTAAACTGTTTTCACCAGGCTAACCCAAAAGGCCACTGGCCAAGACCTTTAAGATGCTTTCCCATTGATAGAGACTGTCGTTGACCTCTTCAGGTGTTTGTCATAGTCAACTGTAAGTTATGACGAAAAGGTTTTCATATGTGACGCTGTTGAAATACTTCAGTATTGCTATTATTCAAACAAGTCTTTCTTGAGTCAATATTTAATGATAGTGTCTTATTTGAAATCAAGAAATAACTTTTATTTCCTCTTGTGCAAGATCATTGGCATTTGGCACAAGGTACAGGAAGGACTGAGCCTTATCTTAACAAAGAGTCATGTCCGGTGACAACACACACTGAGTGGAAGGTAACTGTAGGTGCTTCAAGCTGTCGGAGAAGGACACGACAGACAACATGGTTGATTGAGCTTTTCCATTTACTCATGTTACAATAGATAACTCGGGTTTCACATTAGGTGGCAAAGGGCCAGATAGGTATTTGTTCAAGTTCTTAACCAACTTAAACAAGCAAAGTAGACCCAAGGGGGCTCTTGAAGTATTTGTTACTTGTGATCAACATTAGAGCTTTGTAAATAGGTCTATAGTATCCTACATTTTTAGAGAACAGTAGCTTCTAATTTCTTTTATTTCCATAAGAGGGGTCATGGATTTGTATTGAATTTAGGGTTCTCGATGTACTGCAGGCTTTAGAGGATTACATAGCCGACGGCTGCTGGTGTAGTGTACAGTCGACTTATGTTTACCTGCTCCATGTGGTCCTCTGTTTATCTTCTGATTGGAACAACACATTTATCAGACCTGTCCTTATTCCATCTGGAGTTATCACTTGGATGGTAGGCAGGAAACAGTACACCGCCAGCTGTTTTATGGTTAGATATTGTGTTTGTGCACATATGATTACATACAAATGTAATTGGTTCTTCTACATGTGAGATACATGAGAAAATGAATGCAAAAGATGTATAAAATACTTCTTAAGTCCTCATAGCACCAAAGGTGATTGTGGTCTACTATGTCTGGACGAGGATGAGGTACCAGTACAGTAAGTGAGTTCAACAATGCTCCCATTTAGTCCTCTCTTTGTGGGACCATGCCAGCATTGATTGGTGTCTGAGGTAAAAGTGCTGATTCCTCACACATTTAGTGATTCATTAACATTGAGCAGAAAAATGAAATAAAAACAGCTTATAGACAGGGATAGATAACCTGCTACTGTGGCTGTCAGACCAGGCAAAAAAATTGCTGACAGAAAAAAAAAAAGAATTAACACAAAGGAACATAAAGGTCATTCTTGCTACTGTCACGTTTTCAGCTTATATTGTCCCGGTTTATAGCCAAAGTAAAAATCTCCTTTAAGAGCTGTAGAGTTCTAAGAGGTCTTGCTGTCGAGATTGATGGTTTTGAAATCAAATAAAACAATTACATGCAATATAGGAACAGTCCTAAGTAGCATTCAAACATGGTTTATTTTAGCAAATCAGTGACATACATTATATATTCAAAAGTATATTTTCAAGTTATGTGGATACCCCTTTATTTGGCTAGTTCAGCCACACCCATTGCTGACAGGTGTATGAAATCGAGCAGACAGCCATGCAATCTCCATATACAAACATTAGCAGTAGAATGGCCTTACTGAAGAGCTGTCTTTCATCATGACACCATCATAGGATGCCACCTTTCCAACAAGTCAGTTTGTCAGATTTGGCCCTGCTAGAACTGCCCCAGTCAACTAAGTGCTATTATTGTGAATTGGAAATGTCTCGGAGCAACAGCGGCTCAGCCGCGAAATGGTAGGCCACACAAGCTCACAGAACAGGACTGCCGTGTGCTGAAGCGCACAGCACATAAAACTCCTCTGTCCTCGGTTGCAACCCTCACTACCGCGTTTCAAACTGCCTATGGAAGCAGCTTCAGCACAATAACCATTCGTCAGAGCATTCATGAAATGCGTTTCAATGGCCGAGCAGCTGCACACAAGCCTAAGATCACCAAGAACCAGACCAAGCGTCGGCTGGAGAGGTGTATAGCTTGCACCCATTGGACTCTGGAGCCGTGGAAACGCGTTCTCGAGTGATGAATCACGCTTCACCATCTGGCAGTCCGACAGACTAATCTGGATTTGGCGGATGCCAGGAGAACGCTACCTGCCGGAATGTATAGTGCTGACTAAGGTTTGGTGGAGGAGAAATAATGGTCTGGGGCTGTTTTTCATGTTTCGGGCTAGGCTCTGAGGGAAATCTTAATACTACAGCATACAATTACATTCTAGATGATTCTGTGCTTCCAACTTTGTGGCAACATTTGGGGAAAGCCTTTTCATGTTTCAGCATGACAATGCCCTCAAGCACAAACCGAGGTCCATACAGAAATGATTTGTCGAGATCTGTGTGGAAGAACTTGATTTGCCTGCACAGAGCCCTGACCTCAACCCCATCGAACACCTTTTGGATGAATTGGAATGCTGACTGTGAGCCAGGCTTAATCGCCCATCATTAGTGCCCAACCTCACTGATGCTCTTGTGGCTGAATGGAAGCAAGTCGCTGCAGCAAGTCGCTGCAGCAATGTTCCAACATCTAGTGGAAAGCCTTCCCAGAAGAGTGGAGGCTGTTATAGCAAAGGGGGGAGAAACTCCATATTAATGCCCATGATTTTGGAATGAGATGTTCGACAAGCAGGTGTCCACATACACTACATGACCAACAGTATCTTAGAAAGAATCTAGAGCATGTTGTTTGGTAGCAATTCACAAGTAAAATGGGTACATTTTCCTTATATTGATTTGTTTAGAGTTTGTATTATGTATAAGGATGGATCAGTTGTCTTTATGAATATCTTGAAGGTGAACAAGGGCATGCTATAGCCTTGGACAGACCAGATAGCAGATAAGGCATGAGGCTTATACAGTAGGCCCATCATTTTGTCATTTACGTTCATGACATATTCAAATGGTTAACAATGTCATAAAGATAGTGTCTTTATTGCACCAGAAAAACATGCTTCTTAATGCCGCTGTCCAAGAGCTCCATCAACACATATACAGAGTATACAAAACATTAAGAACACCTGTTCTTTCCATGACAGACTGACCAGGTGTATCTTAATATTTTTTTATACTCAGTGTATAAGCGTACCTAACCTATATCCTATCACATATAGGCCAATGTTGGCTGTTCCAGGGAATGTTGAATATGTGGCTGCATCTGAAATGCACTATATTTCCTTATACACTCAGTATACCCCCCCCCCCCCACCCCACCCCCTTTGCCCTCAGAACAGCCTCAATTCGTCAGGGGATGGACTCGACAAGGTGTCGAAAGCGTTCCATAGGGATGATTGCCCACGTTGACCCCAATGCTTCCCACAATTGTGTCAAGTTGGTTGGATGTCCTATGGGTGGTGGACCATTCTTGTGTGTGTGTCTGTCTGTATGTGTGTGTGTACATGATTGTGTGCGTACATGCGTGTGTCACAGAGTGTGTGTGTGTGTGTGTGTGTGTGTGTGTGTGTGCCCATGTTTGCTCTGCAGGGTCTCAGTCAGAACATTCCACTTCTCATGGCTGCTAATGGCAGTGGTGTGTGCCTCTGCATTAATAAAGGGGCAGTGAACCCGGCTCTAATTGCAGAGGAAGCCAAGCAGTTAGTAACCTCTGAATCTTTCATTGTGGAGAAGAGGAGGAGGAGAAAGGGAAACATTGGGCTGGAGGGGGAGGGAGGGAGGAGGGCAGGCGTAGGAGGAGGGTGGTGACCAAAATCACATGCACTCCTGATTCCTAGCCAGACCTCAACCTAACATGCATCAGTGGTCTGGTCAAGAGCATTGTGGGTCCTACCTAAGTCACTGAAACTAGCCTGGGCACAGACCAACCAATGAGATTGCAAGTGTGCACTTGTGCGCTTGGTACATGGAGATGAGGGAGAATTCTGTCAGCGTATCCACCTGTTAGAATCAGTTCTGGGAGAATAAACTCTGCCCTGTCCCATTTATCTTGCACTCTCTCCCACCTCCTCTTCTGATTGCATTATGCAAATCCACAACAGGAAATTGGATTACATTACATTAAGTACTGAGACTATTTCTCAAGAAAGCAAGAAAACATTTCACCTAACTGTCTTATTTTCACTGTGGCCATTGTGTCAATTTGTCAAATGGAGTGGATAATAACACATCTACTTTAAGTGTATCATTAAATAAAGAGTGCTTTTTATGTGCTATACATTTTGTAACAGATTGTTTGCCTAACCATTGACAACAGGAGTTAACGGATTGGATCTGATTTGAATTCCTTTCATCTAACAACTCAAGTCCGAATTTGTTTTTTTCTGATGCAATTAACCACCAACTGCCACACCTAGCTTGGTCTTGACACTGCTTTCAGTCTAATCTGATTGGGGTCAATAGAGGTACTGTATGTATTTATACATGTGTGAATCAGGGTTTGGATTAGCTTGTTGTGATACTTTAGCTGTGGCCTTACACACCTGGTTTTAGTGCAGCCATTTGGCTCATTCCTCAGTATATGGCAGCAGTGAGGCCATATGTAGTTTCAGTAGTACTCTGCCTGATACCCTTTGTGACATATGTAGTAGAAAAGGAGCCCTATAGACTACAGTTGTTCAAGTGACCTATGATGGAATATGCAGGGTTCAAATCAACAGCCATTCCTCAAAGCACTGAAGAGCATTTGAATTAGAGGCAGAATCATGCAAATGCCTTCAGAGTTGACTAGTTCAGCATCACCAATGGCTAACTCACATATAGAAAAAACAAAGGTTGCCTTTTTTACCACAGGCTAAGGGAAATGTGGGTCTTCCTCATTCTTTGCATGTTGTGAGAGCACAGCTCGCTGCAGGACACAGGTGCAGACTAATATCTACCATAGTAAGCAGCTTCAAAATGGGGCAAAAAAGTATTTAGTCAACCACCAATTGTGCAAGTCCTCCCACTTAAAAATATGAGGCCTGTAATTTTCATCATAGGTACACTTCAGCTATGACTGACAAAATGAGAAGATAACAAATCCAGAAAATCAGATTGAAGGATTTCTTATGAATTTATTTGCAAATTATGGTGGAAAATAAATATTTGGTCACCTACAAACAAGCAAGACTTCTGGCTCTCACAGACCTGTAACTTTTTTAAGAGGCTCCTCTGTCCTCCACTCGTTACCTGAATTAATGACACCTGTTTGAACTTGTTATCAGTATAAAAGACACCTGTCCACAACCTCAGTCACACTCCAAACTCCACTATGGCCAAGACCAAAGAACGGTCAAAGGACACCAGAAACAAAATTGTAGACCTGCACCAGGCTGGGAAGACTGAATCTGCAATAGGTAAGCAGCTTGATTTGAAGAAATCAACTGTGGGAGCAATTATTAGGAAATGGAAGACATACAAGACCACTGATAATCTCCCTCGATCTGGGGCTCCACGCAAGATCTCACCCCGTGGGGTCAAAATGATCACAAGAAAGGTGAGCAAAAATCCCAGAACCACACGGGGGACCTAGTGAATGACCTGCAGAGAGCTGGGACCAAAGTATCAAAGCCTACCATCAGTAACACACTACGCCGCCAGGGACTCAAATCCTGCAGTGCCAGACGTGTCCCCCTGCTTAAGCCAGTACATGTCCAGGCCCGTCTGAAGTTTGCTAGAGAGCATTTGGATGATCCAGAAGAAGACTGGGAGAATGTCATATGGTTAGATGAAACCAAAATAGAACTTTTTGGTAAAAACTCAACTCGTCGTGTTTGGAGGACAAAGAATGCTGAGTCGCATCCAAAGAACACCATACCTACTGTGAAGCATGGGGGTGGAAACATCATGCTTTGGAGCTGTTTTCCTGCAAAGGGACCAGGATGACTGATCTGTGTAAAGGAAATAATGAATAGGGCCATGTATCGTGAGATTTTGAGTGAAAACCTCCTTCCATCAGCAAGGGCATTGAAGATGAAACGTGGCTGGGTCTTTCAGCATGACAATGATCCCAAACACACCGGCCGGGCAACGAAGGAGTGGCTTCGTAAGAAGCATTTCAAGGTCCTGGAGTGGCCTAGCCAGTCTCCAGATCTCAACCCCATAGAAAATCTTTGGAGGGAGTTGAAAGTTCGTGTTGCCCAGCAACAGCCCCAAAACGTCACTGCTCTAGAGGAGATCTGCATGGAGGAATGGGCCAAAATACCAGCAACAGTGTGTGAAACCTTGAAGACTTACAGAAAACATTTGATCTCTGTCATTACCAACAAAGGGTATATAACAAAGTATTGAGAAACTTTTGTTATTGACCAAATACTTATTTTCCACCATAATTTGCAAATAAATTCATTAAAAATCCTACAATGTGATTTTCTGGATTGTTTTTCTCATTTTGTCTGTCATAGTTGAAGTGTACCTATGATGAAAATTACAGGCCTCATCTTTTTAAGTGGGAGAACTTGCACAATTGGTGGCTGACTAAATACTTTTTTTGCCCCACTATAAGAGCGTCTGCTAAATGACTAAAATGTAAATGTAATATAATTTTGCTCTCAAAGGATGTAGACCTGACAATCTTATAGTCCATGTCTCCTTTTGGAATAATGGAGGTCCAGTGTGTAATTGATGCCTTAGGCTGGGATGGATAGGAACTGTTCTGAAACAGAGAAATGTACAGCTTGCAGCTTTATTGTGGAGTGGGTGAATTCTGCTTTGATGGATGAGGAAGGAGAAGAGCGTAGGTTGGCCTTGAGTGGGAGTTTGCACCAGGAGAGGTGTGATGTGGCCTCTTGGCTGTCTGTACAAGTCATCCATGACAAACAGTGTACAAGATCCAAACTCACATTTATCTCCTGGGACCTTTCAGTAAATGTTGGTGAACGAACACATTGTTTTTCACAAGAAGAAGAAAATGGGCTTTGGTTGTCCTGGATGGTGGTGGTCCACACACTTACCTTGATGTTTTTTCTCATGCCTCAATGTGCCTTTGTGTGTTTTTGGTCTCATTTGTTTTCCCTGAGTCACTCTGTTGGAGGTTGAGGTTGCGTCTCAAACGGCATCCTATATAGTGCACTTCTTTTGACCTGGGCCCATACCGCTCTGGTCAAAAGTAGTGCACGATAGGGAAAAGGGTGCCATTTGGGATGGAACCTGACTCTTATTAACTTCTGTGCCAGGACCCTGATTAATTGGGCAGAATTAGTTGGTGTTCCTTTCTGCAGACCTGAAAGTGTTACACAGCACCAACTTTGACAGAATTACAGTTGAAGTATGACACACAAAGGTTAAGTCCTTCCTGTGACGTGTGCGTACAATCTTTGCAATTAAATGCTTGGTCTAGGTCTCAATTTGATTGTAGAAATATTTTATTGCAGATATTCATTTTAGTCACTGTTGACTAGTTCTCGTGAATCAGTTGTTTGGAATTATAATGTTAATTGATGACCTACCTAGCAACTACTTCACTCTATTCTGATTGGTCAGATGTTTGTAATTGTGGGGAGAGAGCAGGGCTGCGTTCACTACGTTTTTACATTCTGAAACGTTGAATTGAATGGAAACAGTGCTGTACTGAATGACCAGTTGAAAAATGGGGTGGGGTTGAGTTGTGGAACACTATCAGCATGGCCACTGCCCTTTAAATACCTCACTTATTGCTTCAAGCCAGACCTCGCCACACCGACCAAAAGGGAGGAAAAGTACCTCAAAGTTTGTTCAAGAACGTACAAGAACGTGTTGGTGAAACGTGTCGTTCAGTACAAACCGTTCCGCAACGTAGCAAACATTCAAGCAAACTCAACGCACCTCGGGAAGAAGTTGAATTGATGCCATAGAGAATGATAGAGGCCAACTTCATTGGTTGATCCCTCCTGGTGACCCTGTTGGAATCATTTTCAAATGGTTCATCAGGAAGGATCAGCGAATCATGAAGAAAAGAAATGTACTACTTCAAAATGGAGATAGCCTCAATGACGCTGTCACAGACGCTATAATGGCTCAGATACAAAGAGTCCTCTATCTCTATGGTTGATGCATGGCTGTAATTTTGGTCAGTTCATCAGTGAACCTGAAAAAGTGTAATCATGCTCTGTCTAGTTTGTCTACATGAAGGCCCAAATGGACCCCTATGCACTTGTGGAGATCTGATAGGATGTGATTGGTAGTAGTAGTATAGTGAAACTTCCACTTAGTCTATTAGAGGGAAAGGGGGAGCTATTACCATATTGCTTACAACTGTCAAATCCTCTCAGTTCTCCACAAGTGCACAGGGTGCAGGGCATTTGGGATTGAGCCATCCATCCACCATCTAAAGAACCCTCTTAACTACATGAGCTTGGTCCCAGTGAAGGGTCATGAAATCAAACTCATCTCTTTGTAAGTTGTGCAAGCCATCATCACCAAAGGAGTCAGTCCACTACCATGCTAACCCCAAAGGAGTCAGTCCACTACCATGCTAACTGCAAAGGTGTCAGTCCACTACCATGCTAACCCCAAAGGTGTCAGTTCAGTACCCAAAGGAGTCAGTTGCCTCTCTGGGAGGAAATTGTTGCAGCTGTCTGGAAGGGGGTAACATCAGAGTTCAAGGGGAATCATTGTGCATTTCAGATTGTATTACATGTTGTGCTTGTTGCCATCCCTGACTTGCAGCCATAGGATAGCCAGCCATATTGTGTTTACACCTGGAGAGTCAGAGATACCGTCGCCGGCTCCCTATACTCTGACAAAGTGGCTGTTGCTTCAATCCCTGAATCAATATTGACCACCGGCAGACCGGCCTGCTTGCCAGAGAAACAGCAGCAGGTTGATTGCAGCTGGAGGCTAGAGAAGATGGGTGCAACAGCAGGGAAGGGGAAGGTGCTGTAGCTTCTACTGAGTGTACCATGTATGCTACACACAGAGGTGTTCCTCAAAACTCCCCCTCACTGTGCATGGTGAATTTAAGATGTCATCTACTCAAATCTGTTTTGTATATTGGACTGTTATTTACTGTGCTGATGCAAACTCTTTTAGAAAGTATTAAGGATACCATTCAAACTGAGGAATTGATTATGCTGTGTAGCCCCAGCCCTATACAATAACACCAGCCCCCCTGAGATTCAGTATGAGGGGCCAAGTTTGAGCAGGGCTGCCCCAGTCAGCCCCAAGGCCATCTGAATCAGTGCTTTGGTGTGGTGGTGTGGTGTGTTGTACTGTAGTGTGCAGCCTGCCTGTCCTAGCTGGTGCCGGGAGCAACCTGCTTTTGACTCTCGGGAAGGGAAGAGGGGGTGTACCGAATGATGCAAGGGGTCGCACTGCCCCGATTGGCATGCTGACATTACTGCACACATCTAACTCATGTTCTGGTCTTGGTTGCCAGTCATACTATGAAGATGACTCTGGTCTACACAGTAAGAAAAATACTTGGAGATATAAGAAGTCAGAGAGGTGAGTGAGTAATAGAAGAAAAGAGAAACTGTTTTCCCTGCATCTCTGATGTTGTATGAATGATTGGAGAATTCATAATAGGGGGTTTTAAAACTCCACCCAAAATATACAACATGAGGCAGGGACAAAGCCCAAAACAAACACGTATACTAAAACACAGAGATGTAACCCAAACAAAAGAGTGATGTTAAACCTCTAATAAATACACAGGACGGGACCTGCAATACCCTACACAGGACGAGACCCGTAATAACAAGTGCACAATACACGCCAGAACAAACCACAGGTACTCACAAACCAATGGACATGGGAACAATAACCGACAAGACAATGGTTAAAAGAGGGCACATGTATACAATTACTAATCAGGGGAATTAGAATCAGGTGTGCGTAATGAGTCTGTTCAGAGTTGCCTAGAGGCCTGTGACGTAGACCTCCAGAACTGGTGCACAGAATGAGCAGCAGTACTGGGGTAACCAATGACAGCAGCTCTCTGATGAATGACGGTGTGATCTCAAAACTTCCTTGATCTGACTGGATATAACAAAGAGAAAAAAAGGAAGAAAATAAGCAATACCTGACCAGAAACACCTCATGCGCTCCATAAGAGCAAACATGACATAGAGACTTTCATGTCTTGGGACTGATTCAAGAAAATCCCAAAGAATCGCACACCCACTCCAGTGGATGTTGACAGAGCTAACATTGTGCCTAGCTGACAGACAGTCAGGGCCTCAGTTAGGCCAGGATCATCCACAGGTCATGTTTAACAATAGGGAGGAGGGCTTGCCTAGATAACAGTAGCATTTTTCATCACTTTCCTCTTCGGTGTCCTACTGTATCACTTTATCAGGAAGTCAATAAGTAGTAGCCTACGCTGGTGTGTGCTGGTATCAGCCACATCACTGGCTGAACTCTCCCTGTGATTGACAGGGACAGTCATGAAATCCCATTCTTCTGTCAAAGATCAAAGCCGCTAATGTTTCAAATGGAAACTCAATGTTATGCATTTAAAGCCCTTCTGCCTCTCCAATCAATCAAATAACTGATTGATTTATCGATCAGTTATTTGTGCTAATTTATCATTAGCATGAGATTGTCCCAGTTATTGATTGATTAATGACATTTTTGGTTTTATCTGGTCCCAACATCAGGAAAACTGGTGTAATGGAGGCATGAATTGTATGATAATTGTGTTATAAAGCCACAACTCTTCTTACTATCTTGGAAAGGTGATTTTTTTTTTATCTCAACGGGATCATTCTAGTTTAAATTAGGTAAATGTGGGTAATATTTTTGTTAATCATGCGATAAGCTGCAGTGATCTTTTTATGTGACAGATATAGATCATATCATACTGTGCCAAAGCAGACGAAACACACCTTATGCTACTGAAACGGACTCTTTGTTATGTAGGTGTGAATGATTGCCCCTTCGATCTGTCCCATGCCAAGATAAGACAACACCTATCTCCACATTTCCTTATGCAAGGGGCATGGGTAAGAATAGTTGGTCATAGGTAAAACACGGTCAACGTACTCATAAAACACAAAGATTGTTTTTACTAAAAATTCTGTGTGAATTTGTAACAGTATCTAATGCAGAAAGTCCTTTGAACATACAATGAAAGATCAGTGCTGAGTGTGTATAGAATAATATTGCAAAAGAGAGAGGCAGTGAACAAATGACAAGAGACTCAAGCCATCTTCAGGAGGGAGAGATGAGCAGAGAGCGGTCAGGGAGTGCAGTGTGAGGAGGGTAAGGTCCAGGTTAGTCTGTGGAACGGGACATGGTCTCTGGTTCCTGGATCTCACGCACACGACATGCAGCCCTTGCCCTTTTCAGTCTGAGTTTCCAAATGTTCCGCTTTCTGCCCCAAACACATCATAAAAGTTAGCGGGAGGAGGGTTGGGGGGAAGAGGTCACTGAAGACTGAAATGGCAGCCAAGCACAGTTTGGGTCACTACCTGTACTCTGAGTTCATCTCAGAACCTTTGGACTCATCACACTTCCATTAAAACTGTAGACACCAAACTTACCTACACCGGATGGGTCCAGATCCCATACTAACTGTCATATCCTGGCTTGGACCTTTTATAATCAACCCCACTTCTACGCTAGGTGTTGATCCATTACATGATATCCTTGGTTTAATATATCTCAATCAGAATGTCTGTGATTTGTCAGTTGTATTGTCACTCCAGCTTTAGGGATTATTTCCTTATCAGCCCATGTTGAGTGATTCCCTGGTCTTCTCCCATCCTCTCAAGTGAATCCCATCCTCCCAACTGTCAGGGAACAATATGGAGACTACACATCTATCAATGTAGACTCTCTCTTATGGTTTTAATTAAGGTAAAAACCACATACAGTATGTGTTGACATGTGTAAACTATGTGGATAAATGTGCTACTGTTGTTCTATCTATGTTGTTTCATACAACTCCCAAGAGTTATTGAAGCAGTCCTGAATAATGTCACTGTTTTTAATTTGCATCCCAGTTTGTTAGGCCCTGTTCATATATATTTTGGGTAATGATTTGCATGACCTTCGATGTGGTGGTCCTTTTATTTCAGCTGAATCTGATTTCAATATTCTAATGAATACTGTAACAGTGGTACAGTCCATAACAGTCCAAAGTACAACCAAATATAGATAGTTATACTGAAGTGGTTTGAAGACCAAACTCCGAGGCCACTGCACTGCATATGACTGAGGTTGTAATAGGACTACTGCTGACGTCCTCTGATGGTCTTCATCCCAAATGACACCCTATTCCCTATAGAGTGCACCACTTTTGACAAGGCCTCATAATAGTGCAGTGTAGTCAAACGTAGTGCACTATATAGGGAATACAGTGCCATTTGGGACACAGACAGGGTCCCTGTCTCTGTTTCCCAACTGTCCCTGCCTGTGTCACTAACTCATATGAGAATCCTGTGTCCGTCAGTGTTATCCGCTATGCTCCAATACAGTCTGCTTCTTTCACAACAGCCAAGCCAGATGATGCACTGTGTTTTGGATAAATAGTTTTTACTGCTTATTATTATTTGTTGTTAATAGTTGACAGATCTTTTGGAGGCATGTGAAAATAACAGGAACCTGCACCATAGTCATTTCCAGCATCTACAAACATGAATCACTTCACTAATGACCTTGAAATGAAATGTTGCAATCATTCCTATTGAGTTATTTTTTACACTAATAATAATGAAAATGTATTAAACTTTTATAGCACTTTATAGCACTTTAAAGCAGAAAAAAGACATGCAATTTTGAAAAACAAAGACAAATCATGAATGGATGGATGATAATGTCAAAATAGAAAGTCTCAAAACACCATGATTGTGTAATGAAACTGAAGTAGTGCACCTAAGCTGAGATCTGATGTTTGGATAGTGTTTAAACGTACACCCAATGTAAGTGTTTTAATTCACAGAATGTGTTTTAAAACTGAAACACCCAAAGTGGTTTTTCAACCTTAATATTGGTGTTTTTAAGAGAGTGTCATGAAAACACTTTTTGAGGGTTTCAGTACATGTAAATGGCAGCACCAAAACACAAACTGTGTTTCCCATACAAACAATGGTTTGGAAATGCAAATGGTTTATTGCCTAAATATTGATTCATGATAAGGGTCAATGGAGAATATTTTTTTGTGGAACTTCACCTTTATTTTTTCAATGCTTTATTTCGACAGATTAAGATAATATTTAGGCAGTAAAACGGCACATTTCGGTTGAATTTTACCCAGTTAACCACACTGTAAGAAATTATTCAGGGGGGAATTGAAATTCACAAAAAAACAAACAACAACCAACATATACTTAATAAAAATGAACGCAGGTCGTGCAGAGCCCTTGGTCTAGTGATAACGCACCCGGATTAGACACGTTATCCCTCTTCCCATCGAAGACAGGGGTTAAATTCCCCGCTCCAACCCTCCAACCCAGCCTGTTTCTCCCACCTACCTCTTTGTCATTTCATCATTGTCTCAATAAAGGGTCAAGATACCCCCAAAATAGATATATTTTTAATGTATGCAAATTGTTTAAATTATTTGTTAATTTCATTTTACCGAAAACTATTTTAGAATAAATCGAACTAAATATGTTGCTCAAAATGTAAGTATCTTTCATGTGGATAACCAAAGAGAGAGACAATGGAGTGATTGAACTCATTTGAAGTCTTTGGTTTTAATCATCTTTAATTCCATATATCTTTGCACGTGACTCTGATTTTAGAGGATTGTGGGTAATTAAAACAATAATACTTATATTCTTTCACATGACATATCCATGTTTGAAGAAACAAAACTATATTTCTATATTAGTATTACGTTTGTTGTAATGGTGTAATGGATCATGATGAACAGATATCAAAACCGTCAGACAAAATTACATTCAATGAGGACATGACCCATCCCCACATTCCCACCTTTATAAAGTTTATATCATAATATTACAATACACGATGCTAAATTATAAAGTCATCTACATGTCCAAAAGTATGTGGACATTGTGAATTTCCACCAAACAACATGATATAGATTCTATAAGATACACAACATGACCAAAAGTATGTGGACAACTGTTTGTCAAATATCTCATTCAAAAATCATGGGCATTAATATGGAGTTGGTCTCCCCTTTGCTGATATAGCCTCCACTCTTCTGGGAAGGCTTTCCACTAGATGTTGCAACATTGCTGCGGGGACTTGCTTCAATTCAGCCACAAGAGCATTAGTGAGGTTGGGTACTGATCTTGGGTGATGAGGCCTGGCTCTCAGTCTGCGTTCCAATTCATCCCAAAGGTGTTCGATGGGGTTGAGGTTAGGGCTCTGTGCAGGCCAGTCAAGTTCTTCCACACTGATCTCAACAAACCATTTCTGTATACATGGGATTATTGTCATGCTGAAACAGGAAAGGGCCTTCCCCAAACTGTTGCCACAAAGTTGGAAGCACAGAATAATCTAAAATGTCATTGTATGCTGTAGAGTTACGATTTCCATTCACTGGAAATAAGGGGCGTAGTGCGAACCGTGAAAAACAGCTCCAGTCCATCATTCCTCCTCCACCAAACTTTACAGTTGGCACTATGCATTCGGGCAGGCAGCGTTTTCTCCAGAGTCGAATGGCGACATGCTTTACACCACCCCAGCCGACTCTTGACATTGCGCATGGTGATCTTAGGCTTGTGTGTGGATGCTTGGCCATGGAAACCCATTTCATGAAGCGCCCGATGAACAATTATTTTACTGACGTTGCTTCAAGAGGCCGTTTGGAACTAGGTAGTGAGTGTTGCAACCAAGCACAGACGATTTTTATGCCCTATGTGCTTCAGCACTTGGTGGTTCTGTTCTGTGAGCTTGTGTGGCTAACCACTTCATGGCTGAGCTGTTGTTGCTCCTAGATGTTTCCGCTTAACAATAGCAGCACTTACATTGCATGGTTGTGTGCTCAATTTTTTTTCAACCTGACAACAACAGCTGTGTCAACTGAAAAAGCTGAATCCACTCATTTGAAGTGGTGTCCACATACTTGTGTGTATATATATAGGCCTAGACTTACAATAATTAATTTATATTTATAAAGAAAATGTGTATACATTTAGGAATTGCCTAAGTAATACAATTCTTGGTTTATGAGCGTTATCCTTACATGACATGGGGCATAACATAGGCACAATGTAAACATTATTTGCAGACAAATTCCTGTAGATTAGCTCTAAACTCTGGTCATATAATGATCAACCACGAGTATAGATACTACACTGGCAGTAAGGGCTGTATAATTATTGTCAGGTAATACCACTGTATCAGATATGATAAAATGCACATATTGTTAACCAATTTGTTGAACAATGTTAATACATTTATTAATATTACATTAAAAATAAAATAATATCAGGCGACATTTTGTTCTTATGACTGTACCGACCAACTCTTCCCTAGTAGCCTAATTACTTTGTTTAGCTCTCCCCGTCCTACAGGTCACCGAACCTGCCCCATGATGTAGGCCCACTATGATAATCAGCAGCACCTGCTTGTTCGCCCCGTGAATCTCGTGCGTCCCCCAGCGTGCCATTGTGCCTCTGGAGCGTTTGAACTATGGCCATGATCACAGCGCTGATCTGTTCACAGAAGGGCTCCACCTCCTCTAATGTTTATTCTGATATATATGGAAAAAGAACTCACTGTAAAAGGGATTTAAAAGGGTCAGATATTATTATAGACTATAAAGCCTATGAGAAAGATATAGAAAACAAAAACACAAGCCCAAGACTGACAGACCTTTTATACAGTAGGTGAATAATTTTGAATTTTGTTACTTTGCATGTTTTTCTGTTGAATTTAAAGAGAACCACTAAAATAAACAAAGTTGATAAGATAAATGCTCTAATTAATAATATCTTATATTGTCTATACAATATTATTATATTTACAATGTATTATTATTATCATCATCACAAGTATACCACCCCTCCTCTTTCACCAAGGTCTTTATACAACAGTCCGAAGTTCATGAAAGTTTTGCTGCTGATAAGCAGAGCCAATAAAAGCAACAGCTCTGCAGTGTAAACACTGTCAGGTCTACCTGCTTCAGTTAGTCAGTGCAACCTTCTTCTTATGATTTGCATAAAGGCCCCATCAGCCAGCCCACAAATTACCATGTTGTATATTCCTTGCCCTCCGAAAGCATCATGGCAAATTATATCACTCTTCTCAACTGGGAAGTGAACCAGATTCTCCGAGCAGGTGTCAGGAGTAGGGAATTCACAAACACTGGAGCAGGAGAGGAGGGGAGAACGGACTTTTTTTGTATTGTTTTAGATCTTTCTTCTCCCCAACTTTCCTTTCCCTTTTAGTTCAGAATATATATATTTTTTAATGTTCTCGAAAATGGTGTCCAAGTTGACATCTCTCCAACAGGAGCTCTTGAGCGCCTTGTTAGATTCCGGAGTTACCAAAGATGTTCTGATCCAAGCGTTGGACGATATGGACCCCAGCCCGAATGGCTTTGGAGTTAAGTTGGAGAATCTACAGATGTCTCCGCCAAGTTCTAAAATCAACGGAAATGATTCGAAGCCGGTATTTCTTACGTTGACCAATGGGCATAGTAAGGGCAAACTGTCGGGAGATGAGGGGTCCGAGGACGGGGACGATTTCGATACCCCACCGATACTGAAAGAACTCCAGTCACTTAACACCGAGGAAGCAGCGGAACAGAGGGAAGAAGTTGACAGAATATTAGCGTAAGTGAATAGAACTTTAAATGTTTCATTTCACACATTTAGGGATGTTCGTTACCGAATGAATGTGTAGGGTATAGGCGCATAACCAAAATAATATTGTATTATTTATCTGGCTACTTATTTTAGATGTAGGAGTAATTTCAGTGCATTTAAAGCGTTTTATATTTAACATTGTCTGACAAATTAGGACAACAATTAGGGTAAATTAGGACAACAATTAGGGTTATCTGCCTGTTAAAGTTATTTCTTCCAGGAATAATTTTCAGACGTGTGGCCCATGAAAACTATAGCCTACTTGCCTGACCGCAATACTCAGAAGTGCATCTGCATTGTGTCTGTATTTTAGAATGATGACCAAATTAGTTTAAAAACGTATTTTAATTTACATGTCAAGCGCTTGGCAAAAGGTCTCAATGTTCCTTGTGTTAACAAATTAAAATAACGCGCCAATAGTACTTTTCGCGTTTTAGTTACTAATTATCCACACGGGTTGTTATTTTTTTCCCTTAGCAAACTATAAACTTAACGAGATCTATTTATATTTAACTTACTCGATCTCTCTCACTTTGATTATATCTGGCAATGCAAGAAGAGAAAGTTAATTCACATCAACGTATTTGTTTATTACGTAGGATTCAATGTTGCACTAGATATAGGCTCTACTAATAATAATAATGTTCTGGCGAAATATTGCAACATTTCTTAAAGCAAATATTATTTTGTTTTATGAATGTAGTCTATAAAGGCCTTACTCTTTGTAAATGTTCATATTGTCTTAATTTATCTTCTAAAAGCCATTTATAAATGTTCATTCATTACGCTAGTAACATGATCAACTGGCCAGCAGAAAATCAAAACTAACCCACGTGTAGTTAAGTTATTATTAATTGTATTCTATAAATCATCAACTGAAAGATACACAGTGTCGTATGATTAGAGTGAATGGAGATCTGGTTATTCATTGTCGAAAGTTATAAACCAACATCTAAACCAACGTATAAACCCACAGACTTAATTCTCCAAAACAAACAGTTGTGTGTAGATTTGCAACAATTACCCAATTGAAGTCCATACTTAATCTAAGATGTCTGTGATGGTATAGGCTAAGTAAGTGTAGTTTTACTATTTTAGAGCACGCTGCGCACATAGGCTAGGCCTTTTAAATCGTTTGAAATACATTTTCTTTATCGACATAAAGCGTCCTATTGCGTTGTCATCGATGGGTGCAATTCAATTGTGTTTATTATTGATATAATTGAAGCATTGGAATAATTCAGATGATTTTACCCCATTGGTAAATGTATTCTTTGATAATTGAATGCAATTTTGGATGGAAGCCTTGAACTGATCAATTTCTTCAATTTCTTATCAATGTATTATCAATTTCCTACATTTAACCAAACAACATGAATTTATTTGACCAAATAACTTATTTATTTTATTTGATTCATACTCGATTCTGGGATTATTTAGTCTGCATTTAATTAGGCCTATGGGTTTATTGTCCAAATAGGAAAATGTAGGCTATAACGTCAGTGTGTGTCAGACTCAGCTGACATAAAATTCTGCACTTCTAAACCAATGTATTCTAGGGCTTTCCAATTCGTGGAGTTTAGATTATTTGATAACCTAATTTGGTAACATTTGTAATATATTTCTGTATCCTATATCCTTGAAATCTCACATTCGCTATGAAATATTGACGTTTCAAAAACTGTGGACCAGTTTTAGGCCTAGGTCTAGGATTTAGATTTCCTAATTTCTCAGTTTTGCCTCTTAGCTACAGTCAAAACACTGAATTGAAAATAGGCCTGATTCAGAGTATTTTCAGGTTATTGAATGTATTATGAAACCACCGGCGTTGGAAAAAGTGCCCAATTGTCATACTTTAGTAAAAGTAAAGATACCTTAATAAAACATGACTCAAGTAAAAGTGAAAGTCACCCAGTAAAATACTACTTAAGTATATTTACAACCAAATACTTTAAGATTTTTACTCAAGTATCAAAAGTTAAAAATAATTGCTCAAATATACTTAAGAGTAAAAGTATAAATCGTTTCAAATTTCTTATTAAGCAAAACTTATTTAAAAACAACAAAAAGTTTTATGGATAGCCAGGGACACACTCCAACATTAAGACATAATTTACAAACAAAGTATGTGTGTTAGGTGAGTCCTCCAGATCAGAGGCAGTATAGGGATGGCCAGGGATGTTCTCTTTATAATTGCGTGAATTGGACCATTTCCCTGTCCTGCTAAGCATTCCAAATGCATTCGAGAGTACTTTTGGGTGTAAGGGAAAATGTATAGAGTAAAAAGTACATTATTTTATAATGATTAACAGTCATTTATTAGGGTACTTAACAATTGTCCAAAACTTGGGGATAACACGGATAGCATCAGGCGAAGAAGTCTAATGGAATAAACCAAGGGAAATACATGCTTGTGCTGTAGCTAGGTGCTGTAGATTGGTTCGGAACTTATTTGGCCGATGAATAATACGTTCGATAACTGGTTCTATTACTGTGAGTGCTAATGTAGCACCACAACCTATATACAATTATACACATAACGCTATTAGGGTTCCAATAGAACGAATAACATGTATTTAGGTTCTATGTGTTTTATGTAACCGCAGTGAGGACCCCTGGCGTGCCGCCCGCATGATCAAAGGCTACATGCAACAGCACAACATACCACAACGTGAGGTGGTGGATGTAACCGGGCTAAATCAGTCTCACCTCTCACAGCACCTCAACAAAGGCACGCCCATGAAAACTCAGAAGCGAGCGGCGCTCTACACCTGGTATGTCAGGAAACAGCGGGAAGTTCTCAGACGTAAGTTAATATTTGAGTTTCTCACACAGCCTTCGATACAGTTAGAGGCACAGAGGTGTGTTGGCCTGGGCGACATAATTCTAATGGCCATCCACAACACAATGTGCATGAACATAAATGTCATATCTCGGCTATGCATATAGTCAGAAACATATTGCAGTAAGCCTATGCCTCAAATGTGTCTGATTTATCATTATGGTCTAGGCTACATACTGTATTGTGCAATTGTCCCTCATTAAATTATGTCTTATTTCTTCTTATTCTGTTATTGGTTTATTTTGTCTCCATTCCCCCCAATACAATATTTTATGTGACCTTGTTCTTATTTTTCAGAATTCAACCAGGCAGTGCAAGGTTCTGACAGCAATATGACTGAGAAAGGCAGTCAGGATCAGGTGCTGTTTTTCTTCCCAGAGTTCAACCCTCCTGGTCAGGGTATGGGGCAGCAAGGGGAGGAGGTGGGCTCTGAACCCTCCTGCAAGAAAATGAGACGGAACCGTTTCAAATGGGGGCCTGCATCCCAACAGATCCTCTATCAGGCCTATGAAAGACAGAAGAACCCCAGCAAAGAGGAGCGGGAGGCACTGGTGGAGGAGTGCAACAGGTGAGGGGAGGAGGCTTTGGAGAATGAGAAAGTTGCACCTTTTTGGCTGAGTCCCAAATGCCACACTATTCCCTATTTAGTGCACTGGTGACAATATGTTTCTGGTCAAAAGTAGTGCACTATAGAGGGAATAGGGTTCCATTTGGGATACAGATTGTTCTCTCATTGAATAATTGAATGTTTGGCACATCTTATTTGATACTAACGCCATCATTACTGCAGCACATGGCCTTAGCTTAGAATGATTTTGACAGGTTTTAATGTCTCTCTTTGTTTACACTATCCAACTATCATTCCAATGCAACTATCATTATGTTTTTCCTTTGTTCTTTTCCATTGTATTCCATTGATACTATTTCAATCTCTCCTCCTATAGGGCTGAGTGTCTTCAGAGAGGGGTGTCTCCGTCTAAAGCTCATGGCCTGGGCTCTAACCTGGTCACTGAGGTACGAGTCTATAACTGGTTTGCCAACCGGCGTAAGGAGGAGGCCTTCCGTCAGAAGCTGGCAATGGACGCCTACCCCATACCCACCCACAGCATGAACCCTCTCCTGTCTCACAGCCACAACTCCCCACACCACCACAGCTCCCAGATCAGCGCATCCCCCCCTAGTAAGATGCAAGGTAGCGTCTCCACACCACATGCATATCACAGTACATTACTCTGCTATTATATCTAATATAATACTACACAACAATGGAATTATTCAAATGTGGTCTTTCCTCTTGCAGTACCTGTCTCATCCATGATCTGAGTGCATGTAATCACTATGGCATCTTGATCAGGGACATGCCTTTGACAGTTAAAGAACAATGGTTGGCAAAAGCTTTGGATGATTTTATTTCCATCCCCAAGAGAGGGTGAAAAGTGGCAAGAAAAACAGTTGATGACATCAGGGAGAGAGAAGAGAGAGGGCAAGTGATCAATAAGAGTGACTTAGGGAGCTGAGCAAATGTCATTGTTATTATGATCTTTAAAAACACACTGAGAACAATCCACATTGTACCTGAAATCTCCACTCCAAAGTCAGCAGGCAGGCGGGCGGGCAGGCAGGCAGGCAGGCAGGCAGGCAGGCAGGCAGGCAGGCAGGCAGGCAGGCAGGAGCAGGAGAGTGGCACAAAGAGCAGCAGTCCTGTGACTGGCCAGGGTCAGGGCAGGGTCACGGAGGGAT
Organism: Oncorhynchus masou masou; assembly: GCF_036934945.1. Lineage (NCBI taxonomy): Eukaryota > Metazoa > Chordata > Actinopteri > Salmoniformes > Salmonidae > Oncorhynchus > Oncorhynchus masou. Next base: position 68,536,210 of record NC_088224.1, on the reverse strand, counting down.
TCAGCAGTAGCTGAACCTACAACCATCACTTCCACATTCATAAAAGCATACGGTCGGTCGTTTGCTTGTGACTTTTTGGGGGATCCAATGAACTGACCATTTGATATCATAATGCTGTTTGCACTCAGTGCAATTTAGGCGTCTACCTTCGCCTCTATAAGACATAAAATGGAGCTGATATCTTGGCATAGCATTATCCTCAGTGCCATCGCTTACCACCATAAAAGCAATGATTGAAGAAACTCAATCAAAGCCTTGTGTTGTTCTTTCATGTTAGGACACGGGGTCAACTCTCTAGAAAAACAAGCCGTTCGCCTCGGGTTGCTCTTTTACCTTTGGTTATACTGGGCCCATTGGCCCATGCTCTGTTTGCTTGTGGTTTTTCCCAGCACACCTGACCAAGCATTGACCTCAGGTTGCAATGTAAGGAGGTAGGTTCAGTGGTAGGCTTGTGTGGAGGTGAGGGAGAAGGGGCTGGTTGTAGAGAGGGCGAGGGTAAAGGTCAGAAGCAGAAGGTACTTTGCTCCCCCTAGTCCTCGGTTGCTTGCTTACAAGGTGTCCTGCCGGCGTCCTGCCGACAGCGTCAGCTGTTTTTCACTGTCAGCCCCTGGCCTGACAATAGCACCCCAGCAGGTTGCCTCATCGTGTTGCTAGGCCACGGCCTGTATTATGCATGCTTGAATGGACAATTAAAATCCTTGGCTACTACATCTCCCAGGCCTTCGATAAGGGGCTCCCCTGACTTCTCCTCTCTATACCCCAGCCTGGCAGGGGTCCCTATTGTCTGTGGTGTATTAGAAGACTGCAGTGACTGTAACCTAGGTTATTTTATCTCAGCTGGGCCTTGGGGAGGGCCTGTTTTAAAGCTCTCCTTACCTTTATGGGGTGGCAGTATAGTGGCCGAGGGAGGCTGGGTGCTCTGCAGACCAGAGCAGCAGAAGCTGTCCTCTGGGGTATTGGCTCTTTTCTGGCCAGACAGGACTGATGACCCCTTGTGCTCCAGCCTATAGAGAGGTGTGTGTGGGTAACCCCCTCCTTCAGCTATCGCCACTACAATAGTTATGTGTGGGAGGTCACTAAAGTGTCACATCAAAGAAAACTCCTGGAGTTTTCATTGATTCTCTTACTTCTGTTGATAAAGGTGAGGTAACTTGATTGGCCAAAACGGTCAAATAGTATTTTTTGGGGACAGACGAGGTTATTCTATCGTCAGTGTTTGGCAAAAGACCAAACAAAACAAATGTATAGATGTCTTCTGTTACTAGTCACGTCTCAAAATGTAAATAGGTGATGCACACACACTGTTGGTCTAATCAAACTGTTTCATCAGCTGAATGATCCATTGTCTGAAGCCATGATACTTTTAGGGCCGTAGTTTCCCCTTGGATCATTCACTTAACCATACAACCTGTGCTTTTATAGAAAAGATGAGAACAGGCAATTGGAATTCAACCCTGTTCTATTACAAACAGATGCCAATACGTGTGTGTCTGTGTGTTTTACCATACTTCATGAGAGAAGGATGATGTGACCATACTGTTCTGTTTTTTATAGTTGTCAGGTTTATTTCTTTGAAAGAAGTGGAGGGTGCTTAACCAACGTGAGTCGAGGTGCAACCTAAAAATGTGATTATCATTGAAAAGGAAAAGGCGTAACGCTCAGTGACCATTAATAAGTCATTGTTTTATTTTAAGTTAAAAGATTAATGTTTCGGCCACTTTGAGGGTGAATCTGAAAGCTGAGCATGGGGAGCAAGTTTCATACATCTCACAACAAAGTATAGAGGTGGGAGGCTTTTCTTTTTTGTTGTTTCTGTCTGGGGTTCTAAATAGGACTTCTCTTTATGTTGACCTGCATCAAAGCTGAGATTGGCCCGTCAACGTTTCTATCAGCACAAATAATTCAGCAACAGTAGCATCTTTTTCACCAGAATGTGCTAAGAGATTGAGTTGAACGCCTGATAACCTGCTGATATCTCATTTGTCTGAAGACTATTCCCTCCTCTCACACGGCAAAGTCTGCTGATTCATGAATCTCCCACCTAATCTGACACACTGGAAAGGTTTTAGCTGTAAGATTAAGGCAGCAGTGAGGGGAGTGTGGTTCAATATCTGGTAGACTGGTGTGATGGGCACGTTCCGTTCATTTGGTAATCCTCTGAAAACAGTGTGATTTGATTTAACAACAGTGAGAGTAAAACATCATATATTATAGGAGGGAAAAACAGTGAGCAGGTTGTGTTGCCTCAATGCCTTATGTCACCCCAGGCTATGTGGGAGTTGGCCTGGCCGAGGGATAGAGAGGCAAGACCTGCCCTATGCCTGGCCCTGCTCTGTCCACTGGGAGCCCCAGCCTGGTCAGAGAGGTACAAAGGCCTGCTACGTCCTGCAGAGACCCGGGAGGTCTCTCGTATGCACTGGAGCTACAATTACCAGTGCCTGGGGATGAGGAGAGAGGCTTTGATATTACATGAGTCACACAGAGCACTGAAGCCTTTTAAACTTGATGTAACTCCCTGCTGCCTACGCTATCACTCCCCTTCACAGGGTTCTCACCCTCCCCCTGGTCTACTTCTAGTCACCCCTGGTCCAATACTCAGAGTGCTTGGCTATTGGGGTTGATTTAGCTCAAACACTATTTAAGATGACAATTTAGAGAGTGATAGAGGGGAGATAGCTACCTTTTTTAGAATGTCAAATGTCAAATGGTCAAATGTCTTGCAGCCAGAAAGTACAGTAGTTGTTTCAATTTTGAGTTGCTTTTTTCTGCAATATAATGTCATCCTGTCAGTTATCCAAGATGGCGTAGCAGTCAGACGTCTTTGTCCTGTTGTGTCCCTTGTATATATCGTTTTTTACATATTTGTCTTCGCATATCTTTTAAAATATTTTTGCTAAACCTCAACATCTAAATACTCTCCTGCCACCCACCTCACCCAATGTAGCGTGGATCTGCTTTTTTCCCCCTAAAGCATCTATATTTAATTCGGATCTGGAATCCCTCAACTGAAGCTAGCCAGCTAACTACCAGCTATCAGACAGCAAACCATTGCCAGCGGTCATCAGCTAACCTTCTGCTCGAATAGCTCTCGCCAGTTAGAACAACGTGACTCTAACCAGAGCATAACGGACCTATTATTTTTATCCCCGGATTTCCACCGCAAACTGAATGTTTTCATCTGGATCTTCACAACTAGCTAACCGCAAACCCGGATGACTACTCCTGGCTAGCGTTTCCATCCACTTAGCTTGAAGCTAGCCTGGCCAGAGCTCCTGTGCTACCACCGAAGCATACTCCTGGGCTACAATATCCGGACCTCTTCTACAGCCGGTATGGGGCATAGAACCCTGCAGATCCCCTACGACTGGAATACCGACATAATCTGCCCGAGGACTCCAACAGGCCCCTCAGGCGCGACGCCCGCTGAAGGCCCATTATACTAACCAGCTAGGCCTGCTAGCTACCTAGAGCTACTTGGAACCCTGTTAATTCCACGACCGGTCTATCAATGTCACCGCATGAAGAGGCAAAAACAGACTTAACCCCATTGCGACGTTCCCCAAAGGCTAACTTTCTAGCCCCTGCTATCTGCTTGCTTGCTAACCCGGCCTGCTAACTGCTAGCCTGCCCCGATCTACTAACTGCTAGCTTGTTTAGCCCCGGTCTGCTAACTGCTGGCTTGTTTAGCCCCAGCCTACTAACTGTTAGCTTGTTAGCACAGGCCTGCTAACTGTCTGAATCGCCGTGTCCCCAGCCAGCCCAACCACTCACTGGACCCATATTTATTTTCAATCTCTTTTCGATTTTTAATTCGATTATACCTTCCGGTAACCTGCCTCACCCAATGTGATACGGAATCGCTATTATTTTTAATTTTAGAATACATTCAAGAACCTCCAGAAGCTAACCAGCTAATTAGCTACAAGCTGTTTAGTCATTGTTAGCCACTGCTAGCGGATTTTACCTTCTGCACAGCCAGCCCTGTTTTTAGCCTGGATAATACTCGCCAGTCTACCAGTATCGAACTGTCTCTCCACAACAACGCCGGATTCCTGCCGTAATCCCTGGACCACTACTTCTGATCTTCACAGCTAGCTTGCACCCAGTACCGAAGCTTTTCCTGAGGCCCACCTCCCAGCCTACTCAGCTGTTTACCCGAAACCCCACTCATACACGGCTAGAGCCCAATACTCCACCGGATCCTTGCTGTAAACTCTGGACCATGGTTAACGCCACTGCCACGAAGCTAGCACCAGTTAGCCGTGAGCCAGGCACATCTCCCTGCTAGCAAACTAAATTCTACAATACCTCTTTCGCCATCTGGCTTGGATCCTCTGTCGACACGGCCCCCCGCCGCACCACCACGTCTGGTCTGACTGGTCTGTGCCTTCAATCGGCCTCCGTCTGCACAGACCCCCCTACCACCCCCGAGCTATTAACTTTAAACGCCGTGCCGCCTGCTAGCTTAGTGGTGGCTTCTCTGTTCCATCTACTGCTGCCCCCTGGACACTATGATCACTTGGCTACATAGCTGATGCCTGCTGGATTGTCCATTAATCACGGTACTCCATTCTGTTAATTTATGTTTTATCTGTCGGCCCCAGCCGCGAACTCAGGCTCTGTGTGTGGCTAATCCGACCCTCTCTGCCTAGTCATCGCCATTTTACCTGCTGTTGTTGTGTTCGCTGACTAGCTGTTGTTGTCTCACCTGTTGTTTTAGCAAGCTCTCCCAATCAAGACCTGCAATTACTTTATGCCTTGCTGTATGTCTCTCTCAAATATCAATATGCCTTGTATACTGTTGCTCAGGTTAGTTATCATTGTTTTAGTTTACAATGGAGCCCGTAGTTCCACTCCTCACACCTCTGATACCTCCTTTGTCCCACCTCCCACACATGCGGTGACCTCACCCATTACAACCAGCATATCCAGAGATACAACCTCTCTTATCATCACCCAGTGCCTGGGCTTACCTTTGCTGTACCCACACCCCACCATACCTCTGTCTGCACATTATGCCCTGAATATATTCTACCACGCCCATAAATCTGCTCCTTTAGCCGCACCCTCATCCTACTCTTCCTCTGTTCCTCGGGTGATGTGGAGGTAAACCCAGGCCCTGCATGTCCCCAGGCCCCCTCATTTGTTGACTTCTGTGATCGAAAAAGCCTTGGTTTCATGCATGTCAACATCAGAAGCCTCCTCCCTAAGTTTGTTTTACTCACTGCTTTAGCACACTCTGCCAACCCTGATGTCCTTGCTGTGTCTGAATCCTGGCTTAGGAAGGCCACCAAAAATTCTGAGATTTCCATACCCAACTATAACACTTTCCTTCAAGATAGAACTGCCAAAGGGGGAGGAGTTAGCCTGCAAAGTTCTGTCATACTTTCCAGGTCTATGCACAAACAGTTCGAACATCTAATTTTAAAAATGAATCTCTCCAGAAATAAGTCTTTCACTGTTGCCACCTGCTACCGACCCCCTTAGCTCCCAGCTGTGCCCTGGACACCATCTGTGAATTGATCTCCCCCATCTAGCTTCAGAGTTTGTTCTGTTAGGTGACCTAAACTGGGATATGCTTAACACCCTGGCAGTCCTACAATCTATGCTAGATGCTCTCAATCTCACACAAATCACCAAGGAACCCACCAGGTACAACCCTAAATCTGTAAACATGGGCACCCTATTTACATTATCCTGACCAACTTGCCCTCCAAATACACCTCTGCTGTCTTCAATAAGGATCTCAGCGATCACTGCCTCATTGCCTGTATCCGCTACGGGTCCGCAGTCAAACAACCACCCCTCATCACTGTCAAACGCTCCCTAAAACATTTCTGCGAGCAGGCCTTTCTAATCGACCTGGCCCGGGTATCCTGGAAGGATATTGACCTCATCCCGTCAGTTGAGGATGCCTGGTCATTCTTTAAAAGTAACTTCCTCACCATCTTAGACAAGCATGCTCCGTTCAAAAAAATGCAGAACTAAGAACAGATATAGTCCTTGGTTCACTCCAGACCTGACTGATCTCAACCAGCACAAAAACATCCTGTGGCGGACTGCAATAGCATCGAATAGTCCCCGCGATATGCAACTGTTCAGGGAAGTCAGGAACCAATACACGCAGTCAGTCAGGAAAGCAAAGGCCAGCTTTTTCAAGCAGAAATTTGCATCCTGTAGCTCTAACTCCAAAAAGTTCTGGGACACTGTAAAGTCCATGGAGAACAAGAGCACCTCCTCCCAGCTGCCCACTGCACTGAGGCTAGGTAACACAGTCACCACCGATAAATCCGTGATAATCGAAAACTTCAACAAGCATTTCTCAACGGCTGGCCATGCCTTCCTCCTGGCTACTCCAACCTCGGCCAACAGCTCCGCCCCTCCGCAGCTACTCGCCCACGCCTCCCCAGCTTCTCCTTTATCCAAATCCAGATAGCAGATGTTCTGAAAGAGCTGCAAAACCTGGATCCGTACAAATCAGCTGGGCTTGACAATCTGGACCCTCTATTTCTGAAACTGTCCGCCGCCATTGTCGCAACCCCTATTACCAGCCTGTTCAACCTCTCCTTCATATCATCTGAGATCCCCAAGTATTGGAACGATGCCGCGGTCCTTCTCCTCTTCAAACGGGGAAACACCCTTGACCCAAACTGTTACAGACCTAAATCCATCCTGCCCTGCCTATCTAAGGTCTTCGAAAGCCAAGTCAACAAACAGATCACTGACCATCTCGGATCCCACCGTACCTTCTCCACTGTGCAATCCGGTTTCCGAGCCGGTCACGGGTGCACCTCAGCCACGCTCAAGGTACTAAACGATATCATAACCGCCATCGATAAAATACAGTACTGTGCAGCCATCTTCATCGACCTGGCCAAGGCTTTCGACTCTGTCATTCACCATATTCTTATCGGCAGACTCAGTAGCCTCGGTTTTTCTAATGACTGCCTTGCCTGGCTCACCAACTACTTTGCAGACAAAGTTCAGTGTGTCAAATCGGAGGGCATGTTGTCCGGTCCTCTGGCAGTCTCTATGGGGGTACCACAGGGTTCAATTCTTGGGCAGACTCATTTTTCTGTATATATCAATGATGTTGCTCTTGCTGCGGGTGATTCCCTGATCCACCTCTACCCAGACGACACCATTCTGTATACTTCTGGCCCTTCCTTGGACACTGTGCTATCTAACCTCCAAACAAGCTTCAATGCCATACAACACTCCTTCCGTGGCCTCCAACTGCTCTTAAACGCTAGTAAAACCAAATGCATGCTTTTCAACCATTCGCTACCTGCACCCGCACCAGCACGCCCGACTAGCATCACCACCCTGGATGGTTCCGACCTAGAATATGTGGACATCTATAAGTACCTAGGTGTCTGGCTAGACTGTAAACTCTCCTTCCAGACTCATATCAAACATCTCCAATAAAAAATCAAATCTAGAGTCTGCTTTCTATTTCGCAACAAAGCCTCCTTCACTCACGTCGCCAAACTTACCCTAGTAAAACTGACTATCCTACCGATCCTCGACTTCGGCAATGTCATCTACAAAATAGCTTCCAATACTCTACTCAGCAAACTGGATGCAGTTTATCACAGTGCCATCCGTTTTGTTACTAAAGCACCTTATACCACCCACCACTGCGACCTGTATGCTCGAGTCGGCTGGCCCTCGCTACATGTTCTTCGCCAGACCCACTGGTTCCAAGTCATCTACAAGTCTATGCTAGGTAAAGCTCTGCCTTATCTCAGTTCACTGGTCACGATGGCAACACCCACCCATACCACGCGCTCCAGCAGGTGTATCTCACTGATCATCCCTAAAGCCAAAACCTAATTTGGCCGCCTTTCCTTCCAGTTCTCTGCTGCCTGCGACTGGAACGAATTGCAAAAATCTCTGAAGTTGGAGACTTTTATCTCCCTCACCAACTTTAAACATCTGCTATCTGAGCAGCTAACCGATCCCTGCAGCTGTACATAGTCCATCGGTATATAGCCCACCCAATTTACCTACCACATCCCCATACTGTTTTTTATTTCATTTACTTTTCTGCTCTTTTGCACACATTTAACATTTAAGTCATTTAGCAGACGCTCTTATCCAGAGCGACTTACAAATTGGTGAATTCACCTTCTGACATCCAGTGGAACAGCCACTTTACAATAGTGCATCTAAATCATTAAGGGGGGTGGTGAGAAGGATTACTTATCCTATCCTAGGTATTCCTTGAAGAGGTGGGGTTTCAGGTGTCTCCGGAAGGTGGTGATTGACTCCGCTGTCCTGGCGTCGTGAGGGAGTTTGTTCCACCATTGGGGGCCAGAGCAGCGAACAGTTTTGACTGGGCTGAGCGGGAACTGTACTTCCTCAATGGTAGGGAGGCGAGCAGGCCAGAGGTGGATGAACGCAGTGCCCTTGCTTGGGTGTAGGGCCTGATCAGAGCCTGGAGGTACTGCGGTGCCGTTCCCCTCACAGCTCCGTAGGCAAGCACCATGGTCTTGTAGCGGATGCGAGCTTCAACTGGAAGCCAGTGGAGAGAGCGGAGGAGCGGGGTGACGTGAGAGAACTTGGGAAGGTTGAACACCAGACGGGCTGCGGCGTTCTGGATGAGTTGTAGGGGTTTAATGGCACAGGCAGGGAGCCCAGCCAACAGCGAGTTGCAGTAATCCAGACGGGAGATGACAAGTGCCTGGATTAGGACCTGCGCCGCTTCCTGTGTGAGGCAGGGTCGTACTCTGCGGATGTTGTAGAGCATGAACCTACAGGAACGGGCCACCGCCATGATGTTGGTTGAGAACGACAGGGTGTTGTCCAGGATCACGCCAAGGTTCTTAGCGCTCTGGGAGGAGGACACAATGGAGTTGTCAACCGTGATGGCGAGATCATGGAACGGGCAGTCCTTCCCCGGGAGGAAGAGCAGCTCCGTCTTGCCGAGGTTCAGCTTGAGGTGGTGATCCGTCATCCACACTGATATGTCTGCCAGACATGCAGAGATGCGATTCGCCACCTGGTCATCAGAAGGGGGAAAGGAGAAGATTAATTGTGTGTCGTCTGCATAGCAATGATAGGAGAGACCATGTGAGGTTATGACAGAGCCAAGTGACTTGGTGTATAGCGAGAATAGGAGAGGGCCTAGAACAGAGCCCTGGGGGACACCAGTGGTGAGAGCGCGTGGCGAGGGAGACAGATTCTCGCCACGCCACCTGGTAGGAGCGACCTGTCAGGTAGGACGCAATCCAAGCGTGGGCCGCGCCGGAGATGCCCAACTCGGAGAGGGTGGAGAGGAGGATCTGATGGTTCACAGTATCGAAGGCAGCCGATAGGTCTAGAAGGATGAGAGCAGAGGAGAGAGAGTTAGCTTTAGCAGTGCGGAGCGCCTCCGTGATGCAGAGAAGAGCAGTCTCAGTTGAATGAGATACACCAGTATCTCTACCTGCACATGTTCATCTGATCATTTATCACTCCAGTGTTAATCTGCTAAATTGTAATTATTTACTCCTATGGCCTATTTATTGCCTACCTCCTCATGCCTTTTGCACACAATGTATATAGATTATTTTTTTTCTACTATGTTATTGACTTGTTTATTGTTTACTCCATGTGTGACTCTGTGTTGTTGTCTGTTCACACTGCTATGCTTTATCTTGGCCAGGTCGCAGTTGCAAATGAGAACATGTTCTCAACTAGCCTACCTGGTTAAATAAAGGTGAAATTTAAAAATAAAATAAAAAATCCTGAGGAAGAAAGATTTCTTAATCTCAAGCTATATTGAGAGCATCTTTATAATATTCCAATAACACTGCTGGCCGCCCCACTGGTGTCCCAGAAATGGAGCCCTTCTCCTCCGTCCAAATTACCAATAGCCTCACACCAACTAGACGACGGAAGCCTTCCTTAATGGGATTAGGGTTCTCTGCAGCCAGAATTACTGCCTGACACAGGGAGACAAAACTGGCTAGAATAGCACCTCACTCCCTTGACACTTTACAGGTTGCCCAGCTTGGAGATAAATGCCTGTTTATGAGTCCTCTGCCATTGTGAGGCTATGGTGGTTATGGGCCCAATGGAGTGCATTATTGTCCTGTAGCGGTGTTAATAATAAGAGTGGGGGGGTTGCTAGTGTGTTGTTCAGGAGAATATGAGCTCTGTCTGTGGTTCTCTTGTGGTCTGCCTGGAAAGACTGGACAACATGTTAGTTGTTAGTGGATGAAATACAGTCAAGATGAAAATGATCAATTCTTTGGTCTGATTTAGTTGTATTCCCCAGGCAGTAGATCATGTTTTTGCTAAGGATAAACTTTATTTTGGGTGAGATATGATGTTCCATTATTTTATGGCAGACATATGGTGCTTGGTGTCCCCGGTCTGTGACTGTCTGTGACTCTGTGACTATCTGGGACAGTGGCAGCCAGGGCGCTCAGTGTGACATGCGTGGGTCAGGGACAGAGGGCCCAGGGATGATCTGGGATCTGAGAGTAAACACTGTCCTAAATGTCACCCTATTCCCTACATAGTGTACTACTATGGGCCCTGGTCTAAAATAGTGCACTATGTAGGGAATAGGGTGCCATTTGGGACTGGCCCAGTGTCACAACCCACTGCTCTGCTCTGCTCTGCAGGGGGGAGGGAGGGAGTCTCTGTGTGAGACTGAGACTACAGGATAAGAATGTGTTTGACATTGGTTGTAATTGTGTAATGTTTGCTCTGTTGGTATCAAAGGGGGCCAGGATTGGCAAACATCCATTTGACAGGAGGAGAGCAGCATTCCTTTGGCCCCCGGTGGCGAATGGAGGTGGGAGACAACAAGGGGTCTAGACACGGGATTAAGGGATGACGGGTCATTCAGTGATGTCACAGAATTCAGTGACTAAGTGTTTGGAAAGTGGAAGGATAGGTGAGAACATGACAGGGTTCCCTATTGATGACATACTGTACGTAGAAGGCATTTCTTCACTTCCATACCTTTACCTGGGCACAGAGAGATCCTTTCCATGCTGGGTAGGAATCATTGTGCTGCCATATTTCTAGACCTATCCAAGGCCTTTGATACTGTTGACCATCCCCTACTCATTTAAAGGTTGTCTGAAATGGGCCTCGACCAGGTGTCTTGCAAGTGGTTTTGGAACTATCTGCCAGACAGAACACAATGTGTGCTTTCTGATGGTGTCAAGGTATCTCGATATTACTAAAGGTGCCCGTCATGGGTCGATTTACTATTTATATAAATAATATTGGTGCATCTGAAAAAACCTGTAACATTGATCTGTATGCAGATGACACTGTTATGTACGCTATTGCCCCTACGGCTGACTAGGCCATGTTGGAGCCGCAATCTTTTTAATTTTTTTAATTTTACCTTTATTTAACCAGGCAAGTCAGTTAAGAACAAATTCTTATTTTCAATGACGGCCTAGGAACAGTGGGTTAACTGCCTGTTCAGGGGCAGAACGACAGATTTGTACCTTGTCAGCTCGGGGGTTTGAACTTGCAGCCTTCCGGTTACTAGTCCAACGCTCTAACCACTAGGCTACCCTGCCGCCCCAAAGCCCTTGATGATTTCAAATTTGTACTTAATGCGGAAAAAACTAAATGTTTGTTGCTTTCTAATTCTCATAGAAGTGCTTACACATTTATGCATTGGCTGGTTCTTTCATCGAGCAGGTTACCGCATATAAAAAAAATATATGGCCTTTTGGATTGACAATAATTTGACATTTAAAAAACATACAGATGAGCTAGTTAAGAAGCTGAGATGTAAAGTAGGCTTCTTTTAAAGAAACATATCATACCTCTCCCTAAACAGCAGGAAGCAGATTATAGTCAACTTTCCTGACAGTTCTTGACTATGGTGACACCATTTATCAGAATGCAACAGCCACTACTCTTCAACTTATGGAGGCCATCTACCATAGTGTCCTTTACTTTATCACATGACAGTTTTCACACAAATTACTGCATCCTGTATCAAAAGGTTGACTGGTCCTCGTTAAAGTTCATTATACCCTTTTTGTTTAAAATATCTACTACACAAGCTTCCAACCTAGCTCACTTCACTGTTAAACTGTTAAGCTTCCAACCTACTTCACTGTTAAAATAAAAAACACGAGACACCAAACCCGTTCACAGGGATGGTTATCTTTCAAGGTTCCTCTAGTACGCACCGATTTAGGTACATCTGCTTTCAGTTTTAGTGCCCCCCATTTTTTGGTATAGCCTACAAAACTCTCTACATTTTGACTCTATGGTGCCTCTTGGGCAGTTTAGAACTTGAATGTTGAATGAATTTTATGAGAATTGCAACTGTTTGGATTGAATGTAAATAATTGTATTTGTGATGTTTGAAGGTGTAGTGTTGATTCTCTAATTTGTAGTTTATTTTGTTTTTATTGATGATGTTTTGTTTATTGTATTATTGTCCTCAGGGTACCATTGTAAATGGGTTCCAGAAATAAAAAAAATGGTGCATGAGTTCATAAAGTCTAGGACTGGGGTTATGGGGGGCTGGTGTACGGTGTATTGTAAACACTGAATGGCCTTGGCTGAGCTGGGCTGATAGCACCAGTGGAGGGGTCAGTGTGTTTGTTTGCTCTGCTCTCCCTGTCTGAGTCAAAGAGCAGGTGAGTCTGGTGGGTTGGAGTGACTGCTTGGTCACAGCACACTTAGTCATACTGAGAGGCCTGTTACCGTCTCTCTGCCCTATATACTGTTATCCTGTGTGACACAGATGTTGTTAGTTCAAGAAACAAACTCTAAATTTCTCTCACTCTTTCTCTTGTCTCCTTCTCTCCCTCCCCCTCTCTCTTCCCCTCCATCCCTCTCTCTCTTCCCCACCATCCCCCTCTCTCTCTCCCCCCTCTCTCTTCCCCACCATCCCTCTCTCTCTCTCCCTCCCTCTCTCTCTTCCCCACCATCCCTCTCTCTCTCCCTCCCTATCTCTCTTCCCCTCCCTCTCTCTCTCTCTCTCTCTTCTCTCTCTCTCTCTCTCTCTCTCTCTCTCTCTCTCTCTCTCTCTCTCTCTCTTTCTCCTCCCTCTCTCTCTCCAGTGCGGTACAGCCAACAGGGACCCGGTGAGGTCAGCTCTTCGACGACCAACAGTCACCATGGCAGCATGGCGACCAGCCAGTCGGTGTTACAGCAGGTGTCTCCGGGAGGCTTGGACCCCAGCCACAGTCTGCTGTCACCTGACGCCAAGATGGTGAGTAACACACCTGGGCCCTCCTAGCCTCTGATTAGATAAGGACCAGGGCTGCGTTTAACATGAGGTACGTTCCAAATGGCACCCTATTCCCTCTGTACTGCATTACTTTTGACCAGAGTCCTATGGGCCCTGGTCAAAAGTAGTGCACTATATAAGGCAATGGGGTGACATTTGGAACGCAATCCATAGACATATAAAGCAGGTCCCTGAGCCAGACTCCCATGGAACAGTCTGTAGGGAACAACAGTTAGAGCATTGTGCTGCTCTCAGTGGAAAGTGGAGACAGGTGGCAGGCCATGGCTGAGGCCTAACATACAGTACAGCCTTCACCACCATAGTGAACTGGGCAGGTCCAGAGCTGAGCCAATAAACTTGACAAAGAAGCATTCTGAGCTTATTGATTAAATGCCCTGTAAATAGAAGTGGGGGGTGGAGCGCTCAGCACTGCTTGCTCTGCCAGGGAAATGACGATAGCACTTGATTATGCTCAATGTTTTTTCTACCTTCAGAAAAGGGAGCTAGAGGGGAGAAACTCAGCCCTCTGTCCTATTCCAATATTTGATTGGTGAAAGCGAAACTTGGCCAGTACCGTACATGCAGACTTTTCTAACTCTTGAACGCTTGTCCCAAAAAACAATTATATCGTATTCTTAGGATCAGAATAATAACGATATTATGGCACTAACCAGATTTGTGTTGTTTAAATCCAACAAAGTTGAACATCACAATCTTTTTTTAGTGAGAATATCCCTGATGATTCATAGTGCATTTATCATTATCTCGTGTCAATAGGAAGTTAGATTTTTGTAGTGAGGGCCGGTCAGTATACTGTGGAAAAGGTCAGAGCAGACAGGTTGTTATCTATGGGCACCGTACAGATGACTGTCTTAGTCCCAATTGCAACCCTAATCCCTATATAGTGCACTATTTTTAACCAAGACCCATAGGGCTCTGGTCAAAAGTAGTGGACTATATAGGGAATATAGTGCCATTTAAGACGAATCCACTGTCTGACCATCCCCTCCTCTCAGAGCAGCTGGCAGGAAATGTGAAAACAGTTGCGTGCATGAACACACACACACACACCCACACGCACACACACACACATGCATACAAAACTACTACTTTCAATCTGTGCTTTTACGCTTCATTATTGGATTATTTTGTATTTATTTTCTCCTTATTGTTTGCTCGGTGTAGATGACTGGAGTTACACAAGCACAGTGTTAGACAAAGCAGCAGAACTAACTCAACATTTATCTGTGTGAGCTGCATTGCTGAGAGCATCTGGTTTTACTTCTAAAGTGATCGCCATGCTTTACTATATACCCTGATTTAACCATCCTTACATCCAGTTAGCATGTTAGATTTAGGATATTGTCAGCACATGACTTCATTCTTGGTCCAGAATGGTGTCACTAAGTTTCTTAGTATGTCTCTCTCTCTAGATGTCTGCATCAGGTGGAGGCCTGCCACCTGTGAGCACGCTGACCAACATCCACAGCTCCCACCACACACACCAGCAGACACAGAACCTCATCATGCCTCTCTCTGGAGTCATGACCATCGCACAGAGTGAGTCAACCAATCAACCAACCAGCCAGTGCTCTGTATTACCCATGTCTCCACAAATTATTCTCGTAATGTAATAACTGTCCATTTATTCTCCTCTCTTTATGCACTTATTCTCGTATGACCTCTATGTTCGTATGTACACAATGGTTGAGCTCCAATTGGCACCTGAATCACTATATAGTGCAATGCTTTTAACCACGCCACATAGTGGTCAAAAGTAATGCACTACATTGTGAATATACAGTGCCTTGCGAAAGTATTCGGCCCCCTTGAACTTTGCGACCTTTTGCCACATTTCAGGCTTCAAACATAAAGATATAGACTATCACAGTGCAGGTGCATTTATACGGAGACTTGATTACACACAGGTGGATTATATTTATCATCATTAGTCATCAGCGATCCTCACTGAACTTCTGGAGAGAGTTTGCTGCACTGAAAGGGGCTGAATAATTTTGCACGCCCAATTTTTCAATTTTTGATTTGTTAAAAAAGTTTGAAATATCCAATAAATGTCGTTCCACTTCATGATTGTGTCCCACTTGTTGTTGATTCTTCACAAAAAAATACAGTTTTATATCTTTATGTTTGAAGCCTGAAATGTGGCAAAAGGTCGCAAAGTTCAAGGGGGCCGAATACTTTCGCAAGGCACTGTAGTTATGCTTGTATTGTCATGCTTTAGATATGAGCCAAATAACTTAAGTTCTATGTGGTTGTAGGTCTGAACACGTCGCAGTCAGTGCCTGTGATCAACAGCGTGGCAGGGAGCCTTGCAGCGCTGCAGCCGGTGCAGTTCTCCCAGCAGCTCCACAGTCCCCACCAGCATGGCCTGATGCAGCAGTCCCCCAGCCACATGAACCAGCAGCCCTTCATGGCCACCGTGACTCATTCACACAGTCAGTACCTGCCTCTTAGTAAGCACTAAACGGTTGCTAATGCCATGTCATAGATGGGATATAATGCCAATATAGTCTTGTCCCAGATATTTGTCGGCTGTCTTGCCAACACCTTTTCACTCATTGACACGTCATGTTTGGCGTGACAATTCCATAAGGAGTTGACAAGATATCTTAAAATGACATTTCAGCATGCACAGATGTAGCCTAATCCTAACCCTAATCATAAACCTATTGCTAACCCTTTAATAAAGGTGAATCTATTGGGGTAAAATGAACAATGAGACGTTCTCTCTATGTCTTTGTCTTTGGCAGTGTACCCTCATAAGCAGGAGCCACCGCAGTATTCTCACCAGTCACGGTTTCCCTCAACCATGGTGGTGACAGACGCCAACAGCCTCAGTACTCTCAGCTCCATGTCATCCAGCAAACAGGTCAGTCAATAACATGACTCAGTCTCACCTAACACAGGCCACAATCAGGCCCCCCCCTCTACCCTGGCCCTGACTCAGTCAATACAGTCTCCCCTCAGTGTCTGTCCTCAGTGTCTGTCCTCAGTGTCTGTCCTCAGTGTCTGTCCTCAGTGTCTGTCCTCAGTGTCTGTCCTCTCTATCTGTCCTCTCTGTCTGTCCTCTCTGTCTGTCCTCTCTGTCTGTCCTCTGTGTCTGTCCTCTGTGTCTGTCCTCTGTGTCTGTCCTTAGTGTCTGTCCTATGTGTCTGTGTCTGTCCTCTATGTCTGTCCTCTATGTCTGTCCTCTCTGTCTGTCCTCTCTGTCTGTCCTCTCTGTCTGTCCTCTCTGTCTGTCCTCTCTGTCTGTCCTCAGTGTCTGTGAGCATGTGCATGTATAATGTTAGTAATAATCTCTTTTCCTGCTCTCTGGGAGATGTTTGCATACATTTCGGTAATAAGCTACATTTAAACTAAGATAGTTGGTTGTAAATGTAAGTTGGAAAGCTTGAAAATAAATTCCCAGCTTGCTGAGGCTTTGTACTGTATCTTGTGCAAGCCTCCCATTAGAGATTTGATTGATCAATTTCTTTATCTACTAACACACCACATCTTCCTCACAACCGACACACAACCCCCTCCCCAAACTGAGCACTCACTAACAGTAGGCTGATAGACTAGGATAGATACGGTAGGCTGACAGACTAGGATAGATACAGTAGGCTGATAGACTAGGATAGATACAGTAGGCTGATAAACTAGGATAGATACAGTAGGCTGATAAACTAGGATAGATACAGTAGGCTGATAGACTAGGATAGATACAGTAGGCTGATAGACTAGGATAGATACAGTAGGCTGATAGATTAGGATAGATACAGTAGGCTGATAGACTAGGATAGATACAGTAGGCTGATAGACTAGGATAGATACGGTAGGCTGACAGACTAGGATAGATACAGTAGGCTGATAGACTAGGATAGATACGGTAGGCTGATAGACTAGGATAGATACAGTAGGCTGATAGACTAGGATAGATACAGTAGGCTGATAGATTAGGATAGATACAGTAGGCTGATAGATTAGGATAGATACAGTAGGCTGATAGATTAGGATAGATACAGTAGGCTGATAGATTAGGATAGATACAGTAGGCTGATAGACTAGGATAGATACAGTAGGCTGATAGACTAGGATAGATACGGTAGGCTGACAGACTAGGATAGATACAGTAGGCTGATAGACTAGGATAGATACGGTAGGCTGATAGACTAGGATAGATACAGTAGGCTGATAGATTAGGATAGATACGGTAGGCTGATAGACTAGGATAGATACGGTAGGCTGACAGACTAGGATAGATACAGTAGGCTGATAGACTAGGATAGATACGGTAGGCTGACAGACTAGGATAGATACAGTAGGCTGATAAACTAGG
Source organism: Oncorhynchus masou masou (assembly GCF_036934945.1). NCBI lineage: Eukaryota > Metazoa > Chordata > Actinopteri > Salmoniformes > Salmonidae > Oncorhynchus > Oncorhynchus masou. The sequence goes on along the minus strand of NC_088224.1, from coordinate 68,518,658 downwards.
ATAGATACAGTAGGCTGATAGACTAGGATAGATACAGTAGGCTGATAAACTAGGATAGATACAGTAGGCTGATAGACTAGGATAGATACAGTAGGCTGATAAACTAGGATAGATACAGTAGGCTGATAGACTAGGATAGATACAGTAGGCTGATAGATTAGGATAGATACAGTAGGCTGATAGACTAGGATAGATACAGTAGGCTGACAGACTAGGATAGATACAGTAGGCTGATAAACTAGGATAGATACAGTAGGCTGATAGACTAGGATAGATACAGTAGGCTGATAGACTAGGATAGATACAGTAGGCTGACAGACTAGGATAGATACAGTAGGCTGACAGACTAGGATAGATACAGTAGGCTGATAAACTAGGATAGATACAGTAGGCTGATAGACTAGGATAGATACGGTAGGCTGACAGACTAGGATAGATACAGTAGGCTGACAGACTAGGATAGATACAGTAGGCTGATAAACTAGGATAGATACAGTAGGCTGATAGACTAGGATAGATACGGTAGGCTGACAGACTAGGATAGATACAGTAGGCTGATAGACTAGGATAGATACGGTAGGCTGACAGACTAGGATAGATACAGTAGGCTGATAAACTAGGATAGATACAGTAGGCTGATAGACTAGGATAGATACAGTAGGCTGATAAACTAGGATAGATACAGTAGGCTGATAGACTAGGATAGATACAGTAGGCTGATAAACTAGGATAGATACAGTAGGCTGATAGACTAGGATAGATACAGTAGGCTGATAGATTAGGATAGATACAGTAGGCTGATAGACTAGGATAGATACAGTAGGCTGACAGACTAGGATAGATACAGTAGGCTGATAAACTAGGATAGATACAGTAGGCTGATAGACTAGGATAGATACAGTAGGCTGATAGACTAGGATAGATACAGTAGGCTGACAGACTAGGATAGATACAGTAGGCTGACAGACTAGGATAGATACAGTAGGCTGATAAACTAGGATAGATACAGTAGGCTGATAGACTAGGATAGATACAGTAGGCTGATAAACTAGGATAGATACAGTAGGCTGATAGATTAGGATAGATACAGTAGGCTGATAGACTAGGATAGATACAGTAGGCTGATAGACTAGGATAGATACAGTAGGCTGATAGACGAGGATAGATACAGTAGGCTGATAAACTAGGATAGATACAGTAGGCTGATAGACTAGGATAGATACAGTAGGCTGATAGACTAGGATAGATACAGTAGGCTGATAAACTAGGATAGATACAGTAGGCTGATAGACTAGGATAGATACAGTAGGCTGATGGACTAGGATAGATACAGTAGGCTGATAGATTAGGATAGATACAGTAGGCTGATAGACGAGGATAGATACAGTAGGCTGATGGACTAAGATAGATACAGTAGGCTGATGGACTAAGATAGATACAGTAGGCTGATGGACTAAGATAGATACAGTAGGCTGATGGACTAGGATAGATACAGTAGGCTGATAGACTAGGATAGATACAGTAGGCTGATAGACTAAGACTCGGGTGGCAGCGAAGCCTAGTGGTTAGAGCGTTGGACTAGTAACCGAAAGGTTGCAAGATCAAATCCCTGAGCTGACAAGGTACAAATCTGTCATTCTGTTAACCCACTGTTCCTAGGCCATCATTGAGAATAAGAATTTGTTCTTAACTGACTAACCTAGTTAAATAAAGGAAAAATACAGCAGGCTGATAGACTAGGATAGATACAGTAGGCTGATAGACTAGGATAGATACAGTAGGCTGATAGACTAGGATAGATACAGTAGGCTGATAGACGAGGATAGATACAGTAGGCTGATAGACGAGGATAGATACAGTAGGCTGATAGACTAGGATAGATACAGTAGGCTGATAGACTAGGATAGATACAGTAGGCTGATAGACTAGGATAGATACAGTAGGCTGATAGACTAGGATAGATACAGTAGGCTGATAGACTAGGATAGATACAGTAGGCTGATAGACTAGGATAGATACAGTAGGCTGATAGACTAGGATAGATACAGTAGGCTGATAGACGAGGATAGATACAGTAGGCTGATAGACTAGGATAGATACAGTAGGCTGATAGACGAGGATAGATACAGTAGGCTGATAGACGAGGATAGATACAGTAGGTTGATAGACGAGGATAGATACAGTAGGCTGATAGACTAGGATAGATACAGTAGGCTGATAGACGAGGATAGATACAGTAGGCTGATAGACGAGGATAGATACAGTAGTATGATAGACGAGGATAGATACAGTAGGCTGATAGACGAGGATAGATACAGTAGGCTGATAAACTAGGATAGATACAGTAGGCTGATAGACGAGGATAGATACAGTAGGCTGATAGACTAGGATAGATACAGTAGGCTGATAGACTAGGATAGATACAGTAGGCTGATAGACGAGGATAGATACAGTAGGCTGATAGACGAGGATAGATACAGTAGGCTGATAGACTAGGATAGATAAAGATAAGGATAGATACAGTAGGGCTGTCTGAAATTGCACCTTATTCCCTACATTCACCAGTGGCAAAAGGGAATAGGGTTCCTTTTGGAACGCAGGTGTGTGAGTTGTGATTGTGTGTTGACTTGTTTAATCCCTGTTACATTAGGATTCTACCGTAAACAAGATGGTGCAACTGGGGGGTCTCTCCTGGGTAAATACTATTTTCTTAGTACGGTCACTTAATAAAATCACTTAGTTTTAGCCTGAGTGCCAGTCTGTTTGTGCCATCATGCCAACTATGTTTATCTTGAAAATGACAGCAATGGAGTTGGCAAGAGCACAAACTGATCTGGGACCAGGCTAACTTAGTTTAACTGGACTGGCTCAGTGAATTCATCCAAATGGGATGTGTTGTTTCCCAAAGCCAAGACCATTCTACTGAATATTTGTGTGCAATATACCATATTTTGCTTAGTAAATGTGTGTGCTTTCCATGACTTTATAGGCATAAATTAATGTTTATACAGACTGATACAGGAACCTTAACTCACATAATCAAGACACACTACCCTTCTTATGCATGTAAAGTCAATGAATGGCAATATGAGATCAGACCAATGAGATTTGGATTAATGCAACTTTTATTTATTTACTTAACGGTTTCACAGCTAATGTGTTTGCCTGGCTCTGCCTTTGATGCTGGGTTTGACGCTAGTACTCAGTTCACTCTGATTTTGTCAGAGCATGTGGACCACAAATCTCAATCATTGGACCAAGGAGTCGGGTGTATGGACACTCCTCAGAATTCCTATTTCCTTTGAAAGGCCGGACCAATCAATCACCTGTGCCCTCATCCTGAACTTAAATTGATTAACGATGCCTCCTTTTGCTTTCCTCTCCATTGGGGAGAGAGAAGGCTGGCCGATCCCTGGCCAGACCTAGTCCCCTGATCAGGAAATGAACCCCACTGGTAATCAAAGTTCAGGAGGCTTGTGTCCTGCTACTTATTTCCCTGCTATTGTGGGGGGTGGTCTATTATGGGGGTCTTTTTTTGTAATTACAGCTCTTCCTCTTTCCTACTTCTCCCTGGTCTCAGTGATCGCTCTAGCCTGAAATGCCTTCCTCTGTGTTTTGCTTTCACACGCTCAATTTCCCACGCTGCCTGAGACAGAGCACTCTACGTCGCCCGGGCCGCAGCACTGTCACTGCTCATTGGGTTGATGGCCTGAGATGTGGCAGATGCTCCGATTGGCTTGAAACCTACCTGTTCCCTTGATAGAGTGGTTTAACTAGATACTGACTGGCTGCCTTTGGTTTGATATATGTAGGACCCATTGTTCTACATTGACCCTGTGTAATGTGTTGAGTAACGAGACCTAAGACGGCCATCAGTAATGTTTTTTCAGAGCAATGCAAATAACCCTCAACATATTGGTTTCTAGTTTTGAGCTATGCTTTGATGGTATCATGGTATACTTGTAGCTTTATAGGTGGACCCACATTTAAACCAGACAGCGTTTAGACAGCTATTAGCTAGCAGGCTCTCCCAGGCTGCCTTTCGTCTTATCAGGCCTTTATTTGGACTTGGTGGTGCAGAGAGACCAGTAGGCTCTTCTTATGACATGACCAACGTGCTGAGGCTTTATAACTCTCGTATTTGCTGAGGACCCCCTCTCCTCTCACCCCATGTTAAACTTACCTCCACTTAGAGCACAGTGTCTAAAGACTGTGGTCTGAGCAGCTGTCCACCTTTATCAGGTAGGGCTGTTTGCTGGTCAACTGCCTCCACCCCTTGAGAGAAAGGAAAAAAATAATTCCACAAACAATCTCCAAAAGGCCATTTGAATGTAAACAAGGCTTTTCAGAATGAAGCGGGAGAAGAATGTGGAATGTCTTTGGTCAGGTGTGGCGTAGGATGTAAACGGCCTACCTATCTGAATCTGATACCCAGGGGACTTTAGAAATGGGACCTATTATCATGACACCACATATTATAAACATCCTCGCCAGAAAATGGTTCTTGTGTTTTTGAATAGATTTTCTTAATTTATTTGTGTGATGTACTCACTCTGACGTTTGTTTCCCCTTTCTCTTGCTCTCTCTTTTTGCAGTGTCCTCTTCAAGCCTGGTGAGAGTACGCATCTGACTTCCTTGGTGCCTAGCAACATGAGCACATTTTTCCACCCTCTCACTGCGGTAACTGTGACAACTCCTAATAACTGTCAACAGTGCACTGGACAATGAGTCAGTCAACAAATCCAGAGTGGCGGAGGTGGAGGGCGGGAGGAGTGAGAGATAGGGAGAGAAACAAACACTGCAGGTTTGCATTAATAGACACCTAAATGAAGGGAGGAGGAACTGAATTTCCTCTGACATACAGAGGATCAACAAGGATGTATGATTTTTCACTACAGCCAATTTTGTGAAAACAGTATTCATTTCTCTAACAAAACAAATGGATCTTCACATTATGCCTGACACACTGTGGTATGTAAGAATAAGACTGGTGGAGTGGATGTCCATGAAGAACTAACATGATACTGTGATCTGATGTGGAAAGATGAAGACATATGGATGCTGAGTTGAGAGGACACAATCAGCCTCAGTCACAGCTATGTTGGGCTGTGGTGGGGAAGGAGTGTAAGGGGGACTGAGTGATTCCATCTAGCCAAGTGCCCACTCATAATGGCAGATCTGAATGATCTGTTCCCCACTATACTGTATATTATCAACATCCATGCACAACTATCAGAACTACTGGATGACAATCATATTAACCTTGTCCTGAGCAACTGTGTATAGTTTTTTGTAGATATTTCATATACATACATACCTGTTCTGTTTGAAGGAGTCTTCCATGTTGGTTTTTCATAATGTCATTTTCTGTACTGAACAGTCAATAGTGCCAATAATTAGAACTTTGTTTATGTGTCTAAAGGATTTCAACATTTGTTATTTCCCAACACGGGGGAAATATAATAGACAATATATTTGTATTTTTTATTTGGATCCATTTTTAAACTGTGATTGAAAGATGTGACAATCTTCAGACTTTTGAATGACTATGCAATGTGCATATGAAGTGCATATGAAGCCCCAGAAGAGTGAAACGTGTACAGAACTCCACACTTAGACAGAGGAATTTATGAGACGCACCATTACTCTATGAACTTAATGACCCCCATGTTGTTTCTGTTGTCAGAGCTGCCCACAACACGACACAAAACATTACACCAAAGTTGTCTTTTGTTTTTATATACATGTACAGTACATCCTGTATATACAGAAGCCAGAAAATCAGTTGGAAACTTTGGGTGTTTTTCTTTCACCCATTCCCCATGTTTCGTTCTGAAGAGAGAGGCAGCGTGCCATGACATCATAAACAAAGTCTGCCTTGTGGGAGGGTTGACTCAAATATTCACTGTATGCCTTCAAACCAAGTTATAGCTTTGTCCCAAACTCTATTCCCTGTATAATCCACTATTTTCAGTAAAAAAGTTTTGCACAAAATAGGAATAGGGTGTCATTTAGGATACACACATAGTCCCAAACCCTTGCCTGCCTGCCTGACTGCCTTCCCGGGAGACCTCTCTCTGACTGATGTTTGCTCATAGGGTTCAGGTGAACTTCAGGAATGGAACTTTAGCCTTCCCAGGCTCCATTCCCTCTCCTTCCACTTCCTCATTCCCAACGTTTCCTCATTTAAAGACACATATGGAATTGGAGCGTTTTAAAAACATATATTCTCCGTTAATGACAGTATTTACAAGTATTTGCAAGCAAAACAGTGATATGGGTCTTGCAATTTGTGAAGGGGTGGAAGATGAAAGCGCCTCTTGTTGTGACAGCAACCTTTGTAATCAGGCTGGATTCCACAGAGGTTAAGGAATGTTATGGAGAGTTGGACAGCCAGCCACACAAACAATATTAGTTACTTTGCAATCCCAATCCACCAGGGGGGTCCAGAAAAACAACCACAGGTTACAAACAATCAGGTTTTTATCATGAGTATTTGTGTAGCCTGCATTTGACTGTCTGTTTGTTTTCTGAATAATTATTTTTATATTATATTTTCTAAATGGAAGTCATACCCTCTCCACCTCAATATTCCGGTGTAGGCACATACAGACTCCCTTTCAATAGGTCACTAACTTGTTATTATTGTGTACTACCTTGTTTCAATTTGTTCTAAACATACTAACCAGAGGGCATGCCATCTAACCAGAGGACATGCACGGCCACCTTCAACTATAGATGACAGACAAAGTGATTTTCTCTTTGATGTATTATTTTTGTATTAAATGGAAATCAATCTTTTAAAATCATTATTTATACTTTCTGAGAAAATGTCGATATTCAAGTAAAGCTTTTTTTCAAAATGAATGAATCAGTGTTGGTCAGTGTTTTCTGTTTTCGTGTGTATTTACAGAAATGTTCTATTTTCTGATGACATAATAACCCACTGGGCACAGGCATCAGTTCAACATCTAGTTTTCATTTACTTTTGGTTGAGTTGTCAACTAACCTGAATTCAACGTGAAATCAACAAACAATTTCACCAATGTCATTGGATTTATGTTCAAAGTTGTGTGAAAAAAATACTAAATTCCCTTAAATGTATTACTTTTTCTAATCCAATCAGTTTTCCACAATGATTCAATGTCATCACATTTCATTTTCTTGTTAAATGATGTGGAAACAACATTGATTCAACCAGATTTTGCCCAGTGGGAAGAGTGGTAAATAGATTTTGCAATACATTGATTCTTCCTCCCTTTTCTGTAAATACACAGAAAAGTTCTATTTTTTGATGACATAATAACTCACTGGGCACAGACATCAGTTCAACATCTAGTTTTCATTTACTTTTGGTTGAGTTGTCATCAAAGATCTGTAGTATATCTGTGTGATAAGACGACAGCGCCCTCTACAAAGATCTGTAGTATTTCTGTGTGATAAGAAGACAGTGCCCTCTAAAAAGATCTGTTGTAATCCTGTGTGATAAGACGACAGCGCCCTCTACAAAGATCTGTAGTATTTCTGTGTGAATAGACGACAGCGCCCTCTACAAAGATCTGTAGTATTCCTGTGTGATAAGAATACAGCTCCCTCTACAAAGATCTGTTGTATTTCGATGTGATAAGACGACAGTGCCCTCTACAAAGATCTGTTGTATTTCGGTGTGATAAGACGACAGCGCCCTCTACAAAGATCTGTAGTATTTCTGTGTGATAAGACGACAGCGCTCTCTACAAAGATCTGTTGTATTTCAATGTGATAAGAAGACAGCGCCCTCTACAAAGATCTGTAGTATTCCTGTGTGATAAGAAGACAGCGCCCTCTACAAAGATCTGTTGTATTTTGATGTAATAAGACGACAGCGCCCTCTACAAAGATCTGTAGTATTTCTGTGTGAAAAGACGACAGCGCCCTCTACAAAGATCTGAAGTATTCCTGTGTGATAAGACGACAGCGCCCTCTACAAAGATCTGTTGTATTTCTGTGTGAAAAGACGACAGCGCCCTCTACAAAGATCTGTAGTATTTCTGTGTGATAAGACGACAGTGCCCTCTACAAAGATCTGTTGTGTTTCGATGTGATAAGACGACAGCGCCCTCTACAAAGATCTGTAGTATTTCTGTGTGATAAGACGACAGCGCCCTCTACAAAGATCTGTTGTGTTTCGATGTGATAAGACGACAGCGCCCTCTACAAAGATCTGTAGTTTTTCTGTTTAATAAGACGACAGCGCCCTCTACAAAGATCTGTAGTTTTTCTGTTTAATAAGACGACAGCGCCCTCTACAAAGATCTGTTGTGTTTCGATGTGATAAGACGACAGCGCCCTCTACAAAGATCTGTAGTATTTCTGTGTGAAAAGACGACAGCGCCCTCTACAAAGATCTGAAGTATTCCTGTGTGATAAGACGACAGCGCCCTCTACAAAGATCTGTTGTATTTCAATGTGATAAAACGACAGCGCCCTCTACAAAGATCTGTTGTATTTCTGTGTGAAAAGACGACAGCGCCCTCTACAAAGATCTGTAGTATTTCTGTGTGATAAGACGACAGCGCCCTCTACAAAGATCTGTTGTATTTCTGTTTGATAAGACGACAGCGCCCTCTACAAAGATCTGTTGAATTGTTATGTGATAAGACGACAGCGCCCTCTACAAAGATCTGTAGTATTCCTGTGTATTAAGACGACAGCGCCCTCTACAAAGATCTGTTGTATTGCTATGTGATAAGACGACAGCGCCCTCTACAAAGATCTGTAGTATTTCTGTGTGATAAGAAGACAGCGCCCTCTTCAAAGATCTGTTGTATTTCGATGTGATAAGACGACATCGCTCTCTACAAAGATCTGTTGTATTTCGATGTGATAAGAAGACAGCACCCTCTACAAAGATCTGTCGTATTTCTGTGTGATAAGACGACAGCGCCCTCTACAAAGATCTGTAGTTTTTCTGTTTAATAAGACGACAGCGCCCTCTACAAAGATCTGTAGTTTTTCTGTTTAATAAGACGACAGCGCCCTCTACAAAGATCTGTAGTATTTCTGTGTGAAAAGACGACAGCGCCCTCTACAAAGATCTGAAGTATTCCTGTGTGATAAGACGACAGCGCCCTCTACAAAGATCTGTTGTATTTCAATGTGATAAAACGACTGCGCCCTCTACAAAGATCTGTTGTATTTCTGTGTGAAAAGACGACAGCGCCCTCTACAAAGATCTGTAGTATTTCTGTGTGATAAGACGACAGCGCCCTCTACAAAGATCTGTTGTATTTCTGTTTGATAAGACGACAGCGCCCTCTACAAAGATCTGTTGAATTGTTATGTGATAAGACGACAGCGCCTTCTACAAAGATCTGTAGTATTCCTGTGTATTAAGACGACAGCGCCCTCTACAAAGATCTGTTGTATTGCTATGTGATAAGACGACAGCGCCCTCTACAAAGATCTGTAGTATTTCTGTGTGATAAGACGACAGCGCCCTCTACAACGATCTGTAGTATTCCTGTGTGATAAGAAGACAGCGCCCTCTTCAAAGATCTGTTGTATTTCGATGTGATAAGACGACATCGCTCTCTACAAAGATCTGTTGTATTTCGATGTGATAAGAAGACAGCGCCCTCTACAAAGATCTGTCGTATTTCTGTGTGATAAGACGACAGCGCCCTCTACAAAGATCTGTTGAATTGTTATGTGATAAGACGGCAGCGCCCTCTACAAAGATCTTTTGTATTTCTGTTTGTTAAGACGACAGCGCCCTCTACAAAGATCTGTTGTATTTCGATGTGATAAGACGACAGCGTCCTCTACAAAGATCTGTAGTATTGCTATGTGATAAGATGACAGCGCCCTCTACAAAGATCTGTAGTATTTCTGTGTGATAAGACGACAGCGCCCTCTACAACGATCTGTAGTATTCCTGTGTGATAAGAAGACAGCGCCCTCTACAAGATCTGTAGTATTCCTGTGTGAAAAGAAGACAGCGCCCTCTACAAAGATCTGTAGTATTTCTGTGTGAAAAGACGACAGCGCCCTCTACAAAGATCTGTAGTATTTCTGTGTGATAAGACGACAGCGCCCTCTACAACGATCTGTAGTATTCCTGTGTGATAAGAAGACAGCGCCCTCTACAAGATCTGTAGTATTTCTGTGTGATAAGACGACAGCGCTCTCTACAAAGATCTGTTGTATTTCGATGTGATAAGAAGACACCGCCCTCTACAAAGATCTGTTGTAATTCGGTGTGATAAGACGACAGCGCCCTCTACAAGATCTGTAGTATTCCTGTGTGAAAAGAAGACAGCGCCCTCTACAAAGATCTGTAGTATTTCTGTGTGAAAAGACGACAGCGCCCTCTACAAAGATCTGTAGTATTCCTGTGTGATAAGAAGACAGTGCCCTCTACAAAGATCTGTAGTATTTCTGTGTGATAAGACGACAGCGCCCTCTACAAAGATCTGTACTATTCCCGTGTATTAAGACGACAGCGCCCTCTACAAAGATCTGTTGAATTGCTATGTGATAAGACGACGGCACCCTCGACAAAGATCTGTAGTATTTCTGTGTGATAAGACGACAGCGCCCTCTACAAAGATCTGTAGTATTTCTGTTTGATAAGACGAGTGTGCCCTCTACAAAGATCTGTTTTATTGCTCTGTGATAAGACGACAGCGCCCTCTACAAAGATCTGTATTATTTCTGTGTGATAAGACGACAGCGCCCTCTACAACGATCTGTCGTATTCCTGTGTGATTAGAAGACAGCGCCCTCTGCAAAGATCTGTAGTATTCCTGTGTGATAAGAAGACAGCTCCCTCTACAAAGATCTGTTGTATTTCGATGTGATAAGACGACAGCTCCCTCTACAAAGATCTGTAGTATTTCTGTGTGATAAGAAGACAGCGCCCTCTACAAAGATCTGTTGTATTTCGATGTGATAAGAAGACAGCGCCCTCTACAAAGATCTGTTGTATTTCGGTGTGATAAGACGACAGCGCCCTCTACAAGATCTGTAGTATTTCTGTGTGATAAGACGACAGCGCTCTCTACAAAGATCTGTTGTATTTCGATGTGATAAGAAGACACCGCCCTCTACAAAGATCTGTTGTAATTCGGTGTGATAAGATGACAGCGCCCTCTACAAGATCTGTAGTATTCCTGTGTGAAAAGAAGACAGCGCCCTCTACAAAGATCTGTAGTATTTCTGTGTGAAAAGACGACAGCGCCCTCTACAAAGATCTGTAGTATTCCTGTGTGATAAGAAGACAGTGCCCTCTACAAAGATCTGTAGTATTTCTGTGTGATAAGACGACAGCGCCCTCTACAAAGATCTGTAGTATTTCTGTTTGATAAGACGACAGTGCCCTCTACAAAGATCTGTTGTATTTCGATGTGATAAGACGACAGCGCCCTCTACAAAGATCTGTACTATTCCTGTGTATTAAGACGACAGCGCCCTCTACAAAGATCTGTTGAATTGCTATGTGATAAGACGATGGCACCCCCGACAAAGATCTGTAGTATTTCTGTGTGATAAGACGACAGCGCCCTCTACAAAGATCTGTAGTATTTCTGTGTGAAAAGACGACAGCGCCCTCTACAAAGATCTGAAGTATTCCCTTGTTATAAGAAGACAGTGCCCTCTACAAAGATCTGTAGTATTTCTGTGTGATAAGACGACAGCGCCCTCTACAAAGATCTGTAGTATTTCTGTTTGATAAGACAACAGTGCCCTCTACAAAGATCTGTTGTATTTCGATGTGATAAGACAACAGCGCCCTCTACAAAGATCTGTAGTATTCCTGTGTATTAAGACGACAGCGTCCTCTACAAAGATCTGTAGTATTTCTGTGTGAAAAGACGACAGCGCCCTCTACAAAGATCTGTAGTATTCCTGTGTGATAAGAAGACAGCGCCCTCTACAAAGATCTGTAGTATTTCTGTGTGATAAGATGACAGCGCCCTCTACAAAGATCTGTTGTATTTCTGTGTGATAAGATGACAGCGCCCTCTGCAAAGATCTGTAGTATTCCTGTGTAATAAGAAGACAGCTCCCTCTACAAAGATCTGTTGTATTTCGATGTGATAAGACGACAGCGCCCTCTACAAAGATCTGAAGTATTCCCTTTTGATAAGAAGACAGCGCCCTCTACAAAGATCTGTAGTATTCCCTTTTGATAAGAAGACAGCGCCCTCTACAAAGATCTGTAGTATTTCTGTGTGATAAGACGACAGCGCCCTCTACAAAGATATGTTGAATTGCTATGTGATAAGACGACGGAACCCTCGACAAAGATCTGTAGTATTTCTGTGTGATAAGACGACAGCGCCCTCTACAAAGATCTGTTGTATTTCGATGTGATAAGACAACAGCGCCCTCTACAAAGATCTGTAGTATTCCTGTGTATTAAGACGACAGCGCCCTCTACAAAGATCTGTAGTATTTCTGTGTGAAAAGACGACAGCGTCCTCTACAAAGATCTGTAGTATTCCTGTGTGATAAGAAGACAGCTCCCTCTACAAAGATCTGTTGTAGTTCTGTGTGATAAGACGACAGCGCCCTCTACAAAGATCTGTTGTATTTCGATGTGATAAGACGACAGCTCCCTCTACAAAGATCTGTTGTATTTCGGTGATATACAGACTCCCTTTCAATAGGTCACTACCTTGTTATTATTGTGTACTACCTTGTTTCAATTTGTTCTACACATACCCACTGCCATCTAACCAGAGGGCATGCAGGGCCACCTTCAACTGTTGATGACAGACAAAGGGATTTTCTCTTTGATGTATTATTTTTGTATTAAATGGAAATCAATCTTTTAAAATCATTATTTATACTTTCTGAGAAAATGTCGATATTCAAGTAAAGCTTTTTTTCAAAATGAATGAATCAGTGTTGGTCAGTGTTTTCTGTTTTCGTGTGTATTTACAGAAATGTTCTATTTTCTGATGACATAATAACCCACTGGGCACAGGCATCAGTTCAACATCTAGTTTTCATTTACTTTTGGTTGAGTTGTCAACTAACCTGAATTCAACGTGAAATCAACAAACAATTTCACCAATGTCATTGGATTTATGTTCAAAGTTGTGTGAAAAAAATACTAAATTCCCTTAAATGTATTACTTTTTCTAATCCAATCAGTTTTCCACAATGATTCAATGTCATCACATTTCATTTTCTTGTTAAATGATGTGGAAACAACATTGATTCAACCAGATTTTGCCCAGTGGGAAGAGTGGTAAATAGATTTTGCAATACATTGATTCTTCCTCCCTTGTTAAATGTATACTTAGTCACGACTCGTGAGGGACCTTGCGGGAAATGGTTATCACCCTGACCATAGCCAAAACTTTCATGGCATTTGACAACATTAGCCTTCCCTCGTGTTACCTTTTCACCTGACCGTTTCCTTATGAGAAGTGTGAAAGGAATGTATTCCTATCGACCAGATGACCCCACACACCTCATGCCTTTGCAAATCATGTTTATTCAAGCTATCTGATTGACACACTGAATTCCCAGGAGTACACATTGTCACATTGTCCCTGTGTGTGTGTGTGTGTGTGTGTGTGTGTGTGTGTGTGTGCGTGTGCGTGCGTGCCCCTTGCAAGTTGGAGCAATGTGTAACACAATGCACATAACCCTTGACGCAGTGAGCCATGTTGGTCAATTTCTGTGTTTATGGCCCTCAACAAAGATCTGTAGTACTTTGATGTGATAAGACGACAGCGCCCTCTACAAAGATCTGTAGTATTCCTGTGTGATAAGACGACAGCACCCTCTACAAAGATCTGTTGTATTGCCATGTGATAAGACGACAGCACCCTTTACAAAGATCTGTTGTATTGCTTTGTGATAAGACGACAGCGCCCTCTACAAAGATCTGTTGTATTGCTATGTGATAAGATGACAGCGCCCTCTACAAAGATCTGTTGTATTTCTATGTGATTAGACGACAGAGCCTAAAGTGCACCTACCATGGTGTGCTCTAAGCATCATCAGTACATTTCTTATGATCTGAACAAAGACATGAAAACGTCCACATATTAAACCATAATATTGTCACTGCAGAGAATTATTTTCATTCCTTCCCTGTGCGACAGACAGACCAACAGTACAGGGAGTCAGTGGAAGACCTCTCCCACTTGTCTGGAATAACAACTGAAATATCCCTCAGAAAGAACAACTTGAAAGGCCCAGTCTGGTGTCTCGGTAAGCACCATATTGGGAGTCTCACATTGTTATTATGGGTGGGCTAGGTCTTTAGAGGGCACGCCACCGCTAACAACATGTATGACGTGTAATTCATACACCCTGTACACCATCTCTCACATTGCTCAGCTGAGGTTAAGCATGATTGTGTTGCTATGTGAGAGGCCATGTGAGAGGCTGCACAGGGCCCTCTTGGGTGTCTCTGTCCAGAACTATACAGTATATCTCTATAGCTCTGCCTCTGACCTTCCTCTGCTGCTAAGTCATAAGTATACATATAGTCCCATATCAATCGATAACTTATGCTGCCTAGAGGAGAGGACAGTGGAGGAGTGGTGGGTATGTACAGTTGAAGTCGGAAGTTTACATACACCTTAGCCAAATACATTTAAACTCCGTTTTTCACAATTCCTGACATTTAATCCTAGTAAAAATTCCGTGTCTTAGGTCAGTTAGGATCACCACTTTATTTTAAGAGTGGGAAATGTCAAAATAACATTAGAGAGAATGATTTATTTCAGCTTTTTTGTCTTTCATCACATTCCCAGTGGGTCAGATGTTTACATAAAATCAATTAGTATTTGGTAGCATTGCCTTTAAATTGTTTAACTTGGGTCAAATGTTTTGGGTAGCCTTCCACAAGCTTCCCACAATAAATTGGGTGATTTTGGCCCATTCCTCCTGACAGAGCTGGTGTAACTGAGTTAGGTTTGTAGGCCACCTCGCTCGCACACACTTTCAGTTCTGTCACGGCCGTCGTGGTGGAAATGACCGGACCAAGGTGCAGCGTGGTGAGCGTACATTTTCCTTTATTTATGTAAATGTCACCAACAAAACAAGTAACAAAGAAACGACCGTGAAGCTTACACGAGCCTTAGTGCCACTAACAAAGATAACTACTCACAAAATGCAAAGGAAAAAAGGCTGCCTAAGTATGATTCCCAATCAGAGACAACAATAGACAGCTGTCCCTGATTGAGAACCATACCAGGCCAAAACATAGAAACAGAAAACATAGAAATAAAGAAACTAGAATGCCCATCCTAGTCACACCCTGGCCTACCCAAAATAGAATAAAAGACTCTCTATGGCCAGGGCGTGACAAGTTCTGCTCACAAATATTCTATAGGATTGAGGTCAGGGCTTTGTGATGGCCACTCCAATACCTTGACTTTGTTGTCCTTAAGCCATTTTGCCACAACTTTGGAAGTATTCCTGGGGTCATTGTCCATTTGGAAGATCCATTTTCGACCAAGCTTTAACTTCCTGACCTATGTCTTGAGATGTTGCTTCAATATATCCACATAATTTTCCTTCTCATGATGCCATCTATTTTGTGAAGTGCACCAGTCCCTCCTGCAGCAAAGCACCCCCACAACATGATGCTGCCACCCCTATGCTTCACGGTTGGGATGTTGTTTTTCGGCTTGCAAGCCTCCCTCTTTTTCCTCCAAACATAATGATGGTGATTATGGCCAAACAGTTTTATTTTTGTTTCATCAGACTAGAGGACATTTCTCCAAAAAGTGCGATCTTTGTCCCCATTTGCAGTTGCAAACCATAGTCTGTTTGTTTATGGCAGTTTTGGAGCAGTGGCTTCCTCCTTGCTGAGCGGCCTCTCAGGTTATGTCGATATAGGACTTGTTTTACTGTGGATATAGATACTTGTGTACCTGTTTCCTCCAGCATCTTCACAAGGTCCTTTGCTGTTGCTCTGAGATCGATTTGCACTTTTCGCACCAAAGTACGTTCATCTCTAGGGCACAGAACGCGTCTCCTTCCTGAGCGATACAACGGCTGCGTGGTCCCATAGTGTTTATACTTGTGTACTATTGTTTGTACAGATGAACGTGGTACCTTAAGTTGCTTTCTTTTGATTTTGCCATGATGTCAAGCAAAGAGGCACTGAGTTTGAAGGTAGGCCTTGAAATACATCTACAGGTACACCTCCAATTGACTCAAATTATGTCAATTAGCCTATCAGATGCTTCTAAAGCCATGACATAATTTTCTGGAATTTTCCAAGCTGTTTAAAGGCACAGTCAACTTAGTGTATGTAAAATTCTGACCCACTGGAATTGTGATACAGTGAATTATAAGTGAAATAATCTGTCTGTAAACAATTGTTGGAAAAATTACTTGTGTCATGCACAAAGTGATGTCCTCACCGACCTGCCAAAACTATAGTCTGTTAACAAGAAATTGTGGAGTAAAAAACGAGTTTTAATGATTCCAACTTAAGTGTATGTAAACTTCCGACTTCAACTGTATGTGGATATTTTGAAGAAAATGTATGATTATTTATAGATCCTTTATTGCCTTCAGGCTTTTAGGTCTCCAGGTGAGAGTTCAGCTGTTTTATGATGGGCTAATTAATGAGGACCTGACTGCTGTTGAGACATTTGTGTGTGTGTGTATTTGAATGTGCAAATGTTTGACTTGCACATACTGTAATATCCTGACATTCCAGGGGGCCTCATTCCAAAAACTTTCATAGGTGCAGATTTGCTTGTAATTAAGCAATTTAAAAAAAAATTAGGCCCCTGATAACTTGATCATTACTTGATTATACTTACAAATATAAAACCAATTGGTATACACTATTTCCTTATCAAAGTAATACTACATTTTTCTTGTTATGGTTGAGAAAGAAATTATTTGGAAATGTATTGCACTTGAAATTAGTGAATCATTAACAGGTTAGTTTATCATTTCTTTGCTTGAAAACCCAAGGATCTTTCCTACATGCAAACTTTATTACAAATGTTGAAAATGGGGCGGATGACACATGGGGAGGATGGAAATATTCATATGTAGAAACTGTTTTGAAAACACAGTTATAGTGGGAGTCAGAGTTAGACAAAACTAATTCACCTGTACAATACTACAACATTCTCTCAAAACTAAAACAAACATATAGTGTCTCAAGTCTGAACTTAAACCGCATCCTCTGTGGAGTAATATGATATGGTTTAAGTATAGCATTCATCCAGTTTATAGTGTCGGCTCTCCGCCACTGACACCAGTGAGTGCTTTGCATATCATTTGTTTATAACAGGATCTCATCTCAGCCATACAAAAAGCAACGTTCAAGATTAGCCACCATGTTTTTTTGTTCTCTGGAAGGGGACAACTTTGATAAATTAATCTGTGAGTCAGTGAGCATGTTATTTTACGAAGTGTTACAATGCTATTTATTTTGTGCTGTCCAAGAAAACCTGAATACACAATGAGGGACAGCAATATACAGGAGGGTGATTGGATATTTCTTGTGAGAGTTCATGTGATGAAAAATGACTCTAGTAATACTCTGTCTGAGCTATTCTATCCTGAGTTTAAAGAGAACTGAAAGACCCTGAAAGAGACTGTCCTCCATAGTTCTAAGAGGAGGAGTCATGCTGGGGAAACCCTTGTAATCCAATGATGTTGCTTTGTTTGGTTATCAATGAGCCCTTTGATTTTAGGCCCAGGGAGCCACTAAAGATCTGACTTCTGCTCTTTTACTACTTTTCACTGAGAGAAACACAGGTTATAGAAGCAAGAGAACTATACTCATTTGCATCCTTTTGGAAAAAGCAGTTTACAATGCTATATTATACAGCACTAAAGTCACCCAATAGCCTATTGGCTAACACAACTATTTCAATCAAATTATAATTCAATAAATTGTTCCATTTTTCTGGGGCACATCTGATTTACAATTGAAATCACAGATTATGTTTGCGCATGTGAGCAGATATTGACAATAGCATTGGACTGAATATGTAATATTGTACATTGTCATTGTGTGTTTTATTGCATCATTTTGGCAACGTTTGCATTTTGGCTCTGTGAGAGGAAATATTTGACTGTCTATCTTTAAATATTATATCCTAACTAAAATTGGTGGGCAATCTAAATGCTAGGCAGCTTGTAATATCTGAACATAGAATCTAGTGATTCTACTTGTGCATTTATTTTAGTCTTACATCATTGTTTTTGTTTCAATAGTATTTGGTGTGATGTTGATCCATCAACCATTGTTAAACAAATGAACCTACAGTCTCTTCCCCGACTTCTGTCCCCATTTGTCATCCACTCCGTCTCTGTTATGGAATCTCTAGCCAGAGAGCTCAAGTTAATCACCGACATGGTGTTGTCATCATTCATGTCACTGACCACAATGTGAAAAAGAAAGAAGACAGAAAAAGGAAGATGTGGAGTTGGTGATAAAGGGAGGTAGAGGAGAAAGTTACACCGGAAAGAGAAAAGCCATGCAGATACCAATTACAACATGTCTAAATTGCAATAAGAGAGTAGAACATGTAAGGATAGGTTTCACCACCCGGAGAGTTTGCACTTGTTCACTGGTGTATTGCCAAGAGAGAGGAGTGAATCTTCAGGTCCAGTGGGGACCCAGAGGTCAACGCAAGGAGCGAAATGGACACGTGGGGAACAGAGGGATTGGACAAAGGGACGGAAAGTGGAAGCGGCAGGGTGAATGTGGCCGTGTGTTTAGCAGTCCCAAAAGAATGGGTACTACATCAACTCCAGCTGGGGCCCAAGGGGTTAATGGATAAGACTGCTCAGCAGGGGTTATGGGTCAGGAGGCCACTCTCCACCAGGGCTAATTGGCCACAGCGAACAGAGTTCAGGCCCACCGGCCGGCCCTCCATGGAGAAGTACATACACATGTATACAGCAGCTTTGGTAGAGGCGTCTTCCATCAAAGCCCTTGATCTGACTGAGAGAGAGCTCCTCTGTTGTGCTTCTGTTCTCAGACAGGCTTGAATTAGAACAATCAAAGCCCTTCACCGTACATCTCCCTCACTACCACCTACAGAGATGTAGTTTGACAAGTATAGACAGTATAGGAGGCCTTTGGTTCTTTCTTACATACGCATTTCAATGCAATTCCTTGTTGTTGTAGGTTCAGATTACATTTGAAAACTTTTGCTTTTGTGATATTTTTAAAACATTTTATCTCCTTTTTTCCTCTGCATATAATTAATATGCAGTAATTTTTCTTAGCAATTAAACTGACAGAAATTCTTACTTCAAGTAAAAATGTCTAGTACTGTAAGTGGATGTAACCTGCTCAGTCATTGTTGTGGAATTACTTTATTGCCTTCAGTGTGCAAGTATATAACCCCTTATGCCATACTGAATGAAAAAGTAGTTGTCCAGGTCAACACAAAGGGAACAATTAACATGGAAAAAGTGGGACAAATCCTCCTGGAAGATGGTCTATCTATTATTAGACACAATTTAGTTGAGAGCCTGACAGTTGTGTATCATAAACACAGGAGACAACACAACTGAAGTGGAGAAACAAACAGTCAATAGAGCAACGTAAGTGCTATACTTCTGAGACTTATTGTCAGAGTAGCTTATACTAAACTTTCTGACAGAAATAACCATTCCCAGGATACAAATTGCTCCAAGTAAATTACTGCCCTACAAATATCAACAAATTATCTTATCCAGTAGGCCATAAACCATCAGATGTGATACATTACATTGTTAAAGGATACATGAGTCCAATAGGGAGTCCTTTCACAGCCTGAGGGAATCAATCTTACTAGCAGGCCATCAGAGGAATAAGGCAGAATAAGAATGAGGGCTCTTTTTGGCCCATTGTTCCTAAATGGATAGTAAATGAGATGTGTCTCATCTCGTCTTCTCCTGTCAGAGACAGATCATATACAGTACAGAAGGATCCTGACAGATTGCAGTTGTCATGCTGATGCTGTCACTGGCCTGGTGCTGAAGAGGTTAATGATTTATGGAGAATGGTGGGATGCCCAGAGTGGGCCTTGGTTAATGTCCACCTCTCTCACAGGGCTACTTCTGGGTCTGCCTGACCACAGCCTGCCCAGGCAGCTCCACAGTAGGGGGACCTGCCTGACTCTGCTGGCCTCCAGCTAAACTCTTGGTTCCCAGCAGGGTAGGAGACCCATGCTCTCTTCAAGGCCTGTGAATGGATTCAAAGAGCTGTGTAGGAGGGACTGAGGAGACTGATGAGGAGCTGCTGAGGAGATTCACAAGGAGCAAAAAGTAGCAAACAAAGTTAAATTACTTCAAAATATATTATATAAATCAGCACTTCACAATAAAACAAATCACAGGATAGGACAACTGCTAATAAGTGGATCTGTAATAAGAGTTTAGTAAAGAGTAGTTAGTATTTTATTTCAAAGAATGTATTGCACCAAGTATCAGTTAAATTTGTGTCATTAGCCATGTGTCAGTGTACTAATATGGATTCAATGTGCACTGAGGGGTTAAGTCATTTGTTTATATTTGTAGTGCAGTAATTTACCAGTAGCAATTTGTATCCTAGCAATGGTAGTTTCTGTCAGAAAGTACAGTATACCAATGTGGATGCACACTGGTATACACAAAGGTATAAATATGCAATATCCTTCTTTGCATATCTGGGTATTATTCTACATAATCAGGATCTACCCTGAACTGTGAATTACTGAAAGCATCAGATGCATTTAGAGTAAAAATAATATAAATGCAGTCAATCCTAGCTGGTGGCTTTGCTCTTTCTGTTGTGGATATGACTTTGAACGTATCTATTGAATAGATCCGGGGCAGAGGCTGGGTGTGAGGCAGACCGGGTGATGGATAGCAGAGGGGCCTGTCATCTTATGCCTCACCCTACCCTCATTAAACTGTAAATCTTTCACAACAACACCCACAGAACAATGGGAGAAGGGATCATCCTTGTAACTCTACCTGGTGCAACAATGAAGATACTTGCTGAAAACATTTATGTGAGGGGCCACAAAATAGCCTCAATACCTCATTCATCCTGTATAAATGTTAGACAAATCCTTCATGGGACAAATGCAGGTGCCATGAAATAGAACAATCTGTAAAGAATATCTGTTTATTTGACATGCTGATAACAGTTATACAGATGTAGGATATTCATTTGAGCCAGTTTGCTACATCAAAAAATAATAATAATGCAGCAACAGGAAATGTTCATTATTATGTGGATTATATTTAATGAACATTTGTAGGGGTTGATAAAACATTTCGAAAGGGAAAATAAAGTATGAAATGTCAAAGTGGAAATTACAAACTTCAGAAACCTTTTTAAACCTCAAATACACTAAATGTTTAAAATGTCCTCCATGGCAGGAAAGTTCTCCTGCAACAGGTTGATCAAATTAAGATCCTACATCTGTATTAGGGACATTTAATCTTATCAATTAGTAAGACTGAGGGGTCAAGTCAATTGAACTCATGTTGCAGTAGGCCTACCCATGAAGATAACTTTTCCCATGTAATCAAATAAAATCAGTGTTTGAGCGACTGGAAAAACACCATGATTGATGCATGTGTTGAACTGACAGTATTTATGTAAAACACACATATTGCAAACCTTGCATAGGCAGGTTTAATCCAATCAAGCCCAGGAGAGGGTTATAATGTCAGTGGTATTGAACAGACCTAGGACAATTAATCATCAACAGTGACTTTGTGAAATTAATTTATCTCAAATCTAAAATAACTGAGAAATGTGGGACTATTTGATAAGGTTAGTCTTGTGATTTTAATTATTTCTACTAGACCCTTCATGATATGAGAAGCATCTTCTCCATATAATGAAGACAGGTACACAATTGACATACTTACGGTAAACCTGCTAAGAGCCTTGGCATCATGTTCCATGGATGCAAGGCTAAACATTTGAGTTTGACAGAAGCACAACAGCGACATCTTGTGGAGAAGAAAAACTGTGACCCGGAAGATCCGTCACTGCCGACGATTTTTTTTGTCACAGACCACTGTTATCAAGATGGCGTTACGGCCAGGATCTGGGGGAGGTGGCAGGTACTTATTTTATGTGTGTAAAAAAAAAGAAACGAGTCAATTATTTGTCTGACGGTATTCTGCACTTGACCGCTGTGGTTTAAATTGTTCGAAAATTATATTTACACACGGAATAGCAAGTGAAGAATGAGCGTTTCTGGTAGGCGAGACAGGCTAGCCAGACAACTAATAATGTTACCTTACCTAAATTAGCTAACTATCATAGGAATGTAGCTTTGGTGAAGTGCTAACGGTAGCTGTACTGTGTCACATATTTGATGGCTGTCGAATAATAATAGCCAATAATAACATGAACAATATGTTATAGCTGATATAAGGCGTATTTGCAGCACGGTAATGTAGTTTTCTAACTTGCCATCCAGCTAACGTTAGCTAGTAGCCAGGTCAGATGAGTTGTCAGATGTTGTTTGCAAGCTAACGTTACTGTAACGCTAACTAGCTTGTGCAAACAGCCTGCCAGTCCATACCTGTGCTAAGATGATTTGATACCTAAACACAACATTTTCAGATTGAGCTGACAAGGTGGTGAGATAACATATAGCCCGAGCTAATAAGGTAGCAACTAACGTTACATCAGAGCATCCACACATTCTCTCCAACCTCCTTCAATGGTGATGGTGCTTTCAAGACAACTGGGAACTCGTAAAAAACCGAGGTCAAATCCCATGAGATGTTATGCCTAAATGTTCAAGCACTAAAGCAGCTAACCTGTGCTGCCATGGTGAATCTTCCTGGACAAAGTTGATGTTTGATCAGATGTGGGATGACATGACGTGCAAGCTGCCATGGCATTATACTTTCAGTGGCCAAATCTAGTGCGACAAAGACAACAACACAGAGTTACACATAAACAAACGTACAGTCAATAACACAATAGAAAAATCTATGTACGGTGGGTGCAAATATAGAAGAGTAGGGAGGTAAGGCAATAAATAAGACAGAGGTGAAATAATTACTATTTAGCGTTAACACTGGAGTGATAGATGTGCAGATGACGATGTGCAAGTAGAGATTCTGGGGTGCAAAAGAGCAAGAGAATAAATAACAATATGGGGATGAGGTAGTTGGGTGTGCTATTTACAGATTGGCTGTGTACAAGTACAGTGATCGGTTAGCTGCTCTGACAGCTGATTCTTAAAGTTAGAGAGGGAGATATAAGACTCCAGCTTCAGTGATTTTTGAGAACTGAGAACTGAGAAGCAGAGAACTGGAAGGAAAGGTGGCCAAAGGGAGTGTTGGCTTTGGGGATGACCAGTGACATTTCCCTGCTGGAGCGTGTGCTACGGGTGGGTGTTGCTATGGTGACCAGTGAGCTGAGATAAGGTGTGGCTTTACCTAGCAAAGACTTATAGACAAACGTAGTGAGGACCAGCCAACGAGAGCATACAGGTCGCAGTGGTGGGTAGTATATGGCGCTTTGGTGACAAAACGGATGCCACTGTGATAGACTACATCCAGTTTCCTGAGTAGAGTGTGGGGGGCTATTTTGTAAATGACATCGCAAAGTCAAGGATCGGTAGGATAGTCAGTTTTATGAGGGTATGTTTGGCAGCATGAGTTTGTTGTGAAATAGGAAGCCGATTCTATATTTAATTTTGGATTGGAGATGCTTAATGTGAGTCTGGAAGGAGAGTTTACAGTCGAACCTAGGTATTTGTAGTTGTCCACATATTTTAAGTCAGAACCGTCCAGAGTAGTGATGCTCGTCGGGCGGGCAGGTGTGGGCAGCAATTGGTTGAAGAGCATGCCCTTAGTTTTACTAGCATTTAAGAGCAGTTGGAGGCCATGGAAGGAGTGTTGCATGGCATTGAAGCTCATTTGGAGTGTCCAAAGAAGGGCCAGATGTATACAGAATGGTGTTTTCTGCGTAGAGGTGGATCAGCGAATCACCAGCGTACTTCTAGGCTGAAAGGCCAGGCAGTTCAAGTGTTAAACCTGAGCTGTTGTAGTGAAATAAGGCCTTGGTTTTAAATCTCCTCTCAGTTATTAGTGATTGGTGTAGAGGTGAGTCCTGCTGACTCCTGCATGAGCCTGTTGATATTGGTGAAGCAGCAGCTCGTCCTACAGTGGAGATGAAAAGGAGGCTAGCCCCATGACTTTTTCATCACCAGCTTGGGCCTGAGCTGAGCAGTGTGAATAATGAATGTCTGCCTGCTACATGCCTCTGAACCCGACCAGCCAGGTGATACAGATACTGCAGCTGAGGAAACCAAATAGTTTAAGATTAGGTTTACAGATTAGGCTGGCCAGAGCAGCCTATCTCACATATGGTCTCATAGAAATAACAGGTGATGTTTTTTCTCTGGCTAACAAATGTTCTGGAGACATTTCTTGTCCTGGCATTGGTGTACTTTAAGACCATTGGTGGGGGTCAGATATAGGTGAAGTGCTGATTAAGAGTGCTGAGCAGCTGAACTCATCCATATTGAAACCTAAGATCTGTAGAGAAGACTTTCTCTGGTTCTATAGCTATTATTTAGGCCTCTCCCCCTTCCCTATTAGTGAGGAGTCTATAAAATCAAATCAAACTTTATTTGTTGACTTTACCATGAAATTCTTACTTACAGGCCCTTAATCAACAGTGCAGTTCAAGAAGAGTGGTCTCAGATCAGCGAACGTGACCGGGGCTAGCTGTGTATAGCTCTGCTGTGTTGTGTATGACTGATCATGTGTGGTGTAGGCATGCTACTTGATGACAGAATGTGGCACACTGAGCCAGGGAAGAGGAGCAGGCAGGCGATGTGCTGGCAGCAAGCCTGGAAATAATGAAACCCATCCTGATACCAGGCTGTCAACAGGAGCCAGAGGCATGAATCTACTCTTCATTGGCCCTGCTGCCTGGCATAGCACTGATGTTATGTCCCAAATGGCACCCTATCATCTATGCAGTGCACTACTTTTGACCAGAAAGTCTGACATATCATGGGTCTAAGAAAAGAAAAGATGGCGCCGAACAACATGGCTGACGTTTTACATTCTCCCAACCAATTTTGCAGAACAGAGACGCTACTTCTGGTAAGATGAGGGGTAGGAGGGTGTGTCTTTTTGTCAATAACAGCTGGTGTGCGATGTCTAATATTAAGGAAGTCTCGAGGTATTGCTCGCCTGAGGTAGAGTACCTTATGTTAAGTTGTCGACCACACTATCTACCAAGAGAGTTCTCATCTGTATTATTCGTAGCTACAGGACTGTTTTACTAGCAATTGTTAGAAAACAGACTGGAATATGTTCCGGGATTCATCCAATGGCATTGAAGAATACACCACCTCAGTCATCGGCTTCATCAATAAGTGCATCAATGACGTCAAAACATATCCCAACCAGAAGCCATGGATTACAGGCAACATCCGCATCAAGCTAAAGTCTAGAGCTGCCGCTTTCAAGGAGCGGGAGACTAATCCGGACGCTTATAAGGAATCCCGCTATGCCCTCAGACGAACCATCAAACAAGCAAAGTGTCAATACAGGATTAAGATTGAATCCTACTACACCAGCTCTGACGCTCGTTGGATGTGACAGGGCTTGAAAACTATTACAGACTACAAAGGGAAACCCAGATGCGAGCTGCCCAGTGATGCGAGCCTACCAGACAGGCTAAATGCCTTTTTATGCTCACTTCGAGGCAAGCAACACTGAAGCATACACGAAAGCACCATCTGTTCTGGATGACTGTGTGATAATGCTCTCGGTAGCCGATGTGAACAAAACCTTTAAACAGGTCAACATTCACAAAGCCACTGGGCCAGACGGATTACCAGAACGTATACTCAAAGCATGCGTGGACCAACTGTCAAGTGTCTTCACTGACATTTTCAACCTCTCCCTGACCGAGTCTGTAATACTTACATGGTTCAAGCAGACCACCATAGTTCCTGTGCCCAAGGAAGCGAAGGTAACCTGCCTAAATGATTACCGCCCTGTGGCACTCACGTTGGTAGCCATGAAGTACTTTGAAAGGCTGGTCATGGCTCACATCAACAGCATCCTCCCGGACACCAAAGACCCACTCCAATTCGCATACCGCCCCAACAGATCCACAGATGACGCAATCTCAATGGCATTCAACACTGCCTTTTCTCACCTGGACAAAAGGAACAGCTATGTGAGAATACTGGTCATCGACTACAGCTCAGCGTTCAACACCATAGTGCCCATGAAGCTCATCACTAAGCTAAGGACACTGGAACTGAATACCTCCCTCTGCATCTGGATCCTGGACTTCCTGATGGGCTGCCCCCAGGTGGTAAGAGTAGGCAACAAGACTCTGCCACGCTGATCCTTAACACTGGGGCCCCTCAAGGGTGTGTACTTAGTCCGCTCCTGTATTCCCTGTTCACCCACGACTGCGTGGCCAAACACGACTCCAACACCATCATTAGGTTTGCTGACGACACAACAGTGGTAGGACTGACACCGACAACGATGAGACGGCCTATTGGGAGGAGGTCAGAGAACTGGCAGTATGGTACCAGGACAACAACCTCTCCCTCAATGTGAGAAAGACAACGGAGCTGATCGTGGACAACAGGAAAAGGCGGGCCGAACAGGCCCCCATTAACATCGAAGGGGCTATAGTGGAGCGGGTCGAGAGATTCAAGTTCCTTGGTGTGCACATCATTATGGTCCAAACATAGTCAACACAGTCGTGAAGAGGGCACAACAAAATCATTTCCCCCTCAGGAGACTGAAAAGATTTGTCATCGGCCCCCAGATCCTCAAAAGGTACTACAGCTGCACCATCGAGAACATCCGGACAGGTTGCATCACCGCCTGGTATGGAAACTGCTCGGCATCTGACTGTAAGGCGCTAGAGGGTAGTGCGAACAACCCAGTACATCACTGGGGCCAAGCTTCCTGCCATCCAGGACCTATATAATAGGCAGTGTCAGAGGAAAGCCCATAAAATTGTCAGCCAAGTCTAGGACCAAAAGGCTCCTCAACAGCTTCTACCCCCAAGCCATTAGACTGCTGAACAACTCATAAAAATCGCCACCGGACAATTTACATTGACCCTACATTGACCCATTGACACTTGTTGTATTCGGCGCATGTGGCAAATAAAGTATGATTTGACTAGCACACCACTAGGCCTATAGGGAGTTGCGATAGGAGAGCTGTACTATAGCAACAGGTACTAGATCACTTTTGGAGTTCTGTTGAGCTTGTGGGAAAACCTCAGCTATATGTAGCATTAATCTTCATTCAAAGTGGTTGGATGAGTGAGACTGAGAAATTGTACTTGGATGAATTGCTCAAGACAGGTTAAATGGTTATACTGTATAATAGGTTCATAGTTAAGTATCATATTAATGTTTTAAAGCCGAGCTGTTTAATCTGATTTTGGGAGGGTACATGACTAAGATGTAGGACAACAACCTAGCTAATAGGACAACTGGTTCTTCCAGAACATTATTCATTAATTGTGTCCAAAATGCCAAGAGAATTTAAAGTATGAAAGGCTTCAAAAGTATGGTTTACATTAGGTTACAGTGCAGTGAGTGCACATTAAAAAATATAATTTTTTAAATTTTACCCCCATTTCATGGTATCCAATTGTTAGTTATTACTATCTTGTCTCATCGCTACAACTCCCGTACGGGGCTCGGGAGAGACGAAGGTCGAAAGCCATGCGTCCTCCGAAGCCAGCCGCACCAATGTGTCGGAGGAAACACTGTGCACCTGGCGACCTTGGTTAGCGCGTACTGCGCCGGGCCCGCCACAGGAGTCGCTGGTGCGCGATGAGACAAGGATATCCCTACCGGCCTCCATAACCCGGACGACGCCAATTGTGCTTCGCCCCACAGACCTCCCGGTCGTGGCCGGCTGCGACAAAGCCTGGTCGCGAACTTAGATTTGCCTGAAATGGCAGTTGTGAAGTGAAGCCTCATTGTCCAGTGTACTGCTCTGTAGGATGGACTGGGCTACATTTACATTTAAGTCATTTAGCAGACGCTCTTATCCAGAGCGACTTACAAATTGGTGAATTCACCTTCTGACATCAGTGGAACAGCCACTTTACAATAGTGCATCTAAATCATTTAAGGGGGGGGTGAGAAGGATTGCTTTATCCTATCCTAGGTATTCCTTGAAGAGGTGGGGTTTCAGGTGTCTCCGGAAGGTGGTGATTGACTCCGCTGTCCTGGCGTCGTGAGGGAGTTTGTTCCACCATTGGGGGGCCAGAGCAGCGAACAGTTTTGACTGGGCTGAGCGGGAACTGTACTTCCTCAGTGGTAGGGAGGCGAGCAGGCCAGAGGTGGATGAACGCTAGTGGGCTTAGCTGGGTATAGGTAGTCTCAGGTGTTATGATGGGCGCAGGTAGGCTAGTGCTGTCTTGTATCCTCATCCATTTCTTTTCTCCTCCAACATCAGTGTGACCACAGAACCAATGAGAGGAGGCGTCAGAGAAGAAGCAGACTGCGTCATAGTGCCAAGCTGGCCTTGTTCACTCTTTATCCCTCTGTCTCTTACCTCATTCTCTGACTGTCTACTCTTAGAATCTAGCCTACATTTTGTGTTTCTATAGGTAAAAAAGTTTCTATAGATTCCTGTCTGTCGGAATTTCCCTGCCGCATCATGATCTAGACATAGTCTCCATCAATTACAGCACATGAAACAACCACTGATGTGCATCCCATTAAAACCATATGTCTGGCTGTTATTGCTTAACCATTATGGCAAATTAGAGCACGGATACACTAGGAGAAGTATTCCGTAATGGCTGTTGTCAGAGGAGCTCATTCCCTGATCGATAAATGTTGTTCTGAGCAACAGCCAAGTGTTATTTGATACATTTTTCTTCCTGCCTGTCAAGTTTAGTCCTTGCGATCAATGCAATATTCATTCATGCATTCCCTGGAAAGCGGTGAGCTAGAACAGTAAGGGCCACACTGAAGTCTAGGCTGCCTAGCCGAACAGAAAAGTGCCTGAAATAAAAAGACGGAACAGAGAAAGTGAGGCTAGGTGCTGCCACATCACCATACAGTTGCATGTTTATTATTTTACTTCCTTACAATGGTCTCCGTGCCATTGTAAGGAAATCATATCCAATCTCCAGTTTTGGTAATGCTTTGTAACGTGAATGATTAAAATGATAGCTATTGTGTTGCCACATTGCCTAAAGTCTGACAAATGATTGGTGTATGAACTGATAATGCTCCATTTGTTGTATGATATTCGATGAATAGCTCAATCTTTCCTAGCTTTATGCCATAGCCTATTATGAGAGACAGTTTTTGTTTATTTATAGTTTTTTAGGGGGTGGATCAACTTTAACATTGAGGATAGATTGTTGCTTCCATCAATGTAATTTCCAATCCCCCATATATTTTTGGAGTAAAATATATATCCATATACACACATACCCATATATATATATATATACAGTTGAAGTCGTGCGTTTGCATACATCGTAGCCAAATACATTTAAACTTAGTTTCACAATTCCTGACATTTAATCCTAGTAAAAATTCCCTGTCTTAGGTCAGTTAGAATCACCACTTTATTTTAAGAATGTGAAATGTCAGAATAATAGTAGAGAGAATGATTTATTTCAGCTTATATTTCTTTCATCACATTCCCAGTGGGTCAGAAGTGTACATACACTCAATTAGTATTGGTGGCATTGCCTTATAAATTGTTTAACTTTGGTCAAACGTTTCGGGTAGCCTTTCTCAAGTTTCCCACAATAAGTTGGGTGAATTTTGGCTCATTCCTCCTGACAGAGCTGGTGTAACTGAGTCAATGTTTGTACAGATGAGTGTGGTACCTTCAGGCGTTTGGAAATGTCTCCCAAGGATGAACCAGACTTGTGGAGGTCTACCATTTTGTTTCTGAGGTCTTGGCTGATTTCTTTTGATATTCCCATAATGTCAAGCAAAGAGGCACTGAGTTTGAAGGTAGGACTTGAAATACATCCACAGGTACACCTCCAATTGACTCAAATTATGTCAATTAGCCTATCAGAAGCTATGACATAATTTTCTGGAATTTGTCAAACTGTTTAAAGGCACAGTCAACTTGGTGTATGTTTATTTTATTTTTTATCTTTATTTAACTAGGCAAGTCAGTTAAGAACAAATTCTTATTTTCAATGACGACCTAGGAACAGTGGGTTAACTGCCTGTTCAGGGACAGAACGACAGATTTGTACCTTGTCAGCTCGGGCCTTTGAACTTGCAACCTTCTGGTTACTAGTCCAACGCTCTAACAGTGAATTATAAATGAAATCATCTGTCTGTAAACAATTGTTGGAAAAATGACTTGTGTCATGCACAAAGTAGATGTCCTAACCGACTTGCCAAAACTATAGTTTGTTAACTAGAAATTTGTAGAGTGGTTGAAAAACACGTTTTTATGACTCCAACCTGTATGTAAACTTCCGACTTCCAACTGTATGTATGTATATATATATACATTTAAAAAAAAAAATCCTTTATTATTCCCCAAACCTTACCACCCCTCCCCCAATTGGAGTAAACGAATAAACAATGACACTACCTTCAGTTTATACATATTATACACATTTTACAGACAAAATCCATTTTTACAATAGTTATATTTAGTTTGTTTTCAGTCCTTCCTCTATTTCTGTTGTCCATCCAGTTTGATTTCTAACATCTCTGAACCTATATGAGTGACAGTTGAATGATTTCAGCCTAGATGTTCTCCATTAGTCTTCCCTTTAGGCTAGTCTCTAGCTGTGTTATTGACCTGTGTTTTTCCTTCTCTCCTGCAGTTTTATTTATCCTGTTGGAGGGGGCCTGGGACCGCCACAAGGTGAGTCGTCCTACACTCTACAACCCAAATGGCTCCCTATTTAGTGCAGTACTTTTGACCAGTTGTGCACTATATAGGGAATAGTGTGCCGTTTGTGACGTGTCCTGTCAGTCAGCACTACTTTTCCAAATCTCCCCAGGCACTTCACTCTCCTATGTGCCCTGGTTTCTGGAGACATTTTTCAATTCAGTAAATAGACCTAACCAATAACTCATAATGATGTTTATCCATCAGAGTGAAGTCAGTTCAGATGTGCATTGTGCACTATCAACCACACCATCAGTCAAATACAATACATAGGGCCTAGGCTTATGTCCTATCTGTTCCTGATAGTTTATTAGGTAAACAAACACACACACACCCTTGTGGCTGTGTTGGGGGTCGTTAGATGTTTCAGCAAATATGCATCAGAATGCATGCAGCACTTTGTTTGGATGAGCCATAACCCATTATTCAGCCCGGTTTGGGCGTTATATGGTAAATCATGTGGAGGCTCCAGGAAGACTGTCAGCCAGAGCATCTGTGCAAACTAACGCACTCTCTAGTTCTATTCCCTAGTACTCCTCTGTTTTACTCTGAGCTGTCACAGCACTCCACTCACACAGGCAAAACAGATTGGGTTGTTTCCAAGCCTCTGTTTACTCTTCGCTGTCCAGGAAATGTGTTAGCATTAATAATTCACTGGCACAATGCTCATCTAGCCTATGTCTGGGGGAGTTCCAATAGCACACTCCAGTCCAGTTGGGCCAACTCTACTTATATAGTACATGTTCACGCTTTAATGACTACATGTTGTCTTTACGGTTTGCAACAACCCTTTGTCAGTATAGCCATTTGCAGAGCTTATGATTGACTGGACATTTGTTGTGTGTTTTCGTCCAGGTATGATGCCCATGCAGCAGCAGCAGCAACAACAACAGGGATTCCCTGGTATGGTTCAAGTCCAAATGCAGCCCAACATGCAAGGAATGATGGGAATGAACTTCGGAGGCCAGATGCCTCCTGGTGCCATGCCTATGCAGGTGGGTTGTGTGTGCGTGTACGAGTGTGTGTATTTGAAGGCAATGGCCACAACATATTCCTCTCATTACTCTAGAGCACGTGTCAAACTCATTCAACTGAGGGCCGAGTGTCTGCGGGTTTTCACTCCTCCCTTGTACTTGATTGATTCATTAATTTAACTAATTAGTAAAGAACTCCCCTCACCTGGTTGTCTAGGTCTTAATTGAAAGGAAAAAACAAAAACCTGCAGACACTCGGCCCTCCTTGGAATGAGTTTGACACCCCTACTCTAGAGTGAATGTACTCTGTTTTACATTACTGGCAATGTGGTCCTCTGAGGTTTTAAATAAGCCAAAAGAAGAAGGGCAAGACCATCTCTCCTGTAATGCTGCTCTTTATAAGAGAGCAGACTGCCTCAAGCTACCTCTCTCATTCAGGCTAGACATTTAGAAGAAGGAGCCCTTTGCAGGGTATTGCCTCATCCTTACCAAATCCTCTGCCTTTATCTAGGTCTCTTTGCTCTTTCTTTTATCAAATGACAACTTTTCCTCCATTCACTGCTGTCATGTTAGGACATCACTGCATTGCATAGTGTTAATAGCACACATTTTTCCCAGTCTAAGTGGTTGTAGTTATGCAGTGACTGCTGTATGACAACCACTTTAGAAATGCATTGGTTTCCTGCTACTGCTGTGATAATATTGAATGCTATGATTGCTAACGAGACCTCCGCTTTGTGTGTGTGTGTGTGCGTGCGTTCATTCTGTGCAGGGTGGGATGGCCATGGGAATGCAGGCCCCTGGGATGCAGTTCATGGGCCAGCCACAGTTCATGAGCATGAGGGGCCCCGGGCCCCAGTACACTGCCGACATGCAGAAACAGATGGCCGAGGAACACCAGTAAGGGCCTTTCTGTCTCTGTCTGTCTTGCTCTCCCTTACTCTCCCTCCCTCCCTCTCTCTCTCTCTTTCCCCTCTGTTTTTCTCTCTCTACATGTTGTTCTGTCTGTCTATATGGTCAGTGTGTGTTAGTTGTATGCTCTCTATGTGTTATGTTGTGTAGGAAGCGTCTAGAGCAGCAGCAGCGGATGCTGGAGGAGGACAGGAAGAGGAGGCAGTTTGAGGAGCAGAAACAGAAGCTGAGGCTGCTGAGCAGCGTCAAACCCAAGGTGAGCCACATCATCATCATGCCTGGCTACTACCTCAGTACTGCCCTCGTTCTGTCCCAGTTCCCACAGTGTGATAAACACACATGGGGTGCAATGTAGAATGCATCCATGCTGTCAGTTTAGACACATTCCCCTCCTGAGCCCTGCTTTGTCCCATCCACAGGGACAGATGGGGGCGAGTCGGGACGACGCACTGGAGGCCATCAAAGGCAACCTGGACGGGTTCAGCAGAGACGCCAAGATGCACCCCACGCCATCCGCACACCCCAAGAAGCCAGGTACACACATCAGTACAGTCATTGTCCTTCACTCTGTGTTTCCTCCTTATCTGTCTTCCAGAAGTCAGGACACAGCTCCACTCCCCTGTTGCCTGACTGAACAGCCTCCCCTGAGAATGATAAGGCTGCCTCTGGGGTGTAGGCACACACCCAGACGAGACAGACAGGCTGGCAGCCACCAGCCTATGTGACAGCAGCTGTTGCAATGGACAGAGCAGTTTGTATCTGCCTCTGTCTCTCACAAAGATAATATCATACTTAGTAGGAGACCAACATAATCTTCTGTTTTTCTGTCACGTTTCACTTTAAAAAAAAAAAATCTTTAACTTGACCTACTGTGTCTCTCACTGTCATTACCTTGTGCGTTACAGAATGTTGTCTATTAGCAAACATCAAACTAACCACCGTATTTATTTAGTATTAACTGATCTGACATCCTTAGTTGGACATTATCATATTTATTATTCCATATGATAAACATATAAAATAAAATCTTAAATGTGTGATACATTTTCTGATCCTGCACAAACTAGCCTTTGTTTCATTACTATAGCACTGTGCACCGTGTCCACCTCCCGTCATCGTAGCCTGTGTTGTCTTGTTCTGCCATTATCATTATTTCTCAATTTTTACAGACTCATCGCCATCCCACTCTTCTGTCACCTCTCACTCCCTCCCCCCTGCTTTCCCCGATGACGAGTTTAGTGACTTTATGCAGGGTCCCTTAGATGCTTCTTCCTCCTTCCCCCCCTCCTCCCAGGCCCATCCCCATTCTTTAAACCCAGGTCCTGGTCAGAGACCCTCCTCTGCCCCCTTCCCCCAGTCCCTCCCTGCCTCTATGTCCATTCTTACTGCCACCCAACACTCTACTGTCAACTCCAGCTCCCCATCTGCATTTCAAGGTAACTGTTTTTTGTTCACATCAACCTATTAAGTCAGTGTTTAGTGTTCATAATCAACCAATAACACAGTGTGGAAATTGTGACCAGTGCTGCTGATGCGACAATAAGCCGTACCACATCGTGGTGTTGAAGACACTCTAGCGTCAGACTCGGTTTGTAGTCAGTTTACTGTGTGTAAGCATACAGACGGCACGACAGATGGTCAGATCACTTCAGCCTTTAAGTTAAAGCACACTACAAAGTAAACCGTGTGAATGCTGTATCCAACAACCAGTTCTGCCTCCATTAAAATCAGTACTGACATTTAGTAGAATACTCCCAGTAACACGTGACTGCCCTGATAAGCCAGTTCTATTGAGGAA
Organism: Oncorhynchus masou masou; assembly: GCF_036934945.1. Lineage (NCBI taxonomy): Eukaryota > Metazoa > Chordata > Actinopteri > Salmoniformes > Salmonidae > Oncorhynchus > Oncorhynchus masou. The sequence goes on along the minus strand of NC_088224.1, from coordinate 68,484,125 downwards.
GAGATGGAAGACTCTGACAGACAGTAAACACATCAGGAGGACAGGAGACAGAGCTGGTACTTGTCTCCCATCTGTCATGAGCCAATTAGATGGCGCAAACCTGCTCTAGCACAGGGGTGTCAAACATACGGCCAGATCCGGCCTGCGAGGGTGTCCAATCCTGTCCGCGGGTGGTCATTTTTAAATGACTAAAACCAGGTAGAAACTGTAGAAATTATAATGGACCTATATTCCTACAGTTTCTTGACTGTTTCCAGCTCGCTTATAATCACCGAAATGAAAGCTAAACAGACATGGACCATCGAAAATTCCAACCAATTTTTAGTGCGGCCCTCCGGACCTCGCTGAAGGCCTAATGCGGCCTCTGGGGCAAAATTAGTTTGACACCACTGCTTTAGCTCTTTGATATGCTGCCAGTGCCACCGATTTGGAAAGTGATAGCCTAGCCTATCAGTAGCATTCAATAAGTAGCCAGTGGCTCCATCTAGGTGCAGAAGTTGAACATATTTGTCATGTAATGTGTGAACATGCTGAAGCACTACATTTCTACACTCTTAAAGTGTCCCTGAGTTGAGATTTGCACACTGACTGACAGCTGTAAAGTAATGATGGTCAGTTTCTGTTGAATCCAAATTCGCTCTACCCTCATTACTGAGGAGGGGCCAATAGAACTAAGAAACAGGCATTATGAATGGTTGTGATATCAATCAGCTGTGTTCCTCCTCACCCACATCTCTAGGCCCGTCCCTGGAAGAGAAACTGTTCTCCTCGTGTGATTTAACGGCTGAAAAGAAGGCCCAGGTTAGCTTTAAGTCCCAGAGGACCCTGGCCCCTAACCGAGCTACAGTCTCGGCCCAGTTTCATTCCAGCACCAAGGCCCGGAACTGGGCTGAGGCTCCTGGGGACCTGAGTTCTGCTTTCACTATAGAAACACCACAACCAGAGGCACCAGCACTGGGGCCCACAGCCCCCTCACCAGCAGCCGACCCCCCTCCTCCCCAAACCAGTAGTGATGGTGGTGAGAAAATAAACCATTTATTAACAGTCTCTTTCTCTGCCTTCGATCACTGCAGAATTAACACACAATCAGCGCGGAGCATGGGGCCTGTTTTTTCAAGCAAATGGTTGAATGCCCCTGATTCCTCTCTTATTTTGCAGCAAACACTTCAACGTTGACTAATAAGACTTGAGACAATGTGATTTTACTGTCTTCTACCCCTGATGGTTCTCTTGATTGTCCTATCTGTAATGGAAATCATACTAACCAACCCTAAAAGCTCTTGATGTCATTCATCCTGTTTTGTTGGGTAAGTGCTGCGGGACTCTCCTATATAGCTGAGGAATCTTTCTGCTTGGCCCCTATTCCCTAAATAGAGCTCTGTAGGGAATCGGTGTCATTTGACGCCGTCAGAGAGAGACTGACGCGTGCTGCTGACTGCTTGGGATTAACATGGATGAGATGCTACGCTTGGATTGACCCGTACCTACTGGAGTCCCGTGGGTCTAGAGCTGGTGCCTCAGTCGGATTCTGCATGCCGCTCTGCCTTTCTGCTGCCCTGCCGCTCTGACACTGCTACTATCTATTTTCTCTCGTTTGTTTGTCTTTCTCCTCAGTCGCTCGCTGTCTGTCCCAGGGAAATGTGGAGGTTCCTCATCATAGAGGTCTGATGAGAGGATTTGCTGCTTGAGTCAACATTTGTCCTTTCGACGTACTAGTCTGAGACTTCCATTGAGGCATCTTCCTCTCCAAATGCACCTTGTTAAGTGTATTTTAGGAGCTGCTTTTACACCTGTTTTTACACTAACTCCACCCTAGTACACTAATGACAAAATGACCTCATGGTTGCACAGAAGATTTAGATCAATGTTAGTATGAATTGAAGAGACCGGCTCATTTATTTGTTTGACAACCCAAATCCAACCCTCTCTTCCCTCTCAGGAGCTGTTGGAGTAGTTGGTTCTGGTCCAAGGACAGATGAATAGTTGTATGAAGCACCAGGAAGCTTAGGATATGGCATCCCAAATGGCATCTGATTCCCGTTATAGTGCACTACTTTTGACCAGATCCATATGGGCCCTGGTCAAAGGTAATGCACTAGGGTGCCATTTGGGATGCATCCTTAGTGAATCAGTGCAGAGCAGCATTACACTTCTACTTAGATCTCCAGACATGTGGAGAATACTATACAGGCAGGCTCTGGTCTGGTGAGATGCAGAGCAGGTAGTACACCCAGCCCTAAGTCTCTGCTTCAGCTCCTAACCTAATTTTCCCTGTGTTGCTGACAGCAGGTGTTGGTGGTTACCCTCAACAAGAGCACATCCAGCCTATGGTACCAGGCTGGCTCTACAACGACAGCCTCATCCCAGGTAAACGCCTACGTTTTTGAACAGATTTCTACCAATTATGTATTATGGTCTATTGTGTCTACTCGAATCCTTTCCAACAAGTCGATTAGAGAAAACTTCCTAGTTCTACCCAGTCTTTCTGTAATATGTTTGACCTGTTGCTATGCCTTCTCTTTCTCCTTTCCAGAGATGTTCAAAAAGGTCCTGCAGTTCACCATGACTCCAGGGGGCATCGACACAGCCAAGCTCTACCCCATCCTGATGTCATCAGGCCTGCCCAGGGAAGCACTGGGCCAGATCTGGGCCTCAGCCAATCGCACCACGCCTGGCATGCTGACCAAGGAGGAGCTCTACACAGTCCTTGCTCTGATTGGTGTGGCACAGGTAGGCATTTGCATCACCTTATGTTTTTTAAAGGGTCGGAGTTATTAACAACAGAAAGATTTGGGTTTTTCTGTCAGTGGGGACATAAGACCATCCTTCACTGTGATCTTTTCTTCATGTGAAGTAAAGAACAATCCCTAATATTATGTTTCATTGCACCTTACTTTACTTCAGTAGTTAGGCCTACTGCATGCTATGACGTGTGCAGTTGAGACATGCTATGACGTGTGCAGTTGAGACATGCTATGACGTGTGCAGTTGAGACATGCTATGACGTGTGCAGTTGAGACATGCTATGACGTGTGCAGTTGAGACATGCGATGACGTGTGCAGTTGAGACATGCTATGACGTGTGTAGTTGAGACATGCTATGACGTGTGCAGTTGAGACATGCTATGACGTGTGCAGTTGAGACATGCTATGACGTGTGCAGTTGAGACTGATAGTGAGTGACTGCTGAATCTCTGCTCTGGGAGGGTGGTGGTGGTGGTGTGACTGAGCTCAGGCAGCCAGGTGAAGGTGACTGGATCTCCTCTCAGCCTAGTGTGACAGCAGACCTCTTATCTGCCCTGCCGCTCGCCAGCACCCCCAGGCACCTCACAACTCAATCTGCACTCCACCGCCACCTGCCACACCGAGAATAATAACACTTATTTAGTTATGTAAATGTAAGAGCCTTGAGGGAGTGCCGCCATGAGCTGCATCCTTTGTAGAGTGATGAAAAGGTTTGGGAAGCCGCACCAGTGGAGGCTGTTAAAATGGAACTTGACTTTAGTTATTTATTTATTTCAGCAAAACATCTGTCTGGCTCCTGCTGGGTGGAATAGAATGTTAAGATGATTGAGTTGGATGAAAGAAAAATCACAATTTTCCAGCATCACTGCTTTATAATAACGATGCACTCATACTGACAGTATTGTCTGTATAATATATGATCACGGTGACTTTGCGATGTTTAATGCCCCCGTTTTAAGTAACTTTGTAAATGTCTAACACATGAAAATCCACATTAACGCATTAAGCACATTAACTTGGACTTTCAGTAATGTCACACTAACAGTCCATCATTCTGGAGACGCAGCCTCATCTGAACCTGACCACTGATCCCTGTTCATCCCTCCCCTGCAGAGTGGTCTTCCAGCCATGAATGTGGAGATCCTGAGCCAGTTCCCCTCTCCCCCGGTGCCCAACCTGCCTGCCCTGGCCATGGCTATGGCCCCTGTCATCCAGCACCAACACCAGCAGCCCATGATGACTCAGCCCTCTGTCCCTGTGTCCATGGCCATGCCTGCACCAACAGTCATGGGCAGGGCTCCTCCTGCTGCTCCTTTACCCTCCGCCCAACCACCCACCAACTTCATCACCAACTTCCCACATGTACAGGTAACACATCCAGCCAATGGGCCAACCAAGCCTCTCCATAGTATACATGTGGTTTCATTTCACATTATGTATAATAGTATGTTTAATTTATGCCATTTAGTAGACACTTGTAGTAGCCACTCATGTGTCCATCGTCTTGGTGGTGTGTTTAGGGGAAAGCAGACGATGATGACTTCCAGGACTTCCAGGAGGCCCCCAGGGCAGGAGGAGGGGATCAGCCCTTCACTGAGTTCCAGGGGGAGTCAGGGGAAACCTTCCCCACCACCACATCCTCTCTGCACCAGAACAGGTACAGTGCTGACTGACTGACTGACTGGAGGGAGTGACTGACTGACTGAATGGAGGGAGTGACTGACTGACTGACTGGAGGGAGTGACTGACTGACTGACTGGAGGGAGTGACTGACTGACTGACTGGAGGGAGTGACTGACTGACTGACTGGAGGGAGTGACTGACTGACTGACTGGAGGGAGTGACTGACTGACTGACTGGAGGGAGTGACTGACTGACTGACTGGAGGGAGTGACTGACTGACTGACTGGAGGGGGTTACTGACTGACTGACTGGAGGGAGTGACTGACTGACTGACTGGAGGGAGTGACTGACTGACTGACTGGAGGGAGTGACTGACTGACTGACTGGAGGGAGTGACTGACTGACTGACTGGAGGGAGTGACTGACTGACTGACTGGAGGGAGTTACTGACTGACTGACTGGAGGGAGTGACTGACTGACTGACAGGAGGGAGTGACTGACTGACTGACTGACAGGAGGGAGTGACTGACTGACTGACTGACAGGAGGGAGTGACTGACTGACTGACTGACAGGAGGGAGTGACTGACTGACTGACTGACAGGAGGGAGTGACTGACTGACTGACAGGAGGGAGTGACTGACTGACTGACTGGAGGGAGTGACTGACTGACTGACTGGAGGGAGTGACTGACTGACTGACTGGAGGGAGTGACTGACTGACTGACTGGAGGGAGTGACTGACTGACTGACTGGAGGGAGTGACTGACTGACTGACTGGAGGGAGTGACTGACTGACTGACTGGAGGGAGTGACTGACTGACTGACTGACTGGAGGGAGTGACTGACTGACTGACTGGAGGGAGTGACTGACTGACTGACTGGAGGGAGTGACTGACTGACTGACTGACTGACTGGAGGGAGTGACTGACTGACTGACTGGAGGGAGTGACTGACTGACTGACTGGAGGGAGTGACTGACTGACTGACTGGAGGGAGTGACTGACTGACTGACTGGAGGGAGTGACTGACTGACTGACTGGAGGGAGTGACTGACTGACTGACTGGAGGGAGTTACTGACTGACTGACTGGAGGGAGTGACTGACTGACTGACAGGAGGGAGTGACTGACTGACTGACTGACAGGAGGGAGTGACTGACTGACTGACTGACAGGAGGGAGTGACTGACTGACTGACTGACAGGAGGGAGTGACTGACTGACTGACTGACAGGAGGGAGTGACTGACTGACTGACAGGAGGGAGTGACTGACTGACTGACTGGAGGGAGTGACTGACTGACTGACTGGAGGGAGTGACTGACTGACTGACTGGAGGGAGTGACTGACTGACTGACTGGAGGGAGTGACTGACTGACTGACTGACTGACTGACTGGAGGGAGTGACTGACTGACTGACTGGAGGGAGTGACTGACTGACTGACTGGAGGGAGTGACTGACTGACTGACTGGAGGGAGTGACTGACTGACTGACTGACTGGAGGGAGTGACTGACTGACTGACTGGAGGGAGTGACTGACTGACTGACTGGAGGGAGTGACTGACTGACTGACTGACTGACTGGAGGGAGTGACTGACTGACTGACTGGAGGGAGTGACTGACTGACTGACTGACTGGAGGGAGTGACTGACTGACTGACTGGAGGGAGTGACTGACTGACTGACTGGAGGGAGTGACTGACTGACTGACTGGAGGGAGTTACTGACTGACTGACTGGAGGGAGTGACTGACTGACTGACAGGAGGGAGTGACTGACTGACTGACAGGAGGGAGTGACTGTCTGGCTGACTGACAGGAGGGAGTGACTGACTGACTGACTGACTGACAGGAGGGAGTGACTGACTGACTGACTGATAGGAGGGAGTGACTGACTGACTGACTGACTGACAGGAGGGAGTGACTGACTGACTGACTGACAGGAGGGAGTGACTGACTGACTGACTGACTGGCAGGAGGGAGTGACTGACTGACTGGAGGGAGTGACTGACTGACTGACTGACTGGAGGGAGTGACTGACTGACTGACTGACTGGCTGACTGGAGGGAGTGACTGACTGACTGACTGACTGGAGGGACTGACTGACTGACTGACTGACTGGAGGGAGTGACTGACTGACTGACTGACTGACTGACTGGAGGGAGTGACTGACTGACTGACTGACAGGAGGGAGTGACTGACTGACTGACTGACAGGAGGGAGTGACTGACTGACTGACAGGAGGGAGTGACTGACTGACTGACAGGAGGAAGTGACTGACTGACTGACTGGAGGGACTAACTGACTGACTGACTGGAGGGAGTGACTGACTGGAGGGAGTGACTGGCTGACTGGACTGGCTGACTGGACTGACTGGAGTGAATGACTGGAGTGAGTGACTGACTGACTGGAGTGAGTGACTGACTGGAGTGAGTGACTGACTGGAGTGAGTGACTGACTGACTGGAGTGACTGACTGACTGACTGGAGTGACGGACTGACTGACTGGAGTGACGGACTGACTGACTGACTGACTGGAGTGTCTGACTGACTGACTGACTGGAGTGTCTGACTGACTGACTGGAGTGTCTGACTGACTGACTGACTGGAGTGTCTGACTGACTGACTGACTGGAGTGTCTGACTGACTGACTGACTGACTGACTGGAGTGTCTGACTGACTGACTGGAGTATCTGACTGACTGACTGACTGGAGTGTCTGACTGACTGACTGACTGGAGTGTCGGACTGACTGACTGACTGGAGTGACGGACTGACTGACTGGAGTGACGGACTGACTGACTGACTGACTGGAGTGACGGACTGGAGTGACTGGACTGACTGACGTGACTGGAGTAACGGACTGGAGTGACGAACTGGAGTGACTGACTGACGTGACTGGAGTGACTGACTGATTGACGTGACTGGAGTGACGGACTGACTGACGTGACTGGAGTGACGGACTGACTGACTGGAGTGACGGACTGACTGACTGGAGTGACGGACTGACTGACTGGAGTGACGGACTGACTGACTGGAGTGACGGACTGACTGACTGGAGTGACGGACTGACTGACTTGAGTGACGTGACTGACTGGAGTGACGGACTGACTGACTGACGTGACTGACTGGAGTGACGGACTGACTGACGTGACTGGAGTGACTGACTGACGTGACTGGAGTGACGGACTGACGTGACTGGAGTGACGGACTGACGTGACTGGAGTGACTGACTGCAGTGACGGACTGACTGACTGCAGTGACGGACTGACTGACTGCAGTGACGGACTGACTGGAGTGACGGACGGACTGACTGGAGGGAGTGACTGACTGACTGACAGGAGGGAGTGACTGACTGACTGACAGGAGGGAGTGACTGACTGACTGACTGACAGGAGGGAGTGACTGACTGACTGACTGCCAGGAGGGAGTGACTGACTGACTGGCAGGAGGGAGTGACTGACTGGCTGACTGACTGACTGACTGGAGGGAGTGACTGACTGACTGGAGGGAGTGACTGACTGACTGACTGACTGGAGGGAGTGACTGACTGACTGACTGGAGGGAGTGACTGACTGACTGACTGACAGGAGGGAGTGACTGACTGACTGACAGGAGGGAGTGACTGACTGACTGACAGGAGGGAGTGACTGACTGACTGACTGACAGGAGGGAGTGACTGACTGACTGACTGACAGGAGGGAGTGACTGACTGACTGACTGCCAGGAGGGAGTGACTGACTGACTGACTGCCAGGAGGGAGTGACTGGAGGGAGTGGCTGACTGACTGACTGACTGGAGGGAGTGACTGACTGACTGACTGACTGGAGGGAGTGACTGACTGACTGACTGACTGACTGACTGGAGGGAGTGACTGACTGACTGACTGGAGGGAGTGACTGACTGACTGACTGACAGGAGGGAGTGACTGACTGACTGACAGGAGGGAGTGACTGACTGACTGACAGGAGGGAGTGACTGACTGACTGACTGACAGGAGGGAGTGACTGACTGACTGGAGGGACTAACTAACTGACTGACTGACTGGAGGGAGTGACTGGCTGACTGGACTGGCTGACTGGACTGACTGGAGTGAGTGACTGACTGACTGGAGTGAGTGACTGACTGACTCGAGTGAGTGACTGACTGACTCGAGTGAGTGACTGACTGACTGGAGTGAGTGACTGACTGGAGTGAGTGACTGATTGACTGGAGTGACGGACTGACTGACTGGAGTGACGGACTAACTGACTGGAGTGACGGACTGACTGACTGGAGTGTCTGACTGACTGACTGACTGACTGGAGTGTCTGACTGACTGACTGACTGGAGTGTCTGACTGACTGGAGTGTCTGACTGACTGACTGACTGGAATGTCTGACTGACTGACTGACTGGAGTGTCTGACTGACTGACTGGAGTGTCGGACTGACTGACTGACTGGAGTGACGGACTGAGTGACGGACTGACTGGAGTGACTGGACTGACTGACGTGACTGGAGTGACTGACGTGACTGGAGTGATGGACTGGAGTAACGGACTGGAGTGACGGACTGGAGTGACGGACTGGAGTGAAGGACTGACGTGACTGGAGTGACTGACTGACGTGACTGGAGTGACTGACTGATTGACGTGACTGGAGTGACGGACTGACTGACGTGACTGGAGTGACGGACTGACTGACTGGAGTGACGGACTGACTGACTGGAGTGACGGACTGACTGACTTGAGTGGCGGACTGACGTGACTGACTGGAGTGACTGACGTGACTGACTGGAGTGACTGACGTGACTGACTGGAGTGACGGACTGACTGACTGACTGGAGTGACTGACTGACGTGACTGACTGGAGTGACGGACTGACTGACTGGAGTGACGGACTGACTGGAGTGACTGACTGACGTGACTGACTGACTGGAGTGACGGACTGACTGACTGGAGTGACGGACTGACTGACTGGAGTGACGGACTGACTGACTGGAGTGACGGACTGACTGACTGGAGTGACAGACTGACTGACTGACTGGAGTGACTGACTGGAGTGATGGACTGGAGTGGCTGACTGGAGTGACGGACTGGAGTGACTGGAGTGACTGACTGACGTGACTGGAGTGACGGACTGACGTGACTGGAGTGACTGACTGACTGACTGCAGTGACGGACTGACTGACTGCAGTGACGGACTGACTGACTGGAGTGACGGACGGACTGACTGGAGTGACGGACTGACTGACTGGAGTGACGGACTGACTGACTGGAGTGACTGACTGACTGACTGGAGTGACTGACTGGAGTGACTGACTGACTGGAGTGACGGACTGACTGACTAGAGTGAGTGACTGACTGACTTGACTGACTGGAGTGACTGACTGACTGATTGACTGGAGTGAGTGACTGACTGGAGTGACTGACTGGAGTTACGGACTGACTGGAGTGACTGACTGACGTGACTGGAGTGAGTGACTGATGTGACGGACTGACTGTAGTGACGGACTGACTGTAGTGACTGACTGACTGGAGTGACTGACTGTAGTGACTGACTGACTGACTGTAGTGACTGACTGACTGTAGTGACTGACTGACTGTAGTGACTGACTGACTGACGTGACTGGAGTGACGGACTGACTGACGTGACTGGAGTGACGGACTGACTGACTGGAGTGACTGACTGATGTGACGGACTGACTGGAGTGACTGACTGACTGACTGACTGGAGTGACTGACTGTAGTGACTGACTGACTGGAGTGACGGACTGACTGACTAGAGTGAGTGACTGACTGACTTGACTGACTGGAGTGACTGACTGACTGATTGACTGGAGTGAGTGACTGACTGGAGTGACTGACTGGAGTTACGGACTGACTGGAGTGACTGACTGACGTGACTGGAGTGAGTGACTGATGTGACGGACTGACTGTAGTGACGGACTGACTGTAGTGACTGACTGACTGGAGTGACTGACTGTAGTGACTGACTGACTGACTGTAGTGACTGACTGACTGTAGTGACTGACTGACTGTAGTGACTGACTGACTGACGTGACTGGAGTGACGGACTGACTGACGTGACTGGAGTGACGGACTGACTGACTGGAGTGACTGACTGATGTGACGGACTGACTGGAGTGACTGACTGACTGACTGGAGTGACTGACTGTAGTGACTGACTGACTGGAGTTACGGACTGACTGACTGACTAGAGTGACGGACTGACTGACTGACTAGAGTGACGGACTGACTGACTGGAGTGACTGACTGACTGACTGACTGACTGACTGACTGACTGACTGAGTGACTGACTGACTGATTGACTGGAGTGAGTGACTGACTGGAGTGACTGACTGACTGACTGACTGGAGTGACTGACTTCAGTGGCTGGATCAGTGTTTGGTATTACTTTAAATCAGATTACACATTCTGTATGGAAGTAAAGCTGAATTCTACATCTTATACAGGTATTGTGGGTAACAAGTACATGGTCATTTAGTTGCTTGTAGTAGTTTCTCCAGCATAACAATTGCACCTCGCCATCTCTTAATGAATCCATTTCAATGGACAGTAGAGTTGCTTTATATAACTTTTCAATCCCTGCGTGGGGAGTCTGTCTCTCAGGGAGAGGCAGCCCAAAGCCCGTTATCTTATAAGACAAAAAGAATGTGGACATAAAGGATCTAACGTCTGAGTGGCATAGTCACTTACAATCCCCATCCACTTCCTCAAAAACAAAAGCTTAATTGTTTCCTCCTGCGTATCTCCAATCCCCCCGGTTTCAGATCCCTTTATAATTTAAAGGAAGCCCTATGCTGAATCTTGAGCCAGTCAGGATAGAAAGGTGTACTCTGACAGCAGCAGTACAATGGCTCTTAACGAGATGATGTTCAGTGGAATGCTTCAGGAGAGATCCCTCATTCCCTCCAGGCTTTTGATTCCTGGGTCTTATCTGCGGTCCAGTATGGTGTACAACTGCAGTGGAATTTCACCATTGTATGTGTCCAATCAGCTCAGGCAGCTTAAGGGGATTAAGGTAGAGGAGATGGGCGCAGCATTGACCCCAGGGTGTGTCCCCAATGGCACGTCCCCAATGGCTCCCTATTCCCTACATACATAGTGCAGTACTTTTGACCAGGACCCTATGTAGGGAATGGGGTGCCATTTGGGACGCAACCCCAGACTCCCCTGTGGACTGAGCATGGTGTGTTGTCTGTCTGCAGTGCTCCTGCCATTCTGACTCCGGTCTCTGGCTCCGCCTCGTCATCCTCTGATAAGTATGCTGTCTTCAAGCAGCTCTCTGTGGAGGAGCCTCCAGAGCCCACTCAGCCTGCCTCAGGTACACACTCACCTGGCCCTACAACACACACACACACACACACACACACACACACACACACACACACACACACACACACACACACACACACACCTCAACAACTAATCACTACTGATACACATCCTCCACCACAACTAACAGATGTGTAGAAAATAGAAGACATTTCTGATGTTTGTCGTAGAATACTTGCCTAATAGTATTTGAGTGGTATTGTAGTACAGTACATTTGCCTGCCTGCCAAATATGCTGTCATTTATCATTCAGTTGAAAGCATACTTGTTTTGTTTATCTCGTTTGACCCAGATTTTGACGGAGACAAATACAGTGTGTTCCGACAGCTAGAGCCACCAGGTGACAGGAAACCAGTAGGTAAGTAGAGCTCTCCCTCCTCCTTGACTTTTGGCTGGGTCACACACATGCAGTTCACAAGCCAAACCCCACAGCTTCCAAGCCTTTTGACAGAGAGTGTGTCGTGGGACTGGGCTCTGAGATGGTCCCTGTACTCAACAGATGGCTAGAGGAAGAAACTGACAGACCTTCAAACACAAAGTCACAGCAGCCTTGGAGGAAAAAATAATTTGGATGACTTGTTTTTGTAGGTAGACAGAAATAGGTTGGAGAGAGACTGTGTACCAAGAAGAATGCTGTTTGTGTAATATCTGAGTGGTCTGTGTGCTTTTATGTTGCACACATTTCCAGAGTACTCAGTACATTCAGCAGTATCCCTGATGTTGGTCTGTTTCCTGCTGTTCCCTGTTTCACTAGAACAGTTTCTGATGGGGACAGCAGCTCCCACGACTCCAGTAAGTCCTGCCTGAGTCTGATTGCAGTGACCTTTCCCGTGTGTTGCCTGCCAGGCTCACTCTCCATAGTGAGCCCATTAGTTCAATCTTTCCCACAAAACAGCAGTGGTATGAACAGCCCCTACAACCACAACTCTCTCTACCCACTTTTCCTCTGTGGGTTTTCTTATAGCTCTCCTGTCATGATTGTGTGGATCTAAAAATCTAAAAACATACTGAGGAAGTCTTTGTAGATTGTAGGAAGGGACTTCTTTCCTCTGAAGTCGCAGCTTAATCATGTGCTGTCCCAGTTAGGGACTGACAGATGGCAAATGCATGTGGTGGTGTTGTCTCTGTAGACAGCCCAGCCTGGTTTGTGCACTGCTGCTGCTGTTCTCTCATAGCAGTGTCTCGGACTACAGCCCAGCGCAGGTCTCTCCACAGCTTGAAATTCACCACGAGCCTCCGCTATGTGACAGACGCGTAACTAATCCCCTCTCTTTCTTGTAGGATTGTGAAATTAGAAAAAAACTGGAAGTGCGGCGACTGATGTTACTTTGTGTTATGCCAATGTCCTCCCTGTCTGGCTGCTGTGTTAAATGCTTTTGCAATGCCTTTCAATTGTTCTGTTTGTTTCGCAGGGGAAGGATTTGCCGATTTCAAGTCTGTCAGTGTGGATGATGGCTTCACAGACTTTAAAACCGCCGACAGCATCTCTCCACTAGAACCTTCAGACCAGGCCAAAATGTTTCAGCCAGCATTCCCTCCTGCTTTCCCGAACTCTCAGTCTCTACCGCAACTACAACACCAGCTACATCAACAACAACAACCAGCAGTCTCTCTCTCTCAGCCTAAAAACCCTCTCAACATGGCTGACCTGGATCTCTTCTCCTCTATGGCTCCCACAGCCCACACCCCTGCTGAGATCAAGCCCAGCCCATTTCCCTCTGTGCCCCCCTCTCTAGTGCTCCCACCAGGCAGGGCCAAGCCCCCCGGGGGTGGGGCCGAGGACTTTGGTGACTTTTCCCTTTTTGGCCCCACCTCCTCTTCGGAGGCTGCTCCTATTGGCCCTGATGTGGGAGGGGGTGTGGCAGCGTCTCATGATGACTTTGCAGACTTCATGGCTTTCGGCAGCTCTGGGGGGGAGGCCAAGGGTGAGGGGTTGAGGTCTGGAGAGGGAAGGGCATGGGGGAGAGGAGAGACCACCACCACTCCACAGCGCCCCCAGCAGGGCTCTGACAAGTATGACGTGTTCAAGCAGCTGTCTCAGGAAGGAGGCCTGGCATATGACGACAACAAGCACAGCGCCGGCGGCTCGTTCTCTTCCCTCAGGAGCGAAGCAGATGACTTCACCGACTTCCAGTCGTCCAAGTTCTGCACAGCGCTGGGGGCCTCGGAGAAGAGCCTGGTGGATAAGGTGGCAGCCTTCAAACAAGGAGGCAAGGAGGACTCGGCTTCAGTCAAGTCCCTAGACCTCCCATCCATCGGGGGCAGCAGCGTGGGCAAGGAGGACTCTGAGGACGCTCTGTCAGTGCAGCTGGACATGAAGCTGTCAGACATGGGTGGAGACCTGAAGCACGTGATGTCAGACAGCTCTCTGGATCTGCCGGGCCTCTCGGCCCACCAACCCCCCGCCACAGGTGAGGAACTAGTGCGCCTCCTCTGGTGAGACCCCGCCCAGTCACACATAAAGAACCAATCGTAGGCCTGGCGGTGGCCCCTCTGTCTCCACCCCCCTCAGTGCCCCTTAGCTTGCACTAAACCAGGAGTTAGACTAGAAGGCAAAGCAGTGAGCTAGCTCATCCACATCACTGCTGAATCATGATGAGACAGTCAAACGCCACACACTATTATCATATCATCTCATCACACCCACCAGTCATTCATTCCCAAACCCATCATTACCTGGTATTCATTTCAGCGTATTTATTCACTTAATATTTATTTATTATTTATTAAACATATTAAGGTACTTTAGATTAATTAATTTATTGTTCATTTGTTTAGCGTTTGAAGCACAGACACAAACCACAGGCCTCTCTGCCTCCTCTTAGCTCCATTCATATAGAGTTGATGAGAGACAGTCAGGTTGATGTGATGTAGTCAGTCTGCTCTATGCTACCACTGGCCTTCATTCCCTGTCTGTGCTGTCATAGCCCACATTGCTCATCACATCAATGCACCTGTTGTCTCCCCAGTCGTGATTATGTGTGTGTTGAGGGATGAGACTAAAATAGCTGAATGCAGATGAACACAGGGCCATGTAATGGTGATGGGCCTTTGTACCAGGAGATGTTATATATTCTCATCACTTTCGGAATGGCCAGTTCCTGTATGCTGCAATAGGCTTTCATTTTAATCACAGCAAGCCAAATTCTTCCTCAGATTGATTATATTATGTTGACGCTTAATGCTCAGTTATTAATCAAGCATGATGATAATAAGAGGCGTCAAGAAAAATGTGTAAAGATGTTCCCTGATAGTGGACATACTTATTATGTGAAAAGAAAGTATTTAGGAAAAGGCCAAATGTATTTATGAATGGCAGAAATCACCTCAACCTCTACAGTTTAATATTGCATTGAGTAAATTGTTTTGATTGCTCATTGTGTGTTGGTATGTGTGAGTGTGATTTGGTTGATTGTGTTTTGTATGTGTACGAGTGATTTTTTTATTTTTTTTCCTACAGTGTGAGAGTACCCATATAGTATACCTTGGCACTCCCAGTGTTGGGTATCAATCTCCCTTAGTGCTTTTGTTCCAACTCCCTTAACCTAAGTGGTCTCACACAGCCCACATCACTACAAAGAGGTCAAAGATCGGTATAGCAGACAGAGGCACAAAGGCACTGCTCTCAGGGCCTGCCCTGAACCTCTAAATGGAAACACTCTCATGGAATCTAATTAGCCTTAATGTCCAGGCATTGTCCATATCAGCACCCTCTCCTCTCCCTTCCCATGATCATAATTATTTTACCAAGCATCTCATCTTCCATGTCATGTCTCATATATTCCTTCAAGTACAAGGTCTCTCCTTACAGCCTCTGTGTTTGAGCAGCACACTCCTTTTTGCACCCAGTTTGCAGTGAGATGTCCTTATTATATAAACTATAATATTTCAACACTAGCCAACATATCAGTTCATTTGTTTTAGCAGTTTGGGCAAGGGGCATCTCAATCAAATTCCATCTAGGAATTGACCATTTGAGTTATTCTAAATTGGAAATGATCGATGTAATGATGCCAATTTATTTGTTTAAGTTCTATTGCACATCAGAATAAATCAACTTTCAGTTTAACTGAAATTGTTAGGCTACTCTCGAAGGAGAGAGTAAGACAATAACCAATGGCAACTGATCCCAGAGCTGCAGCAAAATGGTTGCCATTAATATGGTGAAGATAGTGTAGTAGAGCATTGAAAACATTCCCCAGAACCTGTTAATTGCTTTTCCTTTTATTCTGACCCACGTTCATCCAATCAGTATTGTTGTTCTTGGACAGCACCAATCAAATCTCATCGCTGAGAAAGCGTACAGTAGCAGGCCTTGGAGTGTGAAAGCCTCACCATGCTTGCACTGTGTTCCATCCTGGAGAAAATGTAACCAACCTTAAAGAGACAGTATCTATTTTTCCCAACCGGTGTTCCTTTGGGTCAGAGCAGCTCAAAAGGAAGCCTTTTCATTTGTCTTTGATATTCAGGTATGTTTTGTTATGTGTGGATCCATGAACAGGCTCTCTGAGAACACACTGAAGTTAGTGATACCCTCCCTGCCTTGCTTTTTTTTGCCTGCCTGTTCAATTTGTGAAATTGACAAGAACATATTATAGGATAACATTTTTATGCATAACAGTATTACTAGTTGTTTTTATTAAGGAAAGAAAAAAAGACGATGTATACAGATTTAATAGTGTATTTTTATTACAGGAAAATTCATATTTATTTTCAAACTAGATAGACTTCCTGATATTATTTTAAACAATGTGTTGTGTAAACTATTTGAAGATTAAATGTATATATGAGGATAGGCAAGTTATGGAAAATATTTTAGGTTGGTTCAGATTGTTGTCTTGAGAAACCCCATCTTGTTGTTAGTTATTGAATGGCTACTATTAAGAGCTTGTACACAGGAGCCTAGAACTAACAGGTAGCGAGAGAAAAATGATACTGTCTCTTTAAATCTATTTTGTCACATTTGATTGGACAAGATGAATACCCTCTCTAAGGTCTTGTGGTAGGATAATCCACTTGTTTTATTTAACCCTTTGAGAGCTTGAGCAGAATGTTTTTATAAAGAATCATGCAAAAAAACACAAATGGAGAGAAATGTAGCTGGATCACTTGACAAGTTTAGATAAAGCTAAATAATGGATTTGGAGGTCCATACCTCTCCTCCAAATTATCAGCAATGGAATGTATTAGACCATTTGAATATATCCTATTTATATGATGTTGACGTTATGTAATTGTAGTAAGACACAAACAGTTGTGATTTAAAAATGACAAAACCCTTATTTATTGTATATCAAAAGTCTGCTGACATTTGAGTTACTATCATGGCGAGAACAGTAGAGAAGCATTCAGGTCCTCAAAGGGTTAATCACTCTCCTGCCTTGAACCTGTCCTTTTAAATCACCTTGGCTTTTCAAGTGTTCTGTATTCAATTATCTTTCTATCAATCAACCTGTTGCTTTCCACCCTGTTAGTACAACTACAGTGTGTCGTCTTCTACCGAGATTTACTCATTTTAGTCTGTGACTGTGCCTTCTCATTCTGCATCTATATTCTTCTGGGGCTTTTCTTTCTTTTACCGTTTGTTTTTCTTCTTTTCTGACTCTGCATGCCGTAGTATTCTAAATGATTCAAATATACTTTTACAAGTGTTAGTTTGACAAACCTCTTGTAACAATAGACCTCTCAGAGTATTTTGTGATCTTTCTCTCTTTACCCATGTTGTCGTAATAAATATTACTATTGGTATTGCTGAAATGCGTACCGTCTTATTTTCTCCCTTCCCTATCCTGAGGGCAGATTATGATCTAGCTACATTCGGCTTACTACTACACTAGTTCCTTGTCAATTTCACAAATTGCTTTTTTGTGTGCAAGGGTTGTATCACGCATTAGGCCACGCTGACGGGGGTCCACACGTGCCTGCAGGTTATACTGTATCTTAGGAGTGTGTATCTCTGAGTGTGTGACTGTGTGTGCTTGTTTGTGTTGCCAGTAATTATAGTGTCTTGTGAAAGTATTCGGCCCCCTTGAACTTTGCGACCTTTTGCCACATTTCAGGCTTCAAACATAAAGATATAAAACTGTATTTTCTTGTGAGGAATCAACAACAAGTGGGACACAATCATGAAGTGGAACGACATTTATTGGATATTTCAAACTTTTTTAACAAATAAAAAACTGAAAAATTGGGCGTGCAAAATTATTCAGCCCCCTTAAGTTAATACTTTGTAGCGCCACCTTTTGCTGCGATTACAGCTGTAAGTCGCTTGGGGTATGTCTCTATCAGTATTGCACATCGAGAGACTGACATTTTTTCCCATTCCTCCTTGCAAAACAGCTCGAGCTCAGTGAGGTTGGATGGAGAGCATTTGTGAACAGCAGTTTTCAGTTCTTTCCACAGATTCTCGATTGGATTCAGGTCTGGACTTTGACTTGGCCATTCTAACACCTGGATATGTTTATTTTTGAACCATTCCATTGTAGTTTTTGCTTTATGTTTTGGATCATTGTCTTGTTGGAAGACAAATCTCCGTCCCAGTCTCAGGTCTTTTGCAGACTCCATCAGGTTTTCTTCCAGAATGGTCCTGTATTTGGCTCCATCCATCTTCCCATCAATTTTAACCATCTTCCCTGTCCCTGCTGAAGAAAAGCAGGCCCAAACCATGATGCTGCCACCACCATGTTTGACAGTGGGTATGGTGTGTTCAGGGTGATGAGCTGTGTTGCTTTTACGCCAAACATACCGTTTTGCATTGTTGCCAAAAAGTTCAATTTTGGTTTCATCTGACCAGAGCACCTTCTTCCACATGTTTGGTGTGTCTCCCAGGTGGCTTGTGGCAAACTTTAAACGACACTTTTTATGGATATCTTTAAGAAATGGCTTTCTTCTTGCCACTCTTCCATAAAGGCCAGATTTGTGCAATATACGACTGATTGTTGTCCTATGGACAGAGTCTCCCACCTCAGCTGTAGATCTCTGCAGTTCATCCAGAGTGATCATGGGCCTCTTGGCTGCATCTCTGATCAGTCTTCTCCTTGTATGAGCTGAAAGTTTAGAGGGACGGCCAGGTCTTGGTAGATTTGCAGTGGTCTGATACTCCTTCCATTTCAATATTATCGCTTGCACAGTGCTCCTTGGGATGTTTAAAGCTTGGGAAATCTTTTTGTATACAAATCTGGCTTTAAACTTCTTCACAACAGTATCTCGGACCTGCCTGGTGTGTTCCTTGTTCTTCATGATGCTCTCTGTGCTTTTAACGGACCTCTGAGACTATCACAGTGCAGGTGCATTTATACGGAGACTTGATTACACACAGGTGGATTGTATTTATCATCATTAGTCATTTAGGTCAACATTGGATCATTCAGAGATCCTCACTGAACTTCTGGAGAGAGTTTGCTGCACTGAAAGTAAAGGGGCTGAATAATTTTGCACTCCCAATTTTTCAGTTTTTGATTTGTTAAAAAGGTTTGAAATATCCAATAAATGTTGTTCCACTTCATGATTGTGTCCCACTTGTTGTTGATTCTTCACAAAAAATACAGTTTTATATCTTTATGTTTGAAGCCTGAAATGTGGCAAAAGGTCGCAAAGTTCAAGGGGACCGAATACTTTAGCAAGGCACTGTATATGATTCCTGCCTGATATGTTCCGAATTGAACAGTGTTCTGCTTGTACAACACAGTTTGTGGGTTAGATAATCAATACAGACAGAACTGCTCCACTCCACGACTGACGTTGCCATGGCAATCTCATGAAATGGATGTAATTTTGTATCGTCATGTTAGCAGAACTGTCTGCTCCTAATAGTTTGTGCTACAGTATTGTCACACACCTAGAGAAAACCACAGAGAGGTTTTCTACAGCAGGGCCTCATGTCCTGTCTTATCTGCCTTAGAACTGTCTGATCTCCAATCTCCCTCAGCCCCAACAGCCAACCCTCTCAGGACATCTATTTCATTTGTATCAGAGGACAGCTAACTCAACCCTTGGTTAATTTACATGTGTCACATCAAATGAATAGAGGTCAATGCTATGTTCTCCTTTTCAGTAGCAATTAAAGGGATACTTTGGGAGTTTGGCAATGATGCCCTTTATCTACTTCCCCAGAGTCAGATGAACTTGTGGATACCATTTTTATGTCTCGGCATACTGTTTGAAGGAAGTTGCTAGCTAGTGCAATTGCTAACTAGCGTTACCCATAGACCTCCAGTCATTGTGCTATCTGCATGCTAGCAGATATCCATGGACTTCCAGTCATTGTGCTAACGCTAGTTAGCATTGGCTCACCATACTACCTCTAACATCCTTCATACTGGACACAGAAACATAAAAATGGTATCCACAAGTTCATCTGATTCTGGGGAAGTAGATAAAGGGCCTCGTTGCCAAAATACCGAAGTATCACTTTAGCCTAAACCCATTGGTATTATCAAAACAAATATTCCACTGTCACAATTACAGTCGTGGCCAAAAGTTTTGAGAATGACCAAATTTGTATATACTTCAGAATGTTTTGAAGAGTGATCAGATGAACGGCAATTAATTGCAAAGTCCCTCTTTGCCATGCAAATGAACTGAATCCCCCAAAAAAACATTTCCACTGTATTTCATCCCTGCCACAAAAGGACCAGCTGACATCATGTGAGCGATTCTCTTGTTAACACAGGTGTGAGTGTTGACGAGGACAAGGCTGGAGATCATTCTGTCATGCTGATTAAGTTTGAATAACAGACTGGAAGCTTCAAAAGGAGGGCGGTGCTTGGAATCATTGGTCTTCCTATGTCAACCATGGTTACCTGGAAGGAAAAACGTGCCTTCATCATTGCTTTGCACAAAAAGGGCTTCACAGGCAAGGATATTGCTGCCAGTAAGATTGCACCTTAATAAACCATTTATCGGTTCATCAAGAACTTCAAAGAGAGCGGTTCAATTGTTGTGAAGAAGGCTTCAGGGTGTCCAAGAAAGTCCAGCAAGCGCCAAGACCGTCTTCTAAAGTTGATTCAGCTGCAGGATCGGGGCACCACCAGTACAGAGCTTGCTCAGGAATGGCAGCAGGCAGGTGTGAGTGCATCTGCACGCACAGTGAGGCGAAGACTTTTGGAGGATGGCCTGGTGTCAAGAAGGGCAGCAAAGAAGCCACATCTCTCCAGGAAAAACATCAGGGACAGACTGATATTCTGCAAAAGGTACAGGGATTGGACTGCTGAGGACGGGGGTAAAGTCATTTTCTCCGATGAATCCCCTTTCCAATTGTTTGGGGCATCTGGAAAAAAGCTTGTACGGAGAAGACGAGATGAGCGCTAACATCAGTCCTGTGTCATGACAACAGTAAAACATCCTGAGACCATTCATGTGTGGAGTTGCTTCTCAGCCATGGGAGTGGGCTCACTCACAATTTTGCCTAAGAACACAGCCATGAATAAAGAATGGTACCAACACATCCTCCGAGAGCAACTTCTCCCAACCATCCAAGAACAGTTTGGTGATGAACAATGCCTTTTCCAGCATGATGGAGCACCTTGCCATAAGGCAAAAGTGATAACTAAGTGGCTCGGGGAACAAAACATTGATATTTTGGGTCCATGTCCAGGAAACTCCCCAGACCTTAATCCCATTGAGAATTTGTGGTCAATCCTCAAGAGTCGGGTGGTCAAACAAAACCCCACAAATTCTGACAAACTCCAAGCATTGATTATGCAAGAATGGGCTGCCATCAGTCAGGATGTGGCCCAGAAGTTAATTGACAGCATGCCAGGGCGGATTGCAGAGGTCTTGAAAAAGAAGGGTCAACACTGCAAATATTGACTCTTTGCATCAACTTAATGTAATTGTCAATAAAAGCCTTTGACACTTATGAAATGCTTGTAATTATACTTCAGTATTCCATAGTAACATCTGACAAAAAATATCTAAAGACACTGAAGCAGCAAACTTTGAAAATTAATATTTGTGCCATTCTCAACTTTTGCCCACGACTGTACAGATCAAGTGAGTCTGTATCTGTATGTGAGCGACGCATGTTGTACCCCTATATTTTCTGTCATCTATGTCACCAATTGGAAATATACATTTTTAGAACACAATCAATTTCAGCTTTTTATCCCTCCTTTAAGCTGGTGATCACATCCTATTAAGTGAACCCTTACACACACTATAGTGCAGCACTAGATTAAATTCAGTGCATATGATCTCACTGTCACAATGTAGGGGAGATGGGGTGTTACTCTGACCAAAGTAAAGCTGCTTGTTGTAAGTTAACACAAATTCAGCATCAGAAACAGAATATGGCTTCCACAGTAAGTATGTTTCGTATAACATATCAAAGCTTCGCCAGATGCCTTGTCACTCTATCATGGCTGACTGACTAGTTGCTATCATTTCAGCACACTATGCTTTTCCCACTTAGAGCCACCAGTGTGTATTTTGTGTTGTCATTACAGAAGGAGACGACATGAAGTTTGACCCCTTCGGAACGTCAGCAGTCAGCAGGCTGGCCAGCTATGATTGGTCAGAAAGAGAGGAATGCCTGTCTGCTCAGGGTCAGGCCAAGAAGCATCTGGTCCTGGACGGTGTTGGTGTTTCCTCCTCTTTCCCTTCCTCAGACGTAGTCCACAGGAAGGAGACGCCGTTCGGCAGCACAGAAAACATCCCCATCACACACACCTGCCAGACGAAGATCACCACCTTCTCAACAGACGATAGTGTGTCGACCGACAGCAAGTTTGAGGCCTTTGCTGACTTTGGATCTTGTGAGCCGGTAGGTTTGGGTGGGGATGAAGATGATGACTTTGGGGACTTTGCCAGCACTGTGTCGGAGAAGTCAGACTCCCCCGCGGCCGAGCCGGGCTCTGAGGTGAACCTGAACGAGGCCTCAGATGAGTTCGGGGCCTTTCATGGGGACAAGGCCAAGTTTGGGAAGTCAGACTTTCTGAAGGCCAGCTCTCAGACCAAGGTCAAGTCCAGTGAAGAGATGATCAAGAGCGAACTCGCCACCTTTGACCTCTCTGTACAAGGTGAGTCATCTGACCTGTACTCTCTCTCTCAATGATTTATTTTTGGAAGTCAACTGATAAGTAGATATACATTCATTTTCTGATCCTCAGTCAGTAAATGCTGGTTTCAAAATGTAAATTGCATCCAGTTAAAACATGCCTTCTAGTTCTGATGTAGTGGTGTGAATCAGATCAGCTGGCCCTGATGTCAGGACTTTCATCACCTCTTATTGGAGCATCTGTGGCCCCTCCAACAGCTCAGTGCAGTTCCACTGTCAGACAATAGATGGAAGTGTTGTGCACATCCTTGGTACACAGGCAGATGAGATGAATTAACAACACAGCCAAGAAATCCATGCCTATACGAAATTAACTGTATTCAGTCCTTGGGTGTTCATTTTTTACTGTCGTTTTCCAGTGTTATGTTTCATGCATAGTTCATTAGCTTTTTCTACCTCCAAAGTGATAAAAGCTAATTTGCCTCATTGATTTCTCTCCCAGTTAAATGTAATTAATTTTCAGTTGTTATTCCCCTGTCCTTATTGAATGGTTATCTGATCGGTGTGTGTGTGGTAGTGGGGGAATGTATTAGTGCTGTCATATTGTGGGGAAGATGATGCATGTCTCTGCAGGAGATGATTACCTGGTTCTCACACACACACACAGACTCAGACAGACAAAGCCCGTGTTGAATAGTTTGGGCTCAGCATGTGACTGTGTGTCTTTTTTTCGTGTGCCTGTCTATTTTCGTGTTTGTGTGTATGTATCTGTCCATTTTTTCTGTGTGTGTGAGCAAGTGAGCCCTCATTAATTATTCATACTTGCGTTGGGTGCCGTGGCGCTGTTTTGTACATAATTATCATTTGTTGTAAATGAAGTGTTTGTCGTCTGTGTCCTTGTCCGGAAGTAATTAGCTACAACAGAATATGAGCTCGGGTAAAAAGTCCCAATTATGCCATAGTAAACAAACAGGTGCATATCTGGAATTAGCCAACATCTCTGGTTTGGTATAAGTGACCATTTAAAAGGGCATTTGTATGTACTGTATGTATGCCAGACATTGCCTGTATATACTATATATGTACGTATCAAGACACTCGCTACTCTTGTCCTTGCCTCAGGCTCCCACAAGCGTAGCCACAGTTTGGGGGAGAAGGAGATTGGGCGCTCGCCCCCCTCCCCGGCCCCGGAGCAGCCCTTCAGAGACCGCTCCAGCACCCTGAGTGAGAAGAAGCCTGCCCTGCCCGTCATCAGAGACAAGTACAAGGACCTGACTGGGGAGGTGGAGGTGAGACCCACACACAGTCATACTATCCCAGACATGTTAACTACATTTGCCAATTATCCAGATGCTCTGTGGAGGGTTTACATATTCTGTAGACATTGATTTCAGTTGCAAACCACAGAGGCTTTGGCCTTAATAAGTTTGTTTTTTTGTATTTTTTTATGGAAATGTATAAATGTCTTCTCATATATCTGAACTCATTCTAACAACTATTGCATGTTGTTTCAGGAGAGTGAGCGCTATGCATATGAGTGGCAGAGGTGTCTGGTGAGTGCTCTACAGGTAAGATATTGTACAGGACTGTTCCCCCTCTCCTTTTTTGCTATATCCGCACATGTGTTTGTGTGTGTAACCCTAACCCACTCTGCTGTCCGTCTCTGTCCCCAGGTCATCACTAAAGCCAACAACACCCTGAACAGCATCAGCAGCTCTACTGTTTGCACTGAGGTCATCCAGTCTGCTCAGGGCATGGAGTACCTGCTGGGTGAGACACACACCACACTAGCACACACACCACACTGACAAACTCACAACACTGACACATACATCACTGACACACACACCGGCACCCCCCGACAGGGAGGTCCTGAGCTTTAAAAAGGCCCAACAGTCTTCAGCTCGAACCCCAAACTCTGCCTGATCCCCTCTGACAGATTTGTCCAGCACTACAGAGTTGACTGTGGATACTAGTGATGGCTTATCTTCGCTGGCCTGACACACTGTGGGTACTAGTGTGGGCTTATCTTCGCTGGCCTGACAGACTGTGGATACTAGTGATGGCTTATCTTCGCTGGCCTGACACACTGTGGATACTAGTGATGGCTTATCTTCGCTGGCCTGACAGACTGTGGATACTAGTGATGGCTTATCTTCACTGGCCTGACACACTGTGGGTACTAGTGATGGCTTATCTTTGCTGGCCTGACAGACTGTTGATACTAGTGATGGCTTATCTTCGCTGGCCTGACACACTGTGGGTACTAGTGATGGCTTATCTTCGCTGGCCTGACAGACTGTGGGTACTAGTGATGGCTTATCTTCGCTGGCCTGACAGACTGTGGGTACTAGTGATGGCTTATCTTCGCTGGCCTGACACACTGTGGGTACTAGTGATGGCTTATCTTCACTGGCCTGACACACTTTGGGTACTAGTGATGGCTTATCTTCGCTGGCCTGACAGACTGTGGATACTAGTGATGGCTTATCTTCGCTGGCCTGACACACTGTGGATACTAGTGATGGCTTATCTTCGCTGGCCTGACACACTGTGGATACTAGTGATGGCTTATCCTCGCTGGCCTGACAGACTGTGGGTACTAGTGATGGCTTATTTTCGCTGGCCTGACAGACTGTGGATACTAGTGATGGCTTATCTTCGCTGGCCTGACAGACTGGATCCTAGTGGGGGCTTATCTTCACTGGCCTGACAGACTGTGGATACTAGTGATTGCTTATCTTTGCTGGCCTGACAGACTGTGGATACTAGTGATGGCTTATCTTTGCTGGCCTGACAGACTGGATCCTAGTGGGGGCTTATCTTCGCTGGCCTGACAGACTGTGGATACTAGTGATGGCTTATCTTCGCTGGCCTGACAGACTGTGGGTACTAGTGATGGCTTATCTTCGCTGGCCTGACAGACTGGATCCTAGTGGGGGCTTATCTTCACTGGCCTGACAGACTGTGGATACTAGTGGGGGCTTATCTTCACTGGCCTGACACACTGTGGGTACTAGTGATGGCTTATTTTCGCTGGCCTGACAGACTGTGGATACTAGTGATGGCTTATTTTCGCTGGCCTGACAGACTGTGGGTACTAGTGATGGCTTATCTTCGCTGGCCTGACAGACTGTGGGTACTAGTGATGGCTTATCTTCGCTGGCCTGACAGACTGGATCCTAGTGGGGGCTTATCTTCACTGGCCTGACAGACTGTGGATACTAGTGGGGGCTTATCTTCGCTGGCCTGACACAGTGTGGGTACTAGTGATGGCTTATCTTTGCTGGCCTGACAGACTGGATCCTAGTGGGGGCTTATCTTCACTGGCCTGACAGACTGTGGATACTAGTGGGGGCTTATCTTCGCTGGCCTGACAGACTGTGTGTACTAGTGATGGCTTATCTTTGCTGGCCTGACAGACTGGATCCTAGTGGGGGCTTATCTTCGCTGGCCTGACAGACTGTGGATACTAGTGATGGCTTATCTTCGCTGGCCTGACACAGTGTGGGTACTAGTGATGGCTTATCTTCGCTGGCCTGACACACTGTGGATACTAGTGATGGCTTATCTTCACTGGCCTGACACACTGTGGATACTAGTGATGGCTTATCTTCACTGGCCTGACACACTGTGGGTACTAGTGATGGCTTATCTTCACTGGCCTGACACACTGTGGGTACTAGTGATGGCTTATCTTCGCTGGCCTGACACACTGTGGGTACTAGTGATGGCTTATCTTCACTGGCCTGACACACTGTGGGTACTAGTGATGGCTTATCTTCGCTGGCCTGACACACTGTGGGTACTAGTGATGGCTTATCTTCACTGGCCTGACACACTGTGGATACTAGTGATGGCTTATCTTTGCTGGCCTGACAGACTGTGGATACTAGTGATGGCTTATCTTCAAGGCCTGACACACTGTGGGTACTAGTGATGGCTTATCTTCGCTGGCCTGACACACTGTGGGTACTAGTGATGGCTTATCTTCGCTGGCCTGACAGACTGTGGATACTAGTGATGGCTTATCTTCGCTGGCCTGACACACTGTGGGTACTAGTGATGGCTTATCTTTGCTGGGCTGACAGACTGTGGATACTAGTGATGGCTTATCTTTGCTGGCCTGACAGACTGTGGATACTAGTGATGGCTTATCTTCAAGGCCTGACACACTGTGGGTACTAGTGATGGCTTATCTTTGCTGGGCTGACAGACTGTGGATACTAGTGATGGCTTATCTTTGCTGGCCTGACAGACTGTGGATACTAGTGATGGCTTATCTTTGCTGGCCTGACAGACTGTGGATACTAGTGATGGCTTATCTGTGCTCGGCCTAACTGTGGATGCATCCCAAATGGCACCTTATTCATTTAGACTGGGCCCCATAGCGCTCTGGTCAAAGGTAGTGCACTTTGTAGGGAATAGGGTGTCATTTGGTACGCACAGACAGACAGCGGTGTCTCTTTTTAATGAGCTGTGAAATTGGTACAGGCACACATACCATTGTGAGGGGCTGAGAACACAGTGTACCACCACTGCTGTGAGTCTTCTTCCAAAAACACACCATTATAAAACTCTGAGCTGTCCCCCTTTCAACGGAGAACAACAACTCTGTCAATCACCGTTCCACGTTAACCCTTAGAGAGAGCGTAGTGTTACAGCCAACATTATGTCAGGTTGATCCAGCTTCAGAGGGCTATTTTAATATGTTTGCTGCTGTTATCCTCCAGGTATTTCTCGTGGCACTGCCAAAAGTCTAATGATACAACTTCAGAGTATGTTTCAACATAGGGGACTGTAGACCTGTTAGCTGTTTTCCTGGAAACGTTTTTTTATTGTCCCTGTTGTATTTCTCACTGTCTAACCTTGGCTGATGTTGGAGCAGGTGTGTTAAGGTTGTGTGTTTAACGTCGAAGTGTGTTTATGTGGCAGGTGTGGTGGAGGTGTACCGCGTGACCAAGCGTGTGGAGCTGGGTATCAAGGCCACAGCCGTGTGTTCTGAGAAGCTGCAGCAGCTGCTGAAGGACATCAGCCGCGTCTGGAACAACCTCATGGGCTTCATGTCCCTGGCCAACCTAGCGGTAAGAAACACAGTCAACACGCACACACACACACACACACACAGACCTCCCTTCCTCCAATGCAGTGGGTTAGGCTACACATAGACCTGAGAAATTGACACTTAATTGTAACTAACTGCTTTGTCTAGAAAATGTTTCTGATGAAATGTTGAGTGGATTATCATTGACTCATGCAAAGTAGGATTGTCAATGAAACCTTGATTGTGTGACAGTGTACTAAACCAAGCCCTATGGTGGTACCTGTTAGTGTGTGTAGCTGTGTGGATGGGGAGTGTAGAGCAGTCTGTTGTAGGCTGTAGTGATGTGTGGAGAACAGAGGCAGTGAGATTCAGTTGACAGTTCACTGCCTCAGTCAGCCTCACAAAGAACATTGCTTCTCAAATGCCAGCAGATAAAACAGACCGGCCATCTCCTGACTCGAGATAATGTCAGTACAGAAAGAGAGAGAATTAGTGAAGCAAAGAGGGAGAGGGGCAGGGGGAGGTAGAGGGAGACGGAGTGAGTGAGTAGTAATGAGTTATCTAAGACCGTAGACCCACAGCAGCTTTCTGATTCTGCAGGCTCTGCCCTCAGAGAGAGGAGCTGTCTGGGCACACTCACCTGTTCACACAGCTCCGCTTGCCAACAGACTAATGGACTGTATTTCATTTCCCAGATTAAAGACACATTTCTACTTCAGTTTATTAAGCTGGTAAATTAATAAATGAAAAGAGAAATGTGTATTCCTTAGAGCAGTGTTCTCCCAAGGCAGCAGCTCCTCTTCCTGGGGTCCAGCAAAATGAAGGCAGTTATGCAATTTTAAAAACATTATAATACATTCACAACAGATTTCACAACACATGAAGTGTGTGCCCTCAGGCCACCACTCTACTACTTATTTTCCACCATAATTTGCAAATAAATTCATAAAAAATCCTACAATGTGATTTTCTGGATTTTTTTTCTCATTTTGTCTGTCATAGTTGAAGTGTACCTATGATGAAAATTACAGGCCTCTCTCATATTTTTAAGTGGGAGAACTTGCACAATTCGTGGCTGACTAAATATTTTTTTGCCACACTGTATCTACAACACAAAATCCATGTGTACTGTGGTCTGTATCCAGGTATAAACCGGGTCGTTCGCGCCCTGAACACGTTGCGCCCTGATGCGTTGTGCCGTGCCTAAGAACAGCCCTTAGCCATGACACATTGGCCATATACCACACCCCCTCGGGCCTTATTGCTTAAATAACTTGTTTTTTAAATGTAAATTGGTTGGCACCCGACTAAAATCCTTGCACATATGGTACATTTCCTCAAATTTCAACCGTAGATCCCTCATTTCATGCAGTGTTTTGTGAAGTAACAAATGGTTCTTGATGTGAGGCATAGCAACATAGTGTGCCCCACAGCGGAGTCCTATGATCAGGTGATCAATCTGACACCAACCTGTGTGTGTGTCTCAATCACAAACATAGTCTTACAGTACGTGGCCTCCAGATTGCAGGCCTGCCTAAAGCAAAAACAATTGGCTCTGTTATTCAGCTGTCCTTAAGTGTCCATGCGTACAAAGACCTTTGAAATGTTTTGAATCCTTCTTGAATGTAATTTGATTTGTGGATTCAAATAAAGTATTTAAAATGTATGTGCATCTGTGTGTTTTTCTGTACAGCCTGATGAGAGCTCGCTGGACTTCTCCTCCTGTATCCTGAGACACGGCATCAAGAACGCCAAGGAGCTGGCCTGTGGGGTGTGCCTGCTCAACGTGGACTCACGCAGCAAGGTCTGCACACACTCATGTACAGACACACACTTGTGTCACGTCAACACATACAGTGCCTTGCGAAAGTATTCGGCCCCCTTGAACTTTGCGACCTTTTGCCACATTTCAGGCTTCAAACATAAAGATATAAAACTGTATTTTTTTGTGAAGAATCAACAACAAGTGGGACACAATCATGAAGTGGAACGACATTTATTGGATATTTCAAACTTTTTTAACAAATCAAAAACTGAAATATTGGGCGTGCAGAATTATACAGCCCCTTTACTTTCAGTGCAGCAAACTCTCTCCAGAAGTTCAGTGAGGATCTCTGAATGATCCAATGTTGACCTAAATGACTAATGATGATAAATACAATCCACCTGTGTGTAATCAAGTCTCCGTATAAATGCACCTGCACTGTGATAGTCTCACAGGTCCGTTAAAAGCGCAGAGAGCATCATGAAGAACAAGGAACACACCAGGCAGGTCCGAGATACTGTTGTGAAGAAGTTTAAAGCCGGATTTGGATACAAAAAGATTTCCCAAGCTTTAAACATCCCAAGGAGCACAGTGCAAGCGATAATATTGAAATGGAAGGAGTATCAGACCACTGCAAATCTACCAAGACCTGGCCGTCCCTCTAAACTTTCAGCTCATACAAGGAAAAGACTGATCAGAGATGCAGCCAAGAGGCCCATGATCACTCTAGATGAACTGCAGAGATCTACAGCTGAGGTGGGAGACTCTGTCCAAAGGACAACAATCAGTCGTATATTGCACAAATCTTGCCTTTATGGAAGAGTGGCAAGAAGAAAGCCATTTCTTAAAGATATCCATAAAAAGTGTTGTTTAAAGTTTGCCACAAGCCACCTGGGAGACACACCAAACATGTGGAAGAAGGTGCTCTGGTCAGATGAAACCAAAATTGAACTTTTTGGCAACAATGCAAAACGTTATGTTTGACGTAAAAGCAACACAGCTCATCACCCTGAACACACCATACCCACTGTCAAACATGGTGGTGGCAGCATCATGGTTTGGGCCTGCTTTTCTTCAGCAGGGACAGGGAAGATGGTTAAAATTGATGGGAAGATGGATGGAGCCAAATACAGGACCATTCTGGAAGAAAACCTGATGGAGTCTGCAAAAGACCTGAGACTGGGACGGAGATTTGTCTTCCAACAAGACAATGATCCAAAACATAAAGCAACATCTACAATGGAATGGTTCAAAAATAAACATATCCAGGTGTTAGAATGGCCAAGTCAAAGTCCAGACCTGAATTCAATCGAGAATCTGTGGAAAGAACTGAAAACTGCTGTTCACAAATGCTCTCCATCCAACCTCACTGAGCTCGAGCTGTTTTGCAAGGAGGAATGGGAAAACATTTCAGTCTCTCGATGTGCAAAACTGATAGAGACATACCCCAAGCGACTTACAGCTGTAATCGCAGCAAAAGGTGGCGCTACAAAGTATTAACTTAAGGGGGCTGAATAATTTTGCATGCCCAATTTTTCAGTTTTTAATTTGTTAAAAAAGTTTGAAATATCCAATAAATGTCGTTCTACTTCACGAATGTGTCCCACTTGTTGTTGATTCTTCACAAAAAAATACAGTTTTATATCTTTATGTTTGAAGCCTGAAATGTGGCAAAAGGTTGCAAAGTTCAAGGGGGCCGAATACTTTCGCAAGGCACTGTATACTGTAAACATACACTAATTCTCAGTCAACACACAATCACGATTGCCAACCAACACACCCTCAATCCCTCAACAGATGGACCCAACAACTGTTGAAACATTTGATTACAAATATGTTCCAACACATTTCTCAAGTTGAATTAAACCATGAATCATTTGGCCATTTTGCCAGTTGTTTTTAAACTAGTGGTTGACGCATAATAGCTAAATGATTATTTCTTTGACTTTGAACATTTTGCAGAGCGAAGAAGAGACAACTATTGGACGTCTATTTAAAAGAGTATGATGCAGTGAACTGTCAACTGAATCTCATTTCAGTCTCTCCTACTGGGGGCCAAATTCTCCACTGACAGGCGATGGGGTGCCAAAATGACAGCACATTCTTCTTCTCACAGCTCCCTCCCTTCACACTGCCTGAATCCCAAATGGCACCCTATTCCCAATGGGCCCTGATCAAATGTAGTGCACTGTTTAGAGAATAGAGTGCCATTTGAGACAGCTGCAGCACTGTGTTCACGCACAGATGCAGCACTGTGTTCACGCACAGATGCAGCACTGTGTTCACACACAGACGCAGCACTGTGTTCACGCAGCACTGTGTTCACGCACAGATGCAGCACTGTGTTCACGCAGCACTGTGTTCACGCAGCAATGTGTTCACGCACAGATGCAGCACTGTGCTCACGCACAGATGCAGCACTGTGTTCACACACAGACGCAGCACTGTGTTCACGCAGCACTGTGTTCACGCACAGATGCAGCACTATGTTCACGCACAGATGCAGCACTGTGTTCACGCACAGACGCAGCACTGTGTTCACGCAGCACTGTGTTCACGCAGCAATGTGTTCACGCAGCAATGTGTTCACGCACAGATGCAGCACTGTGTTCACACACAGACGCAGCACTGTGTTCACGCACAGACGCAGCACTGTGTTCACGCACAGATGCAGCACTGTGTTCACGCACAGATGCAGCACTGTGTTCACGCACAGATGCAGCACTGTGTTCACGCACAGATGCAGCACTGTGTTCACGCACAGATGCAGCACTGTGTTCACGCACAGATGCAGCACTGTGTTCACGCACATATGCATTAGAAATAACCAGGCTATCCTATTGCACCAAATTCCCCTCCACAATAATTTCAGGTCATCTTCATCTTCCTATTCGAGATGATGATAACTGTTAAGATGATAACTCTGCTGGAAGGGAGAGAAGGAGAAAAAGAGGGAGGTAAAAATAGAGTTAGAGGAGACAGACAGGACGTGATAAGAGTAAAGTTGTACTTTTGGCACCTCTGGTTGGGCTGAGGGAATTGTGGGAAGGTTTCTGGAGGGTCAGTGAAGCATTCAACTTTTCAACTTTATCAGGCTTGTAGCGCTGATGCCTTCATCTGATGGCCACCTTTAACTTCACCTCTTACCAGCTACTAACAGCAAGTCTATGCCATACGCATCAATATCTGTGTGTTCTAACTACTCATCTCATCATTTGAGTTCTACTATGGCTTAAAATGTGTTTATTGTGACACTTTCTCTTCCACTTGTCAAAACCTGATCATCAGTAACTAGGTGTCAAATTGGGGGCCATTTATAATATGGTTTGACTGTACGGTCTGCAGGGCAAGATTGCTTTGATTGTTTCTTGCGTTGTTCCCCTGCATCATTTAGCCAGATAGATTGATGAGGCGAGGCAGAGGGAGGATGGCTGAGAGGGATGTGACTCTGGAGTCTGGACTGAGTTTAGACAGCAGATGTGGCTCACAGCCTCACGCATCAGACCAGGCAGGAGCCGGGAGCTTAGGTGCTAAGAAATCTGCTGGGGGTTAGGGTATTTCTCTCTCTCTCTGTCTGTCTCTCTGCCTGTCTGTCTGTCTGTCTCTGTCTGTCTGTCTGTAATGCAATTTCTCTCTATCATTCTGTTTCTCTATCTTATCTCTCGCACACACTGTGCTTTTCTCGCTCTCTCGTGTGGAGTGACTCAGGCTAAATAATAGTTGTTGTTTTTTTGTATTCCCCTGACATCAGATGAATAACTCACCTTTTAATTACATTTTTGTCTACAGGAGTATTCGTAAGAAAGCATAAAAGCCAAACACAGAATAGCATCCCCTCTGAGAATAATGAAATCACAGAAAGCATTTTAATACAGAAGCCGATAATACTATTGTCCTTCAGAGTACAGGTAGGTTCTGTCTGTCTACCAACTAGAGATAGGCATGTGGTGGTGATGGCGTCACTGAAATAATATTATGATGGGCACCATTGAGAGACTGGAGCTAGGTTGTTGGTCTTTGATACTGCTGACTCGAGTCTGGGTTTTATCTTATCCGTTGGAGGCCTGTCTCCATGTTCTTCGTCCAATCATCCTCATATGTTGAGTCAGGAATGGGCAACAGCTACACATGTAGCCTGTTAGCTAAAACCCAGACTGATCTGCTAAGTCATGTTTGACGTCATGTCAAACATGTATGGCATGACAAGGGGGTTGGCTAAAGCACATAAATACACTATATATACACAAGTATGTGGACACCCCTTCAAATGAGTGGATTTGGCTGTTTCAGCCACACACGTTGCTGACAGGTTTATAAAATCGAGCACACATCCATGCAATCTCCATAGACAAACATTGGCAGTAGACTAACCTTACTGAAGAACTCAGACTTTCAATATGGCACCGTCATAGGATGCCACCTATCCAACTAGTCAGTTCATCAAATTTCTGCGCTGCTAGAGCTGCTCTGGTCAACTGTAAGTGCCGTTATTGTGAGGTAGAAACATCTAGGAGTAACAACGGATAGGCCGTGAAGTGGTAGGCCACACAAGCTCATAGAATGGGAGCGCCGAGTGCTGAAGCTCGTAGCGTGTAAAAAATTGTCTCCTCGGTTGCAACACTCACTACAGTGTTCCAAACTGCCTCTGGAAGCAACGTCAGCACAATGACTGTTCGTCAGGACCTTCATGAAATAGGTTTCCATGGCCAAGCAGCTGCACACAAGCCTAAGATCACCATGCACAATGCAAAGCGTAGGCTGGAGTGGACTCTGGAAGAGTGGAAACGCGGTCTCTGGAGTGATGAATCATGCTTCACCGTTTGGCTGTCCGATGGACTAATCTTGATTTGGTGGATGCCAGGAAAATGCTACCTGCCCCAATGCGTAGTGCTAACTGTAAAGTTTGGTTCCCTGAGGAATAATGGTATGGGGCTGTTTTTTATGGTTCGGTCTAGGCCCCTTAGTTCCAGTGAAGGGAATCTTAACTCTACAGCATACAATGACATTCTAGACAATTCTGTGCTTCCAACTTTGTGGCAACAATTTGGGGAAGGCCCTTTTCTGTTTCATCATGAAAGCGAAGTCCATACAGAAATGGTTTGTCGAGATTGATGTGGAACAACTTGACTGGCCTACACAGAGCCCTGACCCCAACCCCATCGAACACCTTTGGGATGACTGTGAGCTAGGCCAAATCGCCCAACATCAGTGCCCGACCTCACTAATACTCTTGTGGCTGGATGGAAGCAAGTCCCCGCAGAAATGTTCCAACATCTTGTGGAAAGCCTTCCCAGAAGAGTAGAGACTGTTATAGCAGCAAAGGGAGGACCACCTTCATATTAATGCCCATGAGTTTGGAATGAGATGTTTGACGAGTGGGTGTCCACATACTTTTGAACATGTAGTGTATCTGCTATCAGGCTAAGCAACAGATAGCATCTGGATCTAAACATAGTTTGTTACTTGGGCTCCCGAGTGGCACAGCTGTCTAAGGCACTGCATTTCAGTGCAAGAGGCGTCACTACAGTCCCTGGTTCGAATCCAGATTCTATCATATCCGGCCGCGATTGGGAGTCCCATAGGTCGTCATTGTAAATAAGAATTTGTTTTTAACTGACTTGCCGAGTTAAATAAAGGTTAAATAAATACATAAAAAATAAACTTGGAGACTGCAGCAAGCTATAAAACTCTGTGATCGTTTGAGTTTAATGAAGTATTGCTATTTTCTCCCAATAATAAATGCTAATGAGTGCAATTATTTCTAAAAGTAGAAGTGAAGTTTTTTTCAAAATAATAATTTATGCAGCATGTTGCGTTATTATTCATAAATGTCAGATTCTGAAATATCTCGAGGATTTGAAGTGATCTTTTAGTTTAATTTGGTTATGACTTTCTCTGGAAAAGGCCAATAACATTAAATGAAGTTTACTTGGCAGTGGGCTCCTAATTCAATGGGTTTGCAGACTGCACAGTATTTCTCTCAAATCTATTGCAGAGTCTGGAATCCTGCTTCAAAGATGCCCATCCCTGTTTGATGTTTATTGGAAAATGAGATGGATGATCGTAGGGTGGTACTTTAGATTCTTTCACTTTGGGGCTCATGGAATGTTCTGGAGACGGGTTGCTCTTTCAGTTCCTTTGGTGTACCAACGTTACGTTCATACTGACGGACTGATCCTCAGTTACTGTACAGTTTCACTTTGCTTACTCAGGACAATGCATGAAACCAGGAAAATGCTGACACCTCTTGTGCTACTTACAGGCACTGGCTAAAGACCATGACAAGAGGTTAAGGGTAAGGGTATGCTTCACTTATTTTTGCCTCTTAAGCAGCAGTAGACTGTAGCCTCCAACTTTATGCATGATGCCCCTCGCATTAACAGGTGGTGTTTCTAGTCTCTAGCCCTATAGCACCATGAGCAGCACTGTTGTCTTGGTTTCCTAATGGAGGGTCATTAACCTTTAGATTACAGTTAGAATTAACACCTAGGATTAATCATGCTGACCTTTCATTTTGGTTTTATTCTACCATCCAATGGTCTAACTCTTCCAAGCATATCCTCTCTCCAGCACTTTCTACTTCTGTTATGTTTCTCCCACATTACATGTCTGTTGGCACAATCATGTTTGATGGGTAAATTGCACATAATCCCGGTTATGCAGGCAAGGACTGGGGAGGTCGAGGGGAGGGAGAGGGGATGGGATTGAAGAAGAGAGAGGAGAAGGAGACAAGGGGTTATGCCTTTGTGTTCTGTTTTTCCCCCTCCCTCTCCAACAGACCAGGCTTTGGCAGGCGGGCTAAATAAAGGTTGTAGGAAAGAAGTTGGATGAGACAGATGAAACGAGAATACATTGTGAAACCTGAGTGTGTGTCGGAGTATTTGAGAAAGGCAACAGATGTGCTCAGCATAGTAAATGTACTGTAAATGGTTTGTGAGCATGTGGACTGGTATGAGTATACTATATTGTGTGTGTGTGTGTTCCCAGGTTGTTGTATATGCAGTCTGTCTGTGGGAGGATATGATTCACCACATTCTCTTTCATGCTTTAGCTCGGATATTTCATCAGGGATGCAAACTCTTAAACTGCACAACACCAACATTAGCATCTCCTCCTTATCACCAACCTGCTGCTTCTGCTGGGCTCAGCTAACTAAATGCAAGCTCACATAACAGCTCTCTGCCCCTCTCAGTTCACTCAATTTTCTCAACGGCTATATTCAGATGTTATGTGGGAGTGCCATTCAGCTATCTCGGTAGATTCAACTAACTGTCAGGAGATCGAGCAATGAGCAACACTCTTATTGATCAGTAGACCGAGCATTGTGCCAAACATGAGTCATATTTTTTCAAAGGGTCAGTTTTTGTTGACCTCTTGTTTGTGTGCCACAGTGGAGATATGCAGGTTAAGCTGCCCACAAATCCCTGCTTCTAGCGTTACTCTCATAGGTGAATTATTTAGTTCCTGTTGATTTATCTCTACCACTGCTTTCTATTTGTTAGCCAGAGCTCCTGCCAGGTTCATCTGTTTATTAACTATTCAGTTGAACCTTGTTGTCCTAACCATCACCCCCATTTCGCCTTTTATTTTACCCTTCCGCCAGGCTTTCAACTCAGAGACAGACAACTTCAAGCTGCTGTACGGGGGCCACCAGTACCACGCCAGCTGTGCCAATTTTTGGATTAACTGCGTGGAGCCCAAACCACCGGGCCTCATTCTGCCCGACCTGCTCTGAGCGCTGGATACCATTGCCATGGCAACGGGCGCCAGGTAATCAACACCGATGTTCAGCAGCCGGGTTCTCCCTGCACACCGCACAGCCTCTCACCTTGGACTGCGAGCGCAGAGATCAGAGCGAGAGAGACCTCAGAAGTC
Source organism: Oncorhynchus masou masou (assembly GCF_036934945.1). NCBI lineage: Eukaryota > Metazoa > Chordata > Actinopteri > Salmoniformes > Salmonidae > Oncorhynchus > Oncorhynchus masou. Next base: position 68,446,749 of record NC_088224.1, on the reverse strand, counting down.
ACTGGAATTCTCTTATTTATTAGCCTTCTATTCTCTCCTTTTCCTTCTCTCTCTGAGGGAGTCTCCATGCTCTTTGCAGTGGTGAAGAAGTGCAAATCTGCTAGTTTGTACAAATTCAAGGCTTGACACAGTAAAGCCTATTCTGTATCATAATGTATTGTAAAATTGTACTTTATTAATGGTGTCATTGTTACTTTTTTCCTTTGTTTGGTCTCTTATATAGTATAATGCAATATTACAGGAAGCCTTTTAGCATTGATGTTTGTGACTTCTCTGGCAGGCTTGATTTATTTCGGCAAACAGTATTCAGATAGTTAACCAATGTTGTGCTATGTTAACCCAATGGAGGTCTAGTCCCTATATCAGCAGGAGAAAATGTGGACAGTTATATGAATATGGTTGTGGGTCTCTCAACACTTTCTGTAATGCACTCTTCCTGTTCTCAACAAGTCCATACCAAACTATTAAAACTGCAATATACTAACATTGAAGACTGAAGGAACTTGGAGACAAACTGAGATGTAAAGCTATCTGTTTCCCTTGATGTCACTTGTATTATTACACTGCTGGTACTGAATCACTTTGACGGTCGGGTCTCTAAAAGCATAGTCCATGGCTGTTAACATTTTAATTTATATTTACCATTTTAAGTATGTGTGACATTGACTGCTTTTTAATGTTTTTGTATTGTTGGATAGTTTATCTAAATTAATGTTCATGTGCTGTTTTGAACATTTTTGTGACATTGGGACTTGAAAGGGAGTCTTAACTCTAAAGATTGTTGGCTGTAGGTTTTGTTGTTCTGTCTTGCTGTGCCAGTGTATATATACTTGCACTGATGATGGGGATGTGATGATATTTACATAAATAATACATTGATGCATAAATTCAATACTTTTCATGGTCATTGATCAATTCATGTATTACCTGGAAGCCTATTACCATACTAATCAATTTACAGAGTATTATACAATTCGGCCAAATTGTTTTTTGTTTCTAATCTTTTCTGATATAATTGAGAAGGTTGGTTTGAATGCCAACATGAATCCTGAAGGCATTCTATTGTCCCAATATCACCAATCGTTTAATCTGGACCAATTATGTTCAGAGTCTATTGCAGCAATATATAAGCAGTACTTCTCCTAAAATGCCAAATGGATTGAGATTCTCACCTTTTCTATTTCACTCAGTAGCATGCTTTTTCTGAGACCAAGAGACTTCATCTCGATCACTTTGTGACCAAATGAAATACACTGCTCAAAAAAATAAAGGGAACACTAAAATAACACATCCTACATCTGAATGAATGAAATATTCTTATTAAATAATTTTTTCTTTACATAGTTGAATGTGGAAATCAAATTTATCAACCCATGGAGGTCTGGATTTGGAGTCACACTCAAAATTAAAGTGGAAAACCACACTACAGGCTGATCCAACTTTGATGTAATGTCCTTAAAACAAGTCAAATGAGGCTCAGTAGTGAGTGTGGCCTCCACGTGCCTGTATGACCTCCCTACAACGCCTGGCCATGCTCCTGATGAGGTGGCGGATGGTCTCCTGAGGGATCTCCTCCCAGACCTGGACTAAAGCATCCGCCAACTCCTGGACAGTCTGTGGTGCAACGTGGCGTTGGTGGATGGAGCGAGACATGATGTCCCAGATGTGCTCAATTGGTTTCAGGTCTGGGGAACGGGCGGGCCAGTCCATAGCATCAATGCCTTCCTCTTGCAGGAACTACTGGCCAACTCCAGCCACATGAGGTCTATCATTGTCTTGCATTAGGAGGAACCCAGGGCCAACCGCACCAGCATATGGTCTCACAAGGGGTCTGAGGATCTCATCTCGGTACCTAATGGCAGTCAGGCTACCTCTGGCGAGCACATGGGGGAAGAAAATGCCACCCCACACCATGACTGACCCACCGCCAAACCGGTCATGCTGGAGGATGTTGCAGGCAGCAGAACGTTCTCCACGGCGTCTCCAGACTCTGTTACGTCTGTCACATGTGCTCAATGTGAACCTGCTTTCATCTGTGAAGAGCACAGGGCGCCAGTGGCGAATTTGCCAATCTTGGTGTTCTCTGGCAAATGCCAAAACGTCCTGCACGGTGTTGGGCTGTAATCACAACCCCCACCTGTGGATGTCGGGCCCTCATACCACCCTCATGGAGTCTGTTTCTGACCGTTTGAGCAGACAAATGCACATTTGTGGCCTGCTGGAGGTCATTTTGCAGGGCTCTGGCAGTGATCCTCCTGCTCCTCCTTGCACAAAGGCGGAGGTAGCTGTCCTGCTGCTGGGTTGTTGCCCTCCTACGTCCTCCTCCACGTCTCCTGATGTACTGGCCTGTCTCCTGGTAGCACCTCCATACTCTGGACACTATGCTGACAGACACAGCAAACCTTCTTGCAACAGCTCGTATTGATGTGCCATCCTGGATGAGCTGCACTACCTGAGCCACTTGTGTGGGTTGTAGACTCCGTCTCATGCTACCACTAGAGTGAAAGCACCGCCAGCATTCAAAAGTGACCAAAACATCAGCCAGGAAGCATATGAACTGAGAAGTGGTCTGTGGTCACCACCTGCAGAACCACAACTTTATTGGGGGTGTCATGCTAATTGCCTATAATTTCCACCTGTTGTCTATTCCATTTGCACAACAGCATGTGAAATTTATTGTCAATCATTGTTGCTTCCTCAGTGGACAGTTTGATTTCACAGAAGTGTGATTGACTTGGAGTTACATTGTGTTGTATAAGTGTTCCCTTTATTTTTTGAGCAGTGTACATTATCATCAGACAAGCCTGCTGGGCCATTGCTGGAGGACAGCGTGCTAAAACAATCAAATGAAAAAGATGCCTACAGTGGCACCATGCATGGAACCAGTCTCATTATCATTCTGTCTCGTGTGTCCAGGACAGGTGTGTGTGTGTGTGTTCTCCAACATATATTTTAACTCTCACCATTCCCTAATTGAACATCCTGCTGAAAATGAATTCCTCTCTCTGCCGTGTCCTCTACTCACTGTGAGCTGTTGGATTACAGAAAATTACAAATCAATTATTGAATAATGTAAATTTGAAATGCATATCCACCCGTCTGTCCCCATGTCCTGTCTTCATGCCTAGTATTGTCTGTTGGGCTGTGCCTCAGAGGATCACCTCAGGAGAATGGAAATGCTACTGACTGCTATTCTTCAGCCACAGGCTCTTTCATATTTTCTGCCCATTGTCAGTCACCTGATATAAATAATTGCCTTTATCGTTAATTCTCTAGTGAGTATTTTTATTACTATTTGGTATTTGAAGAAAGCACTGACAAGATTTGTCATATCTCCTATAGACACTTTCAATTGTTCAGTTTAACTATGACAAGATGGAACTATTAGAATTCCTTACTATGTATTAATCATTAATTTATTATAAATGTTTTCTTTCAAATAGATAGCAGTATTCAGCATCTATGTCCTTTCTATAATCTGAACCAGACAACCCAGTGAGTTCATTCTACAAGGGAATGGATAGATGAGTGAAAGGCAGTCTCGAAGAGAAGCTAGAATCACAGTCAAACGCTGAATGATAAAGAATGACTTTATCCAACCCTGCTTAAATTGAATTACTTAGTCTCTCTCTCGATTGAACTTCAATCTTTAACTATATGACTATGGAGAAGGAGCAAGAATTCTGTGATCGGTTCCCGAAACATCCATGATTGTTGTTGTACCAAATGGTTTTGGAATGAACACACAGAGAGTGTTTCGTAATGGACAAATATATCAAATCAATTTGTATTTGTCACAGTGCTTTGATGATGCTTGGGCTATTCCTCACCCATCACATTCTGTCTCAATTCTTTTATTGAGTTTCAATTTCAAATGGACATGAACTCAGTCTATCATTCATACAATACACTCTCTCTCTTCCTCTTCCACCATTTTGTCCTCCACAACACCCACTTGCCACAGCAATTGATTACTGTGCCCAGGCATTGATTCAGTGTTAATATTCATCACTAACAGCACCGTTGCCATTGGTGATGGTTACCAAGGTTACTGTAGTTTTAATTCGCTGTCAAGGTATTGTCACACAAAGTGACCCCCCGTGTGAGGATTGATTGCTGCTTTAGAAGATCATGTCCCTTTTAGGCAGTCTTCTCTTATGCCATCAATGGTGTGACAAGCGTGATTATTATTTGTCCGAATATTGTGGCTATGCTCTCGTCTGTACCTGGTTATTATATACTAAGGAAAGAACAGTATAAGCTGCTTTAATTAAAATGAATTAAAAGACAAAATCGAACTTCACCTGTTATACAGATGTAGGATCTTAATTTGATCACTATTTTGAGAATTTACTTGCACAGCAGGAAATGCAAACTTGTCGTGAAATCAAGGTTTTAAAAGGCTTTTAGAGTTTGTAATTTACACTAACAATTGACACTTGATGTTCCCTAACGTTAAATCAACCTCTACAAAAAATATCCCTGAATTGTAATGCACATAATTAGTTAATTCACATTTCCTGTTGCTGCATGATTATTTTCCTGCTGTAACAAACTGGCTCAAATTAAGATTCTACATCTGTAGTGTTCAGGGCATCAATTCAAGTTCAAGGTTGATGGAATAGGAACGCTTTCCTTTTTTACAGAGGCGATGCAACATAACGTAACTACTATTACTGCTATGTTAGTGTCATGAGAAATATTATTTGCTTGTTCACATAATTTGCATTTAATCATATTCTAATTTAAAATGGAGGATCTTCTAAGAGACAAATTAGGTGTGGGTGCAACCTTCCAAGCTCTGCAGAGCATAATAATCTGTAGGCAGGCAGGTTGTTGTGAGCTCATTTGCCAGTCACATCTCCTTCCTACCTAATGACATCTCATCCAAGTTCATCACAGCAGTTTGTTCCGCATGGCCCGCACTACGGCACTGTTGCCCAGTCTACTGCCTTTGATGTTCAGGGTGATGTAGATCGCTCTGCTTACTGGTTTCCTGATTAATAGTCATATTCTGCTTCTGCTAATGAAAGATGTGTTTACTCTAGGATGGCTAGCTATTCCCTGAGAATCAGAGACACACACACACACACACACACACACACAGAGCGTCAATCCATTGGGGAAAGCAAGCTGGTACAGAAATGTATCACTTGGACCCATCCCTCCTCCATCTTCATCATGCCTGGCCTGTCATCTGATGGAGCCAGTGTCTGGGTGGTTAATGGTGTTTATTGTGTAGGCCATTCTGGAGATCCCTCAGTAGAATGGGCCACAAGACAGTCCCCATCACTGTCTGTCTGGTTCTCTGTGGCCATGCCAAATGAATAGACCGTTTCTGTGACATCTGAAGACTTCTGTGGGGAAAATGGTTGTGAGTAACATCAATAGTTTGCATCCCAAATCAAATGACACCCTATTCCCCTTCTAGAGCACTACTTGCGAACAGGCACCATCGGGCTCTGGTCAAACAAAGTGCACTATATAGGGATAAGGGTGCCATTTGGGATGCAGACATGGTCTTCTGTTGAAGGGGCCGCTGTACAGAGTACTTTTATATCAACCTCTCTTTTAAAGACATTTAAAGTCACAGAAACACAGAGAGCACACGGTTAAGTTGTAGGAATGTATATTTTGAAATTAGCCATGAAATTCAATCAAGTTTTACAGCAACTTCTTGTTGCTATCGAGAGCCACGTTATAATCATTCCAACCTCACTGTTGGCACGGCTGGATAGCAGGACTTTAACAGGATCTATCAAAAGTGAAAAATGCTGCAATTATTCTAAACTGATTGTCCTGTTAACCTCACTACGTCTTTATTCGCCACTGGTCTGAATAATAAACCTGACAAACAATGTTTCTTACAAATGAACGTATCACTATGAATATTACAATGAGTATCTACATGGTCAGTTACAATTAACTGAATAGCTCTCAAACTGATGATGACTTTACCAACACCAAGGATGCATATTGACCATTATCAATCAAATGTAAAAAAAATAAGAGTACCCAAAACACACTTCAGCCCAGCTAAAACAAAAAAGGAATCAGGTGCTTGAGTGAGGGACTTGAAAATCTCCCCCAAAATTTTACCGAAACATTCCATATACAAAACATTGAGAACACCTGCTCTTTCCATGACGTAGACTTACCAGGTGAATCCAGGTGAAAGTTATGATCCCTTGTTAAATCCACTTCAATCAGTGTAGATGAAGGGGGGGGGGAGAGGTTAAAGAACGATTTTTAAGCCTTGAGACTATTGAAACATTGATTGTGTATGAGTTCCATTCAGAGGTTGAATGGGCAAGACAAAAGATTGAAGTGCCTTTGAACAAGGTATGGTAGTAGATGCCAGGCGTACCGGTTTATGTCATGAACTGCAACGCTCCTGGGTTTCCCATGTGTCAAGAATGATCCACCACCCAAAGGACGTCCAATTTGACACAACTGTGGGAAGCATCCCTGTGGAATGCTTTCGACACCTTGTAGAGTCCATGGCCCGACGTATTGAGGCTGTTCTGAGGGCAAAAGGCAACTCAATATTAGTTCCTAATGTTTGGTATACTCCGTGTATATATTATATTTTGTATATACACTAGTGCAGTCACACTGTATCTGGATCCATTATGTTACTCTGCTTCAGTATTATTCCATATTTACAAGGCAAAGTATAAACTGACAATAATGCATTTCAGTAATTTATTTTATTTTGTCATAAATTTTGAACACAAACAGTTACATTAGCTTGGTAATCATTCAATGCCTTAGGGTATGAAACTAAGGGCTCTATTCAATCCGTATCGCTGAAGTTCAGAGTTACAGCGTAATACAAATGTAAAGGCAATGTCCGCAGAGACTGCATTCACGGTAAACGCTGCATAATCGGAAATTACCTTTACATTTCTATTGCACAATCTGTAACGCTTCATCCATAGATTAGAGCACTCAATTCATGTAAACTTGGCTTTCTGCTTACGCCTGTGACAAGGGCATTGTTCACTTGCTACAGTAATATTAGTATTTTATTCAAAATCTTTTCATGTATAGAGTATCGACTTCTTCCAAACCCCCAAAAAGAGGAAGGTTTATCAATGACAGTACACCAGTTAAGCCCAGGACTGTGTGGTTGTATTCTTTCTAGAACCTCTTTTCACTTAAACATCAATATGAGGCAAAAAGAGGGAAATAGAAACTGTTTCTCCCAAGTCCCTAACACAGTGCTGTCTTCCTCTTAACAGAGGGTGGTGACATTCTAAAACAGCATAATATTGTACAATATTAGTACCAGTACAGTATATTCTGCAATATCATCCCCATAGTAAATAGGGACCTTTAAGTGTATACACTGTACTGATTAAAAATGTGTATACACTAACAGCTTTAAATATTCATTAGGCACCATATATTTTATTTTTTTGATTTCAAATATCTCCCAAGAGCATAATTCAATTTGTCAAAACATTTCTGAACAATTTTAAACTGAGAACAGGACTGCTGCTAGTTCTCACATTAAAGACAACAGCAAAACTGGCACAAAACTATCACATGACTTTACGTCGGGACTTCAGTGAGTCACACCGCTGCCTGTCAGAATTGCTGAGTCTAAAGCACCACCTACACTTCCCAGAATGCTCTTGTTCTTTGGAGTCTGGGGAGTCAAGCTAGACTCCAAAGTCACAGTCTGGGTCTGGCCATTTCAGCTGATCTGGGGTCTGGCTTGGTCGTGGTTCTGTTACTCCTTTGGTCCTGAGGATTCCAGACTTGAGGAGGCCTTGCTTCCTCTCAGAGACAGACAGACGGGGGGGTTGATGCAGTGTAGTGTAGCATCACCCACCAGTAACCAGTCTGCAGTGTAGTGACTGATTACTAAGACTCCCTACATCCCAATGCATTCATTAATTAAGCTTCACAAAGACAGACAGTCACACGCTTCATCTCACTCTGCATCTCTTGCTGGGGGAACATGCATGAGCTGGCAGCCCTGGAGGACTGGAGGGGAGAAGGACTGGGATGCAACAGAGTCGGTCATCCGCCCTGCTCACTTTAATCTCCGTCTCCTTCCCTCCCATTGGCGAGGCCCCAGCTCTCCTCTACAGGCCCCAGTAGGGTGCCAGATTCCTGCGCTCCCGCTCATAGACGTCAGGTATCACCCCGTAAGGTGTCTGTACCATTTTCACAGAGTTCCTGCCAAACAGCTTCCTTTCGTAGTCGATGAGCTGACGCCAGAAGCCCCCGTTGGGCCGGATGACTGGCCGGCGGGACTTGACCCAAGCGTGGGCCTCGGCCAGAGACACACGGTGGTACTTCATCAGGTAGGCCAGGCACAGGGAGGCTGAGCGGCTCACCCCTGCAGCACAATGCACCAACACGGCCCCCCGCTTTCTCCCCACACTGTGGATCTTATCAGCTATGCTGTCGAAGTACAGGGAGAGGGGGGAGTGGGGCATGTCCGCCAGGGGTACCTTTACATACTCCACGTGGGGCCAGTTGAAGTTGGGCAGCTCGATAGTGGCGTTAACCACGCAGGTGATGCCCTTGGACAGCAGCAGGCTGCGGTTGGACGCCACGTTTCCCCGGCTCAGAAAGAGGTTGGGGGTGATCTGGGCGATGCCCCCTAGCAGACTGCTGTTCTCTGTGAGAAGCCTTGGCACGGCCGTAGGCACCACCGAGCTGTGGTGGTGGTGGTGATGGTGGAAAAAGCTGCCTTGACTGCGGGAACCCATTGTAGAATAGAGTAAAAGTGACAGGAGATTGGTACAGAGAGAGCAGGAGGATGAATAACAGAAAGGTCTTCAGAGGCCTGAGGTCATGTTGGAACAGCAGAACCAGACAGCAGGAAATTTACCTGGAACAACAAAGGCACACATCACAATTTCAAAACAAATTGGGCATCAGTTTTTTCCATTTAAATATAAAAAATAAAATATTCAACTGGCAAACATACAGGTAACTGTCAAAATAAAGGAAACACCAACATATAGTGTCTTAATAGGGTGTTGTGCCACCATGAGCCAGAACAGCTTCAATGCACTTTGGCATAGATTCTACAAGTGTCTGGAACTCTATTGGAGGGATGCGACACCATTCATCACTTGGTGTTTTGTTGATGATGGAAAAATGCTGTCTCAGGCACCACTCCAGAATCTCTCATAAGTGTTCAATTGGTTTGAGATCTGGTGACAGACGGCCATGGCATATGGTTGACATTTTTATGCTCCTCAAACCATTCAGTGACCATTTGTGCCCTGTGAATGGAGGCATTGTCATCCTATGGGGGCATATCCACAGTAATCAAAATAATGGCCTGCCCTACATGTTTTATACATGACCCTAAGCATGATGGGATGTTAATTTCTTAATTAACTCAGGAACCACACCTGTGTGGAAGCACCTGCTTTCAATATACTTGGTATCCCTCATTTACTCAAATGTTTCCATTATTTTGGAAGTTACCTACACAATTACATCGGATGGTGCCATTAAAGCTATTTGCAATGACTCATCAAATGAGGTATATTGATCTTTTTGGATGACCTTGTGCTGTGACAGAACAGTTCTGTGTATGGCAAATGTTGCGCCAAGTCATCCATCGCCTCAAAGTCATATATAGAGGGGAGCCAGAGAGCCAGATGCCCCATCACAGCACAGGAGAGGCTAACAAGAACAAACTGAACAACACAGCAAACTAAAATAATGCACTGGGCTGGGGACTTATTCCTGTAACAGGTCACACAGTGGCTTCCAGTAAGTGGAACCAGAATGGTTGTCTGAAATGTGCCAACCTGCTCAATGTGACTCCCTCCCTTCACTGCACTGGAGCTCCAGAGAGAGACAACACTGTTCCCCTGCACAGTAAGAGCTGTTACTGAAGCTACTGTCTTACGGTGCCAATCTAATGTCTCATTCCTGCCGTCCCTCCCCACCCCACCAAAGCACCCTCCTTGGACCCACAGCATGCTGAGTCTGTCTCCCCCTTTCCCTCTCGTCTCTCCCTGTCTCCCTCTGTCTTCCCCTTTCTCTCCCTATGTCTTCCTCTGTTTCTCCCTGTCTTCCCCTTTCTCTCCTATGTCTTCCCCTTTCTCTCCTATGTCTTCCCCTTTCTCTCCACGTCTCCCTCTTTCTCTCCCCGTCTCCCTCTTTCTCTCCCCGTCTCCCTCTTTCTCTCCCCGTCTCCCTCTTTCTCTCACTATGTGTCTCCCTATGTCTCTCACTATGTGTCTACCTCTGACTCTCTATGTCTCTCCATATGTCTCTCCCTGTCTCCCTCGGTCTCTCCCTCTTTCTCTCCCTGTCTCCCTCTTTCTCTCCCTGTCTCCCTCTTTCTCTCCCTGTCTCCCTATGTCTCTCCCTGTCTCCCTCGGTCTCTCCCTGTCTCCCTATGTCTCTCCCTGTCTCCCTATGTCTCTCCCTGTCTCCCTATGTCTCTCCCTGTCTCCCTATGTCTCTCCCATGTCTCTCCCTGTCTCCCATGTCTCTCCCTATGTCTCTCCCTATGTCTCTCCCTATGTCTCTCCCTGTCTCCCTATGTCTCTCCCTGTCTCCCATGTCTCTCCCTGTCTCCCATGTGTCTCCCATGTCTCTCCCTATGTCTCTCCCTGTCTCCCTATGTCTCTCCCTGTCTCCCTCGGTCTCTCCCTATGTCTCTCCCTATGTCTCTCCCTATGTCTCTCCCTATGTCTCTCCCTGTCTCCCTATGTCTCTCCCATGTCTCTCCCATGTCTCTCCCTGTCTCCCTATGTCTCTCCCTGTCTCCCTGTCTCCCTCGGTCTCTCCCTATGTCTCTCCCTATGTCTCTCCCTATGTCTCTCCCTATGTCTCTCCCTGTCTCCCATGTCTCTCCCTATGTCTCTCCCTGTCTCCCTATGTCTCTCCCTGTCTCCCATGTCTCTCCCTATGTCTCTCCCTGTCTCCCTATGTCTCTCCCTGTCTCCCTCGGTCTCTCCCTATGTCTCTCCCTATGTCTCTCCCTATGTCTCTCCCTATGTCTCTCCCTATGTCTCTCCCTGTCTCCCATGTCTCTCCCTATGTCTCTCCCTGTCTCCCTATGTCTCTCCCTATGTCTCTCCCTATGTCTCTCCCTGTCTCCCTATGTCTCTCCCATGTCTCTCCCTGTCTCCCATGTCTCTCCCTATGTCTCTCCCTATGTCTCTCCCTGTCTCCCTATGTCTCTCCCTGTCTCCCATGTCTCTCCCTATGTCTCTCCCTGTCTCCCTATGTCTCTCCCTGTCTCCCTCGGTCTCTCCCTATGTCTCTCCCTATGTCTCTCCCTATGTCTCTCCCTATGTCTCTCCCTATGTCTCTCCCTATGTCTCCCATGTCTCTCCCTGTCTCCCTCGGTCTCTCCCTCTTTCTCTCCCTGTCTCCCTCTTTCTCTCCCTGTCTCCCTCTTTCTCTCCCTGTCTCCCTATGTCTCTCCCTGTCTCCCTATGTCTCTCCCTGTCTCCCTATGTCTCTCCCTGTCTCCCTATGTCTCTCCCATGTCTCTCCCTGTCTCCCATGTCTCTCCCTATGTCTCTCCCTATGTCTCTCCCTATGTCTCTCCCTGTCTCCCTATGTCTCTCCCTGTCTCCCATGTCTCTCCCTGTCTCCCATGTCTCTCCCTATGTCTCTCCCTGTCTCCCTATGTCTCTCCCTGTCTCCCTCGGTCTCTCCCTATGTCTCTCCCTATGTCTCTCCCTATGTCTCTCCCTATGTCTCTCCCTATGTCTCTCCCTGTCTCCCTATGTCTCTCCCATGTCTCTCCCTGTCTCCCTATGTCTCTCCCTGTCTCCCTGTCTCCCTCGGTCTCTCCCTATGTCTCTCCCTATGTCTCTCCCTATGTCTCTCCCTATGTCTCTCCCTGTCTCCCATGTCTCTCCCTATGTCTCTCCCTGTCTCCCTATGTCTCTCCCTGTCTCCCATGTCTCTCCCTGTCTCCCTCGGTCTCTCCCTATGTCTCTCCCTATGTCTCTCCCTATGTCTCTCCCTATGTCTCTCCCTGTCTCCCATGTCTCTCCCTATGTCTCTCCCTGTCTCCCTATGTCTCTCCCTATGTCTCTCCCTATGTCTCTCCCTGTCTCCCTATGTCTCTCCCATGTCTCTCCCTGTCTCCCATGTCTCTCCCTATGTCTCTCCCTATGTCTCTCCCTGTCTCCCTATGTCTCTCCCTGTCTCCCATGTCTCTCCCTATGTCTCTCCCTGTCTCCCTATGTCTCTCCCTGTCTCCCTCGGTCTCTCCCTATGTCTCTCCCTATGTCTCTCCCTATGTCTCTCCCTATGTCTCTCCCTATGTCTCTCCCTATGTCTCTCCCTGTCTCCCATGTCTCTCCCTGTCTCCCTATGTCTCTCCCTGTCTCCCTGTCTCCCTCGGTCTCTCCCTATGTCTCTCCCTATGTCTCTCCCTGTCTCCCATGTCTCTCCCTATGTCTCTCCCTGTCTCCCTATGTCTCTCCCTGTCTCCCTCGGTCTCTCCCTATGTCTCTCCCTGTCTCCCATGTCTCTCCCTATGTCTCTCCCTGTCTCCCTCGGTCTCTCCCTATGTCTCTCCCTATGTCTCTCCCTATGTCTCTCCCTATGTCTCTCCCTGTCTCCCTATGTCTCTCCCTGTCTCCCATGTCTCTCCCTATGTCTCTCCCTGTCTCCCTATGTCTCTCCCTGTCTCCCTATGTCTCTCCCTATGTCTCTCCCTATGTCTCTCCCTATGTCTCTCCCTATGTCTCTCCCTATGTCTCTCCCTATGTCTCTCCCTGTCTCTCCCTGTCTCCCTATGTCTCTCCCTGTCTCCCTGTCTCCCTCGGTCTCTCCCTATGTCTCTCCCTATGTCTCTCCCTATGTCTCTCCCTGTCTCCCATGTCTCTCCCCATGTCTCTCCCTGTCTCCCTATGTCTCTCCCTGTCTCCCTCGGTCTCTCCCTATGTCTCTCCCTGTCTCCCATGTCTCTCCCTATGTCTCTCCCTGTCTCCCTCGGTCTCTCCCTATGTCTCTCCCTATGTCTCTCCCTATGTCTCTCCCTATGTCTCTCCCTATGTCTCTCCCTGTCTCCCATGTCTCTCCCTGTCTCCCTATGTCTCTCCCTGTCTCCCTGTCTCCCTCGGTCTCTCCCTATGTCTCTCCCTATGTCTCTCCCTATGTCTCTCCCTATGTCTCTCCCTGTCTCCCATGTCTCTCCCTATGTCTCTCCCTGTCTCCCTATGTCTCTCCCTGTCTCCCTCGGTCTCTCCCTATGTCTCTCCCTGTCTCCCATGTCTCTCCCTATGTCTCTCCCTGTCTCCCTCGGTCTCTCCCTCGGTCTCTCCCTATGTCTCTCCCTATGTCTCTCCCTATGTCTCTCCCTATGTCTCTCCCTGTCTCTCCCTATGTCTCTCCCTGTCTCTCTATGTCTTTCCCTTTCTCTCCCTGTCTCCCTATGTCTCTCCCTATGTCTCTCCCTATGTCTCTCCCTATGTCTCTCCCTGTCTCCCTATGTCTCTCCCTGTCTCTCCCCATGTCTTCCCCTTTCTCTCCCTGTCTTCCACTGTCCCTCCCTGTCTCCCTATGTCTCTCCCTATGTCTCTCCCTATGTCTTCCCCTGTCTCTCCCTATGTCTTCCACTGTCCCTCCCTGTCTCCCTATATCTCCCCCACCCTATGTCTTCCTGTCTCCCTCTGTCTCTCCTTATCTCCTTCTGTTTCCCTCCGTCTCCCTGTCTCTCCCTATGTCTCTCCCCGTCGCTCCCTGTCTCTCCCCATGTCTTCCCCCTTCTCTCCCTGTCTCCCTCAATGTCTCTCCCTGTCTCTCCCATGTCTCTCCCTATGTTTTCCCCTTTCTCTCCCTGTCTCTCTGTCTCTCCCTGTCTCTCTGTCTCTCCCTGTCGCTCCCTGTCTCTCCCTATGTCTTCCACTGTCCCTCCCTGTCTCCCTATATCTCCCCCACCCTATGTCTTCCTGTCTCCCTCTGTCTCTCCTTATCTCCTTCTGTCTCCCTCTGTCTTCCTGTCCCTCCCTGTCTCCCTATGGTGTACACGTGTTATTACTACCTCTGAGGGTTTTGAGCTTGAGGAAGTCACCTCATACAAGTACTTGGGAGTATGGCTAGATGGTGCAGTGTCGTTCTCTCAGCACATATCAAAGCTGCAGGCTAAAGTTAAATCTAGACTTGGTTTCCTCTATCGTAATCGCTCCTCTTTCACCCCAGCTGCCAAGCTAACCCTGATTCAAATGGCCATCCTACCCATGCTAGATTACGGAGACATAATTTATAGATTGGCAGGTAAGGGTGCTCTCGAGCGGCTAGATGTTCTTTACCATTCGGCATCAGATTTGCCACCAATGCTCCTTGTTGGACACATCACTGCCCTCTATACTCCTCTGTAAACTGGTCATCTCTGTATATACCCACTGGTTGATGCTTATTTATAAAACCCTGTTAGGCCTCACTCCCCCCTATCTGAGATATCTACTGCTGCCCTCATCCTCCACATACAACACCCGTTCTGCCAGTCACATTCTGTTAAAGGTCCCCAAAGCACACACATCCCTGGGTCACTCCTCTTTTCAGTTCACTGCAGCTAGCGACTGGAACGAGATGCAACAAACACTCAAACTGGACAGTTTTATCTCAATCTCTTCATTCAGAGACTCAATCATGGACACTCTTACTGACAGTTGTGGCTGCTTTCTGTGATGTATTGTTGTCTCGAGCTTCTTGTCCTTTGTGCTGTTGACTGTACCCAATAATGTTTGTACCATGTTTTGTGCTGCTACCATGTGTTGCTACCATGTTGTTGTCATGTTGTGTTGCTAACATGCTGTGTTGTCATGTGTTGCTGCCTTGCTATGTTGTTGTCGAAGGTCTTTCTTTATGTAGAATTGTGTTCTCTCTTTTTGTGTTGTGTGTTTTGTCCTATATTTATATTGTATTTATTTAAAAAAATAAATCCCAGGCCCCTGTCCCCACAGGATGCTTTTTGCCTTTTGGTAGGCCATCATTGTAAATAAGAATTTGTTTTTAACTGACTTGCCTAGTTAAATAAAGGTAAAATAAAAATTGAAAATAAAGTCTCCCTATGTCTCTCCCTGTCTTCCTATGTCTCTCCCTATCTCCATCTGTCTTCCTGTCTCCCTCTGACTCGGTTGGCCTCCCTCTTCCTTCCTTTCTTTCTCTCTACCTCTCTGTCTTTCTCTGACTCCCCCTGTTTCTCTCTGACCCTCTATTTCTCCCTCTGTCTGTCTCTCTCCCCCTGCCTCCATCTACCATATGGACATTAGTCCTCTGGAGGTAGATACACAGCACCAGCTCCTCCAGCTCCTCCAGATCTCCTAAATACAAATCACATCGCTCCAGTCTCTGATGAGTAGGACCCTTCATCCATCTGCATTTAAATTGAAGTTAGTTATCTGGGGGAGCACAGAGCTTAAGGCACTACTTCACACACTGTTGCACCGTCGTGCGCAATCCCATCCACACCTTGCACACTAGCCGGGGGAGCTGTCTCTCTCCCTCTCTGCCACAGTCTGGTTAACAAGCCACACGGATCAAATCAAACACATTAAATTGGGAATTAAATCTGCCGTCTGTGCTGAAAGC
Source organism: Oncorhynchus masou masou (assembly GCF_036934945.1). NCBI lineage: Eukaryota > Metazoa > Chordata > Actinopteri > Salmoniformes > Salmonidae > Oncorhynchus > Oncorhynchus masou. Next base: position 68,431,200 of record NC_088224.1, on the reverse strand, counting down.
ACCTGCACACCCCATGTCACCCTCCACCTCAATGTGGTTGTTTTTTGAGTCTCTCTCTGTATGACACACACATATCATAATGCCACTAACCAGGACAGATAGCGCCTGCTGTCTACCAGAGAGCTTAGTTTTAATGGTAGTAACAGGAATATCCTTCTGCTTTAGTGCACAGCACAGGAATGTCATTCTGCCTGGGGGCTGAGGCTGCATTCCCATCAATGAACCTATATGGCCCAGTTTGAGCAAGTGGTTTGTCTCCCTTATCCCCCTGCCTTCTCTCCCTCCCCAGGACTAACACACATCCTGCTATCCTATTCCCCTCCGATGCTAACTGCATAGAAATCTTCTCAGCCCGGTTCCCGAGCTACCATTCACTCTGGTCTGCACCTTGACTGCTCACACATGCAGTGGTTGCCATGGAACACTTAGGTGCAGCTGACCACAATCTTTCTCACAGTTGCCGCTGGTGATAAAATACCTGCAGTGACAGCAATACTAGGAGCAGTTTATGACTGTGTATAGACAGATAGTGACTGATTCAAAATTATATTTAATGGGAGAAAGTGGACAGGATATGCCAGAGGCGTCATGCCCATAGGGGGCACAGAGGCACGTGTCCCCTCAGATTTGTCCACTTCTTTTAATTTATTTTATCTTTATGAACAGAAAAAATGTTGTTTCTCTATAATACCTCTGTCCACCGAGCAATTTTATGAAGTTGGCTTTAGCTAACCCAGATAGGTTGGGAGATTGGGAACCTTTCAGGCTGTCAATCAAGTTAGAGTAGCTAGCTTATCTAGCTATCTTATCTGACATGCCTGCTGGCAAGGCTGGTAGACTTTTGAAGCAATTACTGAATAAAACTCACATTCCTTTCAATCTTTTACCAGATTTTAGAAGTGATGGAGAGAAGCATAATAAGCACCAGGATACAAACAGGAGGTATGCTTAGATATGAGGTATGCTTAGATATGAGGTATGCTTAGATATGAGGTATGCTTAGATATGAGGTATGCTTAGATATGAGGTATGCTTAGATATGAGGTATGCTTAGATATGAGGTATGCTTAGATATGAGGTATGCTTAAATATGCAGAAAAATACATTTTTGACATCCTCATATCATACTATGGCTCTAGATTGCAGGAAAAAGCTGTTTCAGGTGTTTGAAAAAGCAGAATTATCAAACCACCCCCTCGGCATGCTTACGTACGTTGTGTGCCCTCAGATTTTTGGGGTACATGACTCCCCTGGGACATACCACATACACCGGCTGGCCTGAGATTAATTTTGTGCGTCTTTTTTAAGGCTAAGTTTAGTCCATAGTCAGAATAAAGGCTAACTGTTTTGCTGCAGTGACCCAAGCCCTGTTTATACCTGCGGTTAACATCCGTCCTTTGTCATGGCCTGATCTTGTCTGTTTACACTTGTAAGATCATCACAATCAGACCGAAATGCGTCTTTTAATCATCAACACCTGAAGATCAGGACAAAGGCTGCATGTTAGAACTAGGTATAAACAGAGCTCATGTGACCAGCTTGAGGCAGTACCTGCCGGCCAAAAACAGCAGGGCAATGGAGGGAATGAAAAAACAGGAAATAAGCACAAAACTCCTGCCTGGCTCTTCCAAAGTGCTGATGTGCCATGGCACTGGCTTTGCTGACATTCTCTCCCTCCATCCACATGGCTATTTATATCTGGCTTGGCCTGGGCAGAGGGGCTGAGGAGGCAGGGAGTGGAGAAGAGGAGGGAAGGAGACTATGCAGGGGCTATCACAGAGATGAGCCTACTATATGTTGGCAAAGAGATGTCTCTCTGTCAATCGAATCTGCTCTGTCGTTTAATTCTCCAGAATAAATATGTCAGCGGAAAATAGAGCTGAGAGAGGGAGCAGCTTGAGACACATTTACAGGACGCTTATACAAGTGGTTAGCACCTTCCACAGTGTTAACACTAATATCTATCTGTCCATCCGCTTTCGAGGCACATCAGGGCCCGTTCTCACCACACGGGCCTGCCATGTGGCTGGTGCTTGACTTTACTTGGCTCTCCTACATCTGCATTGCAAACACACAGCCCATCACTCAGTGTGCGTTTCAGGGGCTGTCAACACACGGCCCATCACAGATTCTCTGATGCACATCTCGACTCTCTCTCTCTGCATGGGGAGATTTCGCGCAGGTCTGGTTCCACCTCCGACAGCACGAAAGGGGAATGTGAGCGACATTGCAGAGAAAATGGAGCCTCGTAAATTGGCTCGTCTCCCACACCAAATGTGGCCATTCGAAACCAGATCTGAACTGGGCATGTGCAGCTAGCTTAGCAGCTCAATGACAATCACACCCGCCGGACAAGACGTGTTTGAAAACACTGAAAATTCCTGAATCAACAAGTTGCTGTCTGAATGGAACAGAAAGGGATGTAAGCAGCAGTGTGCTGTTCTCCCACAACACAATCCATATTAATTCACCCTCATAGACAGTGTTCCCACAGAGTTACTCTTTATTCTATCGCTAAATGGGAGCTGTGAGAAACGGTACACCTACCCAGAGCCTTCTATGTACAATAAAAGGGCTCTGCACTTACACGTTTAGCTGATTCTGATATTTTTTTAAGATGATATATTGTTACTTACACCAGATAGATGCATAGAAATGTGTTGTTTCACCGGGTCAGCCATCGATTAGTGAACCTCTTCAGCCTAACTTGAAGTGCTAGATGAGAATCTGGTCTGGTTGGTTATCTATGTTTTCCAGTATATCAGAGATGACACCTCACACTTGAGGTCAGGGTTAGGCTATCTTGGCACCTGTCTGAGCAGAGTACCACCTCCCTGTGACACCATCGACTGGGTGCTGCTCAATCACACCACCAATTTGTCACCTGTCTGTGGATGCTGCAGTGTAACTGGCTACACAGGGAGTCCAGCCCTGGGGTTTTAAAATCCCTCTCTCTCCCAGGTAGAGAAGTGGACCCCAGCCACCTGCAGCACCAGCTCATTTAATGACAGGACATTATGGAGGAGTGACCATAAGATAAGGCTATGTTTAAATGTTGTTGTTTTTTGCCTATGCTGTTTGATTTGTTCAATGTATATCATTTGATCCCTCTCTCTCTCTAGTCGATACAGACACAAAGAATGAACACATCCGTTGGTTGTTGTGGCAAAATATACAGTATAAATGATATGATAGGTATCACTTTATTTATAATGCATTTGCTAATATGGAGAGCCTTTGTTGCTGCCCTATGGCCAGCTGGCACGATGGGGGTGAGTGAGTGAGTGAGTATTGTACAATCTCCTACTATTTTTATGTCACAGGTATAGTATTACCTGTGATGATCAGACTATGACATTGTACAGTATTAAAAAAGAGGTTGGAGATACATGGAAAAGAGGATACTGTATTTCTTATGGAAGGTTGTTTTATTGAGTAGTCTTCTCCTTTTCATCCCTTCTACTTTCATAGAGTGGAAACCTCAACCTGTTACAGTGTGTTTGTGTACGTGCGCGTGTGTGTGCGCGCAAAGTGAATAGGTGTGCGTGTATGCCATGTGTTGAACAGTATTCCAGTAGACAACAAGAATACAAAGACTTGTGATTTCTGTCCTGTAAATCACACAGTAGTCTATTTGATTGTAGGGCAAACACATTATTCCCCTTTTAGTCACACACCAAATGAGCAGGATATAATAAAATAACTACAAATTATGCAAATGAATTGCGAATATATATCGAGCGATATAGGCTTGATAACATGTTTTGGTCTCTTGACGAATAGGCTACTGTCAGGCTTTGATAAGCAGTATATCCTACCTTCTCCGCTTCCTATAATATATTGTAGAAAATCATTCAGAAAGACATGCATAGGCTATGCTTTGCATAATATGTGAGTTTTACATAAAATATTATCTTCACAAGAATAAAACAAAATCTAGATATTTGATCTGTAGGCTAGCATAGAGTATAAAACCAACTTACCAAACCACTTTACTTTGCCTGAGGCGGTGATTTTCCAAGCGCGTTGCTAACACACCACTCCAGGCATGGGGTTGCAGATGATTAAAACTCTGAACATTAGGCAAAGCAGAGAATTCACACAGTCGTAGCCTTCTGGGAAATAAATATAATATTAATGAATTATTATGTAACAATATCACTAAAATGTCAAAGTGAGCAGAGAGAGAACTCCATGCGAATGAAATGTTTTCAGCCAGCTCTCCAACGTTCGCGCAGCAACTGTGTCGCGCAGGAAAACATTCGGTACTGAAGCAAAAACCTAGGTGGTAGATATGAAGCGCCTCCCCTCTAAACAACGCAGTCGAAGAAGCTGTCAGACAGCTAGAAAGAGATGTTTACACTCACCATCTGATCTCGGAGTCGGAGGCATGATTGTGAATTAGGCTACAGTAAGGAAACGTGGAGTTTGGACCACTGAATACATGCTTTGGTTGTGGGCATAATGCTGAAATGTTATTCCTGTCTATTGCAAAAACATCAATTTTTCCATCAGAAATGTCTTCATTGAGATGGGGCAAATGTCCTCACTCAGTCTGATCAGCTTTAGGGGGAAAAACAAAATGGCTGGCTAGTTCCAGATGATTGCCTTTGATACAGGCAGAGATAATCTAGTGCAGTGTAACCTGCAATGGATAGGGTACAATAGGTTGGGAGTACCACACATTATTTTTCATGAAATGGTGGTGAAATCTGACTTGCTACTAGGTAGTCTACAGAACTTCACCTACATTGCATCACATAGCTGGTCACATGTGACATCTCTCCAAAAGGAAGTTCTCTTTGAAAACATAGACAGGAACAACTGCATCTTTTAAAAATGTCACAGCCACAGGTCAATGTAGGGCCATGCGTTAAGAGCAACCGAAAGCAGTAAAATGTTCTGCCATAATCTTTCATGCCTGTGGCTGCCATAGTTGACCGATGTCTACTAATATAACTGCAAGGAAGCATACTTGAACTTGAAACGTTCCAAACCAAGACACAATGCCAGTGTTTGTTGTTTGTCAGAACAGCCAGTGGCCCTCATGGTCGGAGTTTGAAGGAGTCAAAGAAAACAAAGAGAGAAAAGATTAGAGGAAAACCTGATACCTTTAGCAGGAATCAGATCTGTGATGTCTATGTTATATCCCAAATGGCACCCTATTCCCTACATAGTGCACTCCTTTTGACCAGAGTCCTGTGGGTCCTGGTCAAAAGTAGTGCACTACATTAGGAAACGGGTGCCATTTGGAATGCACACAACCATAGACATCCCAGTTCTATGAATGCTGTTGGACAGTTACCAAACCCTTGTGAAGGTCTGGCTGGTCTCATTAGGGGATTGAACGAAAGGCTCAGAGAATGAACACAGGATGGAGAATTCCATGCACTACAGTGTGCCGCTTGACCTTATTCTGCCTTTGGGTATCCTTTCATTCTTCACATTACATTTGAATTATGTGATTCAGGAAATGTAACAACAAACACACAATAACTGCAAGCAATGAGGTACATTTATTTCACAAAGACTGGACTCCATAGGCCTGTAGGCCCTATCATGTGAGTAATCTGTTTGATTTCCTTGTAGAGCGGAGCAGACGGAGGCAGCCCAAACTGTGAGCTGTGCTGAGGCAGTCTGCTTGCTGGGTGAGATGACCGTACATGACCCATGGCACTGCTCAGAGACCAGGCAGAAAAGCTGCCCCTATAGGGCTTTCCATAAAGCCATTGCGATTTACATTGTCTTCACTACATCCATACACAGCCTATATCAGGGCTGCTGCATGCCAAAGTCTACGTCCCATGTTTAACCGTAATTCCTATAAAGTTTACTACTTTTGACCAGAGCCTTATTGGTGAAGTAGTGCACTATGTATGGAATAGGGTGCCATTTGGGATGCAATCAAAGTTAATGTTATTTAAAGAGATCCTGAGGGGGGTTTTATCCTAGCCATAAACCCAAGCATGGTCCCTGCTCTAAGTCACTCCTAATTACCTTCAATGCTGATAATCACCAAAGTCAATCAACTGTGAAACAAACAGTGGTCTACCTGACTGTGCAGCCACAACACAACACAACACTGGTGATTTAGAGCTGGCTGCCTGGCTAGATTGGATTGGCAGGACGGCAAACAAACAAGTGGGAGGAAGGAGGGAAAAGCTTTGTACGTCCCATATGGTGCCCTATTCCCTATGGGTCCTGGTCAAAAGTATTGCACTATATAAGGAATAGGGTGCAATTTGGGACACACAGGGTGCTGAAAGCTAGTCATACATTGTTCCTCTTTCTATATTGTCATATTTCATTGAACAGGGCAGGACGAGGTGCAGGAGACAGGTATTAACTCATGCTACATGTCAGTGCTAATCAAAGAATCACAAGAGAAATGCATTGGAAAGGAGCTAATTGTGATAGCAGAGCAAATAGTAACGTCTGCCAATAGAATGAAGGAGATACAAGCCAGCAGTAAGATTTAATAAGGAGTGTTTGGACAGAGGGGGAGGACAACACTGAAAAAAGATAGAGGGAGAGTGACAGGGTATGCATCCCTAATGGAACGCTATTCCTTATTTAGTGCACTATATCAGGAATAGGGTGCCATTGGGGACGGAGACAGAGAGTCACAGAGAGGAAAGCATGTATGAGTGCTGGAGGCTGCAGAGAGGGGGAGAGAGACTCGATTGAGACAGAAATGTCAGATGTGTCACAAGCATTGCGGGGAGATGGTGAGGTGGTTTAATATGGTTCCAGAGCCTTCTGCAATGGAGGCTAAGAATGTACACTCACTGTCACCCCAAAACAACAAGCACCTGCAACCTAATTTCAATGGAGCTGTCTGGTCCAAATGGGTGGGCGGTACCACTACCCGCTACTCAGAGAGGTGCTCAGATGAGTCGTAGGGTTCAGGTTGCACTAGGGCCACAATGACTTGAATCCGGCTGCCTTCTGTATATAACAGAGTTTGTTTGTAGCAGACTTGTGGAAGCAAAGCTGTTAAGCATGCACAGTGACGTCTGTCACACCTGCTGGAGTGTCAAACATTTCACACACCGGCGTCTTTTCACATAACATTGTAGTATGTAACCACGTAAATAATGAAGACTGGTGGGGTATAACTACTAGATAACAATGCAGTTTGTTTCTCTATGGCTTATCAATGGCTCATATAGAGAACCTTGAATCCCACTAATAAATTAAGAACATTAAAACATGGCATGATAGCCAGGTTCAATTTAATCTTTTAGGAAGAATGTTGGACGCGATAGCTAACCCATTTTAGTGTCCCAGTGAGAGAGAGCGCTACAGAAGAAATAGAAGTGTTATTCCAGAAGCAGATGTAGAAACATCTGTTGAAATGGTTCTACTTGGAACCCAAAAAGGTTCTACCTAGAACCAAAAAGGGTTCTTCAAAGGGTTCTCCTATGGGGACAGCCAAGGAACCCTTTTAGGTTCTACATAGCACCTTTCTTTTCTAAGACTGTACTGCTCTCTCCCAGAACCCTCCATGCCAGGAGGCCCCTTCAGCTGAGTGGCTTTCCCACAAAGAGAGACTTCCAGATGGGTTAGAGTGAGAGGGGACTGGCTTTGGGTATGGGGGTCTGTTAGGGAGCTTCGATGGTTTAGGTGGGCATGTCTCTAGACAGCATGGCATCTTTCCACAGAGTTTTACGTCGGTACAGTACAGTCTCTATAGTGGAATTAAAGGCCTGTGTAAAGATGATTTAGTAGGACAAAGTTCAGACAGCACCTGATACTCTGATAATAATATGATATCTGAGAAAATACAGTCTGATCCACCCTGATCCTCTGCTCTGTCACATAGCCTTGCTGCAACACTATCTCAGCCAACAGGGAAGAGCCACTTGCGGATTATTCTGTCATTTATTTTGGGACTGCCATTGACGCATTATCCTCCTTGGCAGGAAGGTGGTAAGACGAGGCGTGTGGAAAGTGTTTTGTGGTCAGCGATGGAGAGTAGATGTGCTGGACTTGGCTGGCGGTCTAAATTAAGCCCTGGCTGCTGCCATTGATCCCGCAGGCGCCTCCCTCCCTGCATTGCTCCAGCTGTAACCACAGTAAATAGACCTGGGATCGTAAGTGTTTGCATTGGCAACAGAGCAGGAGAGTCTGGGCTCAGCATGGTGTCTCCCTGTCACTGTGACCAGGACTACTCCCACCTCAAACAACACATTTACCTGCTGCTAGCTACTGCAAAGAAAACCATGCAGAACCTGTGATGCCAGAGCATCAAAGAGCTCTAAAGGAGGGAGGTTGCAAGCCTCGTTGTTGCTCTTTGTCCTAATAGGAAAACAATTTGACTGATTGATAATTAATATGCTTGAGAGTAAATGTCTTCAATAAGCGTGCCACACTGAGTGTAAAAACACTGTGTTGTGTGTTTAATGGAATGCAGCTGCTTGCTCTTCGGCTTTGGTTACAGACTCAGTTAGTGAGGAGAAACACGGACAGGGATGTGGGGAGAAGGGGGGGTTGGAAGTGTGTGTGTGTGTGTGTGTGGGGGGGGGGGGGGGGGGGGGGTCAGTGCTACAGCAGACTCCAATTCTGCTTTGGTTAGTCACGACTCTTTTGCCCAGCAGATGAGCATGAGCAACAGGGCAAGAGAGAAAGTGTGTGTGTGTGTGTGTGTGTGTGTGTGTGTGTGTGTGTGTGTGTGTGTGTGTGTGTGTGTGTGTGTGTGTGTGTGTGTGTGTGTGTGTGTGTGTGTGTGTGTGTGTGGCTGTGCATATATGAGGATGTGGCTATCAACACAGCTCCCTCATTGCTCCTCCTTCCCCTTAGGCATTCTAGACTTAAACTCTAGAATGCCTGAGACCTGGTTGCCAAGGGAACCCAGCGTGTTGACAATGGCAGACATGTATGTTCACCTCTGAAAGGGTCCAGGCAGAAGGGGGCAAGGAGGTTTTCCTTTCAGCAGGAACAGAAGCAGGGTTATAGTGCATTCAGAAAGTATTCAGACCCCTTGACTTTTTACACATTTTATTATGTTACAGCCTTATTCTAAAATGTATTTTTTCCCTCATCAATCTACACACAATACCCCATAATGACAAAGCAAAAATGAAAATATCACATTTACATAAGTATACAGACCCTTTACTCAGTACTTTGTTGAAGCACCTTTCGCAGCGATTACAGCCTCAAGTCTTCTTGGGTATGATGCTACAAGCTTGGCACACCTGTATTTGGGGGGTTTCTCCCATTATTCTCTGCAGATCCTCTCAAACTCTATCAGGTTGGATGGGAAGTGTCCTGCACATCTATTTTCAGATCTCTCCAGAGATGTTTGATCAGGTTCAATTCCGCGCTGCCACCAATAGTGCTTCATCGTAGGGATGGTGCCAGGTTTCCTCCAGATGTGACACTTGGCATTCATACCAAAGAGTTCAATCTTGTTTTCATCAGACCAAAGAACGTTGTGTCTCATGGTCTGAGAGTCCTTTAGGTGCCTTTTGGCAAACCCCAAGTGGGCTGTCATGTGCCTTTTACTGAGGAGTGACTTCCATCTGTCCACTCTACAATAAAGGCCTAGATTGGTGGAGTGCTGTGGAGATGGTTGTCCTGGAGGGTTCTTCCATCTTCACAGGAACTGGAGCTCAGTCAGAGTGACCATCGGGTTCTTGGTCATCTCACTGACCAAGGCCCTTCTCCCCAGATTGCTCAGTTTGGCCGGGCAGCCAGCTCTAGGAAGAATCTTGGTGGTTCCAAACTTCTTCCATTTAATTAAGAATGATGGAGGCCACTGTGTTCTTGGGGATCTTCATTGCTGCAGACATTTTTTGGTACCCTTCCCCAGGTCTGTGCCTCGACACAATCCTGTCTTGTAGCTCTCAGGACAATTCCTTCGACCTCATGGCTTGGTTAATGCTCTGACATGCGCTGTCAACTGTGGGACCTTACATGGACAGGTGTGTGCCTTTCCAAATCATGTCAAATCAACTGAATTTACCACAGGTGGACTCTAGTCATGTTGTAGTAACATCTCAAGGATGATCATTGGAAACAGGATGCACCTGAGCTCAATTTCGAGTCTCATTGCTAAGTGTCTGAATACTTGTGTAAATAAGGTATTTCTGTTTTTTATTTTTAATGCATTTTCAAAAATTCTAAAAAGCTGTTTTCACTTCGTCATTATGGGGTATTGTGTATAGATTGATGAGGATTTTTGAAAAAGGGAAAGGGTCTGAATACTTCCCGAATGCACTGTATGTCCCAAATGGCACTCTGTTCCCTAAATAGTGGGATACTATATAGGATTTAGGACCCTAGTGGTCCTGGTTAAAAGTAGTATACTATATATGGAATAGTGTGTCATTTGGCACACAGCCTAGGACTCCACTGACCAGAAAAAAAACAAGAGTGCTTGTTTATTCAACCAACTGGAAGGAAATATCTCTCTTCCCTTTTCACCGAATCACACTGTAGTTCAAAGCAAAGTTGAAAATCGATACTGAGGAAGACAAGGGATGCTTTAAAACCAAGATGCCCATTTCTTTAGGAGAGCTGTGTTTTTATCCAATGTCTCTTCAGAGTTTACACAATACTTAGGGCTTTGTAAAATGCGTCCTCACTACAACACTGAGAACTGCACAGAACGAGATCATGTGAGGTGAGACCTGACAGGCACTGAATGATGACTCTGCAAAATATCAGCAAATAAGCATGAATTCCTGTGCATGATCCTGAAGAGTCAATTTATCTTATCTTACAGTGTCTTGTGCTTACTGTGTATGCGTACACAACAGAGCTGTGAGTGTTATTCATCCAAATATATGTTTGTCAAATGTATTGCAAGCTATTGATTGATCATATTAACTTGATGACTGTACATAGGCAGACAGAATTTAACTGATTAATCTAGTAGTTGAGACTACTAGAACAAGGGCACTGATGCCATCCATTTCAATCCATCTCATACACTACATGACCAAACGTATGTGGACACCTGATTGCCGAACATCTCAATCCAAAGCAATGGGCATTAATATGGAGTTGGTCCACCCTTTGCTGCTATAACAGCCTCCACACTTCTGGGAAGGCTTTCCACTAGATGTTGGAACATTGCTACCGGGACTTGCTTCCATACAGCCACAGGAGCATTATTGAGCTTGGGATGTTGGGCGATTAGGCCTGGCTCGCAGTTGGCGTTCCAATTCATCCCAACGGTGTTCAATGGGGTTGAAGTCAGGGCTCTGTGCAGGCCAGTGAAGTTCTTCCACAAATCATGTATGGACCTCGCTTTGTGCATGGGGGCATTGTCCTGCTGAAAGAGGAAAGGGCCTTCCCCAAACTGTTGCCACAAAGTTGTTCATGGTGATCTTAGGCTTGTGTGCAGCTGCTCGGCCATGGAAATCCATTTCATGAAACTCCTGATGAACAGTTATTGTGCTGACGTTGCTTCCAGAGGCAGTTTGGAACTCGGTAGTAAGTGCTGCAACCGAGGTCAGACAATTCTTACGTGCTACGTGCTTCAGTACTCAATGGTACTGTTCTGTGAGATTGTGTGGTCTACCACTTCACAGCTTAGCCGTTGTTCCTCCTAGATGTATCCACTTCACAATAACAGCACTCACAGTTGACCGGGCAGCTTCAGCTGGGCCGAAATTTGATGAACTGACTTTTTGGAGAGATGGAATCCTATGACGGTGCCACATTGAAAATCACTGAGCTCTTCAGTAAGGCCATTCTACAGCTAATGTTTCTCTATGGAGATTGCATGGCTGTGTGCTCGATTTTATACACCTGTCAGCAACAGGTGTGGTTGAAATAGCCAAATCCACAAATTCGAGGGGTGTCCACATACTTTTGCATATATAGTGTATATTAACAGCTGCAAAAATGAAAAACAACAGTACTGTGTGCTGGGGAAAACAGGTTCCACTTGCATTCTGAGCTTTATGCAAAATGCAGAAAGTGGAGCTATCACATGCACTTTAGCTTCAATGGATGTACAGAGTAGTTTCCCAAAAAGGAAGTCAGTACAACTTCACCTTTGTAGGGAGGGGTGAAGGGATGAACGGGGGAAGGGAGGGATGGTGAGTGCATATGAACAGACAGTGTGTGGGTGAAGAGAAAAATGGCAGATCTCCACACACAGAGCACTGACACTAACATCTGCTCCATCTGCCTGCTGCCCCTGCCAGCTTGGTATTATACTGTAGCTAAACCCAGACAGCTTGGTTTTACACTGTAGCTAAACCCTGCCAGCTTGGTTTTACACTGTAGCTAAACCCTACCAGCTTGGTTTTATACTGTAGCTAAACCCAACCAGCTTGGTTTTACACTCTAGCTAAACCCTGTCAGCTTGGTTTTATACTGTAGCTCAACCCAGCCAGCTTGGTTTTACACTCTAGCTAAACATCCCAGCTTGGTTTTATACTGTCGCTAAATCCTGCCAGCTTGGTTTTACACTGTAGCTAAACCCTGCCAGCTTGGTTTTATACTGTCGCTAAACCCTGTCAGCTTGGTTTTACACTGTAGCTAAACCCTGTCAGCTTGGTTTTACACTGTAGCTAAACCCTCCCAGCTTGGTTTTATACTGTTGCTAAATCCTGCCAGCTTGGTTTTACACTGTAGCTAAACACTGCCAGCTTGGTTTTATACTGTCGCTAAACCCTGCCAGCTTGGTTTTATACTGTCGCTAAACCCAGCCAGCTTGGTTTTACACTGTAGCTAAACCCTCCCAGCTTGGTTTTATACTGTCACTAAATCCTGCCAGCTTGGTTTTACACTGTAGCTAAACTCTGCCAGCTTGGTTTTATACTGTAGCTAAACCCTGTCAGCTTGGTTTTACACTGTAGCTAAACCCAGCCAGCTTGGTTTTACACTCTAGCTAAACCCTGTCAGCTTGGTTTTATACTGTAGCTCAACCCAGCCAGCTTGGTTTTACACTGTAGCTAAACATCCCAGCTTGGTTTTATACTGTCGCTAAATCCTGCCAGCTTGGTTTTACACTGTAGCTAAACCCTGTCAGCTTGGTTTTACACTGTAGCTAAACCCTCCCAGCTTGGTTTTATACTGTTGCTAAATCCTGCCAGCTTGGTTTTATACTGTCGCTAAACCCTGCCAGCTTGGTTTTATACTGTAGCTAAACCCTGCCAGCTTGGTTTTATACTTTAGCTAAACCCTGCCAGCTTGGTTTCACACTGTAGCTAAACCCTGCCAGCTTGGTTTAATACTGTCGCTAAACCCTGTCAGCTTGGTTTTATACTGTAGCTAAACCAAGCCAGCTTGGTTTTACACTGTAGCTAAACCCTGTCAGCTTGGTTTTACACTGTAGCTAAACCCTCCCAGCTTGGTTTTATACTGTCGCTAAACCCTGTCAGCTTGGTTTTACACTGTAGCTAAACCCAGCCAGCTTGGTTTTACACTGTAGCAAAACCCTGCCAACTTGGTTTTATACTGTCGCTCAATCCTGCCAGCTTGGTTTTACACTGTAGCTGGGCCCAGTCTGCTTGGTTTTACACTGTAGCTAAACCCAGCCAGCTTTTTACACTGTAGCTGAGCCCAGCCTTTTTAGTTTTACACTGTAGCTGAGCCCAGCCTGCTTGATTTTACACTGTAGCTGAACCCAGCCAGCTTTTTACACTGTAGCTGAGCCCAGCCTTTTTAGTTTTACACTGTAGCTGAGCCCAGCCTGCTTGATTTTACACTGTAGCTGAACCCAGCCAGCTTTTTACACTGTATCTGAGCATAGCCTTTTTAGTTTTACACTGTAGTTAAACCCTCCCAGCTTGGTTTTATACTGTCGCTAAATCCTGCCAGCTTGGTTTTACACTGTAGCTAAACCCTGCCAGCTTGGTTTTATACTGTCGCTAAACCCTGTCAGCTTGGTTTATACTGTAGCTAAACCCTGCCAGCTTGGTTTTATACTGTCGCTAAACCCTGTCAGCTTGGTTTTACACTGTAGCTAAACCCTGCCAGCTTGGTTTTATACTGTCGCTAAACCCAGCCAGCTTTTTACACTGTAGCTGAGCCCAGCCCTTTTAGTTTTACACTGTAGCCGAGCCCAGCCCTTTTAGTTTTACACTGTAGCCGAGCCCAGCCCTTTTAGTTTTACACTGTAGCCGAGCCCAGCCTTTTTAGTTTTACACTGTATCTGAGCCCAGCCTTTTTAGTTTTACACTGTATCTGAGCCCAGCCTTTTTAGTTTTACACTGTAGCTGAGCCCAGCCTTTTTAGTTTTACACTGTATCTGAGCCCAGCCTTTTTAGTTTTACACTGTAGCCGAGCCCAGCCTTTTTAGTTTTACACTGTAGCTGAGCCCAGCCTTTTTAGTTTTACACTGTATCTGAGCCCAGCCTTTTTAGTTTTACACTGTAGCTGAGCCCAGCCTTTTTAGTTTTACACTGTAGCTGAGCCCAGCCTTTTTAGTTTTACACTGTAGCTGAGCCCAGCCTTTTTAGTTTTACACTGTAGCCGAGCCCAGCCCTTTTAGTTTTACACTGTAGCTGAGCCCAGCCTTTTTAGTTTTACACTGTAGTTAAACCCAGCCAGCTTGGTTTTACACTGTAGCTGGGCCCAGCCTGCTTGGTTTTACACTGGAGCTGGGCCCAGCCTGCTTGGTTTTACACTGGAGCTGAGCCCAGCCTGCTTGTTTTTACACTGTAGCTGGGGCCAGCCTGCTTGGTTTTACACTGTAGCTGAGCCCAGCCTGCTTGGTTTTACACTGTAGCTGAGCCCAGCCTGCTTGGTTTTACACTGTAGCTGGGGCCAGCCTGCTTGGTTTTACACTGTAGCTGAGCCCAGCCTGCTTGGTTTTACACTGTAGCTGAGCCCAGCCTGCTTGGTTTTACACTGTAGCTGAGCCCAGCCTGCTTGGTTTTACACTGTAGCTGGGGCCAGCCTGCTTGGTTTTACAGTCCCCCCAAAACAAGCAATAGCTCGACGTCAACAGCTTACTGATGAGTTTTTTTTATTCCAAATAACATACAGCCGTTGTATACCGCAGGGTTTCCCAAACTTGGTCCTGGGGCCTCCCCTGGGCGCACATTTCACCCCCCCCCCCCTCCAGCACTACACAGCATATTCAAATAATTGAAGCTTGATGAGTTGGTTATTTGAATCAGCTGTGTCGTGCACACGGTGGGCCCCAGGATCAAGTTTAGGAAACCCTGGTATACAGCACTCATCTAACTCAACTGCTGCAATAAATCCAGAGAGAACTCCAGACAACCCAACAAATTAACTTGTTTACCTGGCCATGAGACCCTAGTTTCAAAATGTATGTCCCAGAGCTTCTTACGGCCTGATAAATGTTCTCTCTCGCCCACAGAACCTCATCCTGATTTCCTCCCACGCCCCAAACGGCACCCTATTCACTTTATAGTGCACTACTTTTGATCAGGCCTGGCTTATGGGCTCTGGTCAAAAGTAGAGCACTTTATAGAGAATAATGTACAATTTCAGACACAGTCTCTCTTTCCTGTTTCACACTCAATCTTTTCACCAGGAGGTAGGCGGGTGGCAGTGTGTATGTCCCAAATGACACCCTGTTCCCCATATAGTGCACTATTGTTAACCTGGCCCACTTGGAAGGCAGATAAGGGCTCACGTGGCCCCGCAGTCACATTGATCGAGAGCCCAGTCATTGTACCTGGGAGGCAGCGCTCACACCAACATGCCCTGCAGCGGAAAGAAGGTTAAATAAATGCTGACACCTTTTTTTAAGCTCTCACATACACCTACAACCTCACAAGAGAAAGAACATTAGGCTGCAAAACAGACTGATTTCTTCCTCCCTGTAAGCGGAGCACATCTCCAGGCCCAAGGCCTCCATTTCAGTAAGCAGCCTCCTCCTTATCATCAAAGGAGGGATCTGGGGCAGTAATCAGATTGTAAGCGCTGATAATGCCATCAGAGTAGAGAGAGGAGGGAGAGGCCGCTGGGCTGGCTGGCTGGATCTAGGTGGTAGTTCTCCCTCGTCACACCAAAAGTATATTCATTTAACATTGAAGTGAGAGCGCCGATTCGAGGATTAGTTTTACATCTTAAAGAATAAGGTTATATGGATGGGGGAGGGGGTCTTAAACACTTTATGTATACGACCCCCAGACCCACTCCACTGGCAGAGAATGAATCAAATCAGAGATGGAGCCCATTGTCAAACTGGGAGTCTGGGAGAGGTGTCACTAACAGGACCTGCTTACATAAAGCAACTCAGCACTGATGCTATGATGGAAAGTTGGTTATCATGTAATAGCATTAATAAAACAGGTAACTGCTATTACACAATAAGTAAAATACTACACCATATACTGTAATACTTTTTACATAAAACATTTTATTACAGGAGAAATAAATACACTTATTTTCTTATCTGCTGCTGTGTCACTGACAATAAAGTACTGTACAAATAGGAAGGTATGTCAGTTTGGTTAGAAGTTAGAACATATACAAGGCCAGACTGATGCAAAATGTAGGACCTGAAGTTGATGACAAATTTAGAGATACGATAGAAAAACAAACATTCAAACAAAGGAGGGCCATTGAAACTTAGTTCTCACAGCACGTGACAACATCATTTCACCAAAACATCATGAGTATAAAATGTATCAGTTAGTGTCCAGTCCAGCCAAGATCCCTGCTGGAACAGTCCTGACTCTGAATGGGTCCCAAATTATACCCGGCTCTGATCAAAAGTAGTGCACTATATAGGGAAAATGCTCCCATTTAGGACACACCCCGTCTCTCAGGCTGGCCTAGGCTTTGTTGATGTAGCCCTCCTTGATCAGGAAGTCGTAGATCTTGCGTGTCTTGTTGACGTCGATCTTGATGAGTGCGCGGGCCTGTGCCAGCCGTAGACCACCCTGCCGCCTGCACTCGTTCAGCAGAGCCTGCTTGTACTCCAGGTAGGCACCTGGCACCAGACGCACCACCTGGCACAACTGCAGACAGCCACAGGACAGAGACGCCATGTTACATCAACGCAATACCAGTCACCATGACCCACTTTGACCCCAACCCACTGTTTATGACTGCGTCCCAAATTCCACTGTATTCCCCAAACTTGTTCCTGGAGAGCTAATGTAATGTTGATTTTTGCACCAACCCCAATCTAGCTGGTCAATAAGGTGAATCAGGTTAGTCAAAACTCAGGTTAGAGTGTACTACTCAAAGTAGTGCACTATGTAGGGAATTCATGTACTTTCCTGGTGTGGCTGAGAGCCTTACATCCAGAGATCCTAGAATTCATATGTAATAGAATGGATTTTATATGCAATTCTATTTGTACCTCTTTCTCCCTGTCGTTGAGCTTCTCTGTCCCTGGCAGGCCAGTCAGGTTGAGAGGAGGGGCGCATCTCCTGCCTGTTGCTGTGGAACAATTAATCACACACATTTAAACCAACATAAAACCTGACTGTTCTGTTGTTTTAAATGACAACCTGACAGGTTGAGGAATCCAGGTAATCCGTTTTGTTGGAAAATAAAGACAAATATTTACAATAGGCAAATTAGTGTAAATGGATGGAAATGACTGAGTGTACATAGATGTGTCCTACTTGTGCACTGGAGGTTACAGAATGACAACGGAAAGATAAAGCTAGAGACAGATACACATATCCGTCCTGTTTGTCGAGCGTATTTCTGAATGAGCATCTCTGAGAATGCATTAACGTGACTCCACCTGTTGCCATGACAAGAAAAGTCAAGAGAAGGGAGGGAGTGGGAGATGAAAAGTCCTTACCTGATGTGGTGATGGTGGTGACAACAGGAGTGATACCAGCGTCACTGTGAAGTGAGATAATAGCGTCACTACAGCACACTCACAATTCTCACTCTCTTGAGATCCTCGTCCAGAGAGAGAATGAATCATCACACACACTAGCAGTTTTGTTCTTTTTCTTCATGAAGAATAATTATCAGAACTTGGAGAATACCCAAGAGCTGGGCTTAAGATAAGTAGAGCTATTCTTGTTGTTAAAAAAACAAAAACAATCAAGCACTACTTGTTGACGTTAGAGCCAAGCACACAGTAATAAACTACAGAGTAGGATCTCAGTTATAGTCCGGTGCTAGCACCCCTAATTCAACTAGTCAACTTATCAAGCCCTTGATTAGTGGAATCAGGTGGGCTAGTGATTGACTTGAACATGAATGTACAACCACAGGATCCAGAGGAATGGATAGTGAAACACAGCACAAGAGTAAGGAGGAAGGATTACATGGCAGCCTGTTTGCTGAGCCACTGCTGGCAGGCCCGTCCGTCCTGAATGTACTGCAGCACATCAACGAGCATGGTCCTCTTCCTCCGCTCATCCTCCCTCACCTGCTTCACACGCTCATACACCTTGGCACCTGCAGGGGGACACAGAGGAGGGAGGGGGTTACCGGGGCAGTCAGTCAGCCCTGGGTCCTGGCTGACATGGAGTTACTAATGAGGCTCTGGCTATGTCCCAAAATGCACCATTTTCCTACAAATTGTACTACTTTTTAGAGCTGTGTGGGCCCTGGTGATGGGGTTAGATGGGTAGACTGGACTCACTGCAGAAAGACTGGATGCCTGCTCTCCTGTACTCCTGTAGCCTGCCGATCTCTCTCCTCAGCTCAAACTCCACTGAAAGACAAGGAGGACGAGGTCAATGAGGCCTGTCCACACTCACCTCACCGGTCTCTACTGCAGACAGGCGGACAGACAGACAGGTGGACGAACAGAAAGGCAGACAGAGTGAGAAACTCTTTACTCTTCAGATCTGTGCTTTTCAACATAAGAGCTGATCAGACCAGAGTTGTAGCTCAGGCAGGCTCTACGGCTGCTCTCTCTGACACAACAATGGAGTAGTGCCATGCATTCTGAAGCCCCAGCCCTTTAATCAGAACAAGATGATGTCTCATCCCCAGACACAAACAGAAATGCACAGACACACGCCTCTCACTCAAAGGGAGTTCACACATCCAGTCACCCCGTTGGGGTCTGCTGCTGCGTAGGGACAGGAGATAATCTGACTGGCTCATTACCACGCTGATGACCTTAGTGTTAGCCACAATATTAAACACAGGGGAACACTGGATGTGTGACTGCTCTCTGTGTAGACCAGAGGGGGAGGGGTTGGAAGAAACAATTATATTGGTGTTAACATCAAAATGTCTACTGTGTGTGCATGTACAATATCATAATGTTAAACTCACATGCATGACTCTCTATGAACTTGTCGTGTTCGATGGGGCCCACTACCCTGGCAAAACGTCTCATAGCATCATAGAGATCCTGTACCTCCTTAGGGTAGCGACGCTCCAGAACTGGAAGACAAAAACACAATGGTCATGTGATATGTAGCTGTTATTGTAGAGCAGCGCTGCCCAACCCTCTTCCTGGAGATCTACCGTCCTGTAGGTTCCGTCTAACCCTCCTCCTGGAGATCTACCATCCTGTAGGTTCAGTCTAACCCTCTTCCTGGAGATCTACAGTCCTGTAGGTTCAGTCTAACCCTCTTCCTGGAGATCTACAGTCCTGTAGGTTCAGTCTAACCCTCTTCCTGGAGATCTACCATCCTGTAGGTTCAGTCTAACCCTCTTCCTGGAGATCTACAGTCCTGTAGGTTCAGTCCAACCCTCCTCCTGGAGATCTACCGTCCTGTAGGTTCAGTCTAACCCTCTTCCTGGAGATCTACCGTCCTGCCTGTGCCATTAAACCCCTACAACTCATCCAGAACGCCGCAGCCCGTCTGGTGTTCAACCTTCCCAAGTTCTCTCACGTCACCCCGCTCCTCCGCTCTCTCCACTGGCTTCCAGTTGAAGCTCGCATCCGCTACAAGACCATGGTGCTTGCCTACGGAGCTGTGAGGGGAACGGCACCGCAGTACCTCCAGGCTCTGATCAGGCCCTACACCCAAACAAGGGCACTGCGTGCATCCACCTCTGGCCTGCTCGCCTCCCTACCACTGAGGAAGTACAGTTCCCGCCCAGCCCAGTCAAAACTGTTCGCTGCTCTGGCCCCCCAATGGTGGAACAAACTCCCTCACGACGCCAGGACAGCGGAGTCAATCACCACCTTCCGGAGACTCCTGAAACCCCACCTCTTTAAGGAATACCTAGGATAGGATAAAGTAATCCTTCTCACCCCCCCCCCCTTAAATGATTTAGATGCACTATTGTAAAATGGCTGTTCCACTGGATGTCATAAGGTGAATTCACCAATTTGTAAGTCGCTCTGGATAAGAGCGTCTGCCAAATGATTTAAATGTAATGTAAATGTAAAATGTCTGTAGGTTCAGTCTAACCCTCTTCCTGGAGATCTACCGTCCTGTAGGTTCAGTCTAACCCTCTTCCTGGAGATCTACCGTCCTGTAGGTTCAGTCTAACCCTCCTCCTGGAGATCTACCATCCTGTAGGTTCAGTCTAACCCTCCTCCTGGAGATCTACCGTCCTGTAGGTTCAGTCCAACCCTCTTCCTGGAGATCTACCGCCCTGTAGGTTCAGTCTAACCCTCCTCCTCGAGATCTACCATCCTGTTGATTCAGTCTAACCCTCTTCCTGGAGATCTACCGTCCTGTAGGTTCAGTCTAACCCTCTTCCTGGAGATCTACCATCCTGTAGGTTCAGTCCAACCCTACATACCGGACTCAGCCAGTTAAGGTCTTGGTGAGCAGTTAATAACTAGAATGAGTTGGTAAATTAGAGTTGGACTGTAAACTTGGTAGATCTCCAGGAAGAGGGGCTGGCAGCCATGTTGTAGAGAATATGACAGCAGTGATTTGTTTTGGAGATCTGTATCACATTCAATATTGTTAGATTAGAGGCTTTTGCGGAACACCAGAGGAAATGTCCAGACATCGCACATGGAGTGACCACCTTGCATCAATGAGATACCCTGCCATGGCCGATGTAAAAGCTCCCCCGATGGGCAGGTCACCCCATACCACCCTACTCACCTCACCCCCCTTCAAGGGCCGCTGCTGCTCTCCTTTCAAATCATTGCTAGTGTTTGTGTCCCAAAAAGCAGCATATTACCTATTTAGTCAAAGCCACTTCATACTTTGTGCCGTAAGAATCTACCTGTATACCTATGGTATATATTGAGTGGACTCTGGTGGCTTTGCAGACATGGCAATTTCTTGGATAGTTCTATATTCCGTTCACAGTGAATGTGGGGTAGTAGTATGACAGCAGCTCAAGGCTGGTGGCCCGCACATCTGTGTCTGTCTTCAAGCTGGCAGCGGAGTTCCTCATTGATTTGGAGGCTGTACAGTGATAGGAACGTGTAGATAGCAGCAAAACACACACAGGTAGAGTCAATGTCCTGCTGAGCGAAGTCAAAGATTTGAAACACTCCATAACAGGAATGGACTGGTGGTCCTGAGGTACTGATGTCTATAAGGGGAGTGAGACTGTTGGTCAAACTGCCTGGAGCAACAGCTTGATCAGACCAGGCACGACACTGAGCCACCCAGGCTTGGAAACGGCTTCTATTACCGTGACACACACACTTTGACAGTCTCCATGACAACCAGGCTGCAGCTCCACGGCAACTCTGGGTTCTCTTTTGTCTTGAAAGACTAGAGATAAGAGGAGAGGGGGGAGGAGGTGGGCGGCAGTGACTGGAGGCTGGTAAATAATAAATAAAACGTAAGGGTGTCCTCCTCCACCCATAAAACTACAGCCAATTTCCCAGGGCATGACCTGGATATAGCACTGCACTGGGCAGTAAAGGAAAAAGAGGACTGATTGGACACATCTATTCAGGGAGTCTCTTGCCTTCCCATCTTCCATGAATAAAAAGTGGGACATGAACATCGATTATATTACCAAGCTAGATGAAACGCTGCCCATGGAGAGGGGATCAATAAGAGCTCAAAGCTCCAATACAGTTGGTCATTAGACCTGCAGTGTTCATTTCATAGGCATCTATTCATAGTGAAGCAATAATTATGCTGTGGAACTCTGGCACTCGTCGCACTGGTCTCAGCGTCCATCGTAAATAAGAGCATTGGCAGTGCCTCCGGGATCACAGGTTACTGTTGATCATTATTGCAACCATGGATACATAATGCATATTCAGTCTGGGTGTTATATTAATGCCTGGTCTGCTGGTGGTTCTGCAACCCAGATCTAATCTGTTAGGAGAGCACTTACTCTGGAACTTCCTCAGGTTGATCAGTCCATGGTCCCGGATTATCCTGGAAGACACACAACATTAATAAGGACACCGTCCATTGGTAAATACCAGCAAACTCTCAGGCTGGTAGAGTGAGTGAAAACAGCAGTGGGTTTAGACTGACATTAATTGAATGAGTGATGGTACCATATAGCTGTTGAACCTGAACCACATAGCTTGAAGTTGTGATTGTGATATAGAACAGCTTTGCAACAAGTAGCCTTCCTGTGATGTTAAACAGGGCCGGACAGCGAGGCCTACTGCGTCTGAACTCTGTGGCCTGCAGGTCACTGCCTTGGGCCTTTGCCATTAGACCACTCCCAAGTGGCGCAGCGGACTAACATGCTGACCAGACCGGACACGTCGCGTGCGACGCAAAATAAATGTGGAGATCCATGTTATTCAATTACTGCATCCACACTGCTCGCGCACGCCAACGAGCATCTGCAACGCCAAGGGCTAAAATATTTCTGACGCAGATCGTGCTGCAAGTCCTGCCTCTCCCATCTTCTTATTGGTTTATAGAAGCAGGTACACACGTGCCATCTCCTCATTGGTTATACCCACGTGGGTGATTGAAAGACCAAATGTTTTGCTGGTTGTCGTGGTAATACTGTGAATGTGTAGATGCCAATCACCATATAAGTTCAAAGATGAAAAAGCCTGGAAGGAGGAAAGATGACTGGAAACGATTCGATTGGCTGTTTTATGTGTGGATTAATTGTCGGAGTAGAGGACCTTGTGCATTTCAGGTAAAATAACAACTGAATGTTTATATCCCAGGACAAATGAGCTAGCAACAGGGCATCATGGGTGCTAGCTGTACCACCAGAGACTCTGGGTCCACGCCCAGGCTCTGTCGCAGCCGGCTGCGACCAAGAGGTCTGTGGGATGACACACAATTGGCCTAGCGTCGTCCGGGTTAAGGAGGGTTTGGCCGGTAGGGATATCCTTGTCTCATCGCGCACTAGCGACTCCAGTAGCGGGCCGGGCGCAGTGCACGCTAACCAGGTCGCCAGGTGCACAGTTTTTCCTCTGACTTCCGGGTTGGATGCACGCTGTGTTAAGAAGCAGTGCAGCTTGGTTGGGTTGTGTTTCGGAGGACGCATGGCTTTCGACCTTCGTCTCTCCCGAGCCCATATGGGAGTTGTAGCAATGAGTCAAGATAGTAACTACTAATAATTGGATACCAAAATTTGTATAAAGAAATAATAATTTGCTAGCAACAGCAAGCTAGCTAAATAGGACACATTAGCTAGCAAGTGCAAGCTAACTAGCTAAATTGCCATACATGTTTATTTTTTGACCTGTCCCCAAATTAATGTCATTGGTTTAGAGTTTGCTTTGATATTTTAACCTGCATGTCGGGATCGCGTGTGGTGTAGGGGGACAAAATAAATGTATGCACAATAGCGCACGCACGCAGACGGTTTGGGTTCTGTGTAAGGCACTGCATCTCAGTGCTGGAGGCGTCATTACAGACCCTGGTTCAATTCAACCAGCCGTGATTGAGTCCCATAGGGCGGCGCACAATTGGCACAGCGTCATCCAGGTTAGGATTTAGCTGGGGTAGGCTGTCATTGTAAATAAGAATTTGTTATTAACTGACTTGCCTAGTTAAATAAAGGTAAAAAATAAATAAAAATGTCACCAGCTGGGGGTAGGCTAGCAGTGTTTGCATCCCAAATGGCACACTATTCCCTACATAGTGCACTACTTTTGACCAGGGCCCACCAAAGTAGTGCAATATGTAGGGAATAGGATGCCATTTGGGACACACATGCATGCATGGTCCTGGGAGCTCTGGCCAGCTAATATACCATACCCTGCCCCACATGCCATTCCACAGATTTAGGGGAGCAGCAATTCGTTAAGTCCGATTTAATGATGGATGTATTACCACATGAATGGACTGACCACTGTGGCCAAGACCAGTACTGACACACACTGAACGGGGCAGTGGACGGAATGTGACAATCCATGAACATCTCAAATTCATTTAAAAAGGTGGCCAGGTCAAACAATACTCAAACTTGAGTTGTGTAATGTTTAAGCCTTTCAGCATTAATAGCAACCAGTGATTCTGAACCAGTGATTCAGTGATTATCTCTTTAACAGGCTAGTATAGAGTGTTATGTTACTTGTGTAGGTATCACATTTCTGATTTTGGAAAGCAATTAAAATGTTATTGTGGCAACATTTTCAGAGTATTACAGGCATATGATGAAGGGCAAAGCTTCTAAGAATTTTGAGCTGAATAAGTCCATTACATCTTTATAGTTAAATGCAAAATATTTCAACTTACTTCTTTCTTCTTCCTCTCTCCTTTAACCTTGAATGGTATATGTCAACAACGGCAATCTTCAGCGCTAGAAAGAACCAGACAAATATGTCAGACAAGGTAATGATGATATTAAAACACAGTACATGTACAATAAACATAAGCAGGGTTGGACTTTTCTCTCAATTCAAATACAATGATAGCACTTTCAACTCACCATGTAGTATGTCTGAGTCATCATCCACAAAATCAATGTCTTTCAGATCCCACTCAGCATAGTTGTCAAATTCCTAGACAGGATGACAAATAGCAGGAGAGAATCACAGAGGTACAAGGAGATGAGTCAGAGTACAATAAGACTGCAGTGAGGCGGCCATCAGGAGAACTAATATCTTCATTCATACATGGGTGGCAAGGGTTCTGTCTTGGTGATCTTTAAGTACTTCCTATGATTCCAATCATAATATGCCAAGAGTATGAGAACATACTCATTATGACATGGGGATATGTTCTTGGAACATGCAGAACAGAAAAATGGAACGTCTATGTCCGACTATGTCTTGTGAGATTGGAACTACTAAAGGCATGGACGCGTTAAGACCCTAGTTCCTCTCACCTCCATGAAGTCTGCTCTGGCAGGCATGTATCCAGCCATGTCTCGAGACAACAGGGAGTCAAAGGTGGGCCTGGGGGGGTCGTCAGTGGCTGGGAGGAAAACCAACAGAGTATTTTTACCTAGTGATCTGAAAAGTCCCTCGTGACAAACATGACAGTACAGTAATCAAGTTATTACTGTGTAAGAAAGAAAGCATAAATGAGGAATGATGTAGTTGCATATCAGATAAATGAAAAAAGCCATGTATTCCTCCCTGCCTTTATCAGCTGGACATCAAATCAAATGTGTGCTGAATACAACAGGTGTAGGTAGACCTTACCGTGAAATGCTTACTTACATGGCCTTAACCAACAATGCATTTCAAGAAAGAGTTATGAAAATGTATTTATTTACTAAATAAACTAAAGTTAAAAAATATAAAGTAGCACAAAATAACAATACTGAGGCTATATACAAGGGGTACCAGTACCGAGTCAATGTGCAGGGGTACAGGTTTGTCGAGGTCATACACAAAAGCATATCCTAAATCGTATGTGTTGTGTGGCTTAAGAATTCTACTATAACTTGTGACAAACAAACTCTCCTTATTACTATGAAGGGAGAAGTCCAGAGGAGGAGGTGTGTTGTGTGTATACTGACGTTTGAAGGGAATGGCTGTGTCTGCAGTACGAGCCTCCTCTATCTGTCTGAGGTTGAGCAGGGTGGAGGAGAACAGGGGATTGTTGATGAAGTTCTTCATGTAGTGGGCTTCACACTCCTCCTTGTTTTTGGTGCGCATCTGATACGCCACATCCTGCCTGTGCAGAGTCAAACAGGAAAGTGACAGTTATGTTTTTGTTATCAACTTGAACGTGTTTATATTGATATGGGCAGACAGTACAAGTGAGGGATGCTACAGAACAAATCAGACTGCAAACGGCAACTAGTCTGCAAGTTTGTAATACAGTTGAAGTACACTTAGGTTGTTGTAAACTTGTTTTTCAACAACTCCACAAATGCCTTGTTAACAAACTAGTTTTGGCAAGTCGTTTAGGACATCTACTTTGTGCATGACACAAGTAATTTTTCCAACAATTGTTTACAGACAGATTATTTCACTGTATCACAATTCCAGTGGGTCAGAAGTTAACATACACTAAGTTGACTGTGCCTTTAAACAGCTTGGAAAATTATGTCATTGCTTTAGAAGCTTCTGATGGGCTAGTTGACATAATTTGAGTCAATTGGAGGTGTACCTGGTGATGTATTTCAAGGACAACCTTAAAACTCAGTGCCTTCTTGCTTGACATCATGGGGAAATCAAAAAAAAATGTAGACCACTAGTCTGGTTCATCCTTGGGAGCAATTTCCAAACGTTTGAAAGTACCTCATTCATCTGTATAAACAATGGTACGCAAGTATAAACACCACGGGACCACGCAGCCGTCATACTGCTCAGGAAGGAGACGCGTTCTGTCTCCTAGAGATGAACGTACTTTAGCGCGTAAAGTGCAAATTAATCCCAGAACAACAGCAAAGGACCTTGTGAAGATGCTGGAGGAAACAGGTACAAAAGTGCCTATATCCACAGTAAAACGAGTCCTATATCGACATCACCTGAAAGGCCGCTCAGCAAGGAAGAAGCCACTGCTCCAAAAACGCCATAAGAAAGCCAGACTACGGTTTGCAACTGCACATGGGGACAAAGATTGTGATTTTTGGAGAAATGTCCTCTGATCTGATGAAACAAAAATAGAACTGTTTGGCCATAATGACCATCGTTATGTTTGGAGGAAAAAAGGGGAGGCTTGCAAGCCAAAGAATACCATCCCAACCGTGAAGCACGGGGTGGCAGCATCATGTCGTGGGGGTGCTTTGCTGCAAGAGGGACTGGTGCACTTCATAAAATAGATGGCATCACGAGACAGGAAAATTATGTGGGTATATTGAAGCAACATCTCAAGACATCAGTCAGGAAGTTGGAGGCAGCTTGGTTGCAAATGAGCCTTCCAAATGGACAATGACCTCAAGCATACTTCCAAAGTTGTGGCAAAATGGCTTAAGGACAACCAAGTCAAGGTACTGGAGTGGCCATCACAAAGCCCTGACCTCAATCCCATAGTAAATGTGTGGGCAGAACTGAAAAAGTGTGTGCAAGCAAGGAGGCCTACAAACTTGACTCAGTTACACCAGCTCTGTCAGGAGGAATGGGTCAAAATTCACCCAACTTATTGTGAGAAGCTTGTGGAAGGCTACCCAAAACGTTTGACCCAAGTCAAACAATGCTACCAAATACTAATTGAGTAGATGTAAATTTCTGACCCACTGGGAATGTGATGAAAGAAATAAAATCATTCTCTCTGTTGATCCTAACTGACCTAAGACAGGGAATTTTTACTAGGATTAAGTGTCAGGAATTGTGAAAAACTGAGTTTAAATGTATTTGGCTAAGGTGTATGCAAACTTATGAATTCAACTGTATGACATTTGAGCGAGAGAGTCAGAGAATGTGTGTGTCTACTTACCAGTTCCCAAAGCCACAGTCCATGACTGCTTCCAGAAGGGCCATCTCCTCCTGTGCTGTCCAGCTAGGTTCCAGCACAGGGAAGTCTGATGTCTGTGTGAAGGAGGAGGCATGGTATTGAGCATGATCACAATAGCTTGCCAGAAGCATAATTTTGGTAAATAATGGATAACTGAAGAGTCAATATTATATATGTTAATCAGAATGGACATCACAATTTCCAATGTCTTACCATGATTTCATACTTGTGATTACTCTCATGTTTCTTGAACTCAAACCCTCTGGTAAAACACTGTAACATATTTGGATTAAACATCTCAAGTGTCAGTAGAGATACGAAGTTATCAAGCTAGGCAAAATGTATAAACAGTTTTATGCGCATGCCCGAGGAAGCAATGTGCGCCCCTCACCTGGAGACAGAGAAGGAAAGGTGAGGGTCCACACTCTGCACATTTTATATAGGGTTCCACCAGGTTAGATGAGCAACCTCGACATGGGGGCTTGTCAGAAGGGTCATCTGAAAGATATAAATCGGCATCCATGCGCATGAAGGCGTAACAGCTAGCTAGCTAACCTGAAAAATGTCCTCAGTGTATGCTGCCAGCGTCGGGACATTGAGGGCACAGGGAAGAAACCACTGAAACTCTGTTGTGTGCCCTGAGACGAAGTCAGGAATGTTTGCATCATTGTGAAGGGTGAAGAAAGTTGGACAGATCTCATCGAGCACATAAGGATTGTATGAAGGCGCTTGAATTCAATAAAACTCCATATAATAAGTGTGTCGTTGGTGGCCGGCTGTCCGTAAGGAGACCTGGGACATTCCTCATTTATACTGCAACCTGAATGGAAGATGTGCGCTGGCACTTGTACTGCTAATTAGAATTAAATGCATGTCCTATGAATAATAATTTTAAAAAGGGTTATCTGAAAATAAGTCAGCGTTATGTCGCAAAACTTGCCAGTTTTACTGGTAAGAATACGTATACTTTAGATACTGTAAATCCTCTTAAAATGTGTTATTGGTCAGATTTAAAGCCAGCATCATAAATTTAGCAGTAGCTAACAACGCAGTTAACGTTGGCTAGATAATGTAGCTAGCTAGGTACTTCAAGTCGGAAGCTAGGAGACAATTAAGTGATGGATTAGTTAGCTGGTTGAATGGATTCGCTGCATGAAAGAAACTGATACATATAGTTTAGCTAGCTAAATGGCTAACTCTAAGCTAATCGTTAGAAATCTCGCTAGCTGAGCTGCGTTGCCTTCTAACGAGCTAACGTTGGCTAGCTATGTAGCACGACGAGCTGAGCAATAAGCTAGTTAGATGGATGCCGATATTTCGTGCAAACTATATAAGCCGTATTTGTACGCTGCTTTTAACTGTGCATTTTAGTCAACACTTACTTCCAAAAGATGCCAAGTGGTCCATAAGATCAACCAAACAGCTGAAGCCTGGATTTGTTGTTTGTTACCAATGTGTATTGCTTCGCGTTCGATTAAGCGTGTCTGAAAACGCAGCGTTGCGCAACTTTGTTGATTCTACACATGGAACACACCTACACTGTTTTGAGAAAAATGGTACGCAGCGTCATCTTGATATGTGTGCAACAAAACTTCAACATTCATCTCCTGCTACCATTTCTGTAAACCCGTCTACGCATACAATTTGATGCATTTGTTCGATAATTCCGAACGCGCTGCAAGTTGATGTAACGTTACTTTTGGTGTACCAATACACAAACACTGTCGGTATGATCGAGGGAAAATATGGGTCGATCAATGCACAGCGTTCGCGCAAATGCTGCACCGTTCATGCTCAAAAATAAATAAAATTGAAGGCTAACTCATGTATCTGCAACCAGAGTGGGGACTACCAGGGTCATTGGTGTTATGCTGTACCTTTTCTGTCCCCAGGAAATAATACATCTTATTTAGTGTAAAATATAAAGTTAGATGTCATTTGAAATAAAAAATACAAAGATATGGATCTCAAAGGGAATTTGATTCATTTTGACCATTTTGTTTTCAGTGGATGTTGGCGTTTTTGACATGTCCCCAGTTGCTAATTCATCAACTTAAACGAGAAATATAAGCAATTAAACAATAAAATATTCCAAATATGTATTCATTATTTTGTAGTCCTACGTAAAATATCTGTCATCTATAAAAAAAATTCTCTCATTATTATTATTATTTTTTTCTTCCTGTGTGTCCCTGATGTCACTTTCCACCCTGTTAGTTTGCAGTAATACTCCTTTAAAAAACACAATGCTATCACATTCAGGAAGTGTCAATTCTCAACACCCGATTTTAATCTATATTTTAATGTTTCATCATGTTAGTCAGTATGTCTCTCTTACATTTCCACCCTGTTAGATGCACATGTTATAATTAACACCCTGTTAGATGAACATGTTATAATTTTTGGGAATTTCAAAATATTTGTATTTGTTATTTGACCTTTATTTAACTAGGCAAAATATGTTTGACATAAAAGTTAAAATTCTCTTCAAGTGTTCCCCATTATGCTAGCTGGATCTTGATCACTCACAGTGCTATGGCTAACTTAGCCTCCAAATTTCCATCCTGTTAAGTTGATTGGAATCCACCTGTGGTAAATTAAATTGATTGGACATTGTCTATATAAGGTCCCACAGTTGGCAGTGCATGTCAGAGAAAAAAAAACCCAGCCATGTGGTCAAAATAATTGTCTGTAGAGCTCAGAGACAGGATTGTGACGAGGCACAGATCTGGGGAAGGGTACTAAAAAAATGTCTGCAGCATTGAAGGTCCCCCAGAACACAGAGGCCTCCATCATTTTTGAATGGAAGAAGAGCTGGCTGCCTGGCCAAACTGAGCATTCGGGGGAGAAGGGCCTTGGTCAGGGAGGTGACCAAGGACCTGATGGTCACTCTGAAAGACAACGCAGTAGTGACTTTGAGACAAGTCTGAATGTCCTTGAGTAGCCCAGCCAGAACCTAGACTTGAACCCGATTTAACATTTCTGGAGAGACCCGGAAATAGCTGTGCAGTGATGCTCACCATCCAACCTGACAGCTTGAGAGGATCTGCAGAGGAAAATGGGAGAAACTCCCCAAATACAGGTGTGCCAAGCTTGTAGCATCATACCCAAGAAGACTCGAGACTGCAATCACTGCCAAAGGTGCTTCAAAAAAGTACTGAGTCTGAATACTAATGTAAATGTAATATTTCAGTTTTTTTTAAATACATTCGCAAACATTTCTAAAGCATCTGGTTTGGGTGGAACATACACCTACCAGGGTGGACATTTTGTCAGAAAAGATAGAAAAGGATTTACTTATGTAAATATTATATTTATTAGCATTTACATATTGCATTAATATTTTATGTACAGTATATTTAGATACATTTGTTTCTAATTACACTAGGCCTATTTACATTTACTTAAATGTGATATATACAATTACATATCACATTTATTTAGTCATTGTAATGTATAATTAGTAATGTAATTAGCAACCATATGTGTGTATCACAGGTTGCTGGTGGCACCTTAATTGGGGAGGACGGGCTCATACTAATGGCTAAAACGGAATAATGGAATGGCATTGAACACATCAAACATGTTTTACATGTGGTTGATACCATTCCTTTCACTCTATTCCAGCCACTATTGTGAGCCACCCTCCCCTCAGCAGCCTCCTTTGTGTGTGTGATGATATATATATCACCATTTACATGATACATTTCTATTTTATGTACAGTATATTTAGATACATATTTGTTTCCAATTACTTTACAATGACTAGGCATATATACTGTATCAGTGTGCCATTGCCAGCAAAGAGACATTCCCCCCAGAAATGTCCGGGAACTTGCAGGTGCCTTGGTGGAAGAGGGGGGTAACATCTCACAGCAAGAACTGGCACATCTGGTGCAGTTCATGATGAGGAGATGCACTGCAGTAACTTAATGCAGCTGGTGGCCACACCAGATACTGACTGTTACTTTTGATTTTGACCCCCCTTTGTTCAGGGACACATTATTCAATTTCTGTTGGTCACATGTCTGTGGAACTTGTTCAGTTTATGTCTCAGTTGTTGAATTTTGTTATGTTCATACAACTATTTACAAATGTTAAGTTTGCTGAAAATAAACGCAGTTGACAGTGAGCAGACGTTTATTTTTTTGCTATATATATATATTTACACTACTGTGTAAAAGTTTTAGAACACCTACCAATTCAAAGGTTTTTCTATATTTTTACTGTTTCTACATTGTAGATTAATAGTGAAGACATCAAAACTATGAAATAACTCATATGGAATCATGTATAAACCAAAAAGGTGTTAAACAATATATTTTATATTTGAGATTCTTCAAATAGCAACCTTTTTGCCTTGATGACAGCTTTGCACAGTCTTCGCATTCTCTCAACCAGCTTCATTATGTAGTCACCTGGAATGCATTTCAATTAACAGGTGATCCTTGTTAAAAGTTCATTTGTGGAATTTCTTTCCTTCTTAATGCGTTTGAGCCAATCAGTTGTGTTGTTACAAGAAGGGGGGGGGGGGGTATACAGAAGATAGCCTTATTTGATAAAAGACCAAGCCCATATTATGGCATGAACAGTTCAAATAAGCAAAGAAAAACAACTGTCCATCATTACTTTAAGACATGAAGGTCAGTCAATACGGAACATTTCAAGAACTTTAAAAGTTTCTTCAAGTGCAGTTGCAGAAACCATCAAGCGCTATGATGAAACTGGCTCTCATGAGGACCGCCGCAAGAATGGAAGACCCAGAGTTACCTCTGCTGCAGAGGATAAGTTCATTAGAGTTACCAACCAAAATAAATGCTTCACAGAGTTCAAGTGACAGACACATCTCAACATCAACTGTTCAGAGGAGATTGTGTGAATCAGGTCTTCATGGTCAAATTGCTGCAAGGAAACCACTACTAAAGGACACCAATAAGAAGACTTGCTTGGGGCAAGAAGCATGAGCAATGGACATTAGACCGGTGGAAATTTGTCCTTTGGTCTGAAGTCCAAATTGGAGATTTTTGGTTCCAAACGCTGTGTATTTGTAAGACGCAGTGTGAGTGAACGGATGGTCTCCGCATGTGTATTTCCCACCGTAAAGCATGGAGGAGGAGGTGTTATGGTGTGGGGGTGCTTTAATGGTAACACTATCAGTGATTTATTTAGAATTCAACACTTAACCAGCATGGCTACCACAGCATTCTGCAAAGATATGCCATCCCATCTGGTTTGGGCTTAGTGGCACTATCATTTGTTTTTCAACAGGACAATGACTCACACACCTCCAGGCTGTGAAAGGGCTATTTGACCAAGAAGGAGAGTGATGGTAGTGCTGCATCAGATGACCTGGCCTCCACAATCAACTGACCTCAACCCAATTGAGATGGTTTGGGATGAGTTGGACTGCAGAGTGATGGAAAAGTAGCTAACAAGTGCTCAGCATATGTGGGAACTCCTTCAAGACTGTTGGAAAAGCATTCCAGGTGAAGCTGATTGAGAGAATGCCAAGAGTGTGCAATGCTGACATCAAGGCAGGGTAGCCTAGTGGTTAGAGAGTTGTACTAGTAACTGAAAGGTTGCAAGGTCATATCCCCGAGCTGACAAGGTACAAATCTGTTGTTCTGCCCCTGAACAGGCAGTTAACCCACTGTTCCTAGGCTGTCATTGAAAATAAGAATTTGTTCTTAATTGACTTGCCTGGTTAAATAAAGGTAAAATAAATAAAAAGGCAAAGGGGGGCTACTTTGAAGAATCTCAAATATTAAATATATTTGTTTAACACTTTTTGGGTTACTACATGATTCCATATGTGTTATTTCATAGTTTTAATATCTTCACTATTATTATA
This sequence comes from Oncorhynchus masou masou, assembly GCF_036934945.1. Classification (NCBI taxonomy): domain Eukaryota; kingdom Metazoa; phylum Chordata; class Actinopteri; order Salmoniformes; family Salmonidae; genus Oncorhynchus; species Oncorhynchus masou. The sequence goes on along the minus strand of NC_088224.1, from coordinate 68,397,816 downwards.
CAATGTAGAAAATAGTAAAGATAAAGAAAAACCCTTGGTGTTCAGTGTCCCACAACTTTTGACAGGTAATGTATATATAATTTATACATCCAAAATTGGATGTAGCAACTACAAATTGCCCCTTTTTTAAGTCTATCAAAAGTGTGCGAGTTTGAACATGTGTCCATTAGGGCTCTGGCTTGAGCAAAAAACAACAACTTTTATTCCATAGGATGGGATCCGTACCTTTCAGCTGTTGCAAGAGCGCATTTTCACTGGCTGTCAACTGGTTTCAAAAACAATTATTGAAAGGCAGTTTAAACTTCAAGAATTCAACCATTATTGGATTCAAATATATATTCGGATTTGTGAACAGACATTCACAACAACCACAATCCGTAAGGCGCAAATAGTCAAATGAGAGAGCAGCAGTGTGATTCACATCAATGCGCTATGTAGATATCAATAATAAATTATATCCGTATCGCCGTAGACCACACTGCTGTCATCCTTACCTCCAAGCATTTGTTCAAGTTGGATAATCTTTCGATGCCGACAGCAGTCGTACCATTGGAAGACATTGCTTGGACTGTAGCCTACAAAAGACTATTCCTGCAATTCTCCCGCGATCCATTAAACATATTTGGAGTGTCATCATAGTGTTATCTGATTTGTGGTCGGACTCGCTCAGGTGGAACAAATTTAAACGTGCGCCTTTTTTCAATGCTGATTTGAATGTCAATGAGAAAACAGTGTCAAGATTGTTTTTGCAAACCTTTCTGAATTTAAAAGTAATTCTCGAAGTAAGCATCTAGTTTTTCAAAAGTATCTGTAATCTGATTGCAATATTTTTGCTGGTAATGTACCGGATTACAGTTAACGTTTTATTTTATTTTATCCCTCACATGTAACATCAAGGTCAAAGAAAGACCAACAATACAAATAAAAGGCTGACGAAAGAGATCAAGAAACTTAAAGCCACTTTGGAAAAAAGAAAAATACAAGAGATTCCAACACATTAAGGGAAATTCCAAATCTCCTCATTGAAAAGTGAATGCCATGCTGAAACATCCAACTATTAGAAGAACCATTCTGTTGCACTCATCATTGGTTGAAAACATTAGAACTAAATATCTTAACACCAGAAAAGAAAAGGAGAAGCAGATGATTGCAAGAGTAACTATTGGGAACATAGTGAGGAAGTACCTAATGCAAAGGCTCGCCCAGACTACTCTAGGTTTTTCAAAGGAGAGGGCAGGATTGGATGGATATATTTGTACCTTTGTGTGGAAGAAGAGAATCTGGGCAACTGCTGAATCCAAAAAGGGATGATGTGAGTTGCATGACTACAGGGAGGAAACAAACTGTCACGCGAAACAAACAGAAGATGCAAAAAAGGATGCTGACAGACAATGAAGAATCTACACAGGAATTTCCTATCAGAAAGTCAAGACTCTATCTCCTACTCCTTCTTCTGCACCTTTAGGTCATTTTGGGTTGTGGCACCAACGGAAGCTGACTGTGGGACGTGCCAATGTAAAACCCACGAGAATCTCCAATTCATGGCTTTTAGCTTTACAACCATGGGCTTTAGTCATCTAAAAACTGCAATGAAAGGCACAATGAAGATGCATCAAGTGATGTGTGTTGCCAGGTCACATCAAGTACAGAGACATAGCCTGTTCCTGCCAAAAGAGATGAGGGGGTCATGGCCTGTCCCTGCTTTGAGTTAAAAGAAGCAACTTTAGCAGCTGTTGAGACTCCAATATCAAATCTAGAAGCTATTGAGTCTCCAATATCAACTCTAGAAGCTGCTGAGGCTCCAATATCAACTCTAGAAGCTGATGAGGCTCCAATATCAACTCTAGAAGCTCCCAAGGCTCCAAGATCAACTCTAGAAGCTGCCGAGGCGCCAAGATCTGTGTGCACCATTGAAACGCTGTGGCTTCCAGAGGCCATTCACTCTCAACATATTGGTCATTTGTGTGAGGTGTCCTATGACAATGAGCCAAAACCAGGAATCATAACAGATGTGGAGAAGGATAACATCCAGGTCAAGTGCATGCACCGTAATGGAATAAACTAATCATTCTGGCCAAACCCACATGACTGCACTTATTAAAGGTTCATGTATCCTGATATGTATAACATATTTAAAACTTTTTGAATAACCATTTTATTAAGCGTGAACCGTGGACCCAGAATTATTAAGAGCAAAATGAGTAGGGCTGTTTATCATAAAATACCTGACTAGTGTTATTAAACTTGAACTAACAATGATTTTCAAAACAATCTAATTGTTTTACATCTTGCTTTGTTTTTCTAATGCAATACTTGTGTTTTAATAATCTCTTTTTCAGTTGTTTAACAAACTTAGGTTGACAATGTTTTAAAAAGACAAGGAAGTAAATTGAAAATTAAATTAAATGTTTATTTTTTATTTTAAATTTCACAGATTTCAAAGTTCATAAAATATCTTTAATTGTTTAAATATTTTGCTCATTACTGGTGTTAGTTCCACCCTGTTATTGCTTTCCACCCTGTTATGCTTCATTCCACCCTGTTAGGTCAGTGTTTAAAAATCATAATTGAACAATTCCATCAACTGTTATGTATATCTTTGTGGTAACTTGTAGAGATAGATGGGATCAATTACAAATGCAAAAATGTTGACCAAATTCTGTTGTTATTCACTCTTATTAGGAAGAATGTGGCGCAAATGAAGCTTTGGTTCTGAAAATAACACACGTTTCTCTCAATAATCATTGATTTAGTTGCTAGTTAAATAACTTGCCTAGTTAAATACATTTTTTTCAAATATATAATTATTTGAAGGAAGCAAATTAAAGTAATAGAGTAAGGCACATTTGATGTCTTAGAACATCTAAATCTATGTATATACATGCATTGATAGCACTTTCAGACAGTTATGTGTTTGTCCCTAACAGGTGGAAATATTCCATGGTCCATGTGTGAACAACATGCCCATATTTATTAGGATTTAAGTGCCTGAGCTTTTTCGGAAAGTCAAACATGTCTTTTTTCTGATCGAATTCAAAACAAATGAAAAATATATACCTTTTTTCACAAAATGTATGTGGTCCAAAAGGCACCGCAACGTAGGAATGACCCACCACCAAAGCACTCTTGGTGTTTTTATCAGGAACCAAGGTAAGACCCAGATACAGACGGTCGAAGTAACAATGTTTATTACGGCCACAGGGCAGGCAAACGACAGGTCAAGGCAGGCAGGGGTTGATAACCAGAGTAGTGGGGCAAAGGTACAGGACGGCAGGCAGGCTCAGGGTCAGGGGCAGGCAGAGTGGTCAGGCAGGTGGGCTCGGAGATGGGACAGGCAAGGGTCAAAATCAGGAGGGCGAGAAAAAGAGAGACTGGGGAGAGGCAGTAGATGAGACAAAAACGCTGGCAGGCTTGACAAACAAGACGAACTGGCAGACAGACAGACAGAACACAGGTATAAATACACAGGGGATGATGGGGAAGATTGGCAACACCTGATGGGCAACACCTGGAGGGGGTGGAGACAATCACAAAGACAGATGAAACAGATCAGTGTGTGACGGTTTTATACATATTATTAGCAGAAAATGCTGTAAAAAGCAGCCTTTTCCTTCACTTCATCTCTTCTTCCAGGGATAATGGAGCTCTTTATCCCTGATGTGTTTTGACTGCTGAAGCAACAGGACAGAACGGGGTAGAAGCCCTCATGACATGACAGCTGCTTATGTCTAACTGAGAGTGACTCCATGCATATATTAAACACCACCACAGTTTTATCTCCATTTTAGATCTATGATCTATGATAGGTCAGTCGTAACATGATGGTGTGCTTTCTGAGTGGTATCATTTCATTTTGTGGAAGCTGTGAATACACATTTGGTGATTCTTGTTTTCATTAATGTTGCTGCTCTTTGTGCCTCCATGTTGTTTAAGCTATAACTAGACACCTTGCTTGATTGAAGGTATGGTTGTGCTTTTGTGCAACCATACCTTCAACTATAGTGAAACCCTACCATCATCAAAGTAGCTGGTGTTGAGGTGAATGCTGTGAGGGAGAGCCTTCGTTATGAGGTAGAGCTGCCTGGACACAGTCTGGAGATGGTTCTATTGCGATGAAGCCTAGATGAGGAGGTATATTCACAGCAGCCACCCCAGTCTGAAATGGGACCACTGCTGTTGTGAGTTGATTAGAAGAAATTAAAGGTAAAGTGATAACAGTATGTAATATGATATCATACAATGTTCACACGGGCAATTGATAAGATTTTGAAATCTAACTATTTTTTGAGACATACTAGTAGACAGATACTTTCTAGTAGGCTATTTTAATTCCACTAGGTTTACTCACTGCTGTTTTCAAGCATGGTTGACTCCATATGGTTGTTCTGAATTCTAAAAATAAAAAAAGTAGACCTTGGTATAAAACATTAGTTCATTTATACATTTTTGGTTAATTCCAGTCATAAAACAAATATACAGACAGACTCACATGGCTGGGATGTTAAATGGAGTACACCTCCTCCGAGGATTTTCATAATACACTTCTATATTGAAAGCAAATGGGTTTTCTTCACATTGTTGTGAGATCTAGAAAAATAGTCATAGCCAGCTATTTGATGTTACAGAAAATATAAGCTAATTGATCTACACATTCAATTCATGTGTTATTGTAACATTTGAAATTCAGTGATAAGTAGTTGGACAGTTCAGTAGTTTAGCAGTTGAAACCAATACCGTTCGAGGTTGGTGAGGATGCCGTTCATCACAATTCTCAACCTCAGAGGGGCTGACGCCTGGATTGTCCTCATTCTGAGCCTCACTTTGGGTCTGCAACATCACAAAATGCATTCATAACTTTAATAACCACTGTACTGAATGAAACAAAGTGAAGAAGTTCATTTTCTTTATCATATAGTTAAAAATTGTTGTAGTTTACTCATTTGGAACTCAATGGATATTGTAGTAGGTCTGCATGTGCTACCCTCGCCAAAACTGACTTTGCCTGTCGTCTCCGAGGCTGTTTCCTGTGCCATGCCCTGAGGGACGAATGATCCCTATAGTCTAAATTTTGGTCAAACCTCCCGTCTACGCTATTGTGCAAAATTACCAAATATCTTGTGAAATTATAGCAAAAATTATATACAGTTACATAATTATATTGCACTTGTTGAGTAGCATAGCACACACAATATGTTGTTGACCTCTATCTTGCCAAAAATCTACACACATGTATGCACATAGTCTATGTTTAATGTAGATCAACATTCTTCATTTACATATGTATAGAGAAAAAAAAAGAGTTTAACACGAAACACTACCTTTTCTAGCTAATTTCCGATTTATACGAAATTGTTTGACTACAGAGGTAGCAAAACTGTACTTCAACTCTATGATACTCCCCCACTTAACATACTGCTTGACTAGTTGGGCCCAAGCTTGCTGTACAACATTAAAACCTATTCAGTCTGTCTACAAACAGGCTCTCAAAGTGCTTGATAGGAATCCCAATAGCCATCATCATTGTCACATCCTTAGAAAGCATGAGCTCTTGAGTTGGGAAAATCTTGTGCAATACACCGACGCATGTCTTGTATTCAAGATCCTTAATGGCCTTGCTCCCCCTCCACTCAATATTTTTGTTAAACAGAAAACCCAGACATATGGCAGCAGATCCACAAGGTCTGCCATGAGAGGTGACTGTATAGTTCCCCTAAGGAAAAGCACCTTTAGTAAATCTGCATTCTCTGTGAGAGCTTCCCATGTCTGGAATACACTGCCATCAGACACACATAACTGCACCACATATCACACTTTCACAAAATGCTTGAAGACATGGCTAAAGGTCAAACAGATTTGTGAACATGGTCCCTAGCTGTGTGTTGCCGCTTTCCATGTTGTCTGTTGCTTGTGAGGTGTGGAAACACTTTGTTGCTTTTATGAATTTTGTCTTGCTGCTTTTTGTTCTATGTTGCTCTGTCTGTATGCTACGTCTTGCTTGTCCTATGTTGCTCTGTCTGTATGCTACGTCTTGCTTGTCCTATGTTGCTCTGTCTGTATGCTATGTCTTGCTTGTCCTGTGTCTTGCTTGTTCTATGTTGCTATTGTTTATATTGTAATTGTTTTTAATAACCTGCCCAGGGACTGCGGATGAAAATTAGCCGGCTGGCTAAAACCGGCACTTTTACTGAAACGTTGATTAATGTGCACTGTCCCTGTAAAAATAAAAATAAACTCAAACTCAAACTCGGCATCAAAATGTTTTAGCGCCATGTTTGCAGTCGTTGTGGATGAAGAAAGGTTCCGCCCACTAACCTACGTAAGTACTGTGACTGTACGTTTGCCGCCACTGTGCCTCATTTACTTCATCTTAACTCTTTGTATTAGTTTTTAGTAACTAAAGAATAAACAGTGTATTTTTTGAAGAAATGTCAGTATTTTGAATATTTAAGATGAAACCGATTGAAACCATGCAATACATCCGTTGCCTTACCGTGGGGTTGTTCCCGTCTGAAAACTTAGTCTCATTGACATGAATCCTTGTATAAGTTACTTACTGTGCCAAATGTTGTTCATTGTCCAATTCCAAAGTCAAATAAAGGCTTAATATGCTGTCAGGGAGCTGTTGAAAAAGTATTCTTCCAACTAAAACCTGTTTTTAGTGTCCTCCTTCAAAGATCGATAAATAAAAACCCGGAAGGCTCTTACGAGATGTTCAAAGGCCTACATAGGTAATACTGCACTAATTAACTCTTGCCAAAAATATGTTCTGGTTTTATAACAGACTGTGCTCTGTGCAATGCTGCTTAGTTCCCATTCGTGTAATGGTTGAGTTAAATCTGTAGCTAGTTATTTTACAAGAGGAAATGAAACTTGTTCAGAAGTAAACCACTATGGTCAGCATTATTGAGAAACAAATGGGTTTTAGACTTACTTTGTTATTTAAAAGAAACTGGGTTGTATAGACTATGATTGTAGGAGCAGAGGTGAACTGTGGATCCACTAACATTTTGCTGATCATCATTAATTGTTTCATTTGACTTGATTGGTAAGACTCCACGTATTTGTTATAATCTCAATAAGAAGCCATGGGAAACTATTCATATTAAGTTAACATTCATAACTAACTCCAACTCCAACCTTGGCAGGAACTACTTGTCAAGCCTTATGGTGACCATTCTTGTTCTCGCCACTCTTGAAGTCAAATGAGAAAATGGCACAGCACAGTGGTGGTCTAACGAACATGCTCACGCTCAAACTCACTCAAAAGCTAAATAAAGACCCAGGTTTAGCGTGAGAGGCTCCACTCCTTTCCCCTGAAGTTGTATTCTAGGCCCACACTGACATTGCATTATGCGCGAGTCTGCTATTTCACAATCGTCTGACGTATAATGCAATATGCTAGCCTAGATACCAATCTGTTTAGCTAACATTCGACTCCTTGTATTCAGTGTTAAATGCTGTATGTTAGTTGCAAAGAGTGGAATGATAGCTAAACAGACTGGTACCCAGAATAGCTACAGTTGAAGTTGGAAGTTTACATACACTTAGGTTGGAGTCTAAAACTCATTTTTCAACCACTCAACAAATTTCTTGTTAACAAACTATAGTTATGGCAAGTCGGTTAGGACATCTACTTTGTGCACAATCATTTATCCAACAATTGTTTACAGACCGATTATTTCACTTATAATTCACTGTATCACAATTCCAGTGGGTCAGAAGTTTACATACACTAAGTTGACTGTGCCTTTAAACAGCTTGGAAAATTCCAGAAAATTATGTCATGGCTTTAGAAGCTTCTGATAGGCTAATTGACATAATTCGAGTCAATTGGAGGTGTACCTGTGGATGTAGTTCAAGGCCTACCTTCCAACTTGCTTGACATCGTCGGAAAATCAAAAGAAATCAGCCAAGACCTCAGAAAAAAAAATTGTAGACCTCCATAAGTCTGGTTCATCCTTGGGAGCAATTTCCAAGCGCCTGAAGGTACCACGTTCATCTGTACAAACAATAGTACGCAAGTATAAACACCATGAGACCACGCAGCCGTCATACCGCTCAGGAAGGAGACGCGTTCTGTCTCCTAGATATGATTGTACTTTGGTTTGAAAAGTGCAAATCAATCCCAGAACAGCAGCAAAGGACCTTGTGAAGATGCTGGAGGAAACAGGTACAAAAGTATCTATATCCACAGTAAAACGAGTCCTATGTCGACATAACCTGAAAGGCTGCTTAGCAAGGAAGAAGCACTGACCCCTAGCATACTTCAAAAGTTGTGGCAAAATGGCTTAAGGACAACAAAGTCAAGGTATTGGAGTGGCCATCACAAAGCCCGGACCTCAATCCCATAGAAAATTTGTGGGCAGAACTGAAAAAGTGTGTGCGAGCAAGGAGGCCTACGAACCTGACTCAGTTACACCAGCTCTGTCAGGAGGAATGGGCCAAAATTCACCTTACCTATTGTGGGAAGCTTGTGGAAGGCTACCCGAAACAATTGACGCAAGTTAAACAATTTAAAGGCAAATACTAATTGAATGCATGTAAACTTCTGACCCACTGGGAATGTGATGAAAGAAATAAAAGCTTAAATAAATCATCTCTACTATTATTCTGACATTTCACATTCTTAAAATAAAGTAGTAATCCTAACTGACCTAAGACAGGGTATTTTTACTAGGACTAAATGTCAGGAATTGTGAAAAACTGAGTTTAAATGTATTTGTCTCAAGTGTATGTAAACTTCCGACTTCAACTGTATATGCTGTTAACTGTTTACTTATGAATAAACATCATGTTTGGCAAGAGTTATTAGGGGGTGGTGAGAAAAATGATCAAATTACTTTACAGATCTACTGACAGCTATTCCGAGGAACCAGAGGGACAAAACATTCACATTTTTGTTCTTTATTAACTTACAATAGTTGGTTAATAATTATTTACAGGAACGTTACAAACAACACAGGAGCTGGAAGCAAAGCAAACAGGAAGGTTACAGTATGTGTTTGCTAAGGACAAATGTTTAACTTCATGACCCCCTTTGCTGATTAACATAGTTTTGCTGTCTGTGATGTCTGAGCATCAGCATAACGTAACAACATCATGTCACTTTAGCTCAGTATTCCTCCCGATCCTGCTTGTCATCGTCCACCGTGTTTGATACCAACGCTCGATCAGTCCTGAGGGCTCCATATCTAACAAGACATGCAACCAGACATAGCAGGTTGGCTTTAGTTATTTGTTCTCTGGACGGCGTCAAAGCTAATGCAGAGTTTAGCTACATATATTGCTTGACATAATTTGGACTGATTGCTCAGTGGACCATTTGGCTACTCTGTATTGGATTGTATAACAGCACAAATGATTAAGTCATTTGGTTTACTATATGTTTAGATATTTCAGGCGTCATTTGTAGTAACAGTTATAGTTCAATGATTGTTTATTTAGGGCACAGATATTGTTGTGGCTGTATGTACCTTGTTGTAGTGAGCCATGCCCTTGACCTTGAGTGAGAGTTGTTCACAGTAGGATGTATATGAGGTAGATGCACATGGTGAGAAGGTCTTGGAGTGAAGTTTGGAAAGAATTGTTCTACTGCCACCAGATCCACTATTTCTGGAGGGGAGATGAAAAGCTTGATGATCAAACACAAATCTGGTACAGCATAATACCTTCTCATATAAACTCTGTTAACTACATTTAAGAAGAATGCATAGGAAATAGTGCAGACATTGGGCAAAAAACATTTTTTTGGGTCAATCATGCTTGATCAAATGCTCCACATTTACCATGACATACAACTGCTTTAGTTATTTGTACTGCAGTCTGGACAGCTCCAACACCTGAAGATGAAAAACATAGCTAAATACACTCACTGGCCAGTTTATTAGGTACACCCATATAGTACCGGGTCAGACCCCCCTTTTCCTCCAAAACAGCCAGAATTCTTTGGGGCATGGATTATACAAAATATCGGAAACGTTGTTGCTCATTTGGTATCAAAGGCCCTAACATGTGCCAGGAAAACATTCCCCACACCAGTACACCACCACCAGCCTGTACCAGGCAGGATGGGTCCATGGACTCATGCTGCTTATGCCAAATCCTGACGCAACAGGAACCGAGATTCGTCGGACCAGGCGATGTTTTCCCACTTCTCTATTATCCAGCGTTGGTCATCGCTTGTCCGCTGGAGCCGCTTCTTCTTGTTTTTAGCTGACAGGAGTGAAACCCGGTGTGGTCGTCTGCTGCAACAGCCCACCCGTAACAAGGATCAACAAGTTGTGTGTTCTGAGATGCCATTCTGCTTACCACTGTTGTACTACCCCGTTATTTGTCTGTTTGTGGCCCGCATGGCCTTGCAATTCTCCTTTGACCTCCCTCATCAACAAGCTGTTTTTGCCCACAGGACTGCCGCTGACTGGATGGTGTTTGTCGCACCATTCTCTGTAAACCCTAGACACTATGGTGTGTGAAGCCCAGGAGGCCAGCCGTTTGAGATACTGGCCACCGGTGCACTTGGCACCGACAATCATACAATGCTCTAGCTCAAAGTTGCTTAGTTCACTCATTTTGTCCATTCTATCATTCAATTGAACAGTGTCTGGCACGCTCTTGGCATTCTCTCAACCAGCTTCTCCTGTAATGCTTTTCCAACAGTCTTGAAGGAGTTCCCACATATGCTGAGCACTTATTGGCTGACTCTGCGGTCCAACTCATCCCAAACCATCTCAATTGGGTTGAGGTCGGTTGATTGTGAAGGCCAGGTCATCTGATGCAGCACTCCATCACTCTCCTTCTTGGTCAAATAGCCCTTACACAGCCTGGAGGTGTGTTGGGCCGTTGTCCTGTTGAAAAATAATTGATAGTCCCACTAAGCCCAAACCAGATGGGAGGACGTATTGCTGCAGAATGCTGTGGTAGCCATGCTGGTTAAGTATGCCTTGAATTCTAAATAAATCATAGTGTCACCAGCAAAGCACCCCCACACCATAACACACCCTCTTCCTTGCTTCACGGTGGGAACCACACATGCAGAGATCCGTTCACCTACTCTGCGTCTCACAAAGACACGGCGGTTGGAACCAAAAATCTCCAATTTGGACTCATCAGACCAAAGGACAGATTTCCACCTGTCTAATGTCCATTGCTCGTGTTTCTTGGCCCAAGCAAGTCTCTTCTTATTGGTGTCCTTTAGTAGTGGTTTCTTTGCAGCAATTTGACCATGAAGGCCTGATTCACGCAGTCTCCTCTGAACAGTTGATGTTGAGATGTGTCTGTTTCTTGAACTCTGAAGCATTTATTTTGCCATTTCTGAGGCTTGTAACTCTAATGAACTTATCCTCTGCAGCAGAAGTATCTCTGGGTCTTCCTTTCTTGTGGCGGTCCTCATGAGAGTAAGTTTCATCATAGCGCTTGATGGTTGTTTGCAACTCCACTCTAAGGAACTTTTAAAGTTCTTGAAATGTTTGAGTTTGACTGACCTTCATGTCTTACAGTTATGCTGGACTGTTGTTTCTCTATGCTTATTTGAACTGTTCTTCCAATAATATGGACTTAGTCTTTTATTCCAGGTGACTACATAATGAACCAGGTGACTACCAGCAACAAACACTCAAACTGGACAGTTTTATCTCCATCTCATCATTCAAAGACACTCTTAATGACAGTTGTGGCTACTTTGATGTATTGTTGTCTCTACATTCTTGCCTTTATGCTGTTGACTTTGCCCAATAATGTTTGTACCATGTTTTGTGCTGCTACCATGTTGTGTTGCTACCATGTTGTGTTGTCATGTGTTGCTGCCTTGCTATGTTGTTGTCTTAGGTCTCTCTTTATGTAGTGTTGTGTTGTCTCTGTCGTGCTGTGTATTTTGTCCCAAAATTTTGCCCTTTTCGTAGGCCGTCATTGTAAATAAGAATTTGTTCTTAACTGACTTGCCCAGTTAAATAAAGGTTCAATTAAAAATATGTTTTTTTAAATGCTGGTTGAGAGAATGTCAAGAGTGTGTAAAGCTGTCATCAAATCAATTTATATAGCCCTTCGTACATCAGCTGATATCTCAAAGTGCTGTACAGAAACCCAGCCTAAAACCCCAAATAGCAAGCAATGCAGGTGTAAAAGGGTGGCTACTTTGAAGAATCTCAGATCTCAAATATATTTTGATATGTTTAACTCTTTTTTGGTTACTACCTGATTCCATGTGTTTTTCATAGTTTTGATGTCTTCTACTATTCTACAGTGTAGAATATAGTAAAAGAAAGAAACCCTTGAATGAGTAGGTGTGTCCAGACTTGACTGGTACTGTATATTGCATCACATAATTCTGTACTATACTTATTGAAGTTTCCATGCCCCTTACCTTGAGTGAGGTAGTTGTTCACACTAGGATATATATGAGTTAGATGCACATGGTCAGATCGTCTTGGAGTGAAGTTTGGAAATGATTGTTCATTTACTGCCACCAGATCTAACATTTCTCCTGAATATGAGGGAAGATCAAATCTCAATGATCAAGCATAAACCTTCTCATGAATTAGATTAGAGGAATACCATAGGAATTTGTATCATGAATTCACAATGCAGTTCCAGGTGAAAAAAATAGCTTTATAAGAATCCATGTCTTGCCAAATATTGGTTTGATATAACATAACTGTTTCCTGATAATAATTGGTAAACTCACCATTATTTCCAGACAGACCTCTGTCTGCTTCTGCAGGGTTGTTTGGCCTAAAAAAAGAAAAAAAACAACTTTCATTTCAATATGCTTATAAAAGCAGGACCACATAGTCCTTCCTACCTGCTCATCGCTGTTTCCCTCCAAGTTGAACAAACCTCGGATCTTTTAGTTATCTGGTCATTAAAATATAATTGTAACGCTCGTCTGTGATGGAAGAAGGTGAGGACCAAAGCGCAGCTGGGTGTGTGTTCATGTTAATATTTAATTAATCAAACTGAACACTGAAATACAAAATAACAAAAGTACAACCAAAACACAGTCAGTCACAGTCAGTCACAGTCAGTCACAGTCAGTCACAGTCAGTCACAGTCAGTCACAGTCAGTCACAGTCAGTCACAGTCAGTCACAGTCAGTCACAGTCAGTCACAGTCAGTCACAGTCCCCTTGGTGAAACCACTAACACAGGATACAGAAAATAATCACTCACAACTCAAGGGTGAAAACAGGCTACCTAAGTATGGTTCTCAATCAGGGACAACGATTGACAGCTGCCTCTGATTGAGAACCATACCAGGACAAACACAGAAATCCCAAATCATAGAAAAAAGAACATAGACTGCCCACCCCAACTCACACCCTGACCATACTAAAACAAAGACAAAAAGGGCCTCCCGGGTGGCGCAGTGGTCAAGGGCACTGTACTGCAGCGCTAGCTGCGCCATCAGAGACCCTGGGTTCATGCCCAGGCTCTGTCGCAACCAACCGGGAGGTCTGTGGGTCACCCCACAATTGGTCTAGAATCGCCCGGGTTAGGGAGGGGCTGGCCGGTAGGGATGTTAGACTACGGCAATGCTCTACTTTCCAGCTACCCGGATAAAGCACTAAATAAACTTCAGTTAGTGCTAAATATGGCTGCTAGAATCCTGACTAGAACCAAAAAATTTGATCATATTACTCCAGTGCTAGCCTCCCTACACTGGCTTCCTGTCAAGGCAAGGGCTGATTTCAAGGTTTTACTGCTAACCTACAAGGCATTACATGGGCTTGCTCCTACCTATCTCTCTAATTTGGTCCTGCCGTACATACCTACACGTACGCTACGGTCACAAGACGCAGGCCTCCTAATTGTCCCTAGAATTTCTAAGCAAACAGCTGGAGGCAGGGCTTTCTCCTATAGAGCTCCATTTTTATGGAATGGTCTGCCTACCCATGTAAGAGACGCAAACTCTTTAAGTCTTTACTGAAGACTCATCTCTTCAGTGGGTCATATGATTGAGTGTAGTCTGGCCCAGGAGTGGGAAGGTAAACGGAAAGGCTCTGGAGCAACGAACCGCCCTTGCTGTCTCTGCCTGGCCGGTTCCCCACTTTCCACTGGGATTCTCTGCCTCTAACCCTATTACAGGGGCTGAGTCACTGGCTTACTGGGGCTCTTTCGTCCCGTCCATGGGAGGGGTGCGTCACTTGAGTGGGTTGAGTCACTGATGTGATCTTCCTGTCTGGGTTGCCCCCCCCCCCCTTGGGTTGTGCCGTGGCGGAGATCTTTGTGGGCTATACTCGGCCTTGTCTCAGGATGGTAAGTTGGTGGTTGAAGATATCCCTCTAGTGGTGTGGGGGCTGTGCTTTGGCAAAGTGGGTGGGGTTATATCCTTCCTGTTTGGCCCTGTCCGGGGGTGTCCTCGGTGTCCACAGTGTCTCCTGACCCCTCCTGTCTCAGCCTCCAGTATTTATGCTGCAGTAGTTTATGTGTCGGGGGGCTACGGTCAGTTTGTTATATCTGGAGTACTTCTCCTGTCCTATTCGGTGTCCTGTGTGAATTTAAGTGTGCTCTCTCTAATTCTCTCTTTCTTTCTCTCTCTCGGAGGACCTAAGCCCTAGGACCATGCCTCAGGACTACCTGACATGATGACTCCTTGCTGTCCCCAGTCCACCTGGCCATGCTGCTGCTCCAGTTTCAACTGTTCTGCATTAATATTATTGGACCATGCTGGTCATTTATGAACATTTGAACATCTTGGCCATGTTCTGTTATAATCTCCACCCGGCACAGCCAGAAGAGGACTGGACACCCCACATAGCCTGGTTCCTCTCTAGGTTTCTTCGTAGGTTTTGGCCTTTCTAGGGAGTTTTTCCTAGCCAGCGTGCTTCTACACCTGCATTGCTTGCTGTTTGGGGTTTTAGGCTGGGTTTCTGTACAGCACTTTGAGATATCAGCTGATGTACGAAGGGCTATATAAATACATTTGATTTGATTTGATTTGATTTGTGGCTGGCTTCCGGGTTGAATGCACGCTGTGTTAACAAACAGTGAGGCTTGGTTGGGTTGTGTATTGGAGGACGCATGACTTTCAACCTTCGTCTCTCCCGAGCCCGTACGGGAGTTGTAGCGATGAGACAAAATAATAGCTACTAAAACAATTGGATACCACAAAATTGGGGAGAAAACGGGGTAAAAATTCAACAACAAAAAACACAAACAAAGACAAAACAAAGGAACTAAGGTCAGAACGTGACAATAATGTACAGACAACTCACCTGTTATGGCTTAGAAATGGAGTACATCTCCGTATTGAAAAAGACACCTCTTCTGTAACCACAACCCCATTGAAACCAAATGGGTCATCCTCACACTGCAATGAAACGTATAAAACATAACCATCTTTAGTTCAATATTTAGTTAGTGTCCTGACATTACGGTCATTCAAAGAAAGTATTTTACAAGCTTATTTCAGTAAGTATATGATAAATCAAAGTAAAACAAACATACCAGGGCATCTCGTGAGTAATGGTAGGTGTCAGTTTCATAAACTACTACATATGAATAGGCCACTGCATTGTCCACACACTGGGTAGGGCCCTGTAATATGCCACAATGTATCCATAATTATATATAGACAATACCTGGTGTTTTTTAAAAGAAGGATCGAAGGAGTAAATAGCTATGCTTCCAATCTAATGAAAAGGTAGTAATACAACTGAGCAATAATATCATAGTATCTGTAACGGCGTTTGTCTCTAGAAGGAGAAGCGGACCAAAATGCAGCGTGGTGGTTACTCATGTTCGTTAATGAAATTGAACGAGACATGAAATAACTTGACATACAAAACAACAAACGGAACGTGAAAACATATACAGCTGGTGACTACAAACACAGAGACAGGAACAATCACCCACGAAAACTCAAAGAATATGGCTGCCTAAATATGGTTCCCAATCAGAGACAACATTAATCACGGCCTGACCAAATAAATGCAGACAAACACAATATACTTCGACCAGGGCGTGACAGTATCATTCTGGAGTCTGAAGCGGTTGGTTTCACAGCATATTGCGCCACTCACAGTGTTTTTGAACTGTTACATTAAAGTCACACTGGGAAAATTAAAGATAATTCACGATCGGCACTACTTCCTACTTTTGCTGTTGTTGTCTATAACACATTCTTCTAAGAACAAATATAGTATATTTTAGTCATTATTGATTGTAATGACTAAACTAATGTTTGCAGTGCACTATACTGAACATAGTCATGTTATCATCAAGCTGCTTATTAGTGGTTTATTCAACTATGTATTGCCACCATTACGGTAGATTTAGGTTTGAGAGGATGCACCATAATGTACACCTGTGTGCCAATAATCTAGCAGGTTAACCTATTCTGCCTCATTTTTCATTTATTTAGTGACCAAAATAAGCATAATACTTCAAAATCAAAACGTTACCATTTCTTCAAGAACACTCTTGTGCGCCATTCTTTTTTGGCGGATGCAAAGGGGTGTCACTATGAAAGTGTCACTGTGACCTACGTCATTAATGCCACTACTGTAGTCTGAACTCCATACTAATTTGTCATTTGTTTCAAAAGCTGAAAAGTGTATATTTATAAATAAAATGTACCTGTTTTGAATTTGGCCATAAGATAAGTGTTCGGTTGAATTAATTATTCAAGAAATGCTGAGGTGACACTTGGTTTGGCTAAGGGTGAAGATTAGGGTTAGGGTTAGTGGATAGTTAGTAGAAATGTTGTTGACAGTTATTGAACATCTACTGAACGTCTACAAATCGTCTACTTGAGACTATCCAAATAAAGTGTTACCAATGCTGAAAATGAAGATGGTATGTAACCACAGTTTCTTACCGTAGAAGAGTGCCCATGAATAAAACTCCACTAGTTATTGCATAGATGCCCTTTCAGTTCACACGGACTCAGATAAACATTATTATTATCTATCCAAATGTTGTTCAGGTTCCTTTTCTCCGGTATAACAAAGCTTGAGATCATGAGCCTGTTGATCGAAATATTTTCAAGACTTCTTTTTCATACTCTGAATTCCAAGGAGTGTCCAGGAACAGATACTTAGAAGAGGAACAGCTACTTATCATGGACGTGGTTACATAATTAGATTGCTCACTGCAGAATGTATGGGCGTGTTTATACAGTAACTCTTACGTATGGTCAGAATGGGGTGGCTGGGTAGCCTAGTGGTTAGACTGTTGGACATTCAAAACCCCCGAGCTGACAAGGTACAAATCTGTTGTTCTGCCCCTGAACAGGTAGTTAACCCAGGTAGTTCCTAGGTAGTTCCTAGACCGTCATTGAAAATAAGAACGTGTTCTTAACTGACTTACCTAGTTAAATAAAGGTAAAAGAAAAAAGAAAAAAAAAGAAAAAAGAAGACTGGCTTAAATGTATAATTTAGACTGATTGAGAGCATTGTCCACAAGCTACACTGCCTTGTCAAACCATGGCATTCCGCTTGATCATAATGGAAAAGCAGTGGGAAACTTGGTGTCTTTTAGTTTTCATGAACAAAGAATGTAAATACTAGGAATGGGAGACCACTGAGCCTGGTTGTCCCTGACGTTCTTTCTGGCCATTCTCTTTCTTACCACAAGGTGATGATCCTGCACCAGTCATTTTCTGATGGTGCACAAGTTATCTCACCAGTCAGAGAGCGGTGAACTACAACTCTCTCTCTCTCGCTCCCTCTCACGCATGGGGGTTCTTCTCTCAAGGTTCCCTCTCTAACCTCGTTCGAGGAATCTCATTCTTTTTGTTTGACCACACAAGTCTATTTCCTCAACCAGTCTCTCACTCTCTATCTCTCTCTCATCTCTCTTTTCTCTTCTGTCTCTCTCCCATCTCTCTCTCTTTTATATATATAAAATCTACTCCAGTAGGAGCCATAATCCCATTACGATGGGTGCAGTGTAGCCGTCAAGGCAAAACAAAGGCCCCTCAAGGATGAGAGGCTCCTCTTCTTTCCCCCTGAGGCAGCACTGAGACCAAGGGGACCCACACTGACAAGTGAGTCCCTGAGCCCCTCTACCTCTTTAACAGCCCCTCTGGTACAAAAAATGCAAATCTGGGGGGCAAGAACTCTTCAGCGTCTTACCAGCTGCAACAGGACGGGAGTGCCTAGAGCCATCCTATAACATCAAGAAAAGGCTCCCAACAGATTGAGCACAATAAAAAGGACAATAACACTTACAATTTCACTGGGATAACCACTTTCTGATAGACCTCAGTGTGTTGAACGACCCTCTCAGAACACATGATCAATTTATCATTCAGAGACAGACTAAATAACAGACTAAATACCTTTTAGAGAGCATACTTAAATTAAAAAGTGGCATGTTGTTACTCAATTGTTTACAATGTTTTTTCTCTGTGATCATGAAATATTGCTCCTGCGCACTGGAACTCATACAACTATTTGTGAGATGCCTGAATCATTCTAGGCCTGCTTAAATGCTGCTACAACGGACAAACAACAAACACAAGCTGCAAGAACCTGACATGTAGTCTTGCCTACTATCTGCCTCAGGAGAGCACGCACTCACCATGCGTCAACCTATTCAGAAAATAAATGAAATTGCCACTGCAGTTCTCCGTTACTCATGCCAGGGTTACCATATGTGGTGGCATATACAATCACATCTAGAGAGTGCAGCGTGGGCTAACAAAGGGAATAAAGTGAGCATCACACAGACTGACACGTGTGCTTCTGTACACCCCCTCTCTGTCTGTGAGCAGGAAACCTGCCATCTCTCCATCCATGCCCCCACCGCCCCTACCCTGTGGCTCCCACTCCCTGCCTCCGAGCCCTGGGGAAAGGCCAGACAGACCAGGCACACCCCTGCCCCAGCCTGCAGGACCTTTGTGGTTCAAAGGATGCAAAGCCTTGGGGTTCCAGTGTATAGAAGTGTGCCAGATTATGCACAAGCCAAACAGATGCCCCCCACTCCCCATTCCCCTCCTCCACCCCACATCACTCCACATTCCCCTCCTCCACCCCCCATCACTCCCCATCCCTCCCTACTGTCTCCCCTCACCCCTGCACTACCCAGCTGCTGTGATTTAAATGAGGGCCCCATGAAGAAAGGAGGGCATCTGCCACATGCCCAAGA
The DNA here is from genome assembly GCF_036934945.1 of Oncorhynchus masou masou. NCBI lineage: Eukaryota > Metazoa > Chordata > Actinopteri > Salmoniformes > Salmonidae > Oncorhynchus > Oncorhynchus masou. Next base: position 68,378,731 of record NC_088224.1, on the reverse strand, counting down.
GCCTCGCCTCAGAGAAAAAGGCGCCCCTCTCATGGAGATGTCCTGTAACAAGATTAAGTCATTTGAAAAAGTAGTGGGCTAAAATGGAATGGATCGGTGCATATACGTTTGAATTGGAGCTGAAGCTTTAGGACAGGGATGGCAGCAAAAGACACCTGGGTCATGTCATCGTCATTACCCCCCAAATGATAGATTAGATATGGAGCTGCGTTAGGGTAGCTGAAAAAACAAAACAATTAGAAGATCAAAACCAAGTGTCCTGAAACCATATTTGAAGTGTGTACAGCACTGCACTGAATACTGAATTTGTTAAGTACCTGGAACAAGTTCTGTATGTATGGTAATGTTTTATATCAATTCAGCTGAGAGAGAGGGATGATGTGTTCAATCATTAATAGTCTTTCCCATTGCCATGATCTCATGGTCCTTGCTATCCGGAACCTTTGGACATCCCCACCCCATTGAAGTTGACATTTCAAATGGTTACGGTAAGAGTTATGGTTAAGATTAGGGTAGGGGTTATGGTTTAGGGTAGGGATGTCCCAAGGAAGCCGGATAGCACTAACAATGATCTCATTATCTCTCCTCTCTCTGGTCATATATGGTCCATTATGCTTTTTGCTTTTACAGTCCCCCTCACAGCAATGCAGTCCCTTAATGATAATGAGCATGGCATGGCATTACAACCTCACCACTGCATTAATGCACCAGCCAGTCAGAGAGTGGCACAGCGGTCTACGGCATCACTACACACCCTGGTTCGTTCCCAGGCTGTGTCAAAAACAGGGGGGGGGGGAGCGTCATTCTAAATAAGAATTTGTTCTTAACTGACTTGCCTAGTTAAATAAAACATGAAAAGAAAAAGATAGGGACTGTGTCACGAGAATTTTTATCCCAATGGTTGAACTCAGCTATCACTCAAGCTTTGTCTATTTCCCCAGAGGTCGTAAATCTCCGATTAATAAAGAATTAGACAAAGTCTCTGATTCTGCAATAGACCAATATTTTATTCAGAGAGTACTCTGGCCCTCAAATGCAGAGCCAGTCTTTTTATACACACACACACTGTAACGATTATCTTCCTCTTCTGATGAGGAATAGGATGGATCGGACCAAAGCACAGCGTAGTAAGTGTTCATGTTATATGTATTAGAACAGAAACACTAAACAAAATAACAAAGAGAGTGAAACGAAAACGAAACAGTCCTGTAGGGTGCAGCAACACAAAACAGAAAACAACTACCCACAACCCATAGTGGGAAAACAGGCTGCCTAAGTATGGTTCTCAATCAGAGACAACGATAAACAGCTGCCTCTGATTGGGAACCATACCAGGCCAAACACAGAAATACAAAAACATAGAACACATAGAATGCCCACCCCAACTCTCTCCCTGACCAAACTAAAATAGGGACATAAAAAAGGAACTAACGTCAGGACGTGACACACACACACACACACACACACACACACACACACACACACACACACACACACACACACACACACACACACACACACACACACACACACACAGATGTGTGTCGACAGTTCAGTTGGCCTTGAATGTCTCAACTATACCCAGCTCATGTGGCAAAATAGTAACACAAAGGCCGAGTCACAAACATTATTGAATTATGACTCTTAACACATTTCATACAATTATATGGTTGAAGGGTGGAATACTGTAGTCATTATCTTAAATATACAAATTATTCTATCAGACTGAAGCTCGAGCAATATTTGGGTCTCTGATCAGTACGGCATCTGCCAATCAGATCAGACCAGTTTAACAGACATTAGAGCCTGGGACCAATCCTAAGAGGAGTGGTTGAGAGTGCCTAGAAAAGCCTACCTACCCTCTAATCCAGACTCATAATAAGCCATGAGAAGCAAATGCATCAGAGGAGGCTGGTGGGAGGAGCAATAGGAGGATGGGGCTCGCTGTAATGGCTGTAATAGAATCAATGGAATGGTATCAAACACGTCAAACATATGGAAACCACATGTTTGACTCTGTTCCATTAATTCCATTCCAGCCATTACACTGAGCCTGTCCTCCTATAGCTCCTCCCACTAGCCTCTTCTGAAATGTGGCCTAATGACCAGCTCTATTGGAGGTCATAGTGTTCAGTGGATGTTGAGTTTCCCCTATACACTTTGATTAGTGTGGAGGGGATGATGATCAAAATGATCATCCCACTGTGGCCATACAGATGGATCCATCATCCCTGTGTTTACAAACACAACATGCTGTATCCTGTGTTTAATGGATGAAACAGTAAGGTTATCTCCAAAACCCTTTTGTCTTAATTTCTTTAATTTGGGATTAAGCTAATGATATGTTGGCAGTAAGTGTGTAATCCCTCTGTGAAGGCTGCTTTCACCTCTGATTAATTAAGATACCTGCCCATTCACTCTAATTAACACACAGCTGCTGCTTAACTAGCTACAAGTATGCAGGCAGGAGAGGGTTCAGTATGTCTCTGTCTCTCTCTACCTCTCTCTACCTCTCTACCTCTCTCTACCTCTCTACCTCTCTCTACCTCTCTACCTCTCAACCTCTCAAAATCTCAGCAAATCTACTTTACCTCGTGCATCATGACCAACCAGCAACAGTGTCCAAGGGTGTTCATTTCCACATTTGTTTCCATGCATTTTTAGCAGTTTCACCTGAGACATACAGCTTGTGTTCATTGTGAAAACACATATAGATCCTGTATCTGACTCCTAATACATCATTCATATGTTGAAAACGATCAAAAACTTCCAGAAAGATACATTATGGTAATAAAGCAGGCCATCCATCAAAATACATCAAACATCACAACAAATATCTAAAATAGGTGTAGGTGTGATGGTTTCTAAACCCCCTGCTACTGTGATTTTCAATGTGAAATAATCTACAGTGGATCTACAGTGGATCTACTGACAGGAGTCAATATTTCATGAACAAAAAGCAGCATAATAACATGGGGAATAGTATGATGTCAGATATGGCTTGGGGGAAATGAAGAGGAATAGGGATTCTGCATTACTCTCTGGTGGTGATTGTTCGGAGCTGGGGGAGGGGCTGGGTGGAGGAGACGGTAATGTGCATGTCATGACCCCAGGCCAATCTGATGGATGTGTTCCAGAGCCACAAAGATTTCTTTTGGGATTTAATATTAGTCTTGAATCACTGTGTGTGAAACACCCCTTCGTTAATCAGCATGAAAATCACTGTTTTCCTTTAGCTAGTTGTTTTAATGAAAGTCCTACATTTGGCCCAGTATGTGATAAAGAAAAAACAAATGCAAAGGTTGAACATCAACAGACCTCTTTGAACCGATGCATTGACCCACCATGTGCTTTATTAAAACAAGAGGGGAGTTTATCCTGAAGGCCATGTATGCTTCCCAAATGGCACCCTATGCACTACTTTTGACCATGGACCCTGGTTAAAAGTAATGCACTGTAAAGGGAATAGGGTGCCATTTCGGACACATACCATGTTAATCACATGTTAATCTCAGCTGTCAGAGAAGTCTTATGTTGCGAAAGAAACGTGGTCAAAATGTCAGGGAAAGAGGCTGACATTCCAACAGTAACCCTGGGCATGACAGGGAGCTGACCATCACATGTAGGAGCACCTCTCAGTCACACAATACACAGGGTCTCTGGGTGGCACTAGTATTTCATATTTTGATAAATTCATACATACTGCCTGTAATTTATCTCAGATTAGGAGTGCTGATATAAGATCAGTTCCCAATATTCATATTTATTATGATCTAAAAAACTAAACTGAGCCTAGACCAGCACTCCTCTGGGATTCTTTGTAAATACAACCCTGATGTTTAGGTCTGAAAATAGTGAGAGTCTCTACTGGAGTCCACCTTCCTGTTTTACTTGTTTGCTTTCAACTCAACTTCCTGTCAATATCCTGGTATTCTGACATAGAGTATTTCCTGCTGCTGAGGAAGTGAGATGTGCTTAATAGTCTAATGAGCACTTGGGTTAATGACATATGTCACTTGATGTCACTAATTACCCCTTGAACAAAGCCTGGGAGGGTGTTTGAAGCCCCCTTAATGCCATGCCCTTTAATTCATTTACGATATAAAAGATTGGGGCTGAAGTTCCCTGAGGCACAACTACTACAGTGCAATGTTAATATCATTAGGGATCTGTCCCCTGTCGACCTCCTACGCACACAGACAGTGTAACGTTACTGCAGGCATTGTTGTATGGGGACGGTATATCCACAGCGAGCCAACTAAACCTATGGTCTCCCACACAGATGTGTTGTGTGTTTATTTTCCCTACAGTATGTGTGTGTGTGTGTGTGGGGGGTGGGGTGGGGGGTTCTCTCTAGCATATGTTGAATCCTGAGTGCTGGATGGACATCCTCTCCCCGCAGCCAAGGTAGCCCTGAAGACTCTGCGTGAGTCGGTCCAGTGAGAGTGAGAGTTCAGGAAGGTCAACAAGTGAGTTTGGAATGTGCGCGTTTCCCACACGGTGATCACCTCCACACACACATAAGCTCTGAGAATACACGTGACGGGCCTCTGCCCAGCAGCCTGGAATGCCAAAGGGCTGCCCTGGGGCTGCATCCCATGAGCCACAGTTTTTGAGGAGCCATTGGATTAAATGAAACACAGAGAGAGAGGGAGAGAGAGGAGTGAGACAAATGTGAAGAGAGTCTAGAAGGGACTGGTGGGTAATGTGTGTTTCTGGAAAGAAGAAAAGCGTTCCTTTTGCTTGTACACAACACACACAAACACACACAGTCCACCCCACGGAGGTTAAGCTACAACTGGAGCCGTAGAGACAGAGAGAGTACCCGATGTGAGTGGCCCTGTTGTTTTCTCTGTACCTCTCACGGCAGAGCGGCTCTGCCACAACACTGTCAGAGCACATCAGTACAGGAGGGCTTGATCACTCCCACACTCCTGCTCTCTCACAGACAGCCTGGTCCCACCAGCCCATTGACCCTCTCTGGGGTTGTGTCCCAAATGGCATCATATTGTCTTTATAGTGAATTAGTCTTGACCAGGGCCCTGGTCAAAAATAGTGCACTATAAAGGGAAAACGCATCCCGGGTCTCAGCGCACTCTCTAACACAATATCCCCCTAACACTAATCTGAGGGAAGAATGGTGATGTGCATGGGGTATTATCTAGGGTGAGGTCTGACAGATTGTATAGGAATAACAGCAAATGGTCATTTGGGACAATGTAAGAGTTGTGCATTTTTTTATTTTACCTTTATTTAACCAGGTAGGCCAGTTGAGAACAAGTTCTCATTTACAACTGCAGCCTGGCCAAGATAAAGCAAAGCAGTGCGTCAAAATCAACAACACAGAGTTACACATAAACAAACATACAGTCAATAACACAATAGAAAACTGTATGTACAGTGTGTGCAAATGTAGAAGAGTAGGGAGGTAAGGCAATAAATAGGCAATAGAGGCAAAATAATTACAATTTAGCATCAACACTGGAGTGATAGATGTGCAGATGATGATGTGCAAGTAGAGATACTGGGGTGCAAAAGAGCAAGAGGGTAAGTAATAATATGGGGATGAGGTCGTTGGGTGGGCTATTTAGAGATTGGCTGTGTACAGGTACAGTGATCGGTAAGCTGCTCTGACAGCTGATGCTTGAAGATAGAGAGGGAGATATAAGACTCCAGCTTCAGTGATTTTTGCAATTCTTTCCAGTCATTGGCAGCAGAGAACTGGAAGGAAAGGCGGCCAAAGGAAGTGTTGGCTTTAGGGTTGACCAGTGACATATACCTGCTGGAGCGTGTGCTACGTGTGGGTGTGCTATGGTGACCAGTGAGCTGAGATAAGGCGGGGCTTTACCTAGCAAAGACTTGTACAAAGACACTACAAATATGTAGTGAGGGCCAGCCAACGAGAGCATACAGGCCGCAGTGGTGGGTACTATATGTGGCTTTGGTGACAAAACGGATGGCACTGTGATAGACTGCATGCAATTTGCTGAGTAGAATGTTGGAGGTTATTTTGTAAATGACATCACCGAAGTCAAGGATCGGTAGGATAGTCAGTTTTACGAGGGTATGTTTGGTAGCATGGGTGAAGGAGGCTTAAGGATAAACTGTTGCACTGAGCAGAGATAACTTTGTGCCCTGCCTGAAGTTATGGCTGTAGTGGAATGTGACAATGTATCCCATGCTTGATTAAATGTCCTCATTCTAAAATATGGCTAACCTTGCAAATAACAACAGTGATGACTTGTGGCAACAAGCAGAGAAAAATGTCAGTCATGTCATCAACCAGGTCTTCCCTCTGGCGGAATGCAACCTATCACAAGAGAGAACATATTCTTAGTTGCCACATGCTCTTCTGAAGTGAGTATATAGAGTGTTGAGGAGTAGAAGTGACCAATGAAAGCTCAGGGTCAGAGCTGGAATGTAACCACAGATTAGAGTTGGCACTCAGCACAGTGCACACAGAGTCTGCCTGCCAAATGGCACCCTATTTCCTATACAGTGCACTATGGCCCTGTAGGCTCTGGTCAAAAGTATTGCACTATGAAGGGAATAGGGTGCCATTTTGTACAAAGACAGACTCTCACACAAGTGTGAGGCTGACAGGGACAGGCCCCATCTCTCTCCCACCTTCCCATAGGCCACCAGTTAGGGGACATGACCTGTCCACCCTATCACTTTCTACCACACAGCAGAAATGTGCAACACTAGCAAGGGAGCACAGGCACAGCACTCTCCATTACCGCTGAGCGATTAACCAAAATGTATGTTATTCTTCGTTTTTAAACAACGAATTGACCAAAGTTGGTTCAATTATTTGAATTCCATTAATTGAAAATTTTTCTGAGCTCGATGTGCAGTTTCTGTAAAGATAAATAAGGCCAAACTTGAACTGTGCGATGTCGTAGGGAGTTGTAGTTTCCAACAGGCCAATATTCTACTTAGTTTAGCGCAGAACACATGGTAATTAACTACAATGACCATAATCCATTGCACACCCGCTTAAACTTGTACGGTCTGTGCGGAGCAGACACAGAGACAGAGAAGGGAGACAGCTCAATCAGAGAGGGATAGAAAGCAGTTGCTTCGCATGCCTGAAAATACATGATCCAAATGATTGATAGTTGGTATTCAGCAGTCATAAAAGTATGCCTTGTTTACTTTGAAGAACTACTAAAATAGTGATTTTGTCAGATAGCATAGGCAGCAACTCTACAGAGATGAGATGGCGACCTGGAATGAAATAATAAAGTCATCAAATGAAACACATATTTTATCTAAGTAAAGTAATGTGTATAAATGATGCAGTATTAAGTGATGAGCAGTAATAGGCAGTCACTACGATAATGAGACTTTTGTTAATTGTTTTCATTCTGTGTTGTTACAGCATTCAATCCACTGTCACGCCCTGACCTTAGAGAGACGTTTTATTTCTCTATTCGGTAAGGTGTGTATGTGTGCGCCACGGTTGCATCACGTTCGGTTTCTGCTTATCTGTTTTTTGTTTCACTTGATTAAAGATGTGGAATTACATGCACGCTGTGCCTTGGCTCATCTATGACAGGGAGTTTGAAGGCAGTGAATGTGACACCCACATATGCATAGTCCATTTAATGTAAAAAAAAAAAATAATAATAATGAAAAAAAAAAAACGTGATTATTATTAAATAATCATACCGAAACTGAACCGACCTCAAAATGCAGCTGCCAGGGTGGAGGTAGGGTGGTGGGGGGCGAGAGGGGAGCATTCCCCAACTGACTGTTCACTGGAGTACAAAGAGTGCTAATAACAAACTGTTAGCGGTGGTCAATGAGCCCAGCACTAAATTAGAGCACCTCAATCCGAGTACTGATCAATGCGCTGGCAGAGCATAACAGCCGACATGTTGTCACGCCGACTCAGATGCCTCAGTCCAGACAGGAAGAGATGGGGGATCGGGGTGACTTCACAGATTTAAGCAGATAACGGGAACTGCCAGTGAGTTGGGATAAACCAGCAATATCAGTGGTTTATGATCAACATTGCTGAAGATTGACAAGTTAATTGCATGGAGATTTTATATAGAGATTTGAACAGAATGACAGAAAGAGAAGTGTGTATACTGAACTAGTGCTGATGAAATCAGAGCATCTGTGAGAGGACGAGGCGATATGGGGATAAACAGATGAGCAGAAGAGAAAGAGGAGTTCACGAAGCCTGAACAGATTTAGATTCAACATGCCCAGTCTCACACCCCATATCTAACAGTGTAAAATATCGACACATCCAACCATAACAAATTATTCTCCTTCATTCTCCTTAGGGAGAAAGGGCGGGAAAATACAATCTGACAGATGAACACTGTAAAAGCTATTGGGTAGCAGATCACATAACAGCTCTCTCTATATATATTAACTGCAGCGAGTGCTAGTAACAAACTCTCACAGCAAGCCTACGAATTCTTTATAACCAGAACAATTTATACATAAACATAAACCCAATAAAATCCAATATGACAATGAACAAGGCAGGCCCATAACTGTTTTTGAATGTAATGAATATGAAGGCATTGAGTGTAAGAACAGAATTCCTTTGGGACAGGATCGTAAACAGAGCAGGCAGTGACTGATGGGGGTTGGTTGGGGCATTTGGGTTGAGACAGACAGAGAGAGGCATGTGGTTGTGATTGCCGTGGCACACAGTGGAGAGAATAATCATTGTGTATAGGGGCTTTAACTGGCTGCAGCCTTGCACATGAGCAGATCAGAAACACATGTTCCAGTGTGATTGTGTCTGACGGCCCATAAAGATGGAACACTGCATGAAAATATTCCAAACGCAGTTAGAAATGAATTATATGGGGCCTCCCGAGTGGTGCAGGGGTCTAAGGCACTGCTTCACAGTGCTAGAGGCATCACTACAGACCTGGGTTTGATCCCAGGCTGTGTCACAACTGGCAATGACCGGGAGTCCCATAGGGCGGTGCACAATTGGCCTAGCGTCATCCGGGATAGGGGAGGTTTTGGCTGGGGGGGGCTTTACTTGGCAATTCACACTCTAGTGACTCAGTTGTCAGTTGAACAGTGTTTCATCCGACACACTGGTGCAGATGGCTTCCTAAGAAGTGCGGTTTGGCGGGTCATGTTTCGGAGGATGTATGACTCGACCCTTGCCTCTCCCGAGCCCGTTGGGGAGTTGCAGCAATGAGAAAAGATCATAATTGGATATCACTAAATTGGGGAGAAAAAAGGGGTACAAACAATCAAAAAGTACAAAATAAATTATTTATGTGTAAACTGTACCTATAGCACAAGATTAATCTTAGGCTGTGCACTCAAACATGACTTTGCCTCATTCACTTTACATTGTTGCTCGTATACTTGTGTAGTAACATTGTAGTAACATTGTAATTAGTCTAGTAACAATATTGTATTACAATAATTGCTCTCCTCCAACTCTGCCAGGCTTGTCTCCACTCCAGTCCAATAGCAGGGAGCAGCCAGAGACAGAGAGACACAGGAGCCTGTCACTCACCAGCCAGATCTCTAGTAGTCAGGATGCTGATTACAGGGAGACAGGAGAGGCATGCAGATGTATGTACCCTGTTATGTGTTACAGCCTTGTGTGTTCAACCTGCCCTATAGATGTGTGTGACTGTTGGTGTGTTTGCCCATAGGACAGTGACATGTCAAAGCAACTGTTATGTCACTTACTGTAATGGGATTTCCAGCCTATGAGACGACTCTCAGGCTTAGTGTGAAGTTTTTCCCTATTACCCTATTGGTAATAAACTGGCATAGCCTTAAGAAACTATTTTCCTGCAGCTTCCTTGATTCTAGAATGTTTCATTATTTTATAATGAACTGGAATAATATAGAGCTGGTGTCACGCCCTGGTCTATATTTATTATGTTTATCTTCATTTATTGGGTCAGGCCAGGGTGTGACATGGGTTATTTGTGGTGTGTTTCGTCTTGGGGTTGTGTGGGGTGTATAGCATAGTCATTGGCTGCCTGAGGCGGTTCTCAATCAGAGTCAGGTGATTATCGTTGTCTCTGATTGGGAACCATATTTAGGTAGCCATATTCTTTGTGTGTTTCGTGGGTGATTGTCCTTAGTGTCCTTGTTCCTGAATCTGTGTTAGTTTTCACTAGTATAGGCTGTTTCGGTTTTTGTTACGTTCTTTGTTTTGTCGTGTTTGTATTTAGATTCGTGTTACGTTTTTTTCATTAAACATGGATCGCAATCTACACGCTGCATTTTGGTCCGACTCGCCTTCGCCTACAGAAAACCGTTACAGCTGGAGCATGAGCTGGAGCACAGCTCATGCACTCATGAAAATCCAAAATGGTGCCCTATGCACTACTTATGTTTTTCCTCTGCCAGAGAATTGAAATCTGTAGGGTGTGAAGGGTCGCAAGTTCCTTGGCGTCCACATCACCAACAAACTAATATGGTCCAAGCACACCAAAACAGTCGTGATGAGGGCACAACAAAACCGGTACCCCCTCAGGAGACTGAAAAGATTTGGCATGGGTCCTCAGATCCTCAGGCACTACAGAGGATACTGCGTACGGCCCAGTACATCACTGAAGCCAATCTTCCTGCTATCCAGGACCTTTATACTAGGAGGTGTCAGAGGAAAGCCCTAAAAATGGCCAAAGACTCCAGCCACCCGAGTCAAGACCGTTCTCTCTGCTACCACACGGCAAGCTGTACCGGAGAGCCAAGTCCAGGTCCAAGAGGCTTCTCAACAGCTTCTACCCCCAACCCATAAGACTCCTGAACATCTAATCAAATGGCTACCCAGACTATTTGCACCCCTCCTCTTTTACGCCGCTGCTACTCTCTGTTATTATCTATGCATGTACATATTTCCTCAATAAACTTGACTAACCGTTGCCCCTGTAAATTGACACAGGTACCACCTGTATATAGCCTCACTATTGTTATTTTACTGCTGCTCTTTAGTTATTTGTTACTTTTATTTTATTATTTTTTTTAGGTATTTTCCTAAAAGTGCATTGTTGGTTAAGGGCTTGTAAGTAAGAATTTCACTGTAACACCTGTTGTATTTGGCACATGTGACAAATACAATTGGATTTGATTTGATCATCAATTTCTCTCAGCTAATCATCAGTCATTTATGGAAGTGCTGTGCTTGTTGAGTGTCCTTCCCTATAAGCGTGCTGAAAGTCCATTGTCAATTTGTTTTCTGTGAAATAGCATTGTATCTGGTCAAACACTATTTTTTCCAGAAGTTTATTAAGTGTTGGTAACTGGCTGATTGGTCGGCTATTTGAGCCAGTAAAGGGGGCTTTACTATTCTTGTGTTGCGGAATAACTTTTGCTTCCCTCCAGGCCTAAGGGCACACACCTTCTAGTAGGCTTAAATTGAAGATGTGACAAATAGGAGTGGCAATATCGTCTGCTATTATCCTCAGAAATGTAATATCCAGATTGTCAGACCCCGGTGGCTTGTCATTGTTGATAGACAACTATTTTATTTTTTTACCTCTGCCACACTGTCTTTACGGAATTCAAAAGTACAATTCTTGTCTTTCTTAATTTGGTCAGATATACTTGGATGTGTAGTGTCAGCGTTTGTTGCTGGCATGTCATCCCTAAGTTTGCTTATCTTGCCAATGAAAAAGTCATTAAAGTAGTTGGCATCATCAGTGGGCTTTATGATGAATGAGCCATCTGATTCAATGAATGATGGAGCCAAGTTGGCTTTTTTCCCCAAAATGTTATTTAAGGTGCCCCAAAGCTTTTTACTATTATTTCTTAATTTGCAGTACGCTTGCCAATCAGTTGGGCTGCCAGATTTATTTGCCATACCTTTTGCCTCATTCCTCTCAACAATACAATTTTTCAATTCCTCATCAATCCAAGGGGATTTTTACAGTCATTTTATTAATGGGTGTGTGCTTATTAGTAACTGGAAAAAGCATGTGTCAAGTGCTGTCACGTTCTTTCAAAATCGAACCCAGAAGCAGACCAGGACAAGGAGAGTAGGAAGAAGGTGAGTATTTATTTACAAGTGAATATGAATGGGTAGATATATCCAGGTGGTGTAGCGGGCAGCGGTGGTGAGTTGATGGGAGTAAATAGGTGGATCCAATGGGGTAGCGGAATTCTCCGACGACCAGGCGGGAATGGGGTAAATGATCCGGGTGAGTAACTGAATACAGAACAAACGGGGGTAAGTTTAAGGCAAGCAATACGTAAAAAACAACAAAACAAATTCTATCTAACTTGAGGCTGATACTATGGCACGACATACTGTTCATGGCTAACGATCCGGCAGGGAATGGATGTCAGGTCAGAGCTTTTGAAGGGGAGAGGTGATGATCAGGACAGGTGTGCAGATTACTGATGGGATGCAGGTGCGGGTGAACATCGATCTCCCAACAAGCTAATTCGCCCGGCAACCAGACAGGGTGCGTTCCAGGACACCGGAAACACACTCCAGGACAGAAACACAGGCAAACACAGACTCAGGAAGCGGGATTCGTGACAAGTGCAGCGTCTGGTTGCTCCTCATTACACACCACAGACCAGCAAACATTCTTTACATCATCAACATATGAATCACTACAAAAGTTATTGTATGACCTCTTATACACTATATTGGGCCCAGTCTTTGGACCTTTGGTTTTCTGAAATATTGCTACTATATTGTGATCACTACATCCTATGGATTTGGATACTGCTTTAAAGCACATTTCTGCAGCATTAGTAAAGATGTGATCAATACATGTTGATGATTTAATTCCTGTGCTGTATGTAATTACCCTGGTAGGTTGACTCGTTACAGTTTGAAGTTTTTTCTTGAGTGGGCAGCTTGATGAGAGCCAGTCAACATTTAAATCAGCCAGAAAATATACTTCTCTGTCGATCACATACACTACCATTCAAAAGTTTGGGGTCAGTTAGAAATGTAATTGTTTTTGAAAGAAAAGCCAATAGTTTGTGCTCTGCCTTCTTAACAACATTATCAATAAGGCAGGTCCTACAAGTCCTAGTTTTGTCGCACCTTGACTACTGTTCATTTGTGTGGCAGGGTAGCCTAGTGGTTAGAGTGTTGGATTAGTAACCGAAAGGTTGCAAGTTCATATCCCCTAGCTGACAAGGTACAAATCTGTCGTTCTGCCCCTGAACAGGCCGTCATTGAAAATAAGAATTTGTTCTTAACTGACTTGCCTAGTAAAAGAAAGGTAAAATATTAAATAAAGTGTGGTCAGGTGCCACAAAAAAGGAAATTGCAATTGTCTCAGCAGCACGGCTGGCCCTTGGATATACAAAGAGAGCTAACATTAATAATATGCATGTCAATCTCTCCTAGCTCAAAGTGGAGGAGATATTAACTTCATCACTACTTTTATTTATGAGAGGTATTGACATGTTGAATGCATCGAGATGTCTGTCTAAACTACTGGCACACAGCTCGGACACCCATGCATACCTCACAAGACATGCCACAAGAGGTCTCTTCACAGTCCCCCAAGTCCAGAACAGACTATGGGAGGCACACAGTACTACATAGAGCCATGACTACATGGAACTTTATTCCACATCAAGTAACTGACGCAAGCAGTAAAATTAGATTTAAAAAACAGATAAAAACACCTTATTGAACAACTGGGACTGTGAAGCAACACAAATATTGGCACACACACACACACACACACACACACACACACACACACACACACACACACACACACACACACACACACACACACACACACACACACACACACACACACACACACACACACACACACACACACACACACACACACACACAATAACATATGCACTATACATACACATGGATTTAGTCATATAGATATGTGGTAGTTGTGGAGTAGGAGCTTGAGGACACAAAGTATGTTGTGAGATCTGCTTTGGCAGCAGCTAATGGGGATCCATAATAAATGCAAATACAAATCACCCGACCTCAACCCAATTGAGATGGTTTGCGATTAGTTGGACTGCAGAGTGAAGGAAAAATGCTCAGCATACGTGGGAACTCCTTCAAGATTGTTGGAAAAGCATTCCTCATGAAGATGGTTGAGAGAATTCCAAGAGTGTGCAAAGCTGTCATCAAGGCAAAGGGTGGCTACTTTGAAGAATATAAAATACAAAATATATTTTGATTTGTTTAACACTTTTTTGGTGACTACATGATTCCATATGTGTTATTTAACAGTTTTGATGTCTTCACTATTATTCTATAATGTAGAAAATAGTAAAAAATAAAGCAAAAACCCTTGAATGAGTAGGTGTGTCCAAACTTTTGACTGGTACTGTACGTCCTCAGTGGCGACTGAGTGTGTAGCCCACCCTGTCATCGGGGGCTCTCTTCGGCAGCTCAGGGTCATTGTGCTCGAATCGTGAGAAAAGTTATTTAACTCATCCGGTACGGTGGCGTTGGTGACCGCGATGTGGCAGGCTTTCCTTTTGTAAACTTTGATGGTTAGGAGCCCCAGGCACATACACATAAAGGCATGTTAGAACACAGCCTGAGGAGTATATCAGTACAGTTAATGGACAGTTCATGCCATGAACTCACACACATGCATACGCACACACAGCTGTGGGGTTGTGAAACAGCTTTGTCTACTGTGGCATTGTCTACTGTGTCTATATACAGATAATCATTTTACCATAGTTTCTTTTGGCAGTGTGTCATTAACAATTGCAATGGTTGAAAAGACAGTTGTTGTGCACTCTAATCCAGCAGATGGCTTCGTGAAACTGAAACAGATTACCAAACACAACATGGTGAATCAATGCTTCCATCAACTGAAATCCTACTGGTATTGCAGCTGTGGTAATACTGTTCATGTGTGACATCATAGATGTGTGTTAATGCTGTTGAAAGACTGAGGAAAACAGAGATCTGCATTTGGAAATGTGTGTGTAATTTATTGCGGGATATTCTTGTATGAAGGAGGTACAGTACTCATAGATGGCTACCACCCGGCAACTCAACCCTGCACCTTAGAGGCTGCTGCCCTATACACATAGACATGGAATCACGGGCCACTTTAATAATGGAACACTAGTCACTTTAATAATCGTTTACATACATCTTTACTCATCTCATATGTATATATGGTAGGAACACAAGCATTTCGCCACACCCGTAATAACATCTACTAAATAATGTATGTGTTCGTGACCAATAAAATGTGATTTGATTAGGGAAACTATTGGCCAATCCGCCAGCCAATCAGCTCAGTCAGCTCAGCCAGCCAGCCAGCCAGCCAGCTCAGTCACTGGTGTATCAGTCCCATCAGCAGGTATGGACTGACTTGTTAATTGAGGTAATTGTAACAGGGTTATCTCTCTGAAGCAGAGAGCTCATTAAGACCCCCACTTGCTGCCAGACAGACAGAAATCACAGCATAGCACAGCTAGCGACAGGCACCATGCCACTTCCACCCATTGTCCCTCTCCCTTCTTCCCTCCCAGACCCGCACAAACCATATTTAATTAACTCCCAAATTAATTATGAACAATCCATTCTCTGCAGTTGGAGGGGGCAACTTGGCACAATATTGGTATACATCTTCTGAACATGCAAATTGTATTTTCCTTTTTAACCAAAACCCAGCAGGGTGGTCAGGTGGCTTATTTGCCAACTAGATGGTTTATGTCAAGTGTCAACTTAGAATACTGCCTGTATTGACACATTTAGCCCTTGTATGACACATTTAATGAGCAGGTTTTAATGTATACTGAGAGTATTATGGCTAAATTGTTCATGCAAATTGTCTGGGGTTATATAAACAAAGCATTATTCCTGTGTTCTATGTCCCTACAGTAGGTCTTAGAAACAATTGTTAAACTATCATAGAAGAGTTTATGTTTTGCTGCTTGGACCGTATGCCCTAATATTATACCAGCAAGAAACACGTAAAACTTCAAAATGGAGCAACAGTATTTTTCAACACCACTTTTAAGACTACAGCCTGAAGCTTACAGTCTGTATTTCAGAGCATGCTGCTCATGAAGCACTGCATCATGTGTGTTCTTTATTGAAATAAGCCCTTTTCGACATTGAGGAATCGATTGTCCATGAGGCTATGTTTGGCCAGGATCTTCTTGACACGGAAACAGACCTCTATGAGTGTGGAATAACCTGTAATCCATCACTCACTTCCTGTGTGGAATCTCTCTTGTCGGTGTTAATTGAATTGCACCCTATTCCCTAAGTAGTGAACTATATAGGGAATAGGGCGCATTTTTGGACAAGACTGGGTCTCTATGAGGTAGTTGACTGAAACAGCCTGCTAGGTCTCCTGTCCTGTCCTGTCAGCAGCAGGTGCACTCTCTTTAGATAAATGTGGCAGCCAGCAGTGGCACCTGTCTTTATTGAGCAGCACAAGTAGCCATGACCTAGGCATCAGACCACCATGGTCTGGGAAACTGTTACTGTTTCACAGAGTTAGGATGACCTGTTTGAACCAATGAACCTCATCACACCAAGGCCAGTCAAACACTCTGAAGCTGTCACTCAAAACAACAACTCCATTAACCCTTTACACTCGTGGGAATCAGCCTATTAGATAGGGCTAAATTGAAATGTTTCTTACAGAAGAGATATGAAAAGTATATGCATAAGCATGGTAGCAATTGAAAGGGAACCGTTTGGAGATAATGTGGAAATTATTAGACCAAAGGTGAGTAGACAACCTTTCACCTGACACAAGACTGTAATGGCAGGGTAGCTTAGTGGTTTGAGCGGTGGACTAGTAACCGGAAGGTTGCAAGTTCAAACCCCTGAGCTGACAAGGTACAAATCTTTCATTCTGCCCCTGAACAGGCAGTTAACCCACTGTTCCTAGGTTGTCATTGAAAATAAGAATTTGTTCTTAATAATTGACTTGCCTAGTAAAAATTAAAAATAAACACAACATTACACTGTTGCTTTTATGTGTATTTTACATTTACTGTACTTTTTGCTACATTTGTTGATAATGAAATCTGAAAATACTCTGGATACATTCAGTAACATGATAATACTATTTCTGTAAAATGTGGGATAGGTGCAACACAAGACAAAACAATGACAAAGGTGAGAGGACTAACTGGCGTCTCCAAGTGGCCATACACCTCTCCAAAGTGTGTACACATCCTAAGCAATTTTAATGCACCTTTATGACTCAAAGAAGATTTTTCAACTATAAGGTACATTTTTGAGCTTTCCTAGCTGTGCCGTTGAGGAACTAAAGCAAGCAAACTTGTAGTTATTTCATTTGGAACACAACTCTGCTTCCCCATAATCACACAATTACTGTTGTTGCTTACGCAATCCAAAAATGGTCAGGCATGATTTAAAAGCTTGTTCTATTGCCAAAATGACTAGCTAAATTATACTATACAATCTTACAGGGTTAGGCTTTTACAAGGAAATTCAGAGAAACAGAAACGTTGATGATGTATATGACGCGAGTTTTTTAATTTGGAAATGTGAAGTGCACATTTGGACTCACAGGTGTTTGGCTTGCTTATATGATATCAAAGCGGACAAAAGAATTTGCACATGTTGCCCAATTACTGGGAGGGATGGGGGCAACTTCTTGTTGCGCGCTGTGCACAAATTCAGAATGGCTATCAGTCAAAACCCATACAGCGCTGTTAAGCGCAGAAACAGAGCTCTAACATCATATATAGCATGTTACTGTAAAGCCACTACATTCCAATTTAGGCATTTATAAATACCCACATCTGCCATTTTCAATCTGTATACCAAGTATGAGTGTTAAGGGCTACAGAAAGGTTGAGCTTGTTGACTACAATAATGCCTATAGACATGCAGCACAGACAGATCAATGTTTTTTTTCAGCAAAGTAAAGATTTCAATAGATTTAAGATTAAATATATGTCAATATAATGAGAACAGAACATTCTGGAGTAATTTGGTGGATGAAAATTAAAAGTCTTTGACTAATTCAAAGTAACAGAGTGTTAGGGTTTTCCTCTGGTGAAGGAGAAGCGGACCAAAATGCAGCGTGTAGATTACGATTCATGTTTAATGACCAAACACACTAAACACAAACACTACAAAACAATAAACGTAACGAAAACCGAAACAGCCTATACTTGTGTAATCTAACACAGAACAAGGACACTAAGGACAATCACCCACGAAACACTCAAAGAATATTGCTGCCTAAATATGGTTCCCAATCAGAGACAACGATAAACACCTGCCTCTGACTGAGAACCACTTCAGACAGCCATAGACTTAACTAGAACACCCCAGGAAGGCTCTGGCAGCGCTGGAGAGGCGAGGCGCACTGTAGGCCTGATGCGTGGTGCTGGCACTGGTGGTACTGGGCCGAGGACACGCACAGGAAGCCTGGTGCGGGGAGCTGCCAGCGGAGGGCTGGTGTGTGGAGATGGTACTGGGTAGACCGGACCGTGCAGGCGCACTGGAGCTCTTGAGCACCGAGCCTGCCCAACCTTACCTGGTTGAATACTCCCGGTCGCTCTGCCAGTGCGGCGAGGTGGAATAGCCCGCACTGGGCTATGCAGGCGAACCGGGGACACCGTGCGCAATGCTGGTGCCATGTAAGCCGGCCCAAGGAGACGCACTGGGGACCAGATGCGTAGAGCCGGCTTCATGGCATTTGGCTCGACGCTCAATCTAGCCCGGCCGATACGTGGAGCTGGAATATACCGCACCGGGCTATGCATCCGCACTGGGGACAAAGTGCGCACCTCAGCATAACACGGTGCCTGCCCAGTCTCTCTAGCCCCCCGGTAACCACAGGAAGTTGGCGTAGGTCTCCTACCTAGCGTCGCCATACTCCCTGTGAGCCCCCCAATACATTTTTGGGGCTGACTCTCGGGCTTCCATCCGCGTCGCCGTGCTGCCTCTTCATACCAGCGCCTCTCTGTTTTCCCCGCCTCCAGTTCTTCCTCCTCGCGTCCTTCTCCGTTTAGCATTTCCTCCCAAGTCCAGAAATCCTTATTATATATCTCCTGCTGCTGCTGCCTGTTGACACGCCGCTTGGTCCTGTTGTGGTGGGTGATTCTGTTAGGGTTTTCCTCTGGTGAAGGAGAAGCGGACCAAAATGCGGCGTGTAGATTACGATTCATGTTTAATGACCAAACACACTCAACACAAACACTACAAAACAATAAACGTAACGAAAACCGAAACAGCCTATACTTGTGTAAACTAACACAGAACAAGGACACTAAGGACAATCACCCACGAAACACTCAAAGAATGTGGCTGCCTAAATATGGTTCCCAATCAGAGACAACGATAAACACCTGCCTCTGATTGAGAACCACTTCAGACAGCCATAGACTTAACTAGAACACCCCACTAAGCTACAATCCCAATACAAACACACCACATACAAAAACCCATGCCACACCCTGGCCTGACCAAATAAATGAAGACAAACGCAAAATACTTCGACCAGGGCGTGACACAGAGCTTCAAGCTATTGAACTCTAAACTTTCGGGTGCACGCTAAGGCAATTATTTCCTTGACAATTCAGAATATCAATATGCCAAATTATTCCTGGCAAAAAACAAAGGGAAATCTTTCACTCTTTCATTTGGAAAATGTTTTGTAATTACAAATGCCTCAGAGATCCATTCAATGCCATACATTGTTTGGTGACTCTCCAAACTAGTTAAAAAAGCCAGATGAACTGACTGCGCCAATGTGGCCACAGCAACTCTTCTTCCTGTCTTGCCCCATCACAGTGCATAAACGCTGGGAGACCATGTGCCTGATTGAGTGGGGGATGCAGTATATACCTTGTCTGCTCTGTATCCCAAATTACACCCTATTCCCTATATTGTACACTGCCTTTGACCTGGGCTTTATTCGTGCGGACAGGATTAAAGAACTCTTCGGGAAGAAGAAAGACGGTGGTGTATGTTTCATGATTAACTACTCATGGTGTGATTGTGAGAACGTACAGAAGCTCAAGTCCTTTTGTTCACCCAACCTATAATACCTCACAATCAAATGCCAACCATATTACCTCCCAAGATATATCAATTCGGTTATAGTCACAGCCGTGTATATTCTCACTCAAGTCGATACCATGACGGCCCTCAAAGAACTACACCTGGACTTTATGCAAACTTGAAACCACATATCCTGAGGCCATATTTATTGTATCTGGGGATTTTAATTAAGCAAATTGGAGGAAAACGCTCCTGAAGTTCTATCAACACTTTGACTATAGTACTCGCGTTGACCACTGTTACTCCCCCTTCTGGGATACCTACAAGGCCCTCCCCCACCTCCCTTCGGCAAATCAGATCACGACTCCATTTTAAGCAAAGATAAATGACAGTCCATCATTACGTTAAGACATGAATGGTCAGTCAATCCAGAAAATGTCAAGAACTTTGAAAGTTTCTTCATGTGCAGGTGCAAAAATCATCCAGCGCTATGATGAAACTGGCTCTCATGAGGACCGCCACAGGAAAGGAAGACGCAGAATTACCTCTGCTGCAGAGGATAAGTTTATTAGAGTTGCCAGCGTCAGAAATTAATTATTCACAGACATCTCAACATCAACTGTTCAGAGGAGACTGCCTTCATGGTCGAATTGCTGCAAAGAAACCACTACTAAAGGACACCAATAAGAAGAAGAGACTTGCTTGGGCCAAGAAACACTAGCAATGGCCATTAGACTGGTGGAAATCTGTCCTTGGTCTGATGAGTCCGAATGTGAGATTTGTGGTTCCAATCGCGGTGTCTTTATAAGACGCAGAGTAGGTGAATGGATGATCTCCACATGTGTGGTTCCCACCGTGATGCATGGAGAAGGAGGTGTGATGATGTGGGGGTGCTTTGCTGGTGACACTGTCAGTGATTGATTTAGAATTCAAAGCACACTTAACCAGCATGGCTACCACAGCATTCTGCAAAGATATGCCATCCCATCTGGTTTGGGCTTAGTGGGACTATCATTTGTTTTTGCAACACGACAATGACACACACATCTCCTGTCTGTGTAAGGGCTATTTGACCAAGAATGAGAGTGATGTAGTGCTGAATCAGATGACCTGACCTCCACAGTCACCCAACCTCAACCCAAATGAGATGGTTTGGGATGAGTTGGATCGCAGAGTGAAGGAAAAGCAGCCAACAAGTGCTCAGCATATGTGGGAACTCCTTCAAGACTGTTTGAAAAGCCTTCCAGGTGGAGCTGGTTGAGAGGTTGAATACCAAGAGTGTGCAAAGCTGTCGCCAAGGCCAAGGGTGGCTACTGTCATGATGTGGCCTTTCTGGGTGTAGATTGTGGCTTAACCCTCTCTTGGGGCGGCAGGGTAGCCTAGTGGTTAGAGTGTTATACTAGTAACTGAAAGGTTGCAAGTTCAAATCCCTGAGCTGACAAGGTACAAATCTGTCGTAACCCAGTTTTCCTAGGCCGTCTTTGAAAATAAGATTTTTTTCTTAACTGACTTGCCTAGTTAAATAAAGATAAAAATAAAATAAAAAACCTCTCTCACTCTCTCCTACACCCAGGTTCTGTTATCTCAGGTCATAAATTCCTGGCAGAGACTCTCTCCCCCTTTTCATGTAGAGACAGAGACCACAGAGTGAACAAGGGATTTCACTTGGCCAAACTCCTAAATCCCCAAAATGGGGACCTCATGATCGACAGGAAACACACATAACTATAATTCTGAATGTGTACATTTCTCAATTATGGGGTTTGCATCGAATTCTTGTATAAAATGAATGAGTATAGATGAAACTATTTGTGAAATGATGTAATGTGATGTTAACCTTTAATTTTGAGAGAATTGTATTCCCTGTAAAGTTTAACTAATTACCGGCCACACCCCCATGAGCACAGGCATGATCTGGCGTCATGGAGCCTTTTCTATTTTTACAAATAAAACCCCCTTCTGAGGAAATCCTCTTCAGACCACGCACACCTCAGTGTAAACTGAGGTGGCACAGGTTTGAGTACCAAGACTAAGCAAACCCACAGCATGAGCTGTGATTGCAAATAGTTGAGTACCAAGACTAAAAAACCACATCACGTGGCACAGTAACTACAATGGTTAAACTCTGAGACTATCGATCCCTACAGAATAAAAGCAAATCTTAGATACTAATAACTAGTCTGCAGCTAGAAATTATGTAAACCTGGGATAAGAATACCGACAACCGCCGAAACATATATTCTATGAACAATGGATGCCTGACGTATCCAAAACAACAGACACTATCAGGAGCTGCAGATAGACTTACAACCACTCTCTGATGAACTGACTCTCCAGCAGACGGACCAACGACTCCAAAAGAGAAGACAACAACAACATATAGGTGTAAATATATTGTTTGCAATTATTCCCGAATGAGCGAGTGTTCATGTGCAAAGGATTAGCATTTCAATGAATATAATGATCCACTGTGTAGTGAAGCCATTTTGTCTTTCCCGCTCCTTTATCGGTCCACACCCCCTTTCCCTTGTCCTACAATGTAGAACATAGAAATTTAAAAAACAACAACATTGAATGGGTACGTTTGTCCAAACCTTTGACTGGCACTGGATATTTCTTAATTCATTATTTTACTTTTATATACAGTATGTGTGTATTGTTGTGAAATCTTTGATACTACTGCACTGTTGGAGCTAGGAACACAAACATTTTGCTACATCTCCAATAACATCTGCTAAATATGTGTATGTGACCAATACAATTTGATTTGGGAAGCAAGCACCCTCTTTCCATCACAGACAACCTGTAATCCATCACTCACTCCTGTTCCCACTGTCTCAGATTAGTTTACACACTTCCTGCATGTGGGCTAGGACTTCCTGCCTGCATGGCCCCCTGGTTGGGGCAAGGTTCTGGACAACATACTTATCTCACACAACACACAGCGGGACACACAGCGAGGCACACGCACATCGAGGAGGCTATTGCTTTCTGTTTCTAACACACACACACACACACACACACACACACACACACACACACACACACACACACACACACACACACACACACACACACACACACACACACACACAGACAGAGGTGTTTACAGACTGTAAAGTGAGTAGTGAGTATACAGTATGTGATGTCAAACACCCCAACACTATCTTATCGAGCTGGCGAGGCGCCATTGGTTTGAACAATAACCGCTAGGCCTCTTGACCACCAACCAGAATGCACCCGGAATGTAGGTTTACTGTTAGAGAGTTGTTGTGTTTTAATTGAGCAGTTTGTTTGGGGAGCAGTAGCAGGGCTGACACTGGACACACTGTAAACTCTGACTGAGTAATTCCTCCTGCCAAGGCTGCTGGCATGAGCTCAGGTTGAGTTTATTATGAGCTCATTAGCCATGCTGTTATCTGGCAGCGAGAGACGCCTTTTCCAGACACATACAGTAGGCTATGTCCAAAATGTCACCTTATTCCCTATATAGTGCAGTACTTTTGACCAAAGCCCTATGGGCCCTGGTCAAGGTAGTACACTATGTAGGGTCCTGGTTGAAAATAGTACAATATATAGGGAATAGGGTGCCATTTGGGATGCAGAGGATTCTCCTCCAAATGCTTCCAGAGGCAGCCTGCCCAGCGACCAATGCCACCCTACAGCACCACGTACAGCGTCCATTTTTTAATGGACCCGCAACAGAGATGTCACATGATGACATAGTGTTGTGCCCCTGTCTCTATACAGTGCCTTGCAAAAATATTCATCTATTCATGCGTTTTTCCTATTTTGTTGCATTAAAACCTGTAATTTAAATTAATTTTTATTTGGATTTCATGTAATGGACAAAATAGTCCAAATTGGTGAAGTGAAATTTAAAAAATAACTTTTTTCAAAAAATTCAAAAAAAATGTCAAACTGAAAAGTGGTGCGTGCATATGTGTTCACCCCATTTGCAATGAATCCCCTAAAATAGATCTGGTGCAACCAATTACCTTCAGAAGTCACATAATTAATTAAATAAAGTCCACCTGTGTGCAATCTAAGTGTCACATGATCTCAGTATATATACACCTGTTCTAAAAGGTCCCAGAGTCTGCAACACCACTAAGCAAGGGGAACCACCAAGCAAGCGGCATCATGAAGATCAAGGAGCTCTCCAAACAGGTCAGGGACAAAGTTGTGGAGAAGTACAGATCAGGGTTGAGTTCTAAAAAATATCATAAACTTTGAACATCCCAAGGAGCACCATTAAATCCATTATTCAAAAATGGAAAGAATATGGCACCACAACAAACCTGCCAAGAGAGGGCCGCCCAACAAAACTCACAGACCAGGCAAGGAGGGCATTAATCAGAGAGGCAACAAAGAGACCAAAGATAACCCTGAAGGAGCAGAAAAGCTCCACAGCGGAGATTAGTGTATCTGTCTATAGGACCACTTTAAGCTGTACACTCCACAGAGCTGGGCTTTACGGAAGAATGGCCAGAAAAAAAGCTATTGCTTAAAGAAAAAAAATAAGCAAACACGTTTGGAGTTCGCCAAAAGGCATGTGGGAGACTCCCCAAACATATGGAAGAAGGTACTCTGGTCAGATGAGACTAAAATTGAGCTTTTTGGCCGTCAAGGAAAACGCTATGTCTGGCACAAACCCAACACCTTTCACCACCCTGAGAATACCATCTTCACTGTGAAGCATGGTGGTGTCAGCATCATGCTGTGGGGATGTTTTTCCTCAGCAGGGACTGGGGAACTGTTCAGAATTGAAGGAATGATGGATAGCGCTAAATACAGGGAAATTCAGTCTTCCATTGATTTGAGACTAGGACGGAGGTTCAACTTCCAGTAGGACAATGACCCTAAGCATACTGCTGAAGCAACACTCGAGTGGTTTAAGGGAAAACATTTAAATGTCTTGGGATGGCCTAGTCAAATCCCAGACCTCAATCCAATTGAGAATCTGTAGTATGACTTAAAGACTGCTGTACACCAGCAGAACCCTTCCAACTTGAAGGAGCTAGAGCAGTTTTGCCTTGAAGAATGGGCAAAAATCCCAGTGGCTCGATGTGTCAAGTTTATAGAGACATACCCCAAGAGACTTGCAGCTGTAATTGCTGCAAAAGGTGGCTCTACAAAGTATTGACTTTGGGGGGGGGGGTGAATAGTTATGCATGATCAAGCTTTCAATTTTTTTGTGTTATTTCTTGTTTGTTTCATAATAAAAATATTTTGTGGTAGGCATGTTGTGTAAATCACATGATTACAACCCCCCCAAAAAACTCTATTTTAATTCCAGGTTGTAAGGCAACAAAATAGGAAAAATGTCAAGGGGGTGAATACTTTCACAAGCCACTGTACCTTATAGCTGCTGATACTCCGAAGCGGTTGGATTGGTTATATACAGTACATGCCAGATACTAGACACGTGGAGAAAGCTAGATCTAGCAGCACTTTCAAATACTCTGTTGCTTTCCAATGTAAATGTGGTGTTGTAGCAATTAGTTACCATATTGCCCAACAACAACAGAGCCCAAAAGGACAGGCTACAAAGGAAAACATCCAAACAGAATACTCAGCTCTTTCTGATGATACCCTGCTTGGCTTGCCTCTCTCACCTCCTCACACCCTGACTTGATCACTATGTCTGTGTTGCAACTGGCACCTTATTCCCTACAGTACATAGTGCACTACTTTCGACCAGAGGCCTATAGGCTATTTTTTTTAAACTTTATTTAACCAGGTAGGCTAGTTGAGAACAAGTTCTCATTTACAACTGCGACCTGGCCAAGATAAAGCAAAGCAGTGGAACACAAACAACAACACAGAGTTACACATGGAATTGTCACGCCCTGACCTTTTTATGTCTCTATCTGGTTTGGTCAGGGTGTGATTTGGGGTGGGTATTCTATGTTCTATTATTTGTATTTCTATGTTTGGCCAGGTAGGGTTCTCAATCAGGGATAGCTGTCTATCGTTGTCTCTGATTGAGAACCATACTTAGGTAGCCCTTTTCCCACCTGTCTTTGTGGGAAGTTGACTTTGTTTATGGCACATAGCCTTTAGCTTCACGGTTTGTTTTGTAGTGTTTATTGTTTTGTTCGGCGTCTTTTCATTCTAATAAAGAAAATGTACGCTCACCACGCTGCACCTTGGTCCAGTTCTTTCAACGGCCGTGACAGGAATTTCCAAACATACAGTCAATAATACAGTACAAAAAGTATATATACAGTGTGTGCAAATGAGGTAGGAAAACAGGGGTAAGGCAATAAATAGGCCATAGTGACAAAATAATTACAATATAGCAATTAAACACTGGAGTGATAGATGAGCAGAAGATGAGTGTAATAGTAGAGATACTGGGGTGCAAAGGAGCAAAAATAAATAAAATAGATAACAGAATGGGGATGAGATAGTTGGATGGGCTATTTACAGACAGGACATGTACAGGTGCAGTGATCCGTGAGGTGCTCTGACAGCGGTACTTAAAGCTAGTGAGGGAGATATGAGTCTCCGGCTTCAGTGATTTTTGCAGTTCGTTCCAGTCATTGGCTATATAGGGAATATGGTCTCATTTTGGATGCAACATATACTTCCTGGTTCTCTGGTGGTGACAGTGACACATTACCTCCCTGATAAAAGGCCTCTGCAGACCGAGGACACTGGTTCATCTCGTTCCTCATTCTCAGCCCCTCTGTGATCATTTGACCTCCCCTGTTAAGCATCCTGTCAGACCTCCCTGGGCATCAGGAAGCCCTGGCGGGCCTGCCAAGACCACAAGCAGCGTTGCTCGTTGTAAACTCTGGCACAACCCCCTCTCAGAGCAGAGGAAAGAATGGGGAGGAAAGAAAGACGTTTGGTGAAAAAATGCTGATACTGTATGTTAACAATTTTGGGGGAAGTGCTGAGGTTGCCTGTTAAGCTCAGTGTTTTAAATGAGCCAGGGTTGTCTATGTGCCATTACTGAGGGTTATTAACAGTGTTTTAAATGAGCCAGGGTTGTCTATGTGCCATTACTGAGGGTTATTAACAGTGTTTTAAATGAGCCAGGGTTGTCTATGTGCCATTACTGAGGGTTATTAACAGTGTTTTAAATGAGCCAGGGTTGTCTATGTGCCATTACTGAGGGTTATTAACAGTGTTTTAAATGAGCCAGGGTTGTCTATGTGCCATTACTGAGGGTTATTAACAGTGTTTTAAATGAGCCAGGGTTGTCTATGTGCCATTACTGAGGGTTATTAACAGTGTTTTAAATGAGCCAGGGTTGTCTATGTGCCATTACTGAGGGTTATTAACAGTGTTTTAAATGAGCCAGGGTTGTCTATGTGCCATTACTGAGAGTTATTAACAGTGTTTTAAATGAGCCAGGGTTGTCTATGTGCCATTACTGAGGGTTATTAACAGTGTTTTAAATGAGCCAGGGTTGTCTATGTGCCATTACTGAGGGTTATTAACAGTGTTTTAAATGAGCCAGGGTTGTCTATGTGCCATTACTGAGGGTTATTAACAGTGTTTTAAATGAGCCAGGGTTGTCTATGTGCCATTACTGAGGGTTATTAACAGTGTTTTAAATGAGCCAGGGTTGTCTATGTGCCATTACTGAGGGTTATTAACAGTGTTTTAAATGAGCCAGGGTTGTCTATGTGCCATTACTGAGGGTTATTAACAGTGTTTTAAATGAGCCAGGGTTGTCTATGTGCCATTACTGAGGGTTATTAACAGTGTTTTAAATGAGCCAGGGTTGTCTATGTGCCATTACTGTGGGTTATTAACAGTGGTTAAATGAGCCAGGGTTGTCTATGTGCCATTACTGAGGGTTATTAACAGTGTTTTAAATGAGCCAGGGTTGTCTATGTGCCATTACTGAGGGTTATTAACAGTGGTTAAATGAGCCAGGGTTGTCTATGTGCCATTACTGAGGGTTATTAACAGTGTTTTAAATGAGCCAGGGTTGTCTATGTGCCATTACTGAGGGTTATTAACAGTGTTTTAAATGAGCCAGGGTTGTCTATGTGCCATTACTGAGGGTTATTAACAGTGGTTAAATGAGCCAGGGTTGTCTATGTGCCATTACTGAGGGTTATTAACAGTGGTTAAATGAGCCAGGGTTGTCTATGTGCCATTACTGAGGGTTATTAACAGTGTTTTAAATGAGCCAGGGTTGTCTATGTGCCATTACTGAGGGTTATTAACAGTGTTTTAAATGAGCCAGGGTTGTCTATGTGCCATTACTGAGGGTTATTAACAGTGTTTTAAATTGAGCCGGGGTTGTCTATGTGCCATTACTGAGGGTTATTAACAGTGTTTTAAATGAGCCAGGGTTGTCTATGTGCCATTACTGAGGGTTATTAACAGTGTTTTAAATTGAGCCGGGGTTGTCTATGTGCCATTACTGAGGGTTATTAACAGTGTTTTAAATGAGCCAGGGTTGTCTATGTGCCATTACTGAGGGTTATTAACAGTGTTTTAAATGAGCCAGGGTTGTCTATGTGCCATTACTGAGGGTTATTAACAGTGTTTTAAATGAGCCAGGGTTGTCTATGTGCCATTACTGAGGGTTATTAACAGTGTTTTAAATGAGCCAGGGTTGTCTATGTGCCATTACTGAGGGTTATTAACAGTGTTTTAAATGAGCCAGGGTTGTCTATGTGCCATTACTGAGGGTTATTAACAGTGGTTAAATGAGCCAGGGTTGTCTATGTGCCATTACTGAGGGTTATTAACAGTGTTTTAAATGAGCCAGGGTTGTCTATGTGCCATTACTGAGGGTTATTAACAGTGGTTAAATGAGCCAGGGTTGTCTATGTGCCATTACTGAGGGTTATTAACAGTGTTTTAAATGAGCCAGGGTTGTCTATGTGCCATTACTGAGGGTTATTAACAGTGTTTTAAATGAGCCAGGGTTGTCTATGTGCCATTACTGAGGGTTATTAACAGTGTTTTAAATGAGCCAGGGTTGTCTATGTGCCATTACTGAGGGTTATTAACAGTGTTTTAAATGAGCCAGGGTTGTCTATGTGCCATTACTGAGGGTTATTAACAGTGTTTTAAATGAGCCAGGGTTGTCTATGTGCCATTACTGAGGGTTATTAACAGTGGTTAAATGAGCCAGGGTTGTCTATGTGCCATTACTGAGGGTTATTAACAGTGTTTTAAATGAGCCAGGGTTGTCTATGTGCCATTACTGAGGGTTATTAACAGTGGTTAAATGAGCCAGGGTTGTCTATGTGCCATTACTGAGGGTTATTAACAGTGTTTTAAATGAGCCAGGGTTGTCTATGTGCCATTACTGAGGGTTATTAACAGTGTTTTAAATGAGCCAGGGTTGTCTATGTGCCATTACTGAGGGTTATTAACAGTGGTTAAATGAGCCAGGGTTGTCTATGTGCCATTACTGAGGGTTATTAACAGTGTTTTAAATGAGCCAGGGTTGTCTATGTGCCATTACTGAGGGTTATTAACAGTGTTTTAAATGAGCCAGGGTAGTCTATGTGCCATTACTGAGGGCTATTAACAGTGTTTTAAATGAGCCAGGGTTGTCTATGTGCCATTACTGAGGGTTATTAATAGTGGTTAAATTGAGCCGGGGATACCCGGAGCCAGGCTCCTGCACCTTGGGTCAAAGAGAGCAACCCCAGCATCTTACGAGTCCAAAGAGGAGTACAGATGTACGATCTTAATTCAATCACTCATTTGTTGCAGAGAATATTCCTGTGCCGCAGGAAATGCTGATCGGCTTCGTGGTTTACATAAATTAACTAAAAATCCTTCACTAACACATGGTTATATTAACAGAAATGCATTTTTCATGTAGCCTACTACAATACAACTAATAGCATTACCACCAATCAAACAACACTATGGACTAAATGATAAAATCCTATTGTGACAGGATTATTTTTGCTACAACAATACTGGTCAAATTAATATCCAACATCTGCTGGACAGAATGTAAAATAAAAGTACTAACCCTAACCTTAATATTGGCATAAACCTAACCCTAGCCTTACGTTCAACTCTGGCTTAACCCTTACCATAACTCTAACCCCTGGATATGATAATGTACTTTGTGAGACTGTTACTGCAGTGTGGTGAGGTAAGTGTACTAATGCTCACTCTGTGTGGGCTACTGCAGTGCATGTGCATGCACACAAACAGCCCAGTAAGTACTGTTATCTACTAAATGTTCCATGCTGTTGGATAATGAAGTAACGCTCTCTGTGGGCATATCTGGCTTCCGGCGCAGACAAGAGATGGCCACCTCGCTTCGCGTTCCTAGGAAACTATGCAGTATTTTGTGTTATTTCATACATTGTTACCCCGGGAAATCTTAGGTTTTATTACATACAGTCTAGAGGAACTATTGGATATAAGAGCAATGTCAACTCACCAACATTACGACCAGGAATACGACTTTCCCGAAGCAGATCCTCTGTTTGGTCCACCACCCAGGACAATGGATCGGATCCCAGCCGACGACCTAAAACTGCAGAAGGGGCAGACGGAGCGGTCTTCTGGTCAGGCTCCGTAGACTGGCACATCGCGCACCGCTCCCGTGCCTACTACTCGTCGATGTCCAGTCTCTTGACAACAAGGTAGACGAAATCCGAGCAAGGGTAGCATTCCAGAGAGACATCAGAGACTAACGTTCTTTGTTTCATGGAAACATGGCTCACTAGAGACATGCTATCGGCGTGTGTACAGCCATCTGGTTTCTTCACGCATCCCGCCGACAGAAACAAGCATCTCTCTGGTAAGAAGAAGAGTGGGTGGTTATGCCTTATGATTAACGAGACGTGGTGTGATCATAACAACATACGGGAACCCAAGTCATTTAGTTCACCTGACAATCAAATGCCGACCGCATTATCTACCAAGAGAATTCTCTTCGATCATAATTACAGTCGTATATATTCCCCCCCAAGCAAACACATTGACGGCCCCAAAAAAATGTAATTTGACTCTATGTGAACTAGAAACCACATATCCACAGTGCATGTGAAGTGATGCCCCATTCAGTGAGGCAGTCGGTCATCCCAGAGTCCCCCCAATAATAATAGAGAGATGATCAAAGTACTCTCTCCCAGGGCATAGCCAGTCCATGAATCACTGATCATTTATTTAGACTGTAAGTCATTCAAAGAGTGCTGTGGGACCTGTCCGACAATGACTATATGGGTCAGAATGAGGGCTTAAAGACCAAACACACTGTGTCAACAAACAGTTAAAAGCTGCTGGTGGCCGTCCCTTCGCCTCTGACTAGAACATCAGCAATAATTTTCTGTTCATCTCCCGACGATTCTACATGTTGAATGGCCACTGTTCGTTGACACCCAGCTGGTGATCTCTAACACGGCACGCTGCTTAGTCCTTTATTGGCACGGTGTGTTTTGTCCTTCATTGGCACGGTGTGTTTTGTCCTTTATTGGCACGGTGTGTTTTGTCCTTTTTTGGCACGGTGTGTTTTGTCCTTTATTGACACGGTGTGTTTTGTCCTTTTTTGGCACGGTGTGTTTTGTCCTTTATTGGCACGGTGTGTTTTGTCCTTTATTGGCACGGTGTGTTTTGTCCTTTATTGGCGCGGTGTGTTTTGTCCTTTATTGGCACGGTGTGTTTTGTCCTTTATTGGCACGTTGTGTTTTGTCCTTTATTGGCATGGTGTGTTTTGTCCTTTATTGCCACGGTGTGTTTTGTCCTTTATTGGCACGGTGTGTTTTGTCCTTTATTGGCACGGTGTGTTTTGTCTGTTGTCTGGAAGCCTGTTCAGTAGTTTTGCCATAATTTGTGTGCATGAACCTGCTTCTGCCTGCCCCATCCCATCCTCACAATGTCATTATCTGCCTGTCCCATCCCATCCTCACAATGTCATTATCTGCCTGTCCCATCCCATCCTCACAATGTCATTATCTGCCTGTCCCATCCCATCCTCACAATGTCATTATCTGCCTGTCCCATCCCATCCTCACAATGTCATTATCTGCCTGCCCCATCCCATCCTCACAATGACAATGTTCAACATTTCACCTGGGGATTACAGGGACCCATTAGACATCCTTCATTGGATGTATTCATCAACATGCCAGGGCAGAGGGGGTTAACTCACCCTTGTGACCATGTTTGCATCCCAAATGACACCCTATTCCCTATATAGTGCACTATGGGCCCTGGTCAAATGTAGTGCACTATAAAAGGAAAAGGGTGCCATTTGGGATGCATCCCACGTCTGTAACGTGAGCTCCCTATACAGCCCTGCAGCCTGTTAGCAGATTGAGTTCAGCCTGCAGATGGACACAGTGCTCCATCAACACAGACCCCTTTCCTCGCACCAGGCAGACTGGCAGGGAGTGCCCTAACCTTTCACCCCAGCAGGACGCCTCCATCCTGGGATGCTCTCCTGCCACCAACCCCCTCTCCCCCTTCCTCCCCCTGCTGCTACCACACTGCTGTTTGGACAACATGAGGAACACCGGGAGAACGGCCATCTGTCTTCAAAATGTCCAGATCACACAGGAAATACCTAATGTCTTCATCTGCCGTCAGCTCGTCACAAGTTGCAGAACCCCCACCCACCCACAGAACCTGCCTGGCTGGACACAATATTGATTATTCTGAGAGCTTTACGACATCTGTCAGACGTTGAATTAAATGTATGTATTGGCAGAGCGATAGGCTTACATCCCAAATGGCACCAGAGGTCAAAAGTAGTGCACTATATAGGGAACAAGGGTACCATTTCAAACGCAGACAAGCTCCTCTCCTCTCTGGCTCCTGCAGTTCAAACATGGATGCTTGTTTACTGTGCAAGCTTTGTGGGTGGTGAGAGAGAGGCCCTGTTTTCACAACGCTTCCACTCTGTCCCAGTTTGCTGTTTGCTGTTTTTGTCCAGTGGGGCTAAGACACAGAGAGAGATCATCCATGAGTTTTACCACAATAAGATCCTCCTGGGTGGAGGTTGCTGGTTGTTGGTGTTACAAGTGGTTTCAGTGTGTGACATTTGGAAATCATTGAGAGCATGTCTAGGTTGGGTTGCCATGATAAGAGTCCCCTGGTTTGTTGTAAAACTAGTGAAGATCTTCAATTCTACTGTTACTGTGTGGTGGAGTAGTCCTTGTCCTATTGCATCTGTGTGGGAGGAGTATCACGAGTATTATGAGTATCACGCGCTCAAGCAGGTGTATCTCACTGATCATCCCTAAAGCCAACACCTCATTTGGCCGCCTTTCCTTCCAGTTCTCTGCTGCCTGTGACTGGAACGAATCGCAAATCACTGACATTGGAGACTTTTATTACCCTCACCAACTTTAAACATCAGCTATCTGAGCAGCTAACCGATCGCTGCAGCTGTATATAGTCCATCTGTAAATAGCCCACCCAATTTACCTGCCTCATCCCCATACTGTTTTTATATATTTACTTTTCTGCTCTTTTGCACACCAGTATCTCTACTTGCACATGATCATCTGATAATTTATCACTCCAGTGTTAATCTGCTAAATTTTTATTATTCGCTCCTATGGTCTATTTATTGCCTACCTCCTCATGCCTTTTGCACACAATGTATATAGACTATTTTTTTCTACTGTGTTATTGACTTGTTTATTGTTTACTCCATGTGGACCTCTGTGTTGTTGTCTGTTCACACTGCAATGCTTTATCTTGGTCAGGTCGCAGTTGTAAATGAGAACTTGTTCTCAACTAGCCTTCCTGGTTAAATAAAGGTGAAAAATAAATAAATAAATAAATAAAATCAACTGTCCTATTGTATCTGTGTGGGAGGAGTATCAACTGTCCTAATGTATCTGTGTGGGGGGAGTATCAACAGTCCTATTGTATCTGTGTGGGGGAAGTAGTACCTTTCCTATTGTATCTGTGTGGGGGGAGTATCAACTGTCCTATTGTATCTGTGTGGGAGGAGTATCAACTGTCCTAATGTATCTGTGTGGGGGGAGTATCAACTGTCCTATTGTATCTGTGTGGGGGAAGTAGTATCTTTCCTATTGTATCTGTGTGGGGGAGTATCAACTGTCCTATTGTATCTGTGTGGGAGGAGTATCAACTGTCCTATTGTATCTGTGTGGGGGGAGGAGTACCTTTCCTATTGTATCTGTGTGGGGGGAGGAGTACCTTTCTTATTGTATCTGTGTGGGGGAGTTGAACCTTTCCTATTGTGTCTGTTTGGGGGGAGTAGTACCATTCCTATTGTATCTGTGTGGGGGGAGTAGTACCTTTCCTATTGTATCTGTGTGGGGGGAGTAGTACCTTTCCTATTGGAGTAGTTCCAATCCTAAAGTGTCTTTGTGGGGGGAGTAGTACCTTTCCTAAAGTGTCTGTGTGGGGGAGTAGTTCCATTCCTAAAGTGTCTGTGTGGGGGGAGTAGTTCCAATCCTAAAGTGTCTGTGTGGGGGGAGTAGTACCATTCCTAAAGTGTCTGTGTGGGGGGAGTAGTACCTTTCCTAGTGTATCTGTGTGGGGGGAGTAGTACATTTCCCTTTATATCTGTGGGGGGAATAGTACCTTTCCTATTGTGTCTATGCGGGGGGAGTAGTTCCATTCCTAAAGTGTCTGTGTGGGGGGAGTAGTACCTTTCCTATTGTATCTATGTGGGGGGAGTAGTACCTTTCCTAAAGTGTCTGTGTGGGGGGGAGTAGTACCTTTCCTAAAATGTCTGTGTGGGGGGAGTAGTTCCAATCCTAAAGTGTCTATGTGGGGGGAGTAGTTCCATTACTAAAGTGTCTGTGTGGGGGGAGTAGTTCCATTCCTAAAGTGTCTGTGTGGGGGAGTAGTACCTTTCCTAAAATGTCTGTGTGGGGGGAGTAGTTCCAATCCTAAAGTGTCTATGTGGGGGGAGTAGTTCCATTCCTAAAGTGTCTATGTGGGGGGAGTAGTTCCATTCCTATTGTGTCTATGTGGGGGGAGTAGTACCTTTCCTAAAGTGTCTGTGTGGGGGGAGTAGTTCCATTCCTAAAGTGTCTGTGTGGGGGGAGTAGTTCCATTCCTAAAGTGTCTGTGTGGGGGGAGTAGTTCCATTCCTAAAGTGTCTGTGTGGGGGGAGTAGTTCCATTCCTAAAGTGTCTGTGTGGGGGGAGTAGTACCTTTCCTATTGTGTCTATGTGGGGGGAGTAGTTCCATTCCTAAAGTGTCTGTGTGGGGGGAGTAGTACCTTTCCTAAAGTGTCTGTGTGGGGGGAGTAGTACCTTTCCCATTGTGTCTATGTGGGGGGAGTAGTTCCATTCCTAAAGTGTCTGTGTGGGGGGAGTAGTACCTTTCCTATTGTATCTGTGTGGGGGAATAGTACCTTTCCTATTGTGTCTATGTGGGGGGAGTAGTTCCATTCCTAAAGTGTCTGTGTGGGGGGACTAGTACCTTTCCTAAAGTGTCTGTGTGGGGAGAGTAGTACCTTTCCTATTGTGTCTATGTGGGGGAGTAGTTCCAATCCTAAAGTGTCTGTGTGGGGGGAGTAGTACCTTTCCTAAAGTGTCTGTGTGGGGGGAGTAGTACCTTTCCTATTGTATCTGTGTGGGGGAGAAGTACATTTCCCTTTATATCTGTGGGGGGAATACTACCTTTCCTATTGTGTCTATGTGGGGGGAGTAGTTCCATTCCTAAAGTGTCTGTGTGGGGGGAGTAGTACCTTTCCTAAAGTGTCTGTGTGGGGGGAGTAGTTCCATTCCTAAAGTGTCTGTGTGGGGGAGTAGTTCCATTCCGAAAGTGTCTGTGTGGGGGGAGTAGTACCTTTCCTATTGTATCTATGTGGGGGGAGTAGTACCTTTCCTAAAGTGTCTGTGTGGGGGGAGTAGTACCTTTCCTAAAGTGTCTGTGTGGGGGGAGTAGTTCCATTCCTAAAGTGTCTGTGTGGGGGGAGTAGTTCCATTCCGAAAGTGTCTGTGTGGGGGGAGTAGTACCTTTCCTAAAATGTCTGTGTGGGGGAGTAGTTCCAATCCTAAAGTGTCTATGTGGGGGAGTAGTTCCATTCCTAAAGTGTCTGTGTGGGGGGAGTAGTTCCATTCCTAAAGTGTCTGTGTGGGGGAGTAGTTCCATTCCTAAAGTGTCTGTGTGGGGGGAGTAGTTCCATTCCTAAAGTGTCTGTATGGGGGAGTAGTACCTTTCCTTTTGTGTCTATGTGGGGGAGTAGTTCCATTCCTAAAGTGTCTGTGTGGGGGGAGTAGTACCTTTCCTATTGTATCTATGTGGGGGGAGTAGTACCTTTCCTAAAGTGTCTGTGTGGGGGGAGTAGTACCTTTCCTAAAGTGTATATGTGGGGGAGTAATTCCATTCCTATTGTGTCTGTGTGGGGGGAGTAGTTCCATTCCTAAAGTGTCTGTGTGGGGGGAGTAGTACCTTTCCTAAAATGTCTGTGTGGGGGGAGTAGTTCCAATCCTAATGTGTCTATGTGGGGGGAGTAGTTCCATTCATATTGTGTCTATGTGGGGGGAGTAGTACCTTTCCTATTGTGTCTATGTGGGGGGAGTAGTTCCATTCCTAAAGTATCTGTGTGGGGGGAGTAGTACCTTTCCTATTGTATCTGTGTGGGGGAATAGTACCTTTCCTATTGTGTCTATGTGGGGGGAGTAGTTCCATTCCTAAAGTGTCTGTGTGGGGGGAGTAGTACCTTTCCTAAAGTGTCTGTGTGTGGGAGTAGTTCCATTCCTAAAGTGTCTATGTTGGGGGAGTAGTTCCATTCCTAAAGTGTCTGTGTGGGGGGAGTAGTACCTTTCCTAAAGTGTCTGTGTGGGGAGAGTAGTACCTTTCCTATTGTGTCTATGTGGGGGGAGTAGTACCTTTCCTATTGTGTCTATGTGGGGGGAGTAGATCCATTCCTAAAGTGTCTGTGTGGGGGGAGTAGTACCTTTCCTATTGTATCTGTGTGGGGGAGTAGTACCTTTCCTAAAGTGTCTGTGTGGGGGGAGTAGTACCTTTCCCTTTATATCTTTGCGGGGGAGTAGTACCTTTCCCTTTAAATCTGTGGGCGGGAATAGTACCTTTCCTACTGTATCTCTGTGGGGGGAGTATTACCTTTCCCTTTATATCTTTGGGGGGGAGTAGTACCTTTCCCTTTATATCTGTGTGGGGGAGTAGTACCTTTCCCTTTATATCTTTGGGGGGGAGTAGTACCTTTCCCTTTATATCTGTGTGGGGGGAGTAGTACCTTTCCCTTTATATCTTTGGGGGGGAGTAGTACCTTTCCCTTTATATCTGTGTGGGGGGAGTAGTACCTTTCCCTTTATATCTTTGGGGGGGAGTAGTACCTTTCCCTTTATATCTGTGTGGGGGGAGTAGTACCTTTCCCTTTATATCTGTGTGGGGGGAGTAGTACCTTTCCCTTTATATCCATGTGGGGGGAGTAGTACCTTTCCCTTTATATCTGTGTGGGGGGAGTAGTACCTTTCCCTTTATATCTCTGTGGGGGGAATAGTACCTTTCCCTTTTTATCTTTGGGGGGGAATAGTACCTTTCCCTTTATATCTGTGTGGGGGTAGTAGTACCTTTCCCTTTATATCTGTGTGGGGGGAGTAGTACCTTTCCCTTTATATCTGTGTGGGGGAGTAGTACCTTTCCCTTTATATCTGTGTGGGGGGAGTAGTACCTTTCCCTTTATATCTGTGTGGGGGTAGTAGTACCTTTCCCTTTATATCTGTGTGGGGGGAGAAGTACCTTTCCCTTTATATCTGTGTGGGGGGAGTAGTACCTTTCCCTTTATATGTTTGGGGGGGAATAGTTCCTTTCCTATTGTGTCTATATGGGGGCAGTAGTTCCATTCCCTTTATATCTATGTGGGGGGAGTAGTACCTTTACTATTGTGTCTGTGTGGGTGGAGTAGTTCCTTTCCTATTGTGTCTATGTGGGGAGAGTAGTACCTTTCCTATTGTGTCCGTGTGGGGGGAGTAGTACCATTCCTATTGTGTCTGTGTGGGGGGAATAGTACCTTTCCTATTGTGTCTATGTGGGGGGAGTAGTTCCATTCCTAAAGTGTCTGTGTGAGGGTAGTAGTACCTTTCCTATTGTGTCTATGTGGGGCGAGTTGTTCCATTCCTAAAGTGTCTGTGTGGGGGGAGAAGTACCTTTCTTATTGTATATGTGTGGGGGGGAGTAGTACCTTTCCTATTGTGTCTATGTGGGGGGAGTAGTACCTTTCCTATTGTGTCTGTGTGGGGGAAGTAGTACCTTTCCTATTGTATCTGTGTGGGGGGGAGTAGTACATTTCCCTTTATATGTTTGGGGGTAATAGTTCCTTTCCTATTGTATCTGTGTGAGGGGAGTAGTACCTTTCCTATTGTATCTGTGTGGGGGAGTAGTACCTTTCCCTTTATATCTCTGTGGGGGGAGTAGTACCTTTCCTATTGTATCTGTGTGGGGGAGTAGTACCTTTCCCTTTATATCCGTGGGGGGGAAAAGTACCTTTCCTATTGTGTCTATGTGGGGAGAGTAGTTCCATTCCTAAAGTGTCTGTGTGGGGGGAGTAGTACCTTTCCTATTGTGTCTATGTGGGGGGAGTAGTTCCATTCCTAACGTGTCTGTGTGGGGGGAGTAGTACCTTTCCAATTGTGTCTATGTGGGGGGAGTAGTTCCATTCCTATTGTATCTGTGTGGGGGAGTAGTTCCATTCCTAAAGTGTCTGTGTGGGGGAGTAGTTCCATTCCTAAAGTGTCTGTGTGGGGGGAGTAGTACCTTTCCTATTGTATCTGTGTGGGGGAGTAGTACCTTTCCCTTTATATCCGTGGGGGGGGAATAGTACCTTTCCTATTGTGTCTATGTGGGGAGAGTAGTTCCATTCCTAAAGTGTCTGTGTGGGGGAGTAGTACCTTTCCTATTGTGTCTATGTGGGGGGAGTGGTTCCATTCCTATTGTATCTGTGTGGGGGGAGTAGTACCTTTCGAATTGTGTCTATGTGGGGGGAGTAGTTCCATTCCTAAAGTGTCTGTGTGGGGGGAGTAGTACCTTTCCTATTGTGTCTATGTGGGGGGAGTAGTTCCATTCCTATTGTATCTGTGTGGGGGGAGTAGTTCAATTCCTAAAGTGTCTGTGTGGGGGGAGTAGTACCATTCCTATTGTATCTGTGTGGGGTGGAGTAGTACCTTTCCCTTTATATCTGTGTGGGGGGAGTAATACCTTTCCCCTTATATCTTTGGAGGGGAGTAGTACCTTTCCCTTTATATCTGTGTTGGTGGAGTAGTACCTTTCCCTTTATATCAATGTGGCGGGAGTAGTACCTTTCCCTTTATACCTTTGGAGGGGAGTAGTACCTTTCCCTTTATATCTGTGTCGGGGGAGTAGTACCTTTCCCTTTATTTCTGTGTGGGGGGAGTAGTACCTTTCCCTTTATATCTGTGTGGGGGGAGTAGTACCTTTCCCTTTATATCTGTGTGGGGGTAGTAGTACCTTTCCTTTTATATCTGTGTGGGAGGAGAAGTACCTTTCCCTTTATATCTGTGTGGGGGTATTAGTACCTTTCCCTTTATATCTGTGTGGGAGGAGAAGTACCTTTCCCTTTATATCTGTGTGGGGGTAGTAGTACCTTTCCCTTTATATCTGTGTGGGAGGAGAAGTACCTTTCCCTTTATATCTGTGTGGGGGTAGTAGTACCTTTCCCTTTATATCTGTGTGGGGGTAGTAGTACCTTTCCCTTTATATCTGTGTGAGGGTATTAGTACATTTCCCTTTATATCTGTGTGGGGGTAGTAGTACCTTTCCCTTTATATCAGTGTGGGGGTAGTAGTACCTTTCCCTTTATATCTGTGTGGGGGTAGAAGTACCTTTCCCTTTATATCTGTGTGGGGGGAGTAGTACCTTTCCCTTTATATGTTTGGGGGGGAATAGTTCCTTTCCTATTGTGTCTATGTGGGGGCAGTAGTTCCATTCCTAAAGTGTCTGTGTGGGGGGAGTAGTACCTTTCCTATTGTGTCTATGTGGGGGGAGTAGTACCTTTCCTATTGTGTCTATGTGGGGGAGTAGTACCTTTACTATTGTGTCTGTGTGGGTGGAGTAGTTCCTTTCCTATTGTGTCTATGTGGGGGGAGTAGTTCCATTCCTAAAGTGTCTGTGTGAGGGTAGTAGTACCTTTCCTATTGTGTCTATGTGGGGGGAGTTGTTCCATTCCTAAAGTGTCTGTGTGGGGGGAGAAGTACCTTTCTTATTGTATATGTGTGGGGGGGGAGTAGTACCTTTCCTATTGTGTCTATGTGGTGGGAGTAGTACCTTTCCTATTGTGTCTATGTGGGGGGAGTAGTACCTTTCCTATTGTGTCTGTGTGGGGGGAGTAGTTCCTTTCCTATTGTGTCTGTGTGGGGGAGTAGTACCTTTCCTATTGTGTCTGTGTGGGGGGAGTAGTACCTTTCCTATTGTGTCTATGTGGGGGGAGTAGTACCTTTCCTATTGTGTCTGTGTGGGGGAGTAGTTCCTTTCCTATTGTGTCTGTGTGGGGGGAGTAGTACCTTTCCTATTGTGTCTGTGTGGGGGGAGTAGTACCATTCCTATTGTGTCTGTGTGGGGGAGTAGTTCCATTCCTATTGTGTCTGTGTGGGGGAGTAGTACCTTTCCTATTGTGTCTGTGTGGGGGGAGTAGTTCCTTTCCTATTGTGTCTGTGTGGGGGAGTAGTACCTTACCTATTGTGTCTGTGTGGGGGGAGTAGTACCATTCCTATTGTGTCTGTGTGCGGGGAATAGTACATTTCCCTTTATATCTGTGGGGGGAGTAGTACCGTTCCTATTGTGTCTATGTGGGGGGAGTAGTACCTTTCCCTTATTATCTGTGGGGGGAGTAGTAACTTTCCTATTGTATCTGTGTGGGGGGAGTAGTACCTTTCCCTTTATATCTGTGGGGGGAATAGTACCTTTCCTATTGTGTCTATTTGGGGGGAGTAGTTCCATTCCAAAAGTGTCTGTGTGGGGGGAGTAGTACCTTTCCCTTTATATCTGTGGGGGGAGTAGTACCTTTCCCTTTATATCTCTGTGGGGGAGTAGTACCTTTCCCTTTATATCTGTGGGGGGAGTAGTACCTTTACTATTGTATCTGTATGGGGGGAGTAGTACCTTTTCTATTGTATCTGTGTGGGGGGAGTAGTACCTTTCCCTTTATATCTGTGGGGGGAGTAGTTCCATTCCTATTGTGTCTATGTGGGGGGAGTAGTTCCATTCTTAAAGTGTCTGTGTGGGGGAGTAGTGCCTTTCCCTTTATATCTGTGGGGGGAATAGTACCTTTCCTATTGTATCTCTGTGGGCGGAGTATTACCTTTCCCTTTATATCTTTGGGGGGGAGTAGCACCTTTCCCTTTATATCTGTGTGGGGGGAGTAGTACCTTTCCCTTTATATCTGTGTGGGGGGAGTAGTACCTTTCCCTTTATATCTTTGTGGGGGGAGTAGTAACTATCCTATTGTGTCTATGTGGCGGGAGTAGTACCTTTCCCTTTTTATCTTTGGGGGGGAATAGTACCTTTCCCTTTATATCTATGTGGGGGGAGAAGTACCTTTCCCTTTATATCTGTGTGGGGGGAGTAGTACCTTTCACTGTATATCTGTGTGGGGGGAGTAGTATCTTTCCCTTTATATCTGTGTGGGGGTAGTAGTACCTTTCCCTTTATATCTGTGTGGGGGGAGTAGTACCTTTCCCTTTATATCTGTGTGGGAGGAGAAGTACCTTTCCCTTTATATCTGTGTGTGGGGAGTAGTACCTTTCCCTTTATATCTCTGTGGGGGGAGTAGTACCTTTCCCTTTATATCTGTGTGGGGGGAGTAGTACCTTTCCCTTTATATGTTTGTGGGGGAATAGTTCCTTTCCTATTGTGTCTATGTGGGGGAGTAGTTCCATTCCTAAAGTGTCTGTGTGGGGGGAGTAGTACCTTTCCTATTGTGTCTATGTGGGGGGAGTAGTTCCATTCCTAAAGTGTATGTGTGGGGGGAGTAGTACCTTTCCTATTGTATATGTGTGGGGGGGAGTAGTACCTTTCCTATTGTGTCTATGTGGGGGGAGTAGTACCTTTCCTATTGTGTCTATGTGGGGGGAGTAGTACCTTTCCCTTTATATCTGTGGGGGGGAGTAGTACCTTTCCTATTGTGTCTATGTGGGGGGATTAGTACCTTTCCCTTTATATCTGTGGGGGGGAGTAGTGCCTTTCCTATTGTGTTGTGTCTGTGTGGGTGGAGTAGTACCATTCCTATTGTGTCTGTGTGGGGGAGTAGTACCATTCATGTTGTGTCTGTGTGGGGGTAGTAGTACCATTCATGTTGTGTCTGTGTGGGGGTAGTAGTACCATTCATGTTGTGTCTGTGTGGGGGTAGTAGTACCATTCCTATTGTGTCTGTGTGGGGGGAGTAGTACCATTCATGTTGTGTCTGTGTGGGGGTAGTAGTACCATTCCTATTGTGTCTGTGTGGGGGAGTAGTACCTTTCCCTTTATATCTGTGGTGGGGAGTAGTACCTTGCCTATTGTGTCTGTGTGGGGGGAGTAGAACCTTCCCTATTGTGCATGTGGGGGGAGTAGTTCCATTCCTATTGTGTCTGTGTGGGGGGAGTAGTACCATTCCTATTGTGTCTGTGTGGGGGGGTTAGTACCATTCCTATTGTATATGTGTGGGGGGAGTAGTACCTTCCCTATTGTGCATGTGTGGGGGGGAGTAGTACCTTTCCTATTGTGTCTGTGTGGGGGGGTTAGTTCCATTCCTATTGTATATGTGTGTGGGGAGTAGTACCATTCCTAAAGTGTCTGTGTGGGGGGATTAGTACCTTTCCTAAAGTGTCTATGTGGGGGGATTAGTACCTTTCCTAAAGTGTCTATGTGGGGGGAGTAGTTCCTTTCCTATTGTGTCTATGTCGGGGGAGTAGTACCTTTCCTAAAGTGTCTATGTGGGGGGAGTAGTACCTTTCCTAAAGTGTCTATGTGGGGGGATTAGTACCTTTCCTATAGTGTCTATGTGGGGGGGATTAGTACCTTTCCTAAAGTGTCTATGTGGGGGGATTAGTACCTTTCCTAAAGTGTCTATGTCGGGGGAGTAGTACCTGTCCTATTGTGTCCATTTGGGGGGAGTAGTACCTTTCCTAAAGTGTCTATGTGGGGGGAGTAGTTCCAATCCTAAAGTGTCTATGTGGGGGGAGTAGTAGTAGTACCTTTCCTATTGTGTCCATGTGGGGGGAGTAGTACCTTTCCTATTGTGTCTATGTCGGGGGAGTAGTTCCAATCCTAAAGTGTCTATGTGGGGGGAGTAGTAGTAGTACCTTTCCTATTGTGTCCATGTGGGGGGAGTAGTACCTTTCCTATTGTGTCTATGTCGGGGGGTAGTTCCAATCCTAAAGTGTCTATGTGGGGGGAGTAGTACCTTTCCTATTGTGTCCATGGGCGAGGAGTAGTACCTTTCCTAAAGTGTCTATGTGGGGGGAGTAGTACCTTTCCTAAAGTGTCTATGTGGGGGGATTAGTACCTTTCCTAAAGTGTCTATGTGGGGGGAGTAGTACCTTTCCTATTGTGTCCATGTGGGGGGAGTAGTACCTTTCCTATTGTGTCTATGTGGGGGGAGTAGTACCATTCCTATTGTGTCTGTGTGGGGGGAG
Source organism: Oncorhynchus masou masou (assembly GCF_036934945.1). Classification (NCBI taxonomy): domain Eukaryota; kingdom Metazoa; phylum Chordata; class Actinopteri; order Salmoniformes; family Salmonidae; genus Oncorhynchus; species Oncorhynchus masou. The sequence goes on along the minus strand of NC_088224.1, from coordinate 68,335,258 downwards.
TAGTACCTTTCCTATTGTGTCTATGTGGGGGGATAGTACCTTTACTATTGTGTCTATGTGGGGGGGAGTATTACCTTTCCTATTGTGTCTATGTCGGGAGATTAGTTCCATTCCTATTGTGTCTGTGTGGGGGGAGTAGTACCTTTCCTATTGTATCTGTGTGGGGGGAGTAGTACCTTTCCTATTGTGTCTGTGTGGGGGGAGTAGTACCATTCCTATTGTGTCTGTGTGGGGGGAATAGTCCCTTTCCTATTGTGTCTATGTGGGGGGAGTAGTTCCATTCCTAAAGTGTCTGTGTGAGGGTAGTAGTACCTTTCCTATTGTGTCTATGTGGGGGGAGTTGTTCCATTCCTAAAGTGTCTGTGTGGGGGGAGAAGTACCTTTCTTATTGTATATGTGTGGGGGGGAGTAGTACCTTTCCTATTGTGTCTATGTGGGGGGAGTAGTACCTTTCCTATTGTGTCTGTGTGGGGGAAGTAGTACCTTTCCTATTGTATCTGTGGGGGGAGTAGTACATTTCCCTTTATATGTTTGGGGGGAATAGTTCCTTTCCTATTGTATCTGTGTGAGGGGAGTAGTACCTTTCCTATTGTATCTGTGTGGGGGAGTAGTACCTTTCCCTTTATATCTCTGTGGGGGGAGTAGTACCTTTCCTATTGTATCTGTGTGGGGGAGTAGTACCTTTCCCTTTATATCCGTGGGGGGAGTAGTACCTTTCCTATTGTGTCTATGTGGGGAGAGTAGTTCCATTCCTAAAGTGTCTGTGTGGGGGGAGTAGTACCTTTCCTATTGTGTCTATGTGGGGGGAGTAGTTCCATTCCTAAAGTGTCTGTGTGGGGGGAGTAGTACCTTTCCAATTGTGTCTATGTGGGGAGTAGTTCCATTCCTATTGTATCTGTGTGGGGGAGTAGTTCCATTCCTAAAGTGTCTGTGTGGGGGGAGTAGTACCTTTCCTATTGTATCTGTGTGGGGGAGTAGTACCTTTCCCTTTATATCCGTGGGGGGAATAGTACCTTTCCTATTGTGTCTATGTGGGGAGAGTAGTTCCATTCCTAAAGTGTCTGTGTGGGGGGAGTAGTACCTTTCCTATTGTGTCTATGTGGGGGGAGTAGTTCCATTCCTATTGTATCTGTGTGGGGGGAGTAGTACCTTTCGAATTGTGTCTATGTGGGGGGAGTAGTTCCATTCCTATTGTATCTGTGTGGGGGGAGTAGTACCTTTCGAATTGTGTCTGTGTGGGGGGAGTAGTACCTTTCCTATTGTGTCTATGTGGGGGGAGTAGTTCCATTCCTATTGTATCTGTGTGGGGGGAGTAGTTCAATTCCTAAAGTGTCTGTGTGGGGGGAGTAGTACCATTCCTATTGTATCTGTGTGGGGTGGAGTAGTACCTTTCCCTTTATATCTGTGTGGGGGGAGTAATACTTTTCCCCTTATATCTTTGGAGGGGAGTAGTACCTTTCCCTTTATATCTGTGTCGGGGGAGTAGTACCTTTCCCTTTATATCTTTGGAGGGGAGTAGTACCTTTCCCTTTATATCTGTGTCGGGGGAGTAGTACCTTTCCCTTTATTTCTGTGTGGGGGAGTAGTACCTTTCCCTTTATATCTGTGTGGGGGGAGTAGTACCTTTCCCTTTATATCTGTGTGGGGGTAGTAGTACCTTTCCCTTTATATCTGTGTGGGAGGAGAAGTACCTTTCCCTTTATATCTGTGTGGGGGTATTAGTACCTTTCCCTTTATATCTGTGTGGGAGGAGAAGTACCTTTCCCTTTATATCTGTGTGGGGGTAGTAGTACCTTTCCCTTTATATCTGTGTGGGGGTAGTAGTACCTTTCCCTTTATATCTGTGTGAGGGTATTAGTACATTTCCCTTTATATCTGTGTGGGGGTAGTAGTACCTTTCCCTTTATATCAGTGTGGGGGTAGAAGTACCTTTCCCTTTATATCTGTGTGGGGGGAGTAGTACCTTTCCCTTTATATGTTTGGGGGGGAATAGTTCTTTTCCTATTGTGTCTATGTGGGGGCAGTAGTTCCATTCCTAAAGTGTCTGTGTGGGGGGAGTAGTACCTTTCCTATTGTGTCTATGTGGGGGGAGTAGTACCTTTCCTATTGTGTCTATGTGGGGGAGTAGTACCTTTACTATTGTGTCTGTGTGGGTGGAGTAGTTCCTTTCCTATTGTGTCTATGTGGGGGAGTAGTTCCATTCCTAAAGTGTCTGTGTGAGGGTAGTAGTACCTTTCCTATTGTGTCTATGTGGGGGGAGTAGTTCCATTCCTAAAGTGTCTGTGTGGGGGGAGAAGTACCTTTCTTATTGTATATGTGTGGGGGGGAGTAGTACCTTTCCTATTGTGTCTATGTGGGGGGAGTAGTACCTTTCCTATTGTGTCTATGTGGGGGGAGTAGTACCTTTCCTATTGTGTCTGTGTGGGGGGGGAGTAGTTCCTTTCCTATTGTGTCTGTGTGGGGGGAGTAGTACCTTTCCTATTGTGTCTGTGTGGGGGAGTAGTACCTTTCCTATTGGGTCTATGTGGGGGAGTAGTACCTTTCCTATTGTGTCTGTGTGGGGGAGTAGTTCCTTTCCTATTGTGTCTGTGTGGGGAGTAGTACCTTTCCTATTGTATCTGTGTGGGGGGAGTAGTACCTTTCGAATTGTGTCTATGTGGGGGAGTAGTTCCATTCCTATTGTATCTGTGTGGGGGGAGTAGTACCTTTCGAATTGTGTCTGTGTGGGGGGAGTAGTACCTTTCCTATTGTGTCTATGTGGGGGAGTAGTTCCATTCCTATTGTATCTGTGTGGGGGAGTAGTTCAATTCCTAAAGTGTCTGTGTGGGGGAGTAGTACCATTCCTATTGTATCTGTGTGGGGTGGAGTAGTACCTTTCCCTTTATATCTGTGTGGGGGGAGTAATACCTTTCCCCTTATATCTTTGGAGGGGAGTAGTACCTTTCCCTTTATATCTGTGTCGGGGGAGTAGTACCTTTCCCTTTATATCTTTGGAGGGGAGTAGTACCTTTCCCTTTATATCTGTGTCGGGGGAGTAGTACCTTTACCTTTATTTCTGTGTGGGGGGAGTAGTACCTTTCCCTTTATATCTGTGTGGGGGGAGTAGTACCTTTCCCTTTATATCTGTGTGGGGGTAGTAGTACCTTTCCCTTTATATCTGTGTGGGAGGAGAAGTACCTTTCCCTTTATATCTGTGTGGGGGTATTAGTACCTTTCCCTTTATATCTGTGTGGGAGGAGAAGTACCTTTCCCTTTATATCTGTGTGGGGGTAGTAGTACCTTTCCCTTTATATCTGTGTGGGGGTAGTAGTACCTTTCCCTTTATATCTGTGTGAGGGTATTAGTACATTTCCCTTTATATCTGTGTGGGGGTAGTAGTACCTTTCCCTTTATATCAGTGTGGGGGTAGAAGTACCTTTCCCTTTATATCTGTGTGGGGGGAGTAGTACCTTTCCCTTTATATGTTTGGGGGGGAATAGTTCTTTTCCTATTGTGTCTATGTGGGGGCAGTAGTTCCATTCCTAAAGTGTCTGTGTGGGGGAGTAGTACCTTTCCTATTGTGTCTATGTGGGGGGAGTAGTACCTTTCCTATTGTGTCTATGTGGGGGAGTAGTACCTTTACTATTGTGTCTGTGTGGGTGGAGTAGTTCCTTTCCTATTGTGTATATGTGGGGGGAGTAGTTCCATTCCTAAAGTGTCTGTGTGAGGGTAGTAGTACCTTTCCTATTGTGTCTATGTGGGGGGAGTAGTTCCATTCCTAAAGTGTCTGTGTGGGGGGAGAAGTACCTTTCTTATTGTATATGTGTGGGGGGGAGTAGTACCTTTCCTATTGTGTCTATGTGGGGGGAGTAGTACCTTTCCTATTGTGTCTATGTGGGGGGAGTAGTACCTTTCCTATTGTGTCTGTGTGGGGGGAGTAGTTCCTTTCCTATTGTGTCTGTGTGGGGGGAGTAGTACCTTTCCTATTGTGTCTGTGTGGGGGGAGTAGTACCTTTCCTATTGTGTCTATGTGGGGGGAGTAGTACCTTTCCTATTGTGTCTGTGTGGGGGGAGTAGTTCCTTTCCTATTGTGTCTGTGTGGGGGGAGTAGTACCTTTCCTATTGTGTCTGTGTGGTGGGAGTAGTACCTTTCCTATTGTGTCTGTGTGGGGGGAGTAGTTCCATTCCTATTGTGTCTGTGTGGGGGGAGTAGTACCTTTCCTATTGTGTCTGTGTGGGGGGAGTAGTTCCTTTCCTATTGTGTCTGTGTGGGGGGAGTAGTACCTTACCTATTGTGTCTGTGTGGGGGGAGTAGTACCATTCCTATTGTGTCTGTGTGCGGGGAATAGTACATTTCCCTTTATATCTGTGGGGGGGAGTAGTACCGTTCCTATTGTGTCTATGTGGGGGGAGTAGTACCTTTCCCTTTATATCTGTGGGGGGAGTAGTAACTTTCCTATTGTATCTGTGTGGGGGGAGTAGTACCTTTCCCTTTATATCTGTGGGGGGAATAGTACCTTTCCTATTGTGTCTATTTGGGGGAGTAGTTCCATTCCAAAAGTGTCTGTGTGGGGGGAGTAGTACCTTTCCCTTTATATCTGTGGGGGGGGAGTAGTACCTTTCCCTTTATATCTCTGTGGGGGAGTAGTACCTTTCCCTTTATATCTGTGGGGGGAGTAGTACCTTTACTATTTTATCTGTATGGGGGAGTAGTACCTTTTCTATTGTATCTGTGTGGGGGAGTAGTACCTTTCCCTTTATATCTGTGGGGGGAGTAGTACCTTTACTATTGTATCTGTATGGGGGGAGTAGTACCTTTTCTATTGTATCTCTGTGGGCGGAGTATTACCTTTCCCTTTATATCTTTGGGGGGGAGTAGCACCTTTCCCTTTATATCTGTGTGGGGGGAGTAGTACCTTTCCCTTTATATCTGTGTGGGGGGAGTAGTACCTTTCCCTTTATATCTTTGTGGGGGGAGTAGTAACTATCCTATTGTGTCTATGTGGCGGGAGTAGTACCTTTCCCTTTTTATCTTTGGGGGGGAATAGTACCTTTCCCTTTATATCTATGTGGGGGGAGAAGTACCTTTCCCTTTATATCTGTGTGGGGGGAGTAGTACCTTTCACTGTATATCTGTGTGGGGGGAGTAGTATCTTTCCCTTTATATCTGTGTGGGGGTAGTAGTACCTTTCCCTTTATATCTGTGTGGGGGGAGTAGTACCTTTCCCTTTATATCTGTGTGGGAGGAGAAGTACCTTTCCCTTTATATCTCTGTGGGGGGAGTAGTACCTTTCCCTTTATATCTGTGTGGGGGGAGTAGTACCTTTCCCTTTATATGTTTGTGGGGGGAATAGTTCCTTTCCTATTGTGTCTATGTGGGGGGAGTAGTTCCATTCCTAAAGTGTCTGTGTGGGGGGAGTAGTACCTTTCCTATTGTGTCTATGTGGGGGGGGAGTAGTTCCATTCCTAAAGTGTATGTGTGGGGGGAGTAGTACCTTTCCTATTGTATATGTGTGGGGGGGGGAGTAGTACCTTTCCTATTGTGTCTATGTGGGGGGAGTAGTACCTTTCCTATTGTGTCTATGTGGGGAGTAGTACCTTTCCCTTTATATCTGTGGGGGGAGTAGTACCTTTCCTATTGTGTCTATGTGGGGGGATTAGTACCTTTCCCTTTATATCTGTGGGGGGGAGTAGTGCCTTTCCTATTGTGTTGTGTCTGTGTGGGTGGAGTAGTACCATTCCTATTGTGTCTGTGTGGGGGAGTAGTACCATTCATGTTGTGTCTGTGTGGGGGTAGTAGTACCATTCATGTTGTGTCTGTGTGGGGGTAGTAGTACCATTCCTATTGTGTCTGTGTGGGGGAGTAGTACCATTCATGTTGTGTCTGTGTGGGGGTAGTAGTACCATTCCTATTGTGTCTGTGTGGGGGAGTAGTACCTTTCCCTTTATATCTGTGGTGGGGAGTAGTACCTTGCCTATTGTGTCTGTGTGGGGGGAGTAGAACCTTCCCTATTGTGCATGTGTGGGGGGAGTAGTACCATTCCTATTGTGTCTGTGTGGGGGTTAGTACCATTGCTATTGTATATGTGTGGGGGGAGTAGTACCTTCCCTATTGTGCATGTGTGGGGGGAGTAGTACCATTCCTATTGTGTCTGTGTGGGGGGTTAGTTCCATTCCTATTGTATATGTGTGGGGGGAGTAGTACCATTCCTAAAGTGTCTGTGTGGGGGGATTAGTACCTTTCCTAAAGTGTCTATGTGGGGGGATTAGTACCTTTCCTAAAGTGTCTATGTGGGGGGAGTAGTTCCTTTCCTATTGTGTCTATGTCGGGGGAGTAGTACCTTTCCTAAAGTGTCTATGTGGGGGGAGTAGTACCTTTCCTAAAGTGTCTATGTGGGGGGATTAGTACCTTTCCTATAGTGTCTATGTGGGGGGGGATTAGTACCTTTCCTAAAGTGTCTATGTGGGGGGATTAGTACCTTTCCTAAAGTGTCTATGTCGGGGGAGTAGTACCTTTCCTATTGTGTCCATTTGGGGGAGTAGTACCTTTCCTAAAGTGTCTATGTGGGGGGAGTAGTTCCAATCCTAAAGTGTCTATGTGGGGGGAGTAGTAGTAGTACCTTTCCTATTGTGTCCATGTGGGGGGAGTAGTACCTTTCCTATTGTGTCTATGTCGGGGGTAGTTCCAATCCTAAAGTGTCTATGTGGGGGAGTAGTACCTTTCCTATTGTGTCCATGGGCGAGGAGTAGTACCTTTCCTAAAGTGTCTATGTGGGGGAGTAGTACCTTTCCTAAAGTGTCTATGTGGGGGGATTAGTACCTTTCCTAAAGTGTCTATGTGGGGGGAGTAGTACCTTTCCTATTGTGTCCATGTGGGGGGAGTAGTACCTTTCCTATTGTGTCTATGTGGGGGAGTAGTACCTTTCCTATTGTGTCTGTGTGGGGGGAGTAGTACCTTTCCTATTGTGTCTATGTGGGGGAGTAGTACCTTTACTATTGTGTCTATGTGGGGGGGAGTATTACCTTTCCTATTGTGTCTATGTCGGGGGATTAGTTCCATTCCTATTGTGTCTATGTGGGGGGAGTAGTACCTTTACTATTGTGTCTATGTGGGGGGGAGTAGTACCTTTCCTATTGTGTCTATGTGGGGGGATTAGTTCCATTCCTATTGTGTCTATGTGGGGGGAGTAGTACCTTTCCTATTGTATCTGTGTGGGGGGAGTAGTACCTTTCCTATTGTGTATGTGTGGGGGGAGTAGTACCTATCCTATTGTATATGTGTGGGGGGATTAGTACCTATCCTATTGTGTCTGTGTGGGGGGAGTAGTACCTTTCCCTTTATATCTGTGGGGGGAAATAGTACCTTTCCTATTGTGTCTATGTGGGGGGAGTAGTACCTTTCCCTTTATATCTGTGGTGTGGAATAGTACCTTTCCTATTGTGTCTATGTGGGGGGAGTAGTACCTTTCCCTTTATATCTGTGGGGGGGAATAGTACCTTTCCTATTGTGTTTATGTGGGGGGAGTAATACCTTTCCTATTGTGTCTATGTGGGGGGAGTAGTACCTTTACTATTGTGTCTATGTGGGGGGAGTAGTACCTTTCCTATTGTGTCTATGTGGGGGTGAGTAGTACCTTTCCTATTGTGTCTATGTGGGGGGAGTAGTTCCATTCCTAAAGTGTCTGTGTGGGGGGAGTAGTACCATTCATGTTTTGTCTGTGTGGTGGGAGTAGTACCTATTCTATTGTGTCTATGTGGGGGGAGTAGTACCTTTCCCTTTATATCTGTGTGGGGGGAGTAGTGCCTTTCCTATTTTGTCTGTGTGGGGGGAGTGGAACCATTCCCGTTGTTTCTATGTGGGGGGAGTAGTACCATTCCTATTGTATCTGTGTGGGGGGAGTAGTACCTTTCCCTTTATATCTGGGGGGGGGGGGGGGGGGGGAATAGTACCTATCCTATTGTATCTGTGTTGGGGGATTTAGTACCTTTCCCTTTATATCTGTGGGGGGAGTAGTACCTTTCCTATTGTGTCTGTGTGGGGGGAGTAGTACCATTCATGTTGTGTCTGTGTGGGGGAGTAGTACCTTTCCTATTGTGTCTGTGTGGGGGGAGTAGTACCATTCATGTTGTGTCTGTGTGGGGGGAGTAGTACCATTGCTATTGCGTCTGTGTGGGGGGTGTAGTACCTTTCCCTTTATATCTGTGTGGGGGGAGTAGTACCATTCCTATTGTGTCTGTGTGGGGGGAGTAGTACCTTTCCCTTTATATCTGTGGTGGGGGGAGTAGTACCTTTCCTATTGTTTCTGTGTGGGGAGAGTAGTGCCATTCATGTTGTGTCTGTGTGGGGGGAGTAGTACCATTCCTATTGCGTCTGTGTGGGGGGAGTAGTACCTTTCCTTTTGTGTCTGTGTGAGGGGAGTAGTACCTTTCCCTTTATATCTGTGTGGGGGGAGTAGTACCATTCCTATTGTGTCTGTGTGGGGGGGAGTAGTACCATTCCTATTGTGTCTGTGTGGGGGGAGTAGTACCTTTCCCTTTATATCTGTGTGGGGGGAGTAGTACCATTCCTATTGTGTCTGTGTGGGGGGAGTAGTACCATTCCTATTGTGTCTGTGTGGGGGGAGCATTACCTTTCCCTTTATATCTGTTTGGGGGGAGTAGTACCATTCCTATTGTGTCTGTGTGGGGGGAGTAGTACCATTCCTATTGTGTCTGTGTGGGGGGAATAGTACCTTTCCCTTTATATCTGTGTGGGGGGAGTAGTACCATTCCTATTGTGTCTGTGTGGAGGGAGTAGTACCATTCCTATTGTGTCTCTGTGGGGGGAGTAGTACCTTTCCCTTTATATCTGTGTGGGGTGAGTAGTTCCTTTCCCTTTATATCTGTGTGGGGGGAGTAGTACCTTTCCCTTTATATCTGTGTGTGGGAGAGTAGTACATTTCCCTTTATATCTCTGTGGGGGGAGTAGTACCTTTGCTATTGTGTCTGTGTGGGGGTAGTAGTACCTTTACTATTGTGTCTGTGTTGGGGTAGTAGTACATTTCCTATTGTGTCTGTGTGGGGGGAGTAGTACCTTTCCTTTTATCTCTGTGTGGGGGGAATAGTACCTGTCCTACTGTATCTGTAGGGTGATTAGTACCTGTCCTATTGTATCTGTGTGGGGGAGTATTAGGGCCGCTGACAGAGGTGAGAACTGATGGGGCGAGGGGCAGAGGACAGTTCCACCTCCTGTAGCCTTCATTCATCTTTATTCCAGTTGTCACCAGCAGGTTCATCAAGACAGGTCACAACCTCACCACCCCAGCTCCTTAATCCTCAGCTGTCTGCAGGAGGCCTCGCTGCCTCAGTTTTATGCCCACTCAAGGTCATTACACCATTATTGTCCAATCTCTCACTGCCTCTTGACATATTACTTATCACCCAGCGGTAACTGAGCACATGGGGGCACTTCTCTCGATGTTCCCTCTCTCTAACCTCGTTCGACAATTCTCATTCTCTTTGTTTGACCACACAAGTCTATTTCCTCAACCAGCCACTCTCTCTCTCTCTTCTCTCTCCCTGTCTGTCTCTTTCTCTCTCATTCTCACATTCTTCCGAACGTTGTCTCATCATCATGGAGTGCCTATGTCTGAGAGATTGGTGTATTTACATTTTAGTAATTTAGCAGACGGTCTTATCTAGAGCGACTTACAGGAGCACGCCGGCAGATTTTTCACCTAGTCGGCTCGGTTACTGGCCCAAACCCCTTAACCACTAGGCTACCTGTATCATGATTACAGTGAGAACATAGATTATCTCTGTGTGAAAAGAGACCGAGCAGGAGGTTGACATGAGAGAGAAACATACGGGAGGTGGCAGTGAGAAATAAAAGGTCAAGGTATTGCATTTCCTCCCAGAGTAATTGAAGCTTCCACAATAATAACGATCTTCCCTGACAGTTTATCCAGCCTTTTGTAAATCAGTAAAAATGCAACTGAATTCAGTTGTGGGTTTGGTAGTCGGAAAAGCTGTAGCAATATTGAAAAGGGCTCAGGGACTGCAGCTGTTAATAGAGCCGTACATAACATGTTCCCTTCCTCTTTCTCTCAATCTCTCTCTACTAATGTATTGCCTGTTGTATATTGATTTCTGAAATAGCAGTTTCCAGACAATACTGCTTGTCAAGTTGGCTTTGTGAATATGAATATCTGAGTGATAAATAAAATGAAACAGTGGGACCTTTGAAATATATACTATGAGGTATCTGAAAAAGCATAGTGCAGTAAGCATAATAGCTAGATTAATCCCCTTTGATTTGTCTGTTATAACTTGTGTTCAAGAAAAGCTATCAAATTTAACAACACCTGCCTCCCAAAAGTATGCAGGGTGATTTAATTGGATGGTTGCTGCCCTGCACTGACCCTCATGTCTCTCCACTCTTTAGTTATGGGGTGGTGGGCATTAACTGTCACTTTCAGGTCCTAAAAATCTACTATATTTTACTAGCTGTAAGATGATACCAATGTTATAGCACACCCTGGTATTACTAACTTTGGATTAAGTTCCAAGTAACTATTATTGGCCCATGAACAACACAGTTACAATTGGTATGAAAGCAACATGGTAGTTTGTTTCTGTCCAGGAAAAATACTTGAACATTTTCAGCACTTGACAAAACAAACCTCATGATGTATGCATGCAGCACGTCTTAATCATCAATCCAAGAAATGAAAAACAAATGCAAAAGTCCCCACATGTCACATGGCAAACAAAAGTCACACACAGACTCATTGTTGCAGAAGAGAATGAGCAGAGAGAGAATATATGGTGACCTCATCCACAGCACTGCGTGTCAGACTAAAGATAACGTTGTCTGCGTCATTCAAGTCCCGATGTCCCACGACAACCTTATTAGCTCTGTCCTCCTCCACACCTACAGCCCTTCACTGTGACATAGGAGGAGACGTTGTTAGGAGAAGGGAAGACCTAAAAAAGGCAGCTTTACGGAAAAGAACATGCATGAAGATCAGCCAGCCTCACCCACGTTCCCAGTAGGCGCTGGCATCATTATGTACATTGTTGCTGAGGTGCCCATCACGACAGAGATTACACATCATTATCTATTTTGAGCGGGCTCTACATAAGCCACCCTATGATTATGCATTTACAGCAGAGATGCGGAGGAGAAGAGAAAGGCAGGCAGGCAGGAGACAGAGAGAGAGACAGGGATCTGTTTAGGCAGGCGGAAGAAATGTGTCAGAGACACGGCTCTCCGCTCCAGGGTGCAGAATAGGAGAAGTCTGATCAGTTTGCCTCTCAGGTGAGATCAGATCACCACACTGTCTTCCTCTACCATGACAATGATTACAGCCAGGCAGGTAGCTAAACAGGAGCAGTGGGACATGTGCAGGATGCTGATATAATTGCAGTACTTTGTCACTTACCGAGGTCTAGTCCCCCTTCTTACACTTATGAATTCTGCCCTCCTCTCCCTTCTGTTAATGACAAGATGGCTTCGTGGTGCTTTTTACACATTACTGGAGTAAAACCCCTTACAGCATTCACAAGACCGCTTCCTCCCTTCGTTTAACTCCCAAGGCAGCGATGGGTTGTGTTCAGCTGCACACTGATTACAGCATGAAATTGGACATCTAGCGTTACACTGCAGGCTTTGGGTTGGAACACAATGGCCTCTCTCTCAAAGTCACACATCCCTCCACCCTCTCCTCTCTCAGTGCTGTAGACCAGGGGAACAGGTGCTACCTCCTGTGTAAGCTGACTGAGCTCTCATATTCCTGTCTCAAACACTTCATAATGCACTGCTAAAGTGGAAGGGCACCTTGCTGCTTTTTCAGCTACAGGTACAAGCTGAGTTCCAAATGCCACCATATTCCCAATATTGTACACTACTTTTGACCAGAGCCAAGAATAGTGAGGTACCTGAGGTTCATGCCAAGCATTTGAATACAGAGAAAGAGGGTCACTGATGTAATGAGGTGAGATAATAGGTATCCATCAAGTTCAGGGTGGCTGATAAGAGCAGAAAAGTCCTTGATTTTCCCTGTTAAGTTTAACGTTGTTTAATGTTTAACTGTTCTCCTGCTGATGAAGTGTGAGTCTATGCAGATGGAATGTGGGAATCAAGGTGAGAGTATACAACGAAGGACAGTGAAGTCATTAGCTAAAGAGTGAGAATGTTGGGAACAATCCAACTTGATAGATAGATACACCTTCGTATTTTTCCCTCCACTAATAAAATCCTAAATCAATATATGAGTAATGTACAGAGTAATTGAGGAGTGAACCACATGTTACAGTGCTTTGCTCTCCTCCCTTGGCTTACTAAGTGTGGTGACGGCAGCTTATTCAGGAAAAGGGGAGGACATTGGAGAGTTATTCAATTACATTACACTCAAGGCATTCGTCCCAAATGGAACCCTACTCCCTATATAGTACATTACTTTTGTCCAGAGCCCTGTGGGAGCCCTGTGGGCCAACAGTCCCTGTTGATACAGTGAGATGAACATGGCTGATATGCGACAGGAATCAGAAGGGATTTCCCTGTTATGACATAAAAAACTGACAAGAGAATCCAACGAGGAGTTTTGAGCTCATCCCTTTTGTCCACAGCTGTGGTTTTGGTTGTCTTTTGACGTTTGTTTAGCCAAATGAACTGACCGCAGAGTCAGAGTATTTGATGAAAATATCCATCACAACTGTACTCAATTAGAGATATTTACTCCAAGTGCAACAGTTGACCATTATTAACGAGTGTCTCCACATTCCAGTAACATTCCTTAACCGGTTAATTGATTTTTACAACACGGGTTTGAGCGGTAGTAAACCTGCCGTGTCCTGCAACAACAAGTCTTAAATCTACTCTGTGTTTGTAGAGAAAACAGAGAGGGACATCCTCACACCCAGGGGGTCGTCAGACCAGGCGCTGGGAGGCCCGGGCTGAGGGCTCAGATAGGGCACGGTGAGTGTGTGTGTGTAGTGGACACCCTGTTAGCAGCACACAGATAATGCCCTCCATGTGCTTGAAACCTGACACACACAGACACTGAGGGAGGGAGGGAGCACTGAGGCACAACAGGATGGGGAGCCATGTTAGTGATGGAGGGCTCCCTGGTGTCCCATCAGCCCTGAGAACCGCTAGCCACTGCTTAACCTCCCTGTCCCCGTATCCATCCCCCCTACCCCTCTGTACTCCCGCAGCTTTGTCTGATCCAGCCTCTAGCACCCACTACGCTACCCTGTACCCATAAACACAGGGGTTGCTTCCCAAATGACACCTATTCCCTATATAGTGCACTACCATATAGTGAACAGGGTGCCATTTGGGATGCAGTAGGGATTAGGTAGGGGGACAGCAGAGAGCCCGGATTCAGAGCCGTCTGTCTGGACTGCACCACAGCCAAATTAACTGTAAAATGGTCTGTAAAAGACAAGACTGTTGGCTGGGGGGACAGAGGGCTGTGTATTCTCCCTCCTTGTGGCTTTCTCTTGTGTCTCCTCAATGTTCTTCCATTGGGACACTGACTGTCAGGGAGTGGGAGGGTTGGGAAATATGATTTGTGGTTCTGTAGAGGCTTCTGGGACACAGAGACACAGATACGCATCTCTATGGCAGTTTTGTTGTTTCGTAGCACAGAATGCAATCTTCCCTTCTCTTTAGTTTCTAATGGCCTTCCAAATGAATTCCAAATGAAATGCTGATAAACAGCGTTGAGGATTACGGGAGGTGTCTGAAAGCCTAGAGCTGCAAGTGCCATAAAAAAGCACTGTCAACTTCCAATGTATTCTCTTGAAAAGGGAAAATTGCATCCATCTTTCCACAGGGCTAATTACAGAGTGATCTTCACCATGTATTATTTCTGTACAGCGAATTAGCAGTAATCACAGCTCTGTGGAAAGGAGGGAGGATTCAGTCAGGCAGTCCACCAAGACAATAGTGTTGGATCCCACAAGCCAAAGAGTCTCCCACACCATATTCCCTATAGGCTCTGGCCAAAGGTAGTACACTATAGGCAATAGGGTGCCATTTGGGATGCAGATCCTGTATCTACTACACCAGAGACACGAGGCTGCATCTTAATCTAGAACAGATCCAGACCCATATGTGGAACACAAGTGGTTTATAAAAGCTGCAAACAATTTACATGCATGTGGGACCGGCCTAAAATATGTAGGAATAGTACTTCTCTTAATATTTATATCGGCTTGCTTAGCTGAGGTTCATTTTCATCAGAGACGCTTTTAGGGGTACATTCAGTGTATGTTTAGGTGAAGCAAGTGAGTAAGTCAGTGCTTTATTGCCCTTTCAAGCCAAATGAAAATGGCTCTTCCTTGTGTGACCAAAAACAGCAGTTCCAGACTGCTGATGAATAAAGTGGTGAATATTAAAACTGAGAATCAATGGCGGTGTCCCAAATGGCACCATATTCCATATACTGTATATCCCTATATTCACTACAAAAGTAGTGCACTACACAAGGAACAGGGTACCATTTGGGATGTAATAATGTTTTGGATGGTAACCCAACCAGTCAACGTCACCTCCATGTAGCATCAGTGACTTGTGGGTCATGTGACGTGTGTGTATGTGCATGTGGTGCTGGCTCCAAGCAGCGCTGAAAGGAGAAGGAGAATGGGAAAAATGAGGGAGGAGGAAGAGAGAGAGGTTGAACTCCTATGGGGAATTCATGGAAAGCTGTGACCTCTTACTACCCATGGTCCTCCACTCTCTCACTCTCACTACCCAGCGTGACACATTACTCAGACATGTGAGCCAGTAAAACCTGGGAAGTTTGGATTACTTCACAAAATCATTCAAAATGGAGCCCATAATATCATCATGCTCTTTGAACATATGGCGATGTATGTGGCAATCAGATCCAGTCCCTACAGATGATAGCTGGAACTGGATGGGGCTCAGCCTCAGTCTCACACTAAATGCCAGTGAAAGGAAAGCTTCCCCACCCTGCTTTACATGGATCAGAGTAGTCTGACTACAGGGCATTCATTCTCCCCCCTCGTTAAGGCCAAATATGACTGATTTACATATCCAATTAGCACTTCTGAGGGGGCAGGTTTCAGCCTACCCATTGTTGTCAAGGCCCAACAGAGTAATGCAATTAAAGCCCATTGTTTAAGTGTGCCCGCTCAATTCAATTACTCATGCGCAGCTGACAATTAACGTCTGGCTATTTGAGATGCACAAATCAGGATGCACTGCCACCTCGTGTTAGATTAGGGTTGTTATTGTATATCAAGCCTGCTTTAAGTCTGGTTTTGGGGTGGGATCTTTTAGAGAAAGGGGGGGGGGTGGTGTATGTTTGATTTGGTAGGGGATCCGTGTGTGTTCTTCCCTCTACCTGCTCTGTCTTATCTGCATAATCATAACAAATCCTCCAAAAAAACTAAGATTAGGGATGTTAGCCGATATATTCATTAAAATACAACTGCTCATTATCAGGAGGTCAATTACATGAGAGACAGTGTAATGTATTTGGGTGTTGTCATGTGTGTGCTGAGGATCATTATCAGAGAGAGAGAGAGAAAGAGCTCCCTTTGGTGTTGGTTGGCTTTGATGTTCTCTCTACTAATGTCAGCTAGTATCGCGCTGTAATGAGAATGTGACATGGATGAGTAGCATAGAGCATTTGAACAGTGCTACAGTACAGCTACTGGCGATTGCACCCAGAAGTAAGCTACGTACAACAAACTCTCTCTAGAGTTTCTCACCACAAGAAGGAAATCAAAGTCTGTCTTTGCATCTCTTTAATTGTTTTTGGGTGAGACATTTATAGAAGCAAAACTGAAAAAGGCTGATGGATACCAAGCTCAGAGAGGAACGTGCTAACTGTATTGTTTTTCACCTGCTTTGTACAAGTCCCAATGTCACAGTGTACTGCAATTGGATTCACTCACTGACTAGAATAAGGTCTCTATTCGCTCTGTATCGCGTTAGAAATGTAATGGTCATTTCCGATTGAGCCGACATATGTAGCATTTGGCGTGAATGCAGGGTCCGCTAATGTGGGAACATTGCCTTTAAATTTCAATCAGGATGTAATGCTGAACTTCCCCGATACGGATTGAATAGCGCCCTAAGAAGAGTCCTGTGACTTCAAAAAGCAGAATATCAAAGGGGGGATATTGTTATCTAATTATTTACTAGATGAGGAGAGAAAGGAGGTCTGTCTGCGAAGTGGCTCTGATTCAATCAAATATGTAAATAGAGCCAAAGAACAGCACACTGAGGTTGAAGGAGCTCCAGCTACATCCTTTTCACAAGCAGCGACTCAATTAGAATTTGATCAGGCTCTTGTTAAATAAGTAATAATATCCACAATCTCCTTTTTCTACTAACATTGGCTGCTGGCTACTGGGAGGTTGTAAATGGTGCCCAGTCCATTCTAAGAAGATGACACTGGTAACTGTGCAGTTTCTGTGGAGAAAAGGCTGTCTGCTTGTCACAGAGTTAACTAATGAGCTGAATGACCAGTGTTGTTTTTGAAGTGTCACCTTTTTAACCTGAAGGCAAGTCCTGTTGCCAACAAAAGTCAGCTTTTTGTCGTGACAGCTTGGACCGGCAACAAAACATCAATTGTTTTCAATTGGCTGGATTTCATTCTCTCAGTGGCAGCTCTGGCCTATCAGAGGCCAATTTAGTGGAACAGAGTATGCTCACCCTGGCAACCACTCACTCCACTCTACCTTTTCCCAGCTGATGTGTTCTCTTCTCACACAGTCAGTCCACTCCCTCTGTCAGATGGTCAAAATCAACACCCACCGGCCAACCGAAACTGGTAATTCCTCAGGTAAACCCACCTGATTTTCCTCCTGAAGGAAGAGCTGGCAGGGGAGGGAGCAGGAGACCGATTCATATAGCATAGCGACCCTAGAGGGCAGGTTATGTGGCAGAGTGGGCAGTATACAGTATTTACCATTGAATGAACCCTTTTATGAAAACTATGGCAACCCCCACCCCCCTGTGAAAATGTAAGCTTTTTTTCTTACCCACATTGTATGACTGTATATTTACAGTTAAGATGGATCTTTTTATATGTCATCCACTGGACTGGAAAACTATATTATACATAATCCACACTATTTTTTTTGTATTACTTTGTTTTCGGCTTCAGACTGATACTGTGAGATTGAGGTGTGAGGTGTGAGGCAGATTCATACAGGCCTGGGTGAGTTCAGTGCCTGTAGCAGATGCTCATGGGGGAAGCTGTGACATTCTAGCCTTCGCAAAGATATAGGAAAACTGTTTAAGACAAGTATGGGTGGTGCTGCATGTTTCAATACATCAAAACATCAAATCCCTCTTTTCTGATATACCAGCTCCCTTACCATACACACGCGCCCACACGTACACACACACAACGGTCTAAGCACTCCAACACATACGCCCACACATACATTCCACACATGGATCCAAACACACACACAGACAAACAGACATAACATGCACTGATCTATCTCTTCGTTGTTGGCAATGATGGAGTGGGCTGTTCATCTATTGTATGTTCCTCTACTGATTACTCTAAATCAGGGATGGGCAACTGGCCCCCTTTTTGAAGGCCCTTGGAAAAGAATCTCTGTCGGGATCACAGCGTACTGTTGCGAGTTAGAATAGTGTGGATGTGGGTACGTAAACTGTGAGTTCAGATTTTTTGTGGCCCCCACCCGATCAAAGTTTGCTCATCTCTGCTTTAAATGACAGTATTCCCATTAGGGGCTCAGAGCCAGGCAGGCTATGTTCAGTGGATAATCTTCCTCTGACCATCTGCTCAAGATTTTCTATTTTCTCTGTATTTCTGGTTTCCTCCCTTTTTTCTAAATGAAAATCAAATGTTCCTTTTGTAATCACTGACGGCCATTTGAAACTATTTCAAGTGCTCACAGAGATTGACCTCTTCTTCCTATCATTGCAGGAGAACAACTATAACATTTGGGACAGTTGAAATTGAAAGTGAAATTGAGGCAGACAGGGTGGGAGAACAGTTTGGATAGCTCTCAGTTCCACTGGTGGCATACTGAACATGTCACACCACTGCCTGGCTGTAGGCGGAGAGTCCCGGACGTATACTGTACTATGATATCATATCATATTAGTGTCATAGGTTAGTTACAGATAGCTCCTCTCTAATACTTTACATAGACGGTTGTGTGTGTGGTTTGGTTTCACTATCCTTGTGGAGACCAGAAGTCCTCACAAGGATAGCAAATCAAGTTGGACAAGTTGGGACATTTCGACCAGTCTCTACAAGGAAAAAAGCTTATTTAGGCTTAGGGTTTAGGGTTAAGATTACAATTAGGGTTAGAATTAGGGTAAAGGTTAGGGTTTAGGTTTAGTTTTAGGGTTAGGGTTTTGCGGTTAAGGTTAGAATTAGAGTTTGGTCCCCACAAGTATAGTAAAACAAACGTGTGGGTGTGTGTGTGTTTAGGTGCAGTGTGGAGAGACAGGGAAATCTACTGAAGATGTTATGGTTATGATGAAAGTGGCTATAATAGGATTAACCTCCTCTTGACAGCAGGAGTGTAATAAACTCAAAGAGCATGAAAACATTTGTAATTAGCATAGAACAGGCTTTGTGGTGTCAGTGAGTGTTTGTGTGCATAGAGAGAGAGTGAGAGAGAGAGAGAGAGAGAGAGAGAGAGAGAGAGAGACCAAATTCACATAGAAATGTGAGTTATAGATCTGTAATTTTTATTGAAAGCAATTCTAAAAAGTAGTAGATCTGTTTTATGTGCACTATTTTTATGCTTCCAGTTCTTAAGTTACATTTTTGCATCTTTTGGTTTTGTACACCAGCTTCAAACAGATTTTACTTTTTGGTTATTGAAAATATATTTCACAGCACAATTATTTTTTATCACATAAACTGAAATTAGGCAAACTATTAGAATTGTCGCAACCAGGAAATTGCACCTTTAACAAATAGGGCCTAAATAATTAATCCTGTCATTTTAGGCTTTTTGAAAGAGAAACAATGAGACAAAACATAATCTGGTATAGAGACAGCTACAATAGAGGCCTTAGAGCATCTCAAAGTTGCATCCCAAATGGCATCACATTTCCCTCTGTAGCGCACTACTTTTGACCAGTGCACTATGGGCCCTGGTCAAATGTAGTACACTATGTAGGACATAGGGTGCCATTTGGGAAGTAGTTATGTTTTGTCTGGAGTGAACACTATGCATCAAAATTATGCTACTGCTAGCTGCTGCTTATCTTGAGTTGTAAAATATCTGCTGTGTGTCTGTTCTCTGTGTCCTCATGCTGCTCTGACTTCCCCATAATGCCAGATTATGGGTTGTGAGGTCAGAACAGGGGCAGTTCCAGGCATAAGTGGTCACTTAAGGCCCCCCCCCCAAAAAGAATGAATACTTGAATACACCAGGTGCAATTTTGAAATGTGGTTGTGCATCAGCAGTTTTCTCTTGTTATGTCAATCACTGACAGTCACTCAATTAGCCATATTTTTTTAGATTGGTAGTTAGTCTAGCCAGCTATCTAAACTTGTATTAATCATGGCCGAATACCGACCGGGCACGCAGGGCATGTGTCCAGGGGCCCTGACCTCCAGAGGGCCACCATTGATCTTGTTAGTCATTCTCACTTAGATATCATATTAACATGTCATACGTCATTACAAAATGTGTAGAATTGCATGAAAAATGTCTATCCACCCCATGGCAAAATAGGTAAATTCACAGGAAATAAACTGTAAAACTGCACATTTGTTCTTGCTGCCCCATTGCAAAATCAGTAGAATTGCATGAAATGTGTTATAAAAGTTTCCTCTCTGCCCCATTGCAAAATGTGCAGAATTTCAGGAAACTTGCTTTAAAACTGAAACATTTTAACTAACCCTATGGCAAAATGTGTAGAAATGCAGAAAATGTACTTTTAAACGTGTACTTTTCTCTTCACTGTCAAGGGGGCCACTATAATGTTTTTCCGCAAAGTGGGGGGCCCCCAAAAGGTTATAGCCAGCCCTGGTCAGAACTACAGAGCAGTCACTTAAAGGCTCAAGCCCAGAGTCTAGATTAACTGACTATAGGACGACTGACTTCCACCCAAAGAGATTTATCCTACACAGCAGGCACAACACTGCTGTTGTGGATTCTAGAGGGACAATGGTTAAACCCAAACACACAGATTACAGACACAAGAGCTAATGCAGGATGAGAAGCATTTCAAGGGCATCCCATGCAGTCATGCTGTAGCAGACCATATAGATAAATAGATAGACAGTACAGTACTGAGTGTACAGACTGGAGAATATTATTACTGTCGTTAATCATGACCTCAAAGCCATAGGATTCTCACAGCCTATGGCTGCATCCCAAATGGTATCATATTCCCTATACAGTGCACTACTTTTGACCAGAGCTATAAAGGCCCTGGTCAAAAGTAGTGCACTCTATAGGGAATAGGGTGCCAATTGGGATGCACCCAAATCTCCATCAACCAACCCAGGTATATTACAGAGTAACCGTTTAGTGTTAATGGCTAATGCTAGTTTCAATGGCATTACAGCATATTTAAACAAACTATATTCATTGCCATTTCTGCCTTTCTTAGCAGAGTGAACAGAACAGGGACACAGTGGGGGGCATATCACTTCCAGACAACTGTGAATTGATGTGTGCATTCGAGTAGGGAATAGACACAACATTACTCAGTCATGTTATGATATGATGCTGCTTGTACAGTACTGTGTAAACATCATCCCCACCCTCCACATCTTCTCCCATCTCCCTGTCAAACAATTATGTATGCATCCTCATCGTACATGGGCACTGAAGGTAATTTCCCCCCTTCGACCTTGTTTGTGTCCCAAATGGCACTCTAATTACCTACATAGTGCACTACCTTTGATCTGGCCGCATGGCCCTGGTCAAAAGTAGTCTACTATAGTGCCTTCAGAAAGTATTCATATCCCTTGACTTATTCAACATTTTGTTGTGTTACAGCCTGAATTCAAAATGAATTCAAAATATTTTTCTCACCCATCTACACACAATACCCCATAATGACAAAGTGTAAACATGTTTTAATCTAGTTTTTATCTATTGAAAATTAAATATCTAATTGACATAAGTATTCACACTACTGAGTCAATACATGTTAGAATGTATTGAAGACAAACAATGTATACGAAACGCTTCAGTCTGGTTTTAGACCCCATCATAGCACTGAGACTGCACTCGTTAAGGTGGTAAATTACCTTTTAATGGCTTCAGACCAAGGCTCTGCATCTGTCCTCGTGCTCCTCGACCTTAGTGCTGCTTTTGATACCATTGATCACCGCATTCTTTTAGAGAGATTGGAAACCCTAATTGGTCTCCATGGACAAGTTTTGGCCTGGTTTAGATTTTATCTGTTGGAAAGATATCAGTTTGTCTCTGTGGAGGGTTTGTCCACTGACAAATCAATTTCAATGTTCCCCAAGTTTCGGTGTTAGGACCACTATTGTTTTCACTATATATTTTACCTCTTGGTGATGTCATTCGGAAACATAATGTTAACTTTCACTGCTATGCGGACGATACACAGCTGTATAATTCGATGAAACATGGTGAAGCCCCAAAATTGCCCTCCCTGGAAGCCTGTGTTCATAAGGAAGTGGATAGGGCAACTGTTTTACTTTTACACAAAACAGAGATGCTAGTTCTAGATCCCAAGAAACAAAGGGATCTTCTGTTGGATCTGACAATTAATCTTGATTGTTGTACAATCGTCTCAAATAAAACAGTGAAGGACCTCGGCGTAACTCTGGACCCTGATCTCTCATTTGACGAACATATCAAGACTGTTTCAAGGATAGCTTTTTTCCATCTATGTAACATTGCAAAAATGAGAAACTTTCTGTCCAAACATTATGCAGAATAATGTATCAATGCTTTTGTCACTTCTAGGTTACACTACTGCAATGCTCTACTTTCCGGCTACCCGGATAAAGCACTAAATTAACTTCAGTTAGTGCTAAACACGGCTGCTAGATTCTTGACAAGAACCAATTTTTTTTATATTTTTACTTCAGTGCTAGCCTCTCTACACTGGCTTCCTGTTAAGGCTAGGGCTGATTTCAAGGTTTTACTGCTAACCTACAAAGCATTACATGGGCTTGCTCCTACCTATCTTTCTGATTTGGTCCTGTCATACATACCTACACGTACACTACGGTCACAAGAAGCAGGCCTCCTTATTATCCCTAGAATTTCTAAGCAAACAGCTGGAGGCAGGGCTTTCTCCTATAGAGCTCCATTTTTATGGAATGGTCTGCCTATCCATGTGAGAGACGCTGACTCGGTCTCGACCTTTAAGTCTTTATTGAAGTCTCATCTCTTCAGTAAGTCCTATGATTGAGTGTAGTCTGGCCCAGGGGTGGGAAAGTGAACGGAAAGGCACTGGAGCAACGAACCGCCCTTGCTGTCTCTGCCTGGCCGGTTCCCCTCTCTCCACTGGGATTCTCTGCCCGTAACCCTATTACGGGGACTGAGTCACTGGCTTACTGGTGCTCTTCCATGCCGTCCCTAGGAGGGGTTCGTCACTTGAGTGGGTTGAGTCACTGACGTGACCTTCCTGTCTGGGTTGGGGGAGATCTTCGTAGGCTATACTCTGCCTTGTCTCAGGGTAGTAAGTTACTGGTTTGAAGATATCCCTCTAGTGGTGTGGGGGCTGTGCTTTGGCAAAGTGGGTGGGGTTAAATCCTGCCTGTTTGGCCCTGTCCGTGGGTATCGTCTGGATAGGGCCACAGTGTCTCCCGACCCCTCCTGTCTCAGCCTCCAGTATTTATGCTGCAATAGTTTATGTGGCGGGGGATAGGATCAGTCTGCTATATCTGGAGTATTTCTCCTGTCTTATCCGGTGTCCTGTATGAATTTAAGTATGCTCCCTCTAACTCTTTCTCTCTCTCTTCTCTCCTCTCTCAGCAGACCTGAGCCCTAGAACCATGCCTCGGGACTACTTGGCTTGATTACTCCTTGCTGTCCCCAGTCAACCTGCTGTCCCCAGTCCACCCCTGTCCACCTGCTGCTGCTCCAGTTTCAACTGTTCTGCCTGCGGCTATGGAACCCTGACCTGTTCACCGGACGTGCTACCTTGTCCCGGACCTGCTGTTTTCGACTCTCTCTACTGCACCTGCTGTCTCTAACTCTGAATGATCGGCTATGAAAAGCCAACTGACATTTACTCCTGAGGTGCTGACCTGCTGCACCCTCTACAACCACTGTGGTTGTTAATATTTGACCGTGCTGGTCATCTATGAACGTTTGACGATCTTGGCCATGTACTGTTATAATCTCCAACCTGCACAGCTAGAAGAGGACTGGCCACCCCTCATAGCCTGGTTCAGCTCTCTAGGTTTCTTCCTAGGTTCCTGCCTTTCTAGGGAGTTTTTCCTAGCCACTGTGCTTCTACATCTCCATTGCTTGCTGTTCGGGGTTTTAGGCTGGGTTTCTATATAGCACTTTGTGACATCGGCTGATGTAAAGAGTGCTTTGTTAATACATTTTATTGATTGATTTATTGATTGAGAATCACCTTTTAAAGCGATAACAGTTGTGAGTCTTTCTGGGTAGGTTGCTAAGAGCTTTGCACACCTGGATTGTACAATATTTGCACTTTATAATTTAAAAAAAATTCTTCAGTCTGTCAAGTTGGTTGTTGATTTTGATCTTGATTTTATTTTGATCTCTTTTAGTCCCCATTTCGACTAATCTTCCAAGAGTCCTTAAACATGAATATATAATTTTTAATACAAACACACTTTCACCTATAACACACTATTACAAACATACATAATATACTAGCATAATGACCCAATAAATATTACATCTAAAAAATATTGATTCTTCATCTACTATAGTCCCACAACATTTCTATATACTATATTTAAATTGTTTTAAAATAATGTTTAAATTTATATATTGCTAGACAGCCATTTTCCAGTCTTACCATAGATTTTCAAGCCGATTTCAGTCAAAACTGTAACTAGGCCCCTTAGGAATGTTCAATGTCATCTTGGTAAGCAACTCCTGTGTATTTTGCCTTGTGTTTAAGGTTATTGTTCTGCTTAAAGTTGAATTTGTCTCCCGGTGTCTGTTGGAAAGCAGACTGAACCAGGTTTTCCTTTAGGATTTTTCCTGTGCTTAGGTCTATTCCATTTATTTTTATCCCCCAAAATACTCCTTAGTCTTTGCCGATGACAAACATACCCATAACATGATGCAGCCACCACCATTCTTGAAAATGTAAAGAGTGGTACTCAGTGATGTGTAGGATTTTCCCCCGAACATAACTCTATATTTTTTTATTTTTTTAACCTTTATTTTACTAGGCAAGTCAGTTAAGAACAAATTCTTATTTTCAATGATGGCCTAGGAACAATGGGTTAACTGCCTGTTCAGGGGCAGAGTGACAGATTTGTACCTTGTCAGCTCGGGGGTTTGAACTTGCAACCTTTCGGTTACTAGTCTAACGCTCTAACCATTAGGCTACCCTGTCGCCCCAGGGAATAAGTTAATTTATTTTCCACAGTTTTACTTTAGTGCGTTACTGCAAACAAGATGCATGTTTTGGATTATTTTTATTCTGCAAAGTCTTCCTTCTTTTCACTCTGTTGTCTAGGTTAGTATTGTGGAGTAATGACAATGTTTATCCATCCTCAGTTTTCTCCTAAAGTCACCATTGACCTCATGGTGAAATCTCTGAGCGGTTTCCTTTCTCTCCGGAAACTGAGTTACGAAGGACACATGTATCTTTCTAGTGACTGGGTGTATTGATATACCATCCAATGATTAATGAATAACTTCACCATGCTCAAAGAGATATTCAATGTCTGATTTTTTTACTCAGGCTGTAACACAACAAGCGGTGTGAATACTTTCTGAAGGCACTAATGAATAGGGTGCCTTTTATGTCATACCCCTCATGTAGTCCCAGACCAAACCTTTCCTGGCTCAGGAGGAATAGCTTTCTTTTTAACATGGAGCAAAACATTCATCACCATGCTAGCCAGGTAGCACAGAGGCCCTGAGAGATTATTTTCCACCAGCTCCATTGGTTCTATCATGCAGTGCACTTGGGGTGGGGGGATGGAAGTGCACTATGTAGTGCACTATACAGTATAAGAAATAGGGTGCCATTTGGGAAACAACCCTTCTCTCTACTGAGATGAAGTGTTCTCTCTATGGAGTACAATGCAGTCAGTCCTCCCTGACTATGACAGCCAAGGCCGTCTCCTCTGAAAGTGACACTCACTCTACTGTAAGGATCTCTCAGAGCCTGCCTGTCATCTCAGCACACACACCAGCACCTCCAATTCACAGCCTTATTGTCTTCCACAGAGGGGTCCTTAATCACACCATTGTCAGTTTTGTGGGGCTTTAGCTTCTATGTTAATTACTGTGAGATAGAGAGTCAGTCTTTATATATCTGGGGGGGGGGTACGGACTCTCTTGCATGTGCAGAGAATGTACTGTACTGTATGTAACTGTTCATTGTTTATGGTGTGAATAAAACATTATTCTCCAATAAACTAAACGGTATGAAATATGTAAGTAGCATGGATTACGATGCAGCTGTAGTAGGCTTGCTCATGATGCAGCTGTAGTAGGATGGATCATGATGCAGCTGTAGTAGGATGGATCATGATGCAGCTGTAGTAGGATGGATCATGATGCAGCTGTAATAGCATGGATGTTGATGCAGCTGTAGTAGCATGGATCATGATGCAGCTGTAGTAGCATGGATCATGATGCAGCTGTAGTAGGATGGATGTGGATGCAGCTGTAGTAGCATGGATCATGATGCAGCTGTAGTAGCATGGATGTGGATGCAGCTGTAGTAGCATGGATCATGATGCAGCTGTAGTAGGATGGATCATGATACAGCAGTAGTAGGATGGATCATGATGCAGCTGTAGTAGGATGGATCATGATGCAGCTGTAGTAGAATGGATGTTGATGCAGCTGTAGTAGCATGGATGTTGATGCAGCTGTAGTAGCATGGATCATGATGCAGCTGTAGTAGGATGGATCATGATGCAGCTGTAGTAGCATGGATCATGGTGCAGCTGTAGTAGGATGGATCATGATGCAGCTGTAGTAGCATGGATCATGGTGCAGCTGTAGTAGGATGGATCATGATGCAGCTGTAGTAGCATGGATGTTGATGCAGCTGTAGTAGGATGGATCATGATGCAGCTGTAGTAGCATGGATCATGATGCAGCTGTAGTAGCATGGATCATGATGCAGCTGTAGTAGCATGGATGTGGATGCAGCTGTAGTAGCATAGATCATGATGCAGTTGTAGCAGCATGGGTGTGGATGCAGCTGTAGTAGCATGGATCATGATGCAGCTGTAGTAGCATGGATCATGATGCAGCTGTAGTAGCATGGATGTTGATGCAGCTGTAGTAGCATGGATCATGATGCAGCTGTAGTAGCATGGATGTGGATGCAGCTGTAGTAGCATGGATCATGATGCAGCTGTAGTAGCATGGATGTGGATGCAGCTGTAGTAGCATGGATCATGATGCAGCTGTATTAGCATGGATCATGATGCAGCTGTGGTAGGATGGATCATGATGCAGCTGTAGTAGCATGGATCATGATGCAGCTGTAGTAGGATGGATCATGATGCAGCTGTAGTAGCATGGATCATGATGCAGCTGTAGTAGGATGGATCATGATGCAGCTGTAGTAGCATGGATCATGATGCAGCTGTAGTAGGATGGATCATGATGCAGCTGTTGTACGATGGATGTGGATGCAGCTGTAGTAGCATGGATCATGATGCAGCTGTAGTAACATGGATCATGATGCAGCTGTAGTAGGATGGATCATGATGTATGCCAAATTGTTGTTTTTCTGTTTATTTTTTGTTATGCAATTATTTTGTTCCCTCTCTCAAAGAGACTCACTTAAATATTCATTTCCAAAAACATTATGGATTAAATTGTTTAACCAACCAGGGCATTATAAGGATATGACATAGTTTCCAAATGTATTCCCAATCATATGCAGTATATATCTATCTACCCTGCTCTCGCCAGTCCTGTCTATCTCTAAACCTGATGGGCTGAATGGCTTCTTTCCAGTTAGACACCGCACTGCTTGTTTGCATTTGAGTCGTTGGGGAATCCTCATAGAGGTGTTAGATACTGGTTAATCTGACCCCCATACAGGAGACAGAAAGCAAGCACCTCTCACAGCCTTCAATCCACCGGACTGTCAGTGAGGCGTGGGAGGGAAGGCCTGAGCTGGATGTCCTTTTTCCCTAATGTTTGCCATTGACCACCCAGTACTCGGAGCAGACTAGGAGCAGGTGACCTAGGTCCTGACCTCTGTACGTATGTGCAAGAACAGAGGTATGTTCTAACATAAGTTTAAAGTTTTAACAGTTTTGTGTGAGGTCGGGAGGACAAGTAACATATATGAGATGTTTACACATTGACTACCACCCAGCCTTGACCCACACATCTTGCCCCTATGGCTGTTAAATGCAGATATTTGCAAAATACAAGGGAATTTAGAGCCCAAAAAACATGTTCCACCCATGAATGAAGAGTATCATTCACCGCATTATGCACATAAAAACACAAACAAATGCTTTTTAAAATCCTAATCACATACTGCATCCACTGCATGTGTATTTTCACAAATCCCCTGCCTAACTTGTCATGCAGACCCAAACCTCAGAACACAATTTGCAGTGTATTGATTGAAATCAGGAGGGAGTGGGAGGCCTCAGAACTCTCCCCTCCCTCTCACAGCCTCCTCTCCCAGCCCTATCCCCAATGGGTAAAGCAGGTCAGTCATTGATCCAGGCAGGCATTGCTGAGAGGAGAGACCGTCAGGCCCTGGGATGTGTCCCAAATGGCAACCTATTCCCTATTTAGTGACCTACTTTTGACAAAAGGGATGTCATTTGGGATGCACACGTGGCCTCTGGTTCCAGGTCACTGTCTCTGGTCCTGCTCGGCTGGCTGTTGAGAGGTAGAAAACAGCAGGTCAACCACTCATTGGCTGGATGTATCGCAGTCTGCCTAGGGAGATCAATACATCAGAGGCTACAGGCTACCGTTCCCAACTCCCACGTTCAGACAGAGGGCTTTAAACGATTTATCATCTACAGGCAGACTCCCAGGGGAAGAAACCCTGTCATGCCTTCTTCACAACTAAACGCGTGGACCATTTTAAGTCCTTACTGATTTGGACACAGAGGAACTTGAAGCTCTCGACCTGCTCCACTGCAGCCCCATCAATGTGGATGCTCGACACCCCCATTTCATGTAGTCCATGATCAGCTCCTTGATCTTACTGACGTTGACAGAGAGGTTGTTGTCCCGGCACCACACTGCCAGGTCAATGATCTCCTCCCTGTAGATTGTCTTGTCGTTGCTGGTGCAGCCCTACCACCCTCGGGTCATAAGCAAACTTGATGATGGTGCTGGAGTCATGCGCAGCCACACAGTGATGAGTGAACAGAGAGTACAGGAGGGGACTAAGCACACACCCCTGTGGGGCACCCGTGTTGAGGGCCAGCGTAGCATTGGTGATGTTGCCTACCCTTACCACCTGGGGTCGGCCCGTCAGGACGTTCAGGGTCCAGTTGCAGAGAGAGATGTTCAGACCCAGGTTCCTATGCTTGGTGACGAGCTTGAAGGGGACAATGGTGTTGTATGTTGAGCTGTAGTCATCGAACAGCATTCTCACATAGGTATACTTCTTATCTAGGTGGGTAAGGACAGAGTGGTGTGCAATTGAGATTGTGTCATCTATGGATCCATTGGGGCGGTATGCAATTTGGAGTGGGTCATGGGTGTCTGGGATGATGGAGTTGATGTGTGCCATGACCAGCCTTTCAAAGCACTTCATGATTACAGATGTGAGTGCTACAGGGCGGTAGTCATTGTGGGAGTCCTTAGAGTTCTTGGGAACAGGAATGATGGTGGTCATCTTAAAACATGTGGGGATTACAGATTGGGTAAAGGAGAGGTTGAAAATTATCGTGAATATGCCTGTCAGCTGTTCTGCGCATGCTCTGAGGAATACTGTCAGGCACCTCGGCCTTGTGAGGGACCTAATTAAAGACCTTAATCATATTTTCCTCAGAGAGCGAGATCACTCAGTCCTCTGGTCGGTGGGGGCCCTCACACCCGGCAAGGTTGAAGCGTGCATAATATGAGAGGCAGATCACGTCTGGGTCATCCATTGTAATCTGTAATGGATTGTAGCTCCTGACATGTGATGGGTGTCGGAACCTGTGTAATATGATTCTACCTTATTCCTATATTGTCCCTTTGCTCATTTGATGACTCTGCAGAGGTCATAGCGGGACTTCTTGTATTTGTTCCTGTCTTCAGCTGTAGTCTTAGGGTTGTCTGCGATAGCTCTGTGTGCAGTAGCCCTCTCATTTAGCTTAAAACCTCTCAAGGATGGGACTCTTTTTTAAAAACATTTTCACCTAAAATGACATAGCAAATCTAACTGCATGTAGCTCAGGACCTGAAGCAATAATCTTGATACCATTTGAAAGGAAACACTTTGAAGTTTGTGGAAATGTGAAACTAATGTAGGATAATATAACACATTAGATCAGGTAAAAGAAAATACAAACAAAAAAACTATGCGTTTTCAATTTTTTTGTTTTGTTCCATCATCTTTGAAGTGCAAGAGAAAGGCCTTACATTAACATAGGATCCTAGGTAGAATTGAGATTTTGTCCACAAGTTGGCAGCAGTGCGTGTGCAAAGTTTCAGACTGATCCAGTGAAGACTTACCTTACTACACAATATTTTGCATCAAGCTCCTACATTTATATCAAATATAAATATGAAAATGGATTTTATCAAACAAAGCTATGCTACATTTCATCTCTGGGACCCTCAGGATGACAAGTCAGAGCACGATTACTG
Organism: Oncorhynchus masou masou; assembly: GCF_036934945.1. Taxonomy (NCBI): domain Eukaryota; kingdom Metazoa; phylum Chordata; class Actinopteri; order Salmoniformes; family Salmonidae; genus Oncorhynchus; species Oncorhynchus masou. The sequence goes on along the minus strand of NC_088224.1, from coordinate 68,305,351 downwards.
AATGTAATATTATTTACCTTCAGAGGTGAATGTATCAAACCAGTTGGCATGATAAAAGTGTTTTGTTGTTGTCACGTTCTGACCTTAGTTCCTTTGTTTTGTCTTTGTTTTAGTATGGTCAGGGCATGAGTTGGGGTGGGCAGTCTATGTTCTATTTTCTGTGATTTGGGATTTCTGTGTTTGGCCTGGTATGGTTCTCAATCAGAGGCAGCTGTCAATTGTTGTCCCTGATTGAGAACCATACTTAGGTAGCCTGTTTTCACGCTTGAGTGACTATTTGAGTGACTGGTGATTACTGACAGAGAGGTTGTTGTGACTGGTGATTATTTTCTGTTCTGTGTTTTGTGTATTCACCGTACACAACTGTTTTGTTTTGTTTGTTGTCGCTTTATTGTTTTGATTCAGTGGTTGATTCAATATGGACACTTACCATGCTGCACATTGCTCCTCCTCTTCCTCCATCACAGACGAGCGTTACAGTTGTTGTGCACTATTCTCAAACAATAGCATGGTATTTTGTTTCTGTAATAGACACTGCAGTTAGATTAACAATAATTTAAGCTTTCTGCCCATGTAAGACATGTCTATGTCCCGGAAAGTTGGCTGTTGTATACAATGTTTTGTAGTCACATTGAGCTACAAACCCTGCTGTAGCATAATCTCTGATTCTGATGACCATTTCTCAATGGCGTGAGTCACGGGTACTTCCTGCCACAAGAAAAGCAGCCTATGGATGTAAGGTTTGCTGCATGTTTATAGCCTCATACAGTTCATTGAGTGCCAGCTTGTTATTTTTCTTGTCCTGAGGTGGCATGTATACAGCAGTCATGATAACAGCTGAAAACTCCCTTGGGAGGTAGAAGTGTCAGCATTTGAGCATCAGGTATTCCAAGAGGGGTGAACAATGGGTCGAGACTTCCACTGACCTGAGCCTAAGGCAGATGAGTCGAGTTGAAGCCGGAATTGGGCTTACTGTTCTTGTCGGTTATAATCAAATCAAATTAAATGTATTTATATAGCCCTTGCATCAGCTGATATCTCAAAGTGCTGTACAGAAACACAGCCTAAGACCCCAAACAGCAAGCAATGCAGGTGTAGAAGCATGAAATGATAAGAAATAATAATGGGTACATTTTGTGAAAACAAAGTAAATATAAACGCCAGAAGAATCACAAAATGCCAAAGTTGGGTCAGAGCTTGCAAAAAGGTGGCCATTCAGTATGGCGGCATGAGGCATGACCATTGACCATGGTTGTTATCAGTTTGGTCAGTGTGGTTTGTGGCCCTTTACTGTGTCTTTGGACACTGTGTTAACTAACCTCCAGGCAAGCTCCAATGCCACACAACTCTCCTTCCGTGGACTCTAACTGCTCTTAAATGCAAGTAAAACTAAATGCATGCTCTTCAACCGATCGCTGCCCGCATCTGCCCGCCCGTCCAGCATCACTACTCTGGACGGTTCTGACTTAGAATACGTGGACAACTACAAATACCTAGGTGTCTGGTTAGACTGTAAACTCTACTTCCAGACTCACATTAAGCATCTCCAATCCAAAATTAAATCTAGAATTGGCTTCCTATTTCGCAAGAAAGCATCCTTCACTCATGCTGCGAAACATACCCTCGTAAAACTGACTATCCTACCAATCCTTGACTTTGGCGATGCCATTTACAAAATAGCCTCCAACACTCTACTCAGCTAATTGGATACAATCTATCACAGTGCCATCCCTTTTGTCACCAACGCCCCATATACTACCCACCACTGTGTCCTTTATGCTCTCGATGGCTGGCCCTCGCTTCATATTCGCCGCTAAACCCACTGGCTCCAGGTCACCTATAAGTCTTTACTAAGTAAAGCCTTGCCTTATCTCAGCTCACAGGTCACCATAGCAGCACCCACCCATAAGCATGCGCTCCAGCAGGTATATTTCACTGGTCACCCCCAAAGCCAATTCCTACTTTGGCCACCTTTCCTTCCAGTTTCTGCTGCCAATGACTGGAATGAATTGCAAAAATCACTGAAGCTGGAGACTCATATCTCCCTCCCTAACTTTAAGCATCAGCTGTCAGTGCAGCTTACAGATCATTGCACCTGTACATAGCCCACCTGTAAATAGCCAACCCAACTACCTCATCCCCATATTATTATAATTTTTTTGTTTGTTGCTCCTTTGCACCCCAGTATGTCTACTTGCACAGTCATCTTCTGCACATCTATCACTCCAGTGTTGAATTGCTAAATTGTAATTACTCCGCCACTACGGCCTATTTATTTCCTTACCTCCATAATCTTACTTCACTTGCACACACTGTATATACACTTTTCTATTGTGTTATTGACTGTACGTTTGTTTGTTCCATGTGTAACTCTGTGTTGTTGTTTGTGTCTCAATGCTTTGCTTTATCTTGGCCAGGTCGCAGAACTTGTTCTCAACTGGCCTACCTGGTTAAATAAAGGTGAAACAAAATTTAAAAAATGTCCATTGTAGATAAACATCATGTCGTCTGGTTTGTTTGGGATCAAGGGCAACGTTGAGTGAAAGCACCTGGATGGTTATCAACGTCCCCATCTCTCATCATAGTTTCACTATTTCACATTGAAGTAAGGAGAGCAGCAACAATTGTGGTTGTCTTGAAAAAAACTCATATATAAACATGACTGAGCAACAAGAGTAGTGCCGTATGAAACAAGAAGATATTGCCGTTTCAATTGAATAACTCCCTGAATCAAAGCAGTGTCTATCCCGAGGTCTCTGGTCTTGGGAGCTCTGCTCAGCTACAGTATGCAGAGAGTGAGAGGGCTGCTCTCTGTGCTCCTGGGGCAGTTATCTGATCTATCTGAAAGCTGCAACTGAAAAAGAGCCAGTGTGCTAATGAGGACAGTCAGCCACAACACTGAACATCACAGATTTGACATGTGGGGCAGAGGAGGAAAGAATCAATTTAGGCCAAAGTGAATGAACTGCTGTATGCATATTTTGAGTTAAGTGGCATGATATCCACAATTAGATTGTTTAAATTACCAGCCCTAGCACTTGACATTGTGGGTATAGTACAGTACTGTATATAAAAACAGTCGGAAAACCTCTGTTGGATCAGCTAGATCTTCAACCATATTGCCTGTAGCCAAGGAGCAAGGCATCTGTCAGACAGAGTTCTGAGGAGACCACTGCGGTGCTGGGCTGTTTCCTCAGCCTCTCAGTTTTAAGATGTTGATCAGTGGATGTGTTTCCTCAGCCTCTCAGTTTTAAGATGTTGATCAGTGGATGTGTTTCCTCAGCCTCTCAGTTTTAAGATGTTGATCAGTGGATGTGTTTCCTCAGCCTCTCAGTTTTAAGATGTTGATCAGTCAGGGGATGTGTTTCCTCAGCCTCTCAGTTTTAAGATGTTGATCAGGGGATGTGTTTCCTCAGCCTCTCAGTTTTAAGATGTTGATCAGTGGATGTGTTTCCTCAGCCTCTCAGTTTTAAGATGTTGATCAGTGGATGTGTTTCCTCAGCCTCTCAGTTTTAAGATGTTGATCAGTGGATGTGTTTCCTCAGCCTCTCAGTTTTAAGATGTTGATCAGTCAGGGGATGTGTTTCCTCAGCCTCTCAGTTTTAAGATGTTGATCAGGGGTGTTTCCTCATGTTTTAAGTTTCAGTGGATGTGTTTCTCAGCCTCTCAGTTTTAAGATGTTGATCAGTGGATGTGTTTCCTCAGCCTCTCAGTTTTAAGATGTTGATCAGTGGATGTGTTTCCTTTTAAGATGTTGATCAGCCTCTCAGTTTTAAGATGTTGATCAGTGGATGTGTTTCCTCAGCCTCTCAGTTTTAAGATGTTGATCAGTGGATGTGTTTCCTCAGCCTCTCAGTTTTAAGATGTTGATCAGTCAGGGGATGTGTTTCCTCAGCCTCTCAGTTTTAAGATGTTGATCAGGGGATGTGTTTCCTCAGCCTCTCAGTTTTAAGATGTTGATCAGTGGATGTGTTTCCTCAGCCTCTCAGTTTTAAGATGTTGATCAGTGGATGTGTTTCCTCAGCCTCTCAGTTTTAATATGTTGATCAGTCAGGGGATGTGTTTCCTCAGCCTCTCAGTTTTAAGATGTTGATCAGGGGATGTGTTTCCTCAGCCTCTCAGTTTTAAGATGTTGATCAGTGGATGTGTTTCCTCAGCCTCTCAGTTTTAAGATGTTGATCAGTGGATGTGTTTCCTCAGCCTCTCAGTTTTAAGATGTTGATCAGGGGATGTGTTTCCTCAGCCTCTCAGTTTTAAGATGTTGATCAGTGGATGTGTTTCCTCAGCCTCTCAGTTTTAAGATGTTGATCAGTGGATGTGTTTCCTCAGCCTCTCAGTTTTAAGATGTTGATCAGTCAGGGGATGTGTTTCCTCAGCCTCTCAGTTTTAAGATGTTGATCAGGGGATGTGTTTCCTCAGCCTCTCAGTTTTAAGATGTTGATCAGTGGATGTGTTTCCTCAGCCTCTCAGTTTTAAGATGTTGATCAGTGGATGTGTTTCCTCAGCCTCTCAGTTTTAAGATGTTGATCAGTCAGTGGATGTGTTTCCTCAGCCTCTCAGTTTTAAGATGTTGATCAGTGGATGTGTTTCCTCAGCCTCTCAGTTTTAAGATGTTGATCAGTGGATGTGTTTCCTCCGCCTCTCAGTTTTAATATGTTGATCAGTGGATGTGTTTCCTCAGCCTCTCAGTTTTAAGATGTTGATCAGTCAGGGGATGTGTTTCCTCAGCCTCTCAGTTTTAATATGTTGATCAGTCAGGGGATGTGTTTCCTCAGCCTCTCAGTTTTAATATGTTGATCAGTCAGGGGATGTGTTTCCTCAGCCTCTCAGTTTTAATATGTTGATCAGTGGATGTGTTTCCTCAGCCTCTCAGTTTTAAGATGTTGATCAGTCAGGGGATGTGTTTCCTCAGCCTCTCAGTTTTAAGATGTTGATCAGTGGATGTGTTTCCTCAGCCTCTCAGTTTTAATATGTTGATCAGTGGATGTGTTTCCTCAGCCTCTCAGTTTTAAGATGTTGATCAGTGGATGTGTTTCCTCAGCCTCTCAGTTTTAAGATGTTGATCAGTGGATGTGTTTCCTCAGCCTCTCAGTTTTAATATGTTGATCAGTGGATGTGTTTCCTCAGCCTCTCAGTTTTAAGATGTTGATCAGTGGATGTGTTTCCTCAGCCTCTCAGTTTTAATATGTTGATCAGTGGATGTGTTTCCTCAGCCTCTCAGTTTTAATATGTTGATCAGTGGATGTGTTTCCTCAGCCTCTCAGTTTTAATATGTTGATCAGTGGATGTGTTTCCTCAGCCTCTCAGTTTTAAGATGTTGATCAGTGGATGTGTTTCCTCAGCCTCTCGGTTTTAAGATGTTGATCAGTCAGTGGATGTGTTTCCTCAGCCTCTCAGTTTTAATATGTTGATCAGTCAGGGGATGTGTTTCCTCAGCCTCTCAGTTTTAATATGTTGATCAGTCAGGGGATGTGTTTCCTCAGCCTCTCAGTTTTAATATGTTGATCAGTCAGGGGATGTGTTTCCTCAGCCTCTCAGTTTTAATATGTTGATCAGTGGATGTGTTTCCTCAGCCTCTCAGTTTTAAGATGTTGATCAGTCAGGGGATGTGTTTCCTCAGCCTCTCAGTTTTAAGATGTTGATCAGTGGATGTGTTTCCTCAGCCTCTCAGTTTTAATATGTTGATCAGTGGATGTGTTTCCTCAGCCTCTCAGTTTTAAGATGTTGATCAGTGGATGTGTTTCCTCAGCCTCTCAGTTTTAAGATGTTGATCAGTGGATGTGTTTCCTCAGCCTCTCAGTTTTAAGATGTTGATCAGTGGATGTGTTTCCTCAGCCTCTCAGTTTTAAGATGTTGATCAGTCAGGGGATGTGTTTCCTCAGCCTCTCAGTTTTAAGATGTTGATCAGGGGATGTGTTTCCTCAGCCTCTCAGTTTTAAGATGTTGATCAGTGGATGTGTTTCCTCAGCCTCTCAGTTTTAAGATGTTGATCAGTGGATGTGTTTCCTCAGCCTCTCAGTTTTAAGATGTTGATCAGTCAGGGGATGTGTTTCCTCAGCCTCTCAGTTTTAAGATGTTGATCAGTGGATGTGTTTCCTCAGCCTCTCAGTTTTAAGATGTTGATCAGTGGATGTGTTTCCTCCGCCTCTCAGTTTTAATATGTTGATCAGTGGATGTGTTTCCTCAGCCTCTCAGTTTTAAGATGTTGATCAGTCAGGGGATGTGTTTCCTCAGCCTCTCAGTTTTAATATGTTGATCAGTCAGGGGATGTGTTTCCTCAGCCTCTCAGTTTTAATATGTTGATCAGTCAGGGGATGTGTTTCCTCAGCCTCTCAGTTTTAATATGTTGATCAGTGGATGTGTTTCCTCAGCCTCTCAGTTTTAAGATGTTGATCAGTCAGGGGATGTGTTTCCTCAGCCTCTCAGTTTTAAGATGTTGATCAGTGGATGTGTTTCCTCAGCCTCTCAGTTTTAATATGTTGATCAGTGGATGTGTTTCCTCAGCCTCTCAGTTTTAAGATGTTGATCAGTGGATGTGTTTCCTCAGCCTCTCAGTTTTAAGATGTTGATCAGTGGATGTGTTTCCTCAGCCTCTCAGTTTTAATATGTTGATCAGTGGATGTGTTTCCTCAGCCTCTCAGTTTTAAGATGTTGATCAGTGGATGTGTTTCCTCAGCCTCTCAGTTTTAATATGTTGATCAGTGGATGTGTTTCCTCAGCCTCTCAGTTTTAATATGTTGATCAGTGGATGTGTTTCCTCAGCCTCTCAGTTTTAATATGTTGATCAGTGGATGTGTTTCCTCAGCCTCTCAGTTTTAAGATGTTGATCAGTGGATGTGTTTCCTCAGCCTCTCGGTTTTAAGATGTTGATCAGTCAGTGGATGTGTTTCCTCAGCCTCTCAGTTTTAATATGTTGATCAGTCAGGGGATGTGTTTCCTCAGCCTCTCAGTTTTAATATGTTGATCAGTCAGGGGATGTGTTTCCTCAGCCTCTCAGTTTTAATATGTTGATCAGTCAGGGGATGTGTTTCCTCAGCCTCTCAGTTTTAATATGTTGATCAGTGGATGTGTTTCCTCAGCCTCTCAGTTTTAAGATGTTGATCAGTCAGGGGATGTGTTTCCTCAGCCTCTCAGTTTTAAGATGTTGATCAGTGGATGTGTTTCCTCAGCCTCTCAGTTTTAATATGTTGATCAGTGGATGTGTTTCCTCAGCCTCTCAGTTTTAAGATGTTGATCAGTGGATGTGTTTCCTCAGCCTCTCAGTTTTAAGATGTTGATCAGTGGATGTGTTTCCTCAGCCTCTCAGTTTTAATATGTTGATCAGTGGATGTGTTTCCTCAGCCTCTCAGTTTTAAGATGTTGATCAGTGGATGTGTTTCCTCAGCCTCTCAGTTTTAATATGTTGATCAGTGGATGTGTTTCCTCAGCCTCTCAGTTTTAATATGTTGATCAGTGGATGTGTTTCCTCAGCCTCTCAGTTTTAATATGTTGATCAGTGGATGTGTTTCCTCAGCCTCTCAGTTTTAAGATGTTGATCAGTGGATGTGTTTCCTCAGCCTCTCGGTTTTAAGATGTTGATCAGTCAGTGGATGTGTTTCCTCAGCCTCTCAGTTTTAAGATGTTGATCAGTGGATGTGTTTCCTCAGCCTCTCAGTTTTAAGATGTTGATCAGTGGATGTGTTTCCTCAGCCTCTCAGTTTTAAGATGTTGATCAGTCAGTGGATGTGTTTCCTCAGCCTCTCAGTTTTAAGATGTTGATCAGTGGATGTGTTTCCTCAGCCTCTCAGTTTTAAGATGTTGATCAGTGGATGTGTTTCCTCAGCCTCTCGGTTTTAAGATGTTGATCAGTGGATGTGTTTCCTCAGCCTCTCAGTTTTAAGATGTTGATCAGTGGATGTGTTTCCTCAGCCTCTCAGTTTTAAGATGTTGATCAGTGGATGTGTTTCCTCAGCCTCTCAGTTTTAAGATGTTGATCAGTGGATGTGTTTCCTCAGCCTCTCAGTTTTAATATGTTGATCAGTCAGGGGATGTGTTTCCTCAGCCTCTCAGTTTTAATATGTTGATCAGTGGATGTGTTTCCTCAGCCTCTCAGTTTTAATATGTTGATCAGTCAGGGGATGTGTTTCCTCAGCCTCTCAGTTTTAAGATGTTGATCAGTCAGGGGATGTGTTTCCTCAGCCTCTCAGTTTTAAGATGTTGATCAGTCAGGGGATGTGTTTCCTCAGCCTCTCAGTTTTTAAGATGTTGATCAGAGGATGTGTTTCCTCAGCCTCTCAGTTTTAAGATGTTGATCAGTCAGGGGATGTGTTTCCTCAGCCTCTCAGTTTTAAGATGTTGATCAGTCAGGGGATGTGTTTCCTCAGCCTCTCAGTTTTAAGATGTTGATCAGGGGATGTGTTTCCTCAGCCTCTCAGTTTTAAGATGTTGATCAGTCAGGGGATGTGTTTCCTCAGCCTCTCAGTTTTAAGATGTTGATCAGTCAGGGGATGTGTTTCCTCAGCCTCTCAGTTTTAAGATGTTGATCAGTGGATGTGTTTCCTCAGCCTCTCAGTTTTAAGATGTTGATCAGTCAGGGGATGTGTTTCCTCAGCCTCTCAGTTTTAAGATGTTGATCAGGGGATGTGTTTCCTCAGCCTCTCAGTTTTAAGATGTTGATCAGTGGATGTGTTTCCTCAGCCTCTCAGTTTTAAGATGTTGATCAGTGGATGTGTTTCCTCAGCCTCTCAGTTTTAAGATGTTGATCAGGGGATGTGTTTCCTCAGCCTCTCAGTTTTAAGATGTTGATCAGTGGATGTGTTTCCTCAGCCTCTCAGTTTTAAGATGTTGATCAGTGGATGTGTTTCCTCAGCCTCTCAGTTTTAATATGTTGATCAGTGGATGTGTTTCCTCAGCCTCTCAGTTTTAAGATGTTGATCAGTGGATGTGTTTCCTCAGCCTCTCAGTTTTAAGATGTTGATCAGTGGATGTGTTTCCTCAGCCTCTCGGTTTTAAGATGTTGATCAGTGGATGTGTTTCCTCAGCCTCTCAGTTTTAAGATGTTGATCAGTGGATGTGTTTCCTCAGCCTCTCAGTTTTAAGATGTTGATCAGTCAGGGGATGTGTTTCCTCAGCCTCTCAGTTTTAAGATGTTGATCAGTCAGGGGATGTGTTTCCTCAGCCTCTCGGTTTTAAGATGTTGATCAGTCAGGGGATGTGTTTGCTCAGCCTCTCGGTTTTAAGATGTTGATCAGTCAGGGGATGTGTTTCCTCAGCCTCTCGGTTTTAAGATGTTGATCAGTCAGGGGATGTGTTTCCTCACCACTGGAGGACACAGCCGGGCCGAGCCACACACCATTCCACTTAAACAATGACTGGTGTGGAGTAGGATAGAGGTTAACTTCAACATGAGGGAGACGACAGCATGGCATCGCTACACAAGCCCACACCACAACTATTTGATGTGTTTTATGGTAGAGGAAAGTCTTATGGGCTGTGCTGGGTCCTCCCTCTTTACTCAGCCTTTCACCCAACCTGCTCTGACACTCCACTCATGTTCCTCACATTGACCAAAGTCTGGGTGAGCTAACCTATAGGGAACAACACTGTAGTGTGAGAGCTTGGGTGTAGACTACCCGAGGGCTCATTTACCAGGCGAAAAGTCACATGAGAGAGAGAAGCCAAAGGACAGTACTGTATAGTACATTGAGCAGTGGCTCCATAACACGTGACTACTCTGCTCCACTACTGTCGACATGTAATTATCCTTTTCTATTTTAATGCTGCTGCACAGCCCCAGAGCAGCACGAGCTAGGCTGTTGTTTGAACTCCCAGCGCCAGGAACGTTTGAGGCTGTCAGTATGGCTTTTGGTTATTATGCTTAACTTTGTATAAGGCAGCTCAAAATGAAGCCATTCTCTCTGTGGAAAGCCATTAGTCTGGGGACAGAGGACAGGGGATTGTCCTACCCAGAGAACCCCTTGTAGTGAAATTCATACCACTGAAAACATTGTCCACAGCAGGGAAACATTGTTGTCATGGGAACAATTTTCCCATAATGATAAATAAGTAGCCATTTAAAGAGAAATGTAAGTAGGACATATGCCCAAATATCCTGGAGAATTGACAGTGGAGTGTATGTGCCATTCCACATCACCCTTTGTGTAACTTCATAAGTTTTACTTTTGAGAAAAGAGTTCCCCAAACTATTCTAAAACAAGTGAAGAAAGCATTTCCTTCCTGAGGGACATTTGAGTTAACGGAGGTAAAAGCTAATTTTCCCCTTCCCTAAACTCCACATTCAACATCATTCAAGCTGAGAGCTACAGCAAACTCCTGGCATCACATCAAAGCAGGGCAAGCGTCTGCCTCGCTTCCTCTCTCTTTACCCCCTTTCCTCCGTTCCCTCCATCTCTGGATGTGTTGGACCAGAGAGGGAGGAAGGGAGGCAGGGAAGCGACCAGGAGGAGGGCTTTGGGTTGTAATCAGATGGGGCCTGCTCCTTAGACAACACTACTGTGATAATTCAATTCAGACTAGATGTTTGGAGTGGGTGCCCAGTATGGGACTAACTAAAACAAGTGAAACACGGTGGGACAAGAGATTTTATTGATAAACTTGAAGTGCTGAAAAAGGCAGGAATTTCAGACAGAAATTGCACCTTTTCATCAAGGAAGCAAGAGTTAAGGTAACATTTGCTGTAGTTTAAGACAAGTTGTCAGCCTACGAGACAGCTGAGCCGGGCACTGTATCTAGCGTGGTTTACTGTATGTGTTACAAGAGGAGCAGAATCATCAATGTGATCAGTAAAACATTTTCTGGTGGGGAAGGGTTCAGCTGAGAGGCCAAACTGCCTGACAATATTCATGTGGATGAAAGCTGAGAAGTCAGTAGGTGATGCAAACACTCAGACATACTGTACAACGACATAAAGAGTAAATTAGCAGCATAGTGAAGCAAGATGTAATAGAGGGTATTTTATTTTAAAAGAGAAATTGAGAAGCACTCAACATATTAGAACATCTTTGCCATCTAGTCAATCAAGCGATGCTCTTTAAAATAATTAATTTTAAAGACAAAGTAATACAGACAGAATATGAGATCCAAACCAAACAAAACAATTATTCAGAAGAGATTCAACTTTTTTTTAAAGTGTCCATAAAATTCCTAAGCTCAACCCCGACTCGCCAACAAAAAGTTGTATAAAACATTTAAGTACTTCGCAAAATACATAACCTTACAAAATGTTCTTTTTTTTAGTTCTTTAAAATCACTGTAAAATATTGGCTGGTGTTATAGCAAGAAACCAGGAATTTTAATGTAGAAAAACAAATATGACAGAATGGGCTTCTGCATTTTTTACATCAGTATTATTCACATTATGTCATGAATGTTTGATCAAGTCCTCCACTGCGGGTGTTACTGGTCTGATGGAGCCTCTTACTGGTGTATTGCACATGGCTGCTCTTCTTCAACCTCTCCTCGTGACCAGCTTATGTGCTGAGATGAAGATGCACACTGGTGGCCATGGTAACCAGCAGCACCACACCATTGAGATGCAGTCTGTCCTGAGGTACCCACACGTCATTCTCAGGTGGGAACCAAGGCATAAACCATATTTTAGACAGCCCCCATTCCCGCCTGGGCTGACTTAAAAACAATACACTTCAGTTCACAGAGCTCCGTTATGCTAATTCACTCCAATATCTTTCGGTCTATGACATATTATCAACAAATGTTGCTCATATTTTGCAAATATAAAAAGAATTTGGTTCCATTTAACAGGTCCTCCACTGCAAAAAAAGCCCTCAGTATCGGGGGAGAAGATTTCAAGAATACAGGTTACAGTACAAAAATGTGGTCCACGTTGAATATCATTGAAACATGCATGTTTTTCTGTTGATGTCTTCGAGCTCATCTCTCCCCTACCTACGTGCCTACCAACTAAAGACCCAGCCCTCATGGCTTCCCCTTCACACTTAAGTACACATGTACCATATCGCCTCTTGACAAGACTGAGTGGATTCGATTCAGTTCCACACATTCAAAGACCGTCATACATTAATTAGCACCTTTGACCAACAACGCACAGGAACCCATCTACTGTATCTATCCTCTCAGGACTCCACAGGAGATGTCTTTCAGAGGCCTATAAATCTGCCTGTGACAAATGATTGTTGTTTTTTGTCTAAAGATCATGATCCTCTCATAAGCAATGGCCAAATGACGAACTGTAGACAGCGAGTGATGGAACAATGACAAGAAGAAACAAACTTAATTCACAGCTGTAATATTGTTTGCTGACAATAAGCTTAACAGCAATCTCAAATTCGCTAACCAAGAGCTTTGCATTTGTTAAGGGATCCGTGGGAGATACTGTTAGAGCGTGTAAACAGAAGGCAGCTGGGTTTGAGAGTGTGATGAGCTCCTTCCAATAGCCTGAGGTTTGCTCTATTCTAAAGACCGCTCGTGACCACATACGATGGTTCAAACCAGAGCCGAAAACACTAGGCTTAAGGACGCCTTCCATCTCCAGAACGTCGCTCTATCCTTCCTTAATATTTACCTGTGCTGCAGAAAAACAACAAAATACAACTTAAAATAAACTCTAGGCACTGTTGATTTCCAAGGCTTTCTGTTGCAGATAGAGAAGAACATTTTTAGAAAACAAACACTTAAAAATAAGAATCAGAAAGTGATGGTTTCTGCATACCAAACACTTAGAATTCTCCTCCATTTAAATATAGTGGGGTCCTCCAACACAACCCAACAGACTAGCAGCTCTATGTCCTGCAGTGGAGTGGCTGTATGGATTTGGACAGTTATTCAGTGTCTAAAGGATAAGTGTGGTGAAGTTCTCAAGGTAAGTGTCACATCAGTCTCAAGCCTGTCTTTCACCCTCCTTTCTCTTCCGATAAACCAAAAACCATCTCTCCCTCAGGCCATAATTTTCTGGGGGATCTCTATGGAAGCCTTGAGGAAGATGGAGTTGTCTCTGACATAGTTCCTCTTCTTGATCTCTTCGTGGGAGATGAACTTGGGGTAGCCAAAGCCCAGGGTGCTCTCGTCCAGCGAGTTGCGGGTGCTGCATGGTTTCTGGAAGTTCTTCCAATTGGGGTCAGGGTTGAAGGTCTCTGTAATGTGTTGGGGCTTGGACAGTGACGGGTCGCTCTGGTCCATGATGGAGAAGGTCACCTTGTAGGAGAAGGGCCACTCAAGCAGGTTGTCGTACTCCCCTGGCAGTACCCGGATGTAGATGGACAGGTGCGAGCCCTCCCCACTGCCATTACCATTGAGAAACGCAGACACCTGCAACTTGTAGCCATAGCGATGGGTATAGAAGGGTGGGCTGAAGAACTCATGGTTGTTTCTGAGCTTGGCCTCCTGGAGTTTCCGGGAGTAGTCGCTGAGCTTCCAGATGAGCACTCCATCGTTGCTGACTGACAGCTCCTCCATCTCCCTCCGCAGCTCCAGGATCTCCTGCCGCTGGCGCCCCACCAGGCTGCACATCATGGTCAGGTGGGACTTGGTCGTGTCCTCCAGGTGACGACCGATCGCTAGTTTTGGGCACTGCAAGAAGAGAGGTGAGACTGGTTAGGGAGAGGTCACTGTGTGTAGCAAGGAGGGTGAAACTCTGTATAGTACACACTCTGTATAGAAATGTGTTGTGTTTAATAATGTGGTACAGTATGCACATCACACAATTGTTTTGTCTGTTTGAGTTTCACATTCAAGCCTCCTACAGTAAGTAAATGTTGTCTGTCTGCTGATCAGCTGCTCTTTTGGGAGCCCTGCCATACACATTTGTGTTTGGTGTACTGAACATCGGCGCTCTTGGTTGTATTCTCTCGCCGGATGCCTTCATGGTCAGGGAGAGAGTCATTTATGCATTTGTCAGACCATGTGCATTGCTTTGCACTGAGCTTTCCAAACTCGCTCCCATTTCAAAACTGAAGGACAGAAGCTGACAACACAAAGCATGAAGCCTGTTTTCTCTGACTCTGGGAGCTCTCCACATTTTCTCAGATTGACGTCAGTTTCAAAAATAGACCTAAATACGCTGTCAGAGCGGAGGAGAAGTGTGACTCTCATTAAAATAGAGCCTAGAGGCACAGACGGGCAGACAGTGATGTATGTTGGAGACAATCATCGCTTTGGACAGAAGTTACTGGGTTTCAACGCCACCGGAGCATGAAGCATAATAATCCAAATATAATTTTGGAAACCTGCACAAAAAACAACCAGAGTGGAAAAATGATAAAACCTGACGTCAATAAAGCAGTAATGAACAATCTAACTACACCTCTTGCAAGAAGCTAGAATCAAAGTTATTCTCAATGAGGGTCTGAAGTAATGAAAAGCAGCTAGATCGCAGCAGGTCAGCCTTACCCTGTGTTTGCAGCCAGCATCTTTGAAGGGGCAGAGGATGAGGGCACTGCCACAGTTCTCCTTCACGTGATTGGCCAAGTCCTCCCGGGCAATGTTGGGGGTCCCACACTGGTTTGGGCACGCAACTGGAAACCGAGGGCAGTGGTACTGATGGTTCTGTAGGGCAGAAAAAAAAGATAAATGTATTATTTAATTTATTACATTATGTACTTTACACAGCAGAATCACTGTGAGTGATTAAAAAATGTTGTGTATCATATTCAACAAATGACTGTCTATTAAAATGTATGAATGGGATAAACAAGTTGATTATGGAGCTGATGTCTGCGTCATAAAGCATGTGTCTGAGAGGGAGACATGATGAATAAACTGTGGGTATGAGAGAAGAGGAGAGTGGGAGTAGCTGGCCGGCCGCTGGGCCTGAGGACAGGATGTGTGCAGAGACAGGTGCTGCCGGGGGTGGACGCAGCCAGCACAAACTACGGGCTGGCACAGAGAAGTGAGCTCCATGGAAGCCAGTGTTCATGCAACCATGGGCCCAGTGCCATCCTGCTCTCCAGAGACTGAGAACCCTCCTTCATCCACGACAGACTGCACTGTTCTTTCATCACACACAGTCAAATAGGGGAAGGACTCATAACAACCCTCCAGAATAAATCTTCAAAACACTTAATTCTTACAGGTCTGAGTTTGGGCACCAATTTAGGTCTAACCTTCCAATACAAATACTACATTGATGGGAAAGAAAATGTACCCATTAATCACGTGATGACAAATGTGATTGTAAAACAAGACACGCAGGAGGAGAAGTCCTAGAGCTTGTTCGGTTAGAGGAGGTGTGTTGGTGTTGTTGACTAACCTGGATGGTGTCGAAGACAAACTCCTTGCCACAGTACTTGCAGGGCTGCGTGCGTTTGGGACACTCAGCCAGACTGTGCTGGGACAGGAGCCGACGCATCATCCGCGCACCACACTTATTCTCACAGTACACACTCTCCTGGGGACAAATACCCTGGTGGTTCTGGGAGAAAAGACAGGACAAACAAACAGGTCACAACACAGCAGTGACATCACAACCTGCAAAACTACCAGCAAAACTACCAAGCTTTCAGCGCAGTTCATCATAATTGTGACTCTTTTCAAAAAGTTAGGTGTATGTCGCACGTCCCTACTTCACAGGAGAGGCATTTTAATGTATTTTGAAACATCCTTATGAAAATGTGTTTTATTGGCAGAAATGCCTTCTGGAACATGTGAACTTTTATGTGCCTTAATAACAAACTTGTATGCCATCTGTAAACACGAATAAAATTGTTAAATTACGAGCCTAATTGGTTTAGCCACAGAAAAAGTCATGAACCTTCCTGCTAGCCATGATTAGCTGAGATAATGGATGGGCTGGACATGCCGAGAGATTTGTATTGGTCTGCCATGTAGCATGCTTCTGTCTATAACATGAGTTGCTCAGTATGTGTAGATAATCCTTGCTACTGTGGATTTTTTTTAAGATATCATGGAGAACTGTAAAAGTGTTGCTACTGCTCTCAACATTGCTTCCCTGAATTTAACAGGAGCTATCGACAAAGATCCGTGGGAAGAAGTTGTGACGGACTACTTTCTGGAGGAAGATCATGCCATGCTGGATCGCTCTGACGATGAGGAAATCCCTGATTTAGTTAAAAACATTTTTCATTAAACCAGACATTACAGAGTCTTCTGATGACAGTGATGGAGAAGAAACGGTGATCAACAGTGTTGTTGTCACAGAAGACAATTGACCAAGTTTTGAAATCAGTGGAATGCACGATGGAAGCAGAGTACTGTATGATTGCAAGCTAACATTGAACCTAGTTGGTTAGCTTTAGCTACCTGCAGATTCATACATGGTGGCCATCTATGAGTGGGGCTAAGGCTTAAGAGGGTATGAACGATGCTGAATGGGTGTAGACAAAAAAGAGCTCTCCAGTAGGTGTACCAAAACATTCAAGGGCCATTTTCTAAAAAAGTGGTGTTACAAGTTTATCAACTTTCAAAGCAAAATTACTTTCCCATTGTTCCTCAACTGCAGTGTATGATATACCATTTACTAGTTCGCAGTGTCTACTTTTATACAATGTAAAAAACACAAATTCACATTTTGCTACATAAGACCGAGTCGAGGTGGTGGGTCACAATTGGTCAGATAAAAAAAGTCATTGGTATGCATCAAATGTATGATCCCATTTCCACTGAAAATTAACAAATAATTATCCTATAAAAAGCTTGAGCCATGGTGGAAAGGCCACATTGGGCCTGTATAAATCAGAAAGGCAACATTGGGCCTGTATAAAACAGAAAGGCCGCATTGGGCCTGTATAAAACAGAAAGGCCGCATTGGGCCTGTATAAACCAGAAAGGCCGCATTGGGCCTGTATAAACCAGAAAGGCCACATTGGGCCTGTATAAACCAGAAAGGCCACATTGGGCCTGTATAAACCAGAAAGGCAACATTGGCCCTGTACAAAACAGAAAGGCCACAATGGGCCTGTATAAAACAGAAAGGCCACATTGGGCCTGTATAAACAAAGTAGGGTCAGCATGTAAACAGTAACAGAGGTGTTAGTGAGAGGGAGAGAGGCTAACTTTAACCATGAGGCACTACTTCTCATGGACTGAGAGAAAAGCACACAGTATGAAATGTGCACAGTTCTACCTCTCTCCCCTCACGCCAACACACATTCTTTCTGAATACACTGCCACCTTCGAAAGAGAGTAATTTACATAATGGGCATTCTGGGGTAGACACTACAAATATTTCTATTCACCAGGTTGTTTACTTGTAAGTGCTACCCTGTAAAAATATACAAACAAAATGAAAAAGTAGGACTCTGTTTATTGTTGTTGTTTACCTCATAGGCCTCCCCGGTGAACTCGTTGCCGCAGAACTCGCACTTGACCTTGCGCTTGGGGCAGTCGTGCTGCAGGTGGTCGGGCAGGTCACGGCGCGTCAGCTTGATGGAGCAGCGGTTGGGGCAGGGGATCACATTGAAGGCGCAGGTGGAGAAGTGGCCCTGAGGGTGACGGAGGGAGGGGGGAGAGAGGAATGTGTCAGCAGCCAGACACGCAGTATTTAACATTTAGCCAGGCTTCAGCTAGCAAATAACACAACACGACACACTGGATGCAGGAGACACAGGGCTCTGGTCACAAAGGAAGTGGCTTCGACAGGAGGAGCAAGGGAGAGGATGAGATACTGTAGAGAGATAAAGGTAAAACAAACAAAAAAAAGATTAGAAAGTCAGGCAGGCAGCTACTGACCTGGAGCTGCATCATCTGTCCGGTCCAGCGACAGCCCTCCTCACTGTGGATGCAGCGGATGGGTAGAGCCAGGATCTGCTGCTCTAGCTCTGGGTCAGGGTAGATCTGTAGCCATGACACAACCATGAGGACATGATCAGCACTGGCTCACACTGGGATAGATACGTCTTGTCCAGCCCATCTCCTGTTTCTGTAGCATGAGGCAGGTTGATGTACAAGTACACGCCCTGGACA
This sequence comes from Oncorhynchus masou masou, assembly GCF_036934945.1. Classification (NCBI taxonomy): domain Eukaryota; kingdom Metazoa; phylum Chordata; class Actinopteri; order Salmoniformes; family Salmonidae; genus Oncorhynchus; species Oncorhynchus masou. The sequence continues at coordinate 68,287,456 of NC_088224.1, read as the reverse complement.
GGAAGCTAGTCTGTCGCTGGGCCCCAATACATCTCCTTAATGCTGATTATGCTATGGGGACAGAGTGGGGATGCATCTCCATCCCTATGGTGCCCAGGCTGCCTTTGTCACATGAGGAGAAAAGGAACTTCCTCAAAATGTCAAAGCTGTCCTTAAAACAAATAACAGCTTAACTGTCGTCACACGCCGTCATACAAGAGGAAGTCTCTTTCTCTATAGGCTATGAATCAAAACATAGTATCTCAATGGTTTTACCATAGCCTAAATACTATTTATACATAAATAAGTACACTGTAAATGTTCATGGTCTTGGTACCCTATTAGAACTGTAAAAGGTAAATGTGCAGTGGAATTAAAAAGGGTCCAGTGAATAATACATTAGAACCAAAAGTAGATCTGAGGTAAAACTTTTCCCTCTCCTGACTTGGCAGCCTTTATTGGTCCATTAACTTACATGAACTGTTATGTCATCGCAAAATAAAAGCTGTGTGCTCCAGTAGTTTAACTAGTGAGGATGATTTATATATTACATTAACCATGCTGTAATGAACACTGCCTTCAAATCCCCAAAATACATAGCAGAGAAGAGTCTTGCCATCTGAAAGGAGCACAGTACTATGGCAGATAATTGGTGTGTGTGTTGGTGTGTGAGCAGCCGGTGATGTGTGTGTTGTGTTTCAGGTTGGGTACTATGACAGCAACAAATAAAGAATAGGCTATCAGTGCAAATGGACCAATAAAGCAACTATTGTGCTACAGAACAGCACTGTCTCTTACAATCTACTGCAGCATGTACCGCAGCATAATAATGCATGGTGAGTGATTGAAGCAGATAACCACAATACTATTTCCTACTGGAAATCACATGCGCTGAGCCAAGATGACAAAGAAACCAAATCCTCTAAAGTAAACCTTAACGTCCCCTCATTGTTCCTGCCTGGGAGTCTGCGGGGGACTGCAATAAAGACCTTTTAATAACATTGGCCCTGGCGGATCAGGGAACTAAAGCTCTTGGAGTGCTAACTTCGACTCTGTCTGTCTGCGTTTTGGAAGAGTCAGTCAGCTGCAGTCTCACAGCAGAACCCATCCCTTTACATTACTGACATTCTGCTTCCTCTCTGACAACAGGGACATATTTGAATGACATGTTGCACTGCCTGGGTGAAATGAGAGCATTATTAGAATTGAGCTGTGTTCAGGGGAGGGCAAGGACATAGCGTAATGAGCTGTATCCAGGGAGCTGGACTGTGTCCCAAATGGCACCCTATTCCCTATATACTGCACTAGTTTTGATCAGGGCTCACAGGGTTCTGGTCAACAGAAGTGCACTATATAGGGAGTAGGGTGCCAATTGGGATGCATCCCTAGTCACCAGCAGGGGGTAATTTACAGGTGACTGGAAGGCTATGAAGGCATCAGTAAATAACAGTGTCTGACAGATGTACAATGAGCACGTCCTCACTGTGGGGACCCATGTACTGCTTCTCTGTCGTGACTACAGTCTCCTTAAGTGCTTCGCTAGCAGTCGCAGCTCAGCACCCACTGAACTCACACACCACCTCATTGGATCGCTAACACACTTTAGCATGCTAATGTTCTAGTATAGAGCATGATGGGCCTACTGTATGGGCAGTTCTTTTATTGATGGAAAAACTAGCCAGTGTACAGTAACTGAGATGATGAATTAGTGACCAATGGTATTTTTATTGCTTTGTTCAGTGTTAAGCTTGGGGTACTCTCATGCACAGAGCAGAATTAAGTCCTTATCCTTTCGCTGCACATTGTGGCACAATGGAGAAATCAAGTTTGTAAGAGAGCGATTCTTTCATTACGAATAAAGACTGCCACCATCTTTCCCCCCAGTACAATCTGATTAAATGCTTAAAAGAAAAGATGGAGTAAGAAGCCAAAAGGTGAATTAAAGAGATTTAGATGTGGTATTCTTTCAGTGGAACCCGGATGAAGAGGTTTAGGAGAGCTATTATTTTAGTGATTTGAAGGCTTTTGCCTCCCTTTTCTAACAGATCAACCCAATACCCTGCCTTTCTCCAGCAATGCAATTCTTAAAACATTTAAACACAACCTTTGACTTTGGCTGCGAGGCTGGAGAGTGTGATTATCACTCCCCAGCCGTTCTCCGGTTGTGTAATAATGTCTGCTCATTTGTTTTTCATGGGTACTGTATTAAACTCTAAAACTTTCATGTCGACCGTAGTGTGCGAGAGTTTTGTGCATTGAGAAACGGACCGCCATCAAACCTGACATTCCAAGGGGAATGAGTAGCCTGTGGTCCTTCATTAGCACAATTAGTGGGAATATACTAGGATGGCTAGCTAGCTGCCTGAGCCCTCTGTCTGTCTGTTGGTCTAAGGGTCTGGGGCAAGGGACATGGTGATTCAAGTGTCCATGCTGTGTCTCAAATGGGACCCTATTCCCTATATAGTCCACTACGTTTGGTCTAAATAGTGCACTATATAGGGAATACAGTACATTTGGGTCCCTTCAGATTCACATTTAAAATAAGGCCTCATCTCAGCCTGACCAGGACATTCATAATTAGTGTGTTGTATGGGTAAGTTACTGGGTAGCCCAGAGACATCAGAAAGTGAGGGTGAATTATGTTGATTGGGGCATGGTTGTAGGCTTAACTATGGTTGTAGGCTAAAGTATTGCTTAACTGGCACACAGATCATATTCAAACTTGAATACGCATGTGAGAAAGTGGGAAAGCGGGTTTTAACCGTACCTTGGCATAGTCCAGGGGCAGCTGGTCCTCTGGGCACTTGAAAACCCCCTCACTGTAAGACACAAGAAGGAAAAGACATGTTAGTTGCCTTCAAAAGCATCAGCACCCCATCTCTGCTCTCACACACCCATCCCAACCACACTGCACGGTACAATAAAGCCAGATGAGTTTCTGAGCCACTGGCTTTTATGTAGTTAGTTGCCCTTTCATCTTCCTCTAGGGATTTATTCCACAAATTCACAGTTTTATTACTGGACAGGAAAAGAGAACACATTAGAACCTGAACTGTCTATCCATAATACATTAAGGGCTTCTCTCGCTTGCTCGCCCCCACCACCGCCCCTCTCTTTCTCTCTCATGTCAAAGGTGTTCATTTTTATCCCTATTTTTGAAGGCAGGGGGATGACAAACTGAGCGTGTGAAGCGGCTGAAGAGGGTGGTAAGCCTGGTCTTTATACCCTCCCTCAGTAAATATTGATTGCTGATTTGCCAGTGAGGCTGGTGGCTTGGCTGGGCGACTAGCTGCTGCCTCTCTTTGTTCCTCCCTCCCTCCAGCAGCAATAAAACCCAAAATAAGATCTCTGAGATCTCTCGGTTTATCACACAAGCAGCACCACAAAAAAAACTCATTCCCTGCCCTGATTTAGAGGCCTTTTACCAAGGGGCCAGATGAGCTGGGTGGCGGTGGCCCTCAGGTAACAACGCAGCACGTCCCCAGTCCTGATGTCACCATGAAATATTCACTCTGGTAAATAACGGAGATGACGTCACTGCAGTACTATAGGCAGTCAGGCAGGCAGTGGGCTCACTGCGTGCTGAGCCCATAGATCTACTGTACAGCAAAGCCAGTCAATCAGTGACACAAAGAGCAACTTTAAAAGGTAATCAGTGGCTGATCCCCTGAGTTGCATTAGGCCTCGAACATACCAATAGTGTTTGCCTGCCGAGAGTACTCGCAAACTGACTGCAAACTGATTTTACATATAGAATTGCGTGACAATGTCGCAGGTCAGATGTCAACAGCGTGCTGAACGAGCGATAGACGAACGGGAAATCCACAGTCGGTGTGTGCACCCTTTAAAGAGATGTGTCGGTAGTGTAGTGGTGGGCTGCTTGGCTGCAGGCCCCCTGCTGAGCCATAGGGGTGGCTGGGTAAGGGATCAGGGGGATCAAGAGGGTCAGTCAGTCAGTGACATGAGATGAGGATGTACATCCCTTTCCTCGTGGCCCAGTGCACATACATGAGATCGCAATGTCATTATCATAGGCCGCAGCCAGACAGGCATCTTGTTGCAACAATGGCCATATTGATAGAGGTACTGTAACACAAATGGTGAAATGCTCCTTTGCTTTGCATACATTTTCATTGCCCACAGGTGTGAGAGACTAAAATAACCTCAGTGTTTTGGGTTAAAGCAACAAGGCCCTGAAGCTCCATCTGTTCTACTACCATGTACTAGGTAAACAACAGAAAAACATCTTTTAATGAACAAACATCTTCTGACCTCTCCATTCTCCAAAGTACATTAATAGATTAATGGGAAAACAAACAGCCCAAAGGGGGCAGGGAGGGCAGTGGTCTCTGCTCCCGGGGTCCTACAATAGGTTCTTCCCAAATTGCACCCTATCCCCGATGTAGTGCACTACTTTTGCACTATTTAGGGAATAGGTTGCCATTTGGGATGCACACAATGTGCCTATTGACCAGGGCCCTTGTTACCCTGTAGTCTAGTTGGCCTCAATGTCACCTGACAGAGCCTGAGGCCAATGGGAGTGGACCAGAGACCCAGGGCCATGTGATGTTGGGACACATGATCAATGATCACCCTGCACTTTGCCCTGGCTGGAATCCCTGGCCTGTCTCCCCAGCTGCTGTGGAATCAGCTGCACACAGAACAACAGACCAGAGGGGTGACGGGGAGATAGAGGTGAGGGAGGTGAGTTTAATGCATTACGAGACAGCAGTAATTCCAGTCCATTAGGGTCACTCTGTCAGCAGGGAGCTGGAGAGCAATTAATAAACAACAATTGCAGCTTTAAAAAAAAACATTATTGATCCCCAGGGGAGAGAGCCCAGTCAGCAGAACATCTATGTACTGTGAAATCATTTACTCATCTCCGTCATTCGAGCCTCATCTATCTGATGTTGATGATAAGTTTTAGAGCCACAGGGCCGGACTGCATGACGCAGAGCTGTGGGCTACATCCCAAACAACACCCTACATATTGCACAATATTTTCTTTACCAGGGCCCACAAAAGTAGTGCACTGTATAGGGAATAAGCGGCCATTTGGGACATGGGGATGTGTAGTGACTGTTTCCCCATATAGAGGAAGGAAATAGGAAGAGAGAGAAAGGTGCTCCTTGCTGGACTAGACAGGGGAGATGTAAGCAATGCAGGAAAGCAGAGCTTACAGCTAAAGACCCACCCAGCCGGCTCCTCTGCTCTACCTGACACAGAGGCAGACAGGCGAAAAGAGCATCGTCACAGGCTGTCAGGATGATTCCCTCCCTGCTTCGCAGAGAAAGACCTGCAGCCACACATTCATCTGCTTGGCCCGCTGTTCATAATGCTACCCGACTCTCCAGCCAGCTTGTTTGTGGAGCTCACTGCCACTTTGTGAATGCACATTAGCAGAGAGGTGGGGGCATTGGAATAATAATAGCTTCTATACAAGTCTTCCCCTTCTCTTGACAAACCATTTCTATGACTACTTGAAGGCCTCCTTACAGTGGAGTAAGATTGCACTAATTACCGTTCAATGCCCTTGACTACTTCAATGCCCACTTCTAATCACTCAGCACTGTGCAGCTGTGAGAGGATAAACAATATTAGAACAGAAAAAAAGGAGAAAAGTCCTTTGCATACATACAGTACAGCCTGGTCACCCACAGGGTCCTTACACCCTGTCCACTTGACTCACAAACCAACAACACTACTGATACCAACAGCTTCACTACAACTAGCACACAGTTTCACGGGAGAAAAATATGTGCCTACTAGGATACACAGGGCAGAGATAACAGTGCCTGACTTGTACAAGTCAATGATTATACAGGGTGAGAGGCTGATAAACAAACTAACCAATCACGCATGTTGGGAAAGCACTGCAGACAGAACAGCTCAGTAACCACATACATGGAACTCTATTCCACATCAAGTAACTCATGCAAGCAGTAAAATGTGAATTTAAAAAATAGATACAAATTAGAGGTCGACCGATTATGATTTTTCAATGCCGATACTGATTATTGGAGGACCAAAAAATGCCGATACCGATGAATCGTCCGATTTAAAAAATATTTTTGTATTTTTATTTATGTGTAATAATGACAAATACAACAATACCGAATAAACACTTATTTTCACTTAATATAATACATCAATAAAAAACAAATTAACCTCAAATAAATAATGAAACAGGTTCAATTTGGTTTAAATAATGCAAAAACAAAGTGTTGGAGAAGAAAGTAAAAGTGCAATATGTGTCATGTAAAAAGCTAACATTTCAGTTCCTTGCTCAGAACATATGAGAAGATATGAAAGCTGGTGGTTCCTTTTAAAATGAGTCTTCAATATTCCCAGTTAAGAAGTTTTAGGTTGAGGTTATTATAGGACTATTTCTCTCTATACCATTTGTATTTCATATACCTTTGACTATTGGATGTTCTTATAGGCACTTTAGTATTGCCAGTGTAACAGTATAGCTTCCGTCCCTCTCCTCGCCCCTACCTGGGCTTGAACCAGGAACACATCGACAACAGCTATCCTCGAAGCCACAAAAGCTGTGGCCCTATCAGAGCAAAGGGAACAACTACTCCAAGTCTCAGAGTGAGTGACGTCAACGATTGAAGTGCTATTTGCGCGCACCCTGCTAACTAGCTAGCCATTTCACATCGGTTACACCAGCCTAATCTCGGGAGTTGATAGGCTTGAAGTCAAACAGCTCAATGCTTGAAGCATTGCGAAGAGCTGCTGGCAAACGCACAAAGGTGCTGTTTGAATGAATGCTTATGGGTATGCTGCTGCCTACCATCGCTCAGTCAGACTGCTCTATCAAATCATAGACTTAATTATAACATAATAACACACAGAAATACGAGCCTTTGGTCATTAATATGGTTGAATCCGGAAACTATTATTTCGAAAACAAAACGTTTTCAAAACGTTTCAGTGAAATACGGAACCGTTCCGTATTTTATCTAACGGGTGGCATCCCTAAGTCTAAATATTGCTGTTAAATTGTACAACCTTCAATGTTGTTATGTCATAATTATGTACAATTCTGGCAAATTAATGATGGTCTTTGTTAGGAATAAATGGACTTCACACAGTTCGCAACGATCCAGGTGGCCCAAACTGCTGCATATACCCTGACTGCTTCCACAGAACGCAAGAGAAGTGACACAATTTCCCTAATAATTAGAAATTCATGTTAGCAGGCAATATTAACTAAATATGCAGGTTTAAAAATATATACTTGTATATTGATTTTAAAGAAAGGCATTGAAGTTTATGGTTAGGTTTGGTGCAACGACCGTGCTAAATCATCACCCGTTTGGCGAAGTAGGCTGGGATTCGATGAGAAATTAACAGGCACCGCATCAATTATATGCAACGCAGGACACGCTAGATAAACTAGTAATATCATCAACCATGTGTAGTTAACTAGTGATTATGTGAAGAATGATTGTTTTTTATAAGTTTAATGCTAGCTAGCAACTTATTTGGCTTCTTGCTGTCCTCGCGTAACAGATAGTCAGCCTGCCACGCAGGCTCCTCGTGGAGTGCAATGTAAGGCAGGTGGTTAGAGCGTTGGACCTGTAACCGGAAGGTTGCAAAAACAAATCCCCGAGCTGACAAGGTAAAAATCTGTTGTTCTGCCCCTGAACAAGACAGTTAACCCACTGTTCCTAGGCCGTCATTGAAAATAAGAATGTGTTCTTAACGGACTTGCCTAGTTAAATAAAAGGTGTATTTTTTAAATTTAAAATCAGCCAAATCGATGTCCAAAAATACCGATTTACGATTGTTATGAGAACTTGAAAATGGGCCATTCCGATTAATCAGTCGACCTCTAATACAAATACACCTTATGGAGCAGCGGGGACTGTGAAGCAGCACAAACATAGGCACAGACACATGCATACAAACAGACACGATATATATATATATATATATAAAACAGCATGTTTAATATAATCTGCACATTAAAATGTCAATGGGTTCCCATCCTTTCCCTGTCTCTTATATTGTGAGAGTAGCCTAGGCTCCACAGCTGTTGTACTGCAGCACAGGGAGGCCAACATCAGATCCAGCAGGCCCCTGGACCAAAACAGCAGAAGGACAGATGAGTATGCCCCACAGCTAATTACATGTTCAAAATCACCCCACTTATCTGGTTAGACAACAGCCTTCTCCCCAGCTCTAATTAGGGGCATTTCCCAATTCCCCTCCATGAGTGAAAGTTACACCCTCCCCAGCATCACCCTAGTATTTCCCTGGACCATCCCCCACTCCCCAGATCCTAATTGCACCCCCTCTCTTGCCCTCAAAACCTCTTGTAGGCACTGAGAGCAGATTAAACAGCTATCCATTGAGCCCAGTGATAGTGATGAGGACTGAAGGTCACCCTCCATATGCCTCCTGATAGGCAGACGGCCACTGAGAAAAACAAGACAAAGCCCCCAGGTTTGGTTGGCCTGCAGAAGACTGCAAACGGCCTGTCAGGGACAGTACAGTACAGCCATCACACACAGAGAAAGAGGAGATGGCTCCTGATGGCTGCTACCTCACCGACTGAGGCCTAAGAATGACCCTGATGCCTGATCTCTTGACTACCAGGGAGACCCCTGACCTTGTTTACAATAATAGACAGAATGGCTGTGGAGTAACTGTAACAGGCCTGGCTTGCTGGTCTTCTCTGGAAGTTTACTCTGAGGTTTTATGTTCATCTTCATGCCAAATCATTTTCTTTTCAAGTAAAGAAGTGGATTAACTATGCTACACAAACGAGATCTTAAATGCCACCAGTTCCCTTTATTCAGGCTTCCTGGCTTTCAGTCTCCCAGCTGATCCCAATTCCATGCTTCTGCTGCCAGAATGTTGGGAGAAAACAGGAATCTTGTTTCATCTCAGCAGGAGTTCCCTTAATCTCCTAAATCCAACAGTTTTTTGTATGTGTATATGAATGTGTGTGTTACAACTCACATCACATTATCAGCCTGTAGTTTCCAACAGTAATGAGACTGTCATTATAACTGCCCTTTACAAGTCTGCCTGTTGACAGACTAGCCTCCTGTCCAGGAGGTGTACTTGTCCATCGAGCTGCCTCACGCTACAGAAACACAACCCTAAAGGCCATTCTGTATTGGACAATATAATATATACACAATAAACCTATCATATGCAATGCTGAAGGGGAGAACATTTTAACACTTGCAATTAAATGAAATTAACGGTAGTCAACTACATGTTGTGTTGTTTATACGATTCCCAGTAGTAGCATTTAGAGATAATTAAAAGGACTCTCATGCAAAGATAAAGAGCCTCTAACACATTTGACTAAATATATTTTTATTTATAGAAGAAGCAAATGAGATTAGAGAAGTGATCCGAAGTATAGGCCATATCCACATGAGTGAAGAGGTTTGTAGGACAGTGGAGGGAGAGATGGAGGGAGAGTCATTAGGCAGTGATCGGGTGAAAGAATGCCCCCTAGCCAAAGAACAGTCAGAATGTGCTTCCCAAATGGCACCCTATTCCCTATAGTGCACGATTTTTGGCTAGCTATTCCCTATAGTGTCCTATTTTTGGCTAGAGGCCTATAAACCCTGGTCAAAATAAGTGCACGATATAGGGCAAAGTGTGCAATTTGTTTTGACGCAATCAGAGGGATCTCCTGGATGAGGAAGGAGGTGGAGGACACGGGGTGAAGCAGGTGTTTCTGTCTATGGAACCCGATACGATGGGAGGGTAATGTTCCCTACTCCAGCTAAATGCTGACTCAGTTTACAGCCTGGACAAAGGCAGGGTTTGCATCCCAAATGGCTGCCTATTCCCTACATAGCGCACTACTATTGACCTGGACCCATATGGGAATAGGGTGCCACTTGGGACACAGGGAGGATCACATCAGCCTTCTTCTTTGTCCCTGGGAGGAGAAGGAACTACCTCCACTGTCTCTATGCATGAATGACATCACCGGTTAACTCCTCACTACCTGACTGGTTCAGAGAATTCTGGAGTTTAGTTTACTGTAGCATGACGACTTGTGTGAAATTTCACACTTCTGAAAATGAATCAGAGATTAGTTAAACAGAGTTCAACAGGATTATGTTGTGCAGAAACCCATGACCTTTGATTGGCCAATCATATCCTTAGGGTTTTTGGGATAAATCCAAACACAGTTGGATACAGTACTTCACGTGCAGCAAGGAAGCATGTTTGAATCAACATGCTGTGAAGTTTATTTTAGTTTAATTTAGTTGAGTACATACATCTTGTTATGTTTTGACTTTTTTAATCAGGGTTTGATTGACTGATGCATAGAGGACATGCTTGTACAGCAAATGTAATTTGTAAAATCATATCTGACTCACAACATTGGTGTTTGCAATGTCCATGTCCAGTCAGTGACAGCTTAATGTGAACTGACCATGTCTGTATATCTGAAGGTCACAGACATCAACAAGACTTGATTCAGCCTTATAGGTATTAGGCCTAGTTCCTCAAGATCCAGTTTGGATCTACAACCTACGTTTTCTGTATCTACTCTAAAAACAGATAGACACTCATGAGTCTTTCTACTGTTGTTCTTAGCAACAATAGCACAACAATAGCACAAATGATGCAAGTGGAGGAAGGCCTCATACTACAACGACAAATGTGTGGGTAGTTGTCTGGTAGCGTTTCCATGGCTCTTGCTCCTCCTGCGCTCTCTTCAACATAATGTATGTGTCCCAAATGACACCCTATTCCCAACTGGCACCCTTTTCCCTATATAGAGCCATACAGGCCCTGGTCAAAAGTATACCACTATATATGGGAAAGGGTGCCTTTACAGACACAGGTATTGATCATGGAACAGCTCTGTAGAAAAATGCACAAAGATGGAAGTTGTTTAGATGCAAGGGACGGCACGCTTTCACGCCACTTACGTAACGACATTCATTTTTCTTTGCAGTTCTCCAAACACATCTGTCAGCTAATTCACACAGTCCTGGCACGTTCAAAGGTTAGCGAAATATCAATTTGTTTTTCAAATACCATCTTTGTTTAACAGCACTAACGCAGGCAGTTGTTCAAGGGTAATACTGTGTTAAAGTATATTTTCCAAGGGTTTTAGAATTGCAATAGTGTCAAAATTAAGCTTTTGGATCCTGCTGTGAATTGCATGCATGGCAGCAGCTCTTTTCCCCCGAGTAGAGCTTAGGGGAACAAGCTAGCACGTCAAAACTGACAAAAAAAATGGGCAAAGCTATGTTCGCTGACATCCTTGTAAGAAAAGGAACAGGCGGCTAGTTCTTTGACTTTTATGATATCAGACGTCTGTTCTGAGCCACAGGCAGTTCCCAGACATCATGGAATAGGATCTGCACACTGTTCAGGGGGGATTTGAGGTGGTTGATCGGTTTGAATCCAGGAGCGTCTGCTCTACACCGTTAGGATACACTGTGACTCATAGTGGCACAGCTCTGATGCAAGTCGACTGTGTTCTGGCGTAACAGAAAACACTGACTCCCAAAAGCATCCAGCCACCTGCCAGGGCACAGATGAGAGGGGGAACGGAAGGAGGGAGGGTGAGAGGGAAGGATGCAGCCACCTGCCAGAGCACAGATGAGAGGGGGAACGGAAGGAGGGAAGGTGAGAGGGGAGGATGCAGCCACCTGCCAGGGCACAGATGAGAGGGGGAACGGAAGGAGGGAGGGTGAGAGGGAAGGATGCAGCCACCTGCCAGGGCACAGATAAGAGGGGGAACGGAAGGAGGGAGGGTGAGAGGGGAGGATGCAGCCACCTGCCAGGGCACAGATGAGAGGGGGAACGGAAGGAGGGAGGGTGAGAGGGGAGGATGCAGCCACCTGCCAGGGCACAGATGAGAGGGGGAACGGAAGGAGGGAGGGTGAGAGGGGAGGATGCAGCCACCTGCCAGGGCACAGATGAGAGGGGGAACGGAAGGAGGGAGGGTGAGAGGGGAGGATGCAGCCACCTGCCAGGGCACAGATGAGAGGGGGAACGGAAGGAGGGAGGGTGAGAGGGGAGGATGCAGCCACCTGCCAGGGCACAGATGAGAGGGGGAACGGAAGGAGGGAGGGTGAGAGGGGAGGATGCAGCCACCTGCCAGGGCACAGATGAGAGGGGGAACGGAAGGAGGGAGGGTGAGAGGGAAGGATGCAGCCACCTGCCAGGGCACAGATGAGAGGGGGAACGGAAGGAGGGAGGGTGAGAGGGAAGGATGCAACCACCTGCCAGGGCACAGATGAGAGGGGGAACGGAAGGAGGGAGGGTGAGAGGGAAGGATGCAGCCACCTGCCAGGGCACAGATGAGAGGGGGAACGTAAGGAGGGAGGGTGAGAGGGAAGGATGCAGCCAACTGCCAGGGCACAGATGAGAGGGGAAACGGAAGGAGGGAGGGTGAGAGGGAAGGATCCAGCCATCTGCAAATTGGGCTCAAGTCTCTGAGACACCATAATCCATGGTTAAGTGTGTGAGAGGAGGGGAGACGAAGTTTACACTCCCTCACAATCCCTGTTGCCATCTCCTTTCATCAATGTGACTGTGCTATAGACATGGAGTCTTCATCAGGGGAACCAGGGCCATAGAATCTACACGTAGCCAGATCTGCCAACCCAGCAGATCTCGCAATATGAAACCCTTTCTTGTCGACTTTGTATTTTTGTAATAGTCAATTGTTTGAAAATACTGTCAACTGATTTGTTTTATGGTTTCCTAGAACTCGCTTGAACTGGCTAACCTTGACTGGGGATCTATACCTCAGCTGGCAGGGTTATGTGCTTCATTGGGTTTGTAATGAATCCTCTTCCAATGGGAAGGAATGCATACAAGGGTGGATTTAACTTTACTGTTTAGCTTACATGTACATGGATGGTACTTGAATTAGATAAATATATTAGCAAATGTAATGTATTCATGGCTCCTAACAATGTTAGGAGCACCACATTAAATTTAGGAGCAACAGAAAAACATATATTTTTTACATTGATTGAGATACAGGATATATTGGGCCTATATGAATTCTAGCTACTTTTGAAGCACATTCTGTGCCCTAGAAACTAATATGTAACACCGCAAACATAGTTTATTATAAAAGCTAAAATGTTGATACAAATACCTGTCATTGAAATTATGAAGTAATTTGTGGAATATTCTATTTCTACATTGTGTAAAAGCACTATTTTCCTATTGAGATGCATTACATTGAAAATTGTACACTGTCTCTTTAAAAACCTCAGGTTTTTGATGATGACATGCAAGAGAACTGTAATTAATTTATTCCCATGATCAAAGATGATGGATATACTGACAAGATACATGTATACTTATATTTACATGTATATTACATGTATCAGTTGTGTATATTACATTTGTTTTATTTAATTCCAAATCATCATCTCTATAGAGCTGCTGCCTATGCTGTCAGACAAAATCACTATTTTAGTAGTTCAAAGTTTTATGTTTTATTTATTTCACCTTTATTTAACCAGGTAGGCAAGTTGAGAACAAGTTCTCATTTACAATTGCGACCTGGCCAAGATAAAGCAAAGCAGTTTGACACATACAACGACAGAGTTACACATGGAGTAAAACAAACATACAGTATAAATAAGTCTATATACGATGTGAGCAAATGAGGTAAGATAAGGGAGGTAAAGGCAAAAAAGGCCATGGTGGCAAAGTAAATACAATATAGCAAGTAAAACACTGGAATGGTAAAGTAAATAGGGCATACTTTAATGACTGCTGAATACCAACTATCAAATCACTTAGATCATGTATTTTCTGGTAGAGATACCAAATAAACTAATAGCTGCTCACTATATCCCCTCATGAACTTGCATTGTTCTGTGTCTTCTGTAGTAGGCGTAAAAGAAAGAGACCTGATAAGTAGATGCGCAATGGATTATGGTCATTGTAGTTAATTACCACGTTCTATGCGCTAAACTATGTAGAATATTGGCCTGTTGGAAACTACAACTCCCTACTACATTGCACAGTTCAGGCTGGATCTGATATCTCTCTAGAGATGAGCTCACAGGAAAAAAACAAAAACAAAATGAAATTCTAATAATTGAACCGACGTCGGTCAACAAAAAAATAACCGAAAGTAAATCGCTCAGCACTACTATCTTGAGGCAACTCCGATATAAAGTGTTTTTTCTCTCAAAGATACCGGGATGTCACGTGTCCTACTTATATCAGTACACTCGTAACAACTTAAGCATTACGAAACGTCTATTAGATCAAATAAACCTCATGTAGCAAAAAACTTGCTTGGTGGGCAAAACAATGAATAAAAAAACAGCACATGCTGGCGGGAGACTGATTTTTTGCCAAATCGGGCAACAACAAAAATATTTACCTCTGGATCGTTCAGCCATCCCTACGGAAAAAATGGATAGGGAAAGAATAGGGTTTTGGAATAAATGCCAAAATAAGGTCCGAGGTCAACACAGACTTAGGAGATATATGTTCTATGAGATAATATCAGTCAGGTAACATGACCTTTATGAATTATGAAGCCTTTGTGTTTTATATGGTGTTTTTATTACAAATTCTTCAAAATAAGTGACATTAGCTGATGAAGATTATCTCAGAACAAAACGTATAAGATCTCCCAAGCCTGTGTTTACCACAGACCTCATCTTCGGCGTCTATCCAAAAACCATCCAAAAACTCCAGTCATGTCCCATAGGCTTTGTCCAACGAACCATGGCGGAGTTAGTGCCAACAAAAAGACACCATTACTATTTCTCTCTATTGATTTCCTGAAGAAGCAATCCCTTTTCCATTCTTTCTGGGGCCCCAAATGTTTGGATATAGTGGTAAAGTTATGAGATAGTTAGCCAGCCAATGAGGTGAAATGACTAAACAAGGTGTAAACAAATGGTTAATGCAAGTAGTTGTAGGATGACCCACGACATGGTTTATGAATGTAAAGTTTTGTCCCAGAGATTCGCTATAGCAGGGTTTCCCAAACTCGGTCCTGGGGCCATCCCCCTGGGTGCACATTTTAGTCACAGATAGAACAAGGAGACAGATATTTCACTGGATGTATAAACATGAAGCATCTGGTTGGCATGCCCACTCACTACCAAATATGGTAGTGAGAGGAAGCCTACTAGCGAGCAGTGGGAGAAGATGGAACGAGGTGGATTTTGGCAGACATTCTGCAAATTTTATCATTGATTAAACATTTGATCTCAATACAGTTTTTGGTTCCCAAAACTAAAAATATGTTGTGAACAGAGTGGACTAAGTTTAGTAGACTTTACCCTTTGCAAAAGTTTGTTTTAAATCACGCTGTTTTAGGAGCGCAATAGCGAATTTAGTTATTGCACACGTACACAACAGAGTAGGCATTTCCTAATGGAAATATGCAGATGTATACCAGAACGCGCCAATAGCATATTGCTAACGTGTGCTTGGCTCTTCCCACCTCCTTGCTTGTTCTGACCACTATGACTAATTTGTTCCCACTGGAAACAAACTAAGATAGACCACAGCTTGTTATCTTTGTTTAGTTTTTTGCCCTAGCACTACACACCTGATTCATAACCAACTCATCTGAATCAGCTATGTAAAAACATGCACCCAGGGGGGTCCCCAGGAACGAGTTTGGGAAACCCTGCACTATAGGAAGATAAACATGGGGCCAGTAATATGGGTCAGATCTTTTGACATGGTTGGGTTAGAAGCATGCTGTTTTCTCTGTAGGTTAGGGAGCAACCATGACGCTAACAAATCTGCACTCGCTCGTTTCTCTAGGGCACTCAAATAATGGTGCATTGTCATTACAACAATTGTCATTACAACAATTACTATCTGAGAAATGTTTTTCATAGTCTCACAGTTACCCCAAAATAAAACTCCTGGTCGCACAGGAAAATATTTGGTCAGATATTTCGGCCAAATTGGTCAAACTTTAGAGCCCTGAATGCCTTCCCACATCATTTTCCCACCTAAATTCTTCCCAGGATTATATTCTGCCTGCATGAAAGAGGTACAAGGAAATCAATTCAATTTCATTAACTCCTGCTGATCTGGGTCCAGGGTGGGGGTTGAGATGGAGAACGGTTCCATCAATCCTACTGAGAGCTAGCTGGGCTCTGGCTGCATACCACGCATGACTACAGCTGCCCTCATACTCAACACACTCACAGCATAGACAAAGTATACACAGCCAAGAAACCCCTTAGAGACACACACTGTACACACACCACCATGCAGGACCAGCAGTATCACTGCTCTGAGCAGTTCAGTTGAATCCATGAGAACCCATCTAAGAATGGGGGCTTGATGATAGCATACAAATTAGAAGCTTGTCTTTGATCTTTAGTTTGAGCAGCATCCCAAATGGCACCCTATTCCCAATATAGTACGCTACATTTGACCAGAGCCCTATGGGCCCTATATAGGGAATAGGGTAACATTTGAGATGCACCCAGGGTGTAGAGATAGTGGAGCGGTGTGGGCTGAGCTTCTCACAGGGCTTGGCTACCACCAGGGGCCAATGAAGGTCCTGGGTTTGACATGGCACACATGTGAGAAGGAGCTACTAGCCTCTGAAGAAGTGTTAAGAGCTCCTGTCAAGGTATTAGATGTGTGAAACACCACACTCTTGTCAGTACTGTTTGTTCCTGCTCTCTTTACTACCCTCGCAACTCTGGTAAACTGGGGCACTCGAAGAAAGAGTGGAATCTTCAGTTTACACATATTGGACTCAAATTAGTGTACACACACAGTAAATTAATTTCCTCACACATGCAAATTTGAGCCGTTTTGATGACAGATCTAATTGTAGCTTTGCTTCAGGGGGCAGATGTCTGCTGTGGGGGTGATCTGCAATGCGCGAGTCCTGCTGCCTTTGAACAGTTGTGGTGCCGCGACAGTAATCCTGAAGAATGCTAACCAACGCTGGGCAGAGGGGCTCAGAGACTGGTTTATGACTAGCCCGGGTGCTGACTGGCTTATTAAAAAAGAGGCACTTCGTCTTATCACACACACATAGCATAGGACTGAGAGACTGTCCTGCCATCACTCCTCAAACACTGAGGATTTGTCCCAATTGGCAATCTATTCCTTATGTAGTGCACTACTTTTGACCAGGGCCCAACCTGAGTCAGCTACTGGAGCCAGAAAGTAAAGCATACAGCAACACAGTAAATCTGAGAGGTAAAGGTAACACCCTGCCCCCCTCTCAAACTCACAGGAGGTATTCAGACTCCTCTTACAAACGCTTCACTAATCTCAGGTATTCACCGTCAGGATATCCGGCAGATGAGAAGAGTGCAGGTTTGGTCTTAATCCTGAGGGATGAGAGAAACAGAAGACTACTATTCCATCCCTGGAGGATAAAGGACTGCTTCTTAAAGCACTGCCTGTGATTAGCTGGATGTATCAGCTCCTTAATGCAGAGGTGAGATGGTTCCTCGTTGGGAAATGAAGTATATTTGAGACCTCATTGGACAGCCTACTTTAGGGATAAAGACTGCAGCATCCCTGAGAGAGTAAGTCAATCCACTGCACATTCTAACGAAGGCAAAAAGCTTTAAGACTGCCCAAGATTACAATTGAACTTTTCACTACTTACCACAAAAGTTGCCTTGATACTTATGACCAAAACTGAGGTATGATGTAATAAGCAGACACATACAGTATACCGTAGAGGTTTCCCCCAGAAGGCATCCCACCACCAAACAACAAAGCAAGAGTACTGTGAGTAGAACATCTATCAACCTCTAGAAATGAATGTTTGGCGAAATACAAAGCCTCGAGTCCATAGCTATAAACCAGGCCCAGAGACAATACACCAGGGAGTACTGAGAGTGATGAATAAGCCCATGGCTAGTTAGTTTCCTCCATCAGCATGTATCCCCAGAGTAATCTCCCCCCTGAGCGCTTGTAAAGAGTTTTAAAACCACACTGAGATCGGTTACTCCCAAGCCGAGACAAAAGGTTCTCTCCATAAAGTATTACTGGCGGCTGGCCAACTACAGGTAATATATCTATCGCAAGCCACCTAGCGGTTTAGTTTCTAAATTAGGCATCCTTGAAAATGTTCTTAGTCCAAGGCGTTACACTACAGTCAGTGCCACTTGTGACAAGTGACAGTTCATTGACCTTCCAGCCCAGTTCATCTTGATTTACCTGCTCCCTGACATGACAGAGCACATTATACTGTCATTTAGTTATTCTGTTGGTTGAGCACACTCCTTGGTGACCATTATTCTGTGCTCACTGAGGCATAAGGTGAGTCAGGCAGAGCCCCTTTGATTGCATGGACAGCCAAGCCATCTACTCCACGGTGTAGTAGAAACCAGTGCTTCGTCCATCACTGAAATAATGCACTCATAACAGTGACTGTTGTTCCTACTCCTCGCACAGAGCAAGGATGAATCATAAACAAATGAAAAATAAAAATTGCACTTCTCTTTTCCTACTAGCACAGACTTTGCTGATAGCTACTTTGAGGAAAACTTTACTTACACCGACTGTGATATGTGGTTGTCTTCCCCTAGCTATCTTAAGATGAACACACTGACTGTGAGTCACTCTTGATAAGAGCGTCTGCTAAATGACTAAAATTTACATTTACATTTACATTTAAGTCATTTAGCAGACGCTCTTATCCAGAGCGACTTACAAAATGTCATGTAAAGGAGGTCCTACAGAAAGAGAGACTACACAGAGGAAAGCAGACAACATGATCTGAAGTGTCCTGACCCTCTAACCCTGTGTCAACTTCTTTTGTCACACTGGTCCATTGAAAAGTTTAGGCGACGACAAAAAACAGACACAAATTATGGAGAACAACAATGGCCTGCATACAGGATAACATGGTGACAGGCCAACAT
Source organism: Oncorhynchus masou masou (assembly GCF_036934945.1). NCBI lineage: Eukaryota > Metazoa > Chordata > Actinopteri > Salmoniformes > Salmonidae > Oncorhynchus > Oncorhynchus masou. The sequence goes on along the minus strand of NC_088224.1, from coordinate 68,268,614 downwards.
TAGCACTGTGCTAATCCAGGGAGCTGGTGGCTAAAGGCGGATTACCTCACCAACTCCATACTGCTTCTCCCCAGCACACTGCCCCAGGGACAGCAGGTGGGTTGAACACATAATCCCTCCCTGCTACTAATAATATCTTATGGACTACAGATCTTTTGATTAGTCTGCATCTGCTCTCAAGCCTGCACAGAGACGTGTAACATGTAGCAAAATGCTAGCGTTGGCTAAAGATGGCACTGGTGAGACTTATTTTTGTATAATAACCTTTCATCACTACTCAGTGCCTTCAAAACATTCACTGTGTGATATATATCAGCAGAATGCAATAAAATGCTTTAAAAAAGGTTTTACCTTTATTTAACTAGGCAAGTCAGTTAAGAACAAATTCTTATTTACAATGACGGCCTACGTGGGTTAACTGCCTTGTTCAGGGGCAGAACAACAGATTTTTACCTTGTCGGCTCGGAGATTCAATCTAGCAACCTTTCGGTTACTGGCCCAATTCTCTAACCACTAGGCTACCTGCTGCCCCTTTGGTGACAAGGCTTGCAGTGAATTAATTGACATCAAGCTATTCATACCTTGCTTCTATGGCACATCAATAGATGAGGAGTAAGTTAGACAAACAAGATAAAATTGAGGACTGATGAAAGCAATACTTTTTCTGTGTCTAACCTACCTGACCTGTGATTCACCACTGTGCTCTTGTTTCATACTCAATGCCCACAACAACCATAAAGCCTCCAGTGTTAATCTGCAATATTGTAATTATTCGCCTACCTCCTCATGCCTTTTGCACACATTGTATATAGACTCCCCCTTTTTTTCTACTGTGTTATTGACTTGTTAATTGTTTACTCCATGTGTAACTCTGTGTTGTCTGTTCACACTGCTATGCTTTATCTTGGCCAGGTCGCAGTTGTAAATGAGAACTTGTTCTCAACTAGCCTACCTGGTTAAATAAAGGTGAAATAAAAAAAATAAAAAATAAAAAATTGTTAAGACCAGCGTGGTTCATTGCAGGCTGTATTTGTGTCTGGAGGGAACAATGGAGAAAAGGAATGTCCTTCTTGTCACCTTTTAGGAGCTGCTGATGCAAAAAGGAACAGCACCAAGTTCAAGTTCCAAGTTGCTCTCCTTTCTTCACCATGATAGGGTTTACATAGAATATAGGTGATCTACTGTGCTTAGTGCTTTATCCATAGAGATTGGTCTATTATTTATGGATTTACCAACAGTGAGGTCAGAGGGTTTGTTCTCTGTCCCTTGATCTCACTTTCTGAATGTACAGTAAGCCTATGTGGGTGAGTGAGATACCAGGATGTGTGTGTACACTACTTCATCTGTGCCGTGTGGTGTGTGGGAGGCTTAATTTAGCTCAATCCCAATGGAACATCTGTGGAAAAATTCTGCCACGCCTTTAGTGTTGTTGAACCCATTCATTAGCAGGTTGGGTAAGAGAAGGAGAGATGTTTCAATCAGGAAAACAACAACGATTCCCCATGAGAAATAAATAAACAAAACTATAAACACCAATTGCTGAACCTTATGTCCTAACGTGCCTTCAAGGTATAACTTGTAGATAAGCAAACACCATGTTATCAGTTCTGTTCAACTCCTCCATAGAAGTAAAGCTGTGAGGAACTTGTGTGAGGGCGTGGTCATCTGAGGAGGAGTGCAAGGTGGAGAAGTTAATGATTGTGGATTCACCCTGCGCCTGCCTGGCAGTGTGACCTGCCTCTGCATGAGTAATAGTCTGAGTCCCAAATGGCACCTTATTCCCTACATAGCACACTACTTTTGACTAGAGCCCATCCCTACATAGCACACTACTTTTGACTAGAGCCCATAGGTCCCTGTCAAAAGTAGTGGCCTATGAAGGACATAAGGTGCCATTTGGGATGCACACAGTCATCATTGCGGCGGATGGCACAGAACAGAACCACGCGTCTTCTCTTCCCTTGTCTGTCATGAGTCACTCATCACAGGCTTTCTCCTTGCTCACAGCCACAAAACTGTCCAAAATCTCTACCTCGCCTTCTTCAAACTCCCTCACTAAATGCTGCTTGCTTTCAAAAGGTGATCAAAAGGACGCCTTACCCTGGCAATTTTCTATGGTGACACTTCAGAGCAAAAACAGCCTTACATAATAATCATTTATATTTCTGCTCTACCTGCATTTCCATGTATCTGACATTTAGGAAAAAGCCATTTTTCTTGTTTTGTCAGTAAGCCAATTCATTTCAAGTCAGTGTGTCTGAGCTGTGCACCTCACAGCTGGTGACCGTTTGAGAGGGCCCTGTGCTGGCTGTGGCCATGGTAACAGTGAGGGAAGGTGAGGCTCTTTGTGTGAGAGAGAGCTCAGTAAGCAGACAGGGGGCTGCTGCCTGTGGTCTAGCCGGTGACGTACACGTGTTCACACACGCCATAAGGCCAGAAAGCTCGTCTCCGGACATGCTGTGGCTCCTGTTTCCCTTATCAGTCTGAATCTCAAGCCCACAAACATTCAGACAGAGACATAAAATAACCTGCCAGAGAAATCTAGTCATCTCTTTCCCTCCGTCCCCTTCTCCTTGAGCCATACATGTTTGAAACCAGCATTCAGCTGCAGCTCAAGCTGCTGTCCACTCGTCTTTTTGAGGATGTCTTTTCTTTGTTTAGCCAGGCGAGGCAGTGACGTCAAAAAGACTCCTTTGTGTCGAAACAGCTAGAAGGCAGTGCTCCTGTTGTATGCATTCTTTAAACTGCTCATGTTGCCAGGAGTGACAACATTGAGTAGCCATGTGAATTTTACTAAACATAAACAAAGCACAATGGCCCAGTTTAGTGTTACACTATTTGTGTACATAAGTCTGGCCCTGCTTTCTATGACGGTGGAGAGGGAGAGAGAGCTAAAGGTAGCAAGAGAGAGAGAAAATTCAGCAGGTTTCTCTTGTTCAACGGTATTGATTTACAGGTCCGGATGATGACTGAAAGGAGCGACACTGAACAAAAGCCAAATTGAAATGGGAAATTAATTAAGAAATGAATGAGACGAGAGACTGCAATGAGACAAATGCTCTCTCATCCTAAACAGAGCGGTAGTGAATGATGCATCTGGCCACGAACGTGAGCTAGTCACTTACTCCGCTCGGCTCTTTCATAGGATCAATAGCCCATCTGTGCAGGGGGAGGAGAAGGGAGGATTGGAGGAGGCTGTGCATTGTTGACATATCTGAAATGAGCTGTGAGAGAGAAGGGAGGATGCCACACAGACAGAGAGTGGTGGTGGTGGATGGTCATTGGGGTTTTAGTTAGTTGTCCAACACAGTAAGTAGAGCTAGCTGATGTTAAGGTAGGGCAGGAAGGAAGGGAGCCATCGTCACAACGGCCCTTTCACTGGCCAGGGGGAGTGGGCTGAACGGAAAGGCTTAGGGTTGAATGGCAATGACCTTAACATTGAAGGGGCCTCTCCCGAATAAATGACTATAATTCAGGATGTGTGTGTATGCTTTTAGTGAAAAGCTTAACTGCTATGCCAACACCTGTTCTAGTCTACAGTGGACCCTTTCACTAAGACAGGTGCCTTCCCCACGTTCCAGTCCCATTGGCCAGCTGCTCTCCTTTCAGAGCCCAGACACAGATTCTTCACATGCCTGGGCGTCCACTCAGCAACCAGAACCAATGGTCAGTCAGTTAGCTGCCTGCCTTCCGCTAATGAGCCTCTCACAACATCAACTACCCCTCACAGACATGCTTCCAATAGCTCTCATGACTACTGGGTTTAATAGAAAGTAGTCAGTTGCCTCTCTTGGGGAAGAAATTGTATACATTAATTAATGCATTATACTAGCTTAATGTATGTGGGTGTCTGAGCATGTGTGTGCATGTGTTCATTTGCAGAGGGCCTGTCAGCTTTACAGCAAGTGCAGAAGTTTCTGCACAACACAGACAGATTGGGGGAAGTCAATTAGCTCAACAGGGAGCAGTGCGGTGATGTAGCCGAGCAGTGGAATGGGGTTCGAACAGCTAAGCACAAGCTGTGCCATGGCCAAGCAGACCCTCCCATGTCCGCTGTGTAACCTTGAATTGGTCATTAGGGTAATCTGCCTATCCATCCACCTCCTAACATCCCTCATCACTTCCCAGTTCCCACAATCTTAACCTAAACTCTCTTCGTTGTACATTGTCCATTAATCCTGATGTAGTCTGTGAGGGCTAGTATGTTTCACAATAAACACCTTACATTAGCCCTTTCACATTACATGCACGTGTAGGCACTGGCCATGCTGGGAGGGCTGCCAACTGCTCAGGCTCCAGTGACAGGGCTGGGACTGGCAGCTTGGCCCCAGCATGCTCTCTGTGTGAGGGGCAAGGTGCTCCGCTGCATAACTGGAATGCCTACCACCTTTGTTAGCCTGAAGAGCTGCCAGATTCCGAGCTGTTTGAATAAGACCTCCTATAGCCATGGACGAGTCTCGGCAAGTCCCAAACCTGCTCTAGGGATGCTTCATGCACACTTTGTATAAGACCAACAATGTTGATAAAGAGAACTGGGAAGATAAGAGCCTTGATGCAGGAATGTTGTCAGCGTATTTGGAGAGGCTAGACAAGAATTTTAAGTGCTTTCTCTCTTTGAGAGGTGTGAAATTTTGTCCTGAAAAAATGTACATAGACTTACTCACATTTTCCTAGCTTAGACCAACAATTAGCATCACGAAGCCCTTACACCAGTGACCAAGGCATAGAAAATTACTATTGCAGAAAATTCAACCAAATGACCCTAGTTCCCACTAAGGGAGTTTGAGAATAGCAACTGGGCCGTCCAGTCCATAAGGGAGAGAGTCTGTGTGAAGGAACTCTGCAGCTGTGCGAAACAGACCGATAGCATTCTCTCAGTGATGTCATCATCACAGCTGGACGTCTAAAGCCCATCAGCTTCCTCCCATGAGACCCTATACAATGACATCATCCTGCAATGTCCTGGCTCACATCCATATCACTCCTCGTATGGTACAGGGGGTCTTATGGGAAAACGCTTGGAGAACAGTAAGGCTTATGTTCTGCCAAGGAGCTGAATGAGAAAAGATGGTGCCCTAAAGATAAATGGATGGGTGACTTCAGGTTTCAGCATGCACTGTATATCATGCCATGTGAGTGACGCACAAAATGTTCAGTGAGTATACAATACTCCCTCAACCACATACACTCACGCCCAGCCACACTCACACGTAAACACAAGCACACATCATCACCTTTGCAAGTGTAGACGTTGTTTTACAGTCACACCCACAACAGAAACCTCTTATCAGGGCAATAGAAACATCCTGGTGGTGTAAGTTCCATACAGGTTGACAAAATACAACCTTGTTGGTTTGTTGTTTTAGTGAGGTCATCCATTACAAACAACAAAGGATTAATGCATTCCCCAGGTTACCGGAGTTTGCCTAATTCTGAAAAACCTAATGGAATACAGAACAAGTATTTTTTTTATTGACCATATCTGTGAAGGCCATCAAATCAGTGTGTCCATGTAAAGTAACGACTACTGTACCAGTTGATTTGGGTGAATGAGCACCATATAGGTCATGGAGTCATTCTGAAGGGCAGAGCTATAATTCATACGGTATGTGTAACTGACATGTTAAACTTGAAAAGATCAGTGGACTTTCACACAATGGATCGCTTCAAAGTCCATGCACGTGTGAGGAAGTACTGGTTTAGTTTCTCTCAATAGGGATAGGCTACATTGGGATATTTCCATGTCAGGTTGTGTCCACCCTGCCTCTCTTTTACTGTATATCAGGTACTAGCTCTGGGGTAGTTTCTCTAGTTTCCCCTAGGTACAGATCTAATAAATCAGTTTCCCTTCCATCAATCCTAACCTGAACCATTAGTGGGAGGAAAATACAAAACTGACCCAAGATCAGTGTCTAGGAGTCACTCCTTTGTATGGGCTGCTACTGCCTCAGTGTTTATAGCCAGATTCTAGACTCCACCATTCCCAGTTCATCAGCTGGAACAGCAATATTCAGCTTTGTGGTCTTCACCACCCACCCAGAGAACAGAGTAGAGCAGAGTAGAACAGAGCAGAGGCCTGGGGGATTTCACTCCGCTAACTAAACCCCCTTCAGCGAAGCACAGTGAACTACGTTGTGCTCAGCAATAGACGAAGCAAAAATCCCTTTCACTCCGCATCCCCTTCTGTATCCTCGTGTGCCATATATACATAAATGTCTATGAAGGCCTCTGTGAAGCGACTTGAGGATGCGTGTGGGGCTGGGGACTGGAGATCCTCATTCACTGAGCCATTCATCACTAGTCCAGCTGAACCCACACACAAACAAACACACACGCTTTTTCAAAGGCCCAGCTGCCAGAGCAGGCCTGGCTCACACACAGAACTGGGCACCAGTACTCCCCAACCCCATTTAGTCCTTTAAGAGACACTAGATAAGTCCCTGGCCAAAAGTGCCTCTATTCTGCATTCCCCTATCAATCTGCACACACAATGGACAGAAGTCAATTCATCTGGCTTTAATGGAGACCAATGTTGCTCACCCAGATTCCCTCCCTCTCTCCGCTGTCTCAGACCACTTCAATCATACCCTTTTTCTTCCCTCCAAAAGCTTTCCTCACTGCAATGAGCTTTTTGTTTACTTGCTGCACACTCTCTTTCCCAGACTGCAAAAGGGATGGAAGGAAGAAGCAGGATGTGAGGAAGGAGAGAGGAAGTAGGAGGTAGCGGAGGCACTGATAATGCTGGTGATTAGGGTTGTCCCAGACTAAAAACAATTGTTATCCTGTTCTTTTGACCAATAAGTTGATCAAAATGTTTAGACTTATTTTTCCATATATTGACATACCATATGTGTTTGAATAAAATCAACTACATATGCACAGAGCTTGTCTGATAATTATATAATCAAACAGTGTGCTTAAAGTAAGACAAATGACTCAAGAAAGAGTCCGATGTTCACACAGTTAAAAGAAATGACGGCGAGTGCCTGTGTGATTTGCGCACGTTGTTTCGCTCTCCTCCCTACTGCAGCGAAAAGGCACAACAGCAAGTGTTTATTGCGCTGTCCGTGCTGAAGATGCTACATCAATTCAGCCATTTAGTTTCTTACTTGTTTCTGACTGAAAAGTTCTGTTATGGAAATCCATCATTTGTTTACGAAAAACATTCCATATTCCCTCAACCCTTGCTCTCTTTACGGGGAACATGTAAGTGTTGCATGCATGTGACCAATAGGGCCTGACCTATAGCCTATGATAATCACATAAATAAATTGGTTATAACAAACTCCCAACACAGTAATGTCGACAGCTAAATGGATGGGGAGGATGTGAAAAGAAATTAGAAATGGGCAAATGTTTCCTGGTTACTCAGGAGGGATAGGGGAAGTCCCATCTGTGGAAGACATTTGACTACTGGATATCAAGAAAAAGGAGGGTATAGGAGCAAGCGCTGCCTGAGTATTATGTGTGAGAAAGAGTAGCAGTTAGATTACAATATTATTATTTTTTCTGTCCATTTGGAACAGTGTAAACACTCAAGAAGTGTACCAGAGAGTCTGTTCTAACAAAAAAATAAGATAAAGCCTTTATTACAGCAGACTAAAAACAGTTGCATGCATTTGTGAATTGCGGTTTATTTATTGTTTAGGCTAATTATTCAAAGCGCCCTTTGTTATTCAATTTAAAAACTAAAATGCCTGATTTCATTACAAAGCATGAATGTCTCGTATGCTGTGTAATGGCATGAATGAATGAATGAATGAATGATCTATTGATTGATACAGTAGCCTATATATTGAAAGTAAGTTACGGTATTAAGAGTAAACAGGACTCTTAGGCCTAGAGCTCGATGGTGGTTATACAAGGTTAGTATACAAAGACCACTAATGATAACGACATTACTGATTATTATAATGATGATCTTAATAATAATAATTGTAAAAATACAAATAAGGAGATCAAGAAAAAGGGGGGAATAGGAGTGAGAGCTGCATGCATTTTATGTGCAATTTTTCTGCCTGTTTGAAACAGTGCTGTTTACACTAAATAAATGATAAGCTGTTCTAACGACAAAAAAAATTAAAGCCTTTATTACAGCATAGCAAAGATTAAAAACAGCCAAATCTGTGAAATTGTTTATCCGACATTTTGCCTTTGCATGAGGCTTGGTGCTCACGGAATCAGCAGGCTAATAAACAAAACTGAAACAGGCAAATAAGCAAGATCAGTCTTATTTCTGTAGATATATATGGATAATTTATAAAGCCAGGCACATTTAACAGTTCGGCTATTGATTATAAACCAAATGAAATGTCCTGTGTCCTCGTCTCTGCCTACCCCTATTGCTTTTAATCGCAATATGCTGGTTAACTTTGCTATTATGCACATAGCAACATAGGGAAAGGTGCCAATTCTACAGTGCACTGAAGATTATGTTTCAGAACCGTGGACAGTGACCGTATCCAATGCGGGAGAAAGCGCATTATATAAAATAATTAGATTTATTAGTGTTGCACCATTATTTTTTACATAATATAACCATATACAATTTTAGTATCACATCATGTCCCTGGGTCTCGACCCCACCCTGTGCAACTGGGTACTGGACTTCCTGACGGGCCGCCCCCAGGTGGTGAGGGTAGGCAACAACATCTCCACCCCGCTGATCCTCAACACTGGGTCTCCACAAGGGTGCGTTCTGAGCCCTCTCCTGTACTCCCTGTTCACCCACGACTGCGTGGCCACACACGCCTCCAACTCAATCATCAAGTTTGCAGACGACACAACAGTGGTAGGCTTGGATTACCAACAACGACTAGACGGCCTACAGGGAGGAGGTGAGGGCCCTCGGAGTGTGGTGTCAGGAAAATAACCTCACACTCAACGTCAACAAAACTAAGGAGATGATTGTGGACTTCAGGAAACAGCAGAGGGAACACCCCCCTATCCACATTGATGGAAGAGTAGTGGAGAGGGTAGTACGTTTTAAGTTCCTCGGCATACACATCACAGACAAACTTAATTGGTCCACCCACACAGACAGCATCGTGAAGAAGGCGCAGCAGCGCCACTTCAACCTCAGGAGGCTGAAGAAATTCGGCTTGTCACCAAAAGCACACAAACTTCTACAGATGCACAATCGAGAGCATCCTGGTGGGCTGTATCACCGCCTGGTACGGCAACTGCTCCGCCCACAACTGTAAGGCTCTCCAGAGGGTAGTGAGGTCTGCACAACGCATCACCGGGGGCAAACTACCTGCCCTCCAGGACACCTACACTACCCGATGTTACCGGAAGGCCATAAAGATCATCAAGGACAACAACCACCCGAGCCACTGCCTGTTCACCCCGCTATCATCCAGAAGGCGAGGTCAGTACAGGTGCATCAAAGCTGGGACCGAGAGACTGAAAAACAGCTTCTATCGCAAGGCCATCAGACTGTTAAACAGCAACCACTAACATTGAGTGGCTGCTGCCAACACACTGACTCAACTCCAGCCACTTTAATAATGGGAATTGATGTAAAATATATCACTAGCCACTTTAAACAACGCTACCTAATATAATGTTTACATACCCTACATTATTCATCTCATATGTATACGTATACACTATACTCTATATCATCTACTGCATCTTTATGTAATACATGTATCACTAGCCACTTTAACTATGCCACTTTGTTTACATACTCATCTCATATGTATATACTGTACTCGATACCATCTACTGTATTTTGCCTATGCTGCTCTGTACCATCAACTCATTCATATATCTTTATGTACATATTCTTTATCCCCTTACACTTGTGTATAAGACAGCAGTTTTGGAATTGTTAGTTAGATTACTTGTTGGTTATTACTGCATTGTCGGAACTAGAAGCACAAGCATTTCGCTACACTCGCATTAACATCTGCTAACCATGTGTATGTGACAAATAAAATTATTAGATTTTTGTGTTACTACATGTGTGGGAGATTGGAAAGCCATAAAAAAAAGTCAGGGAGCAGAGAAAAAGAGATGAGTAGGCCTATAGCCTGCATCAGCAAAACAGCACAAAGCATTCACCACGTCCCAAATGGCACCCTCTTCCCTACATAGTATGCTACTGTTGACGAGATCCCTATAGACCATGGTTAAAAGTAGTGCACTTTAACAGGGAAAAAGGTGTCATTTGGGAGACATACCAATTAGATTGTAAGCTCCACGGGACAGCAGAGGAAATCAGAAGTTACAGTAGACTACCATAGTGTTGGGGAGGCCTATCCAGGAAGAAGTTACAGTAGGTGACCATAGTGTTAGGGAGGCCCATCCAGGAAGAAGTTACAGTAGGTGACCATAGTGTTTGGGAGACATATCCTGGAATAAGTTATTGGGCAGAACAACCCAATAACTGTCCCTGTCAAGACCAGGCCGGAGCACTGTATCATTCCCACAGAGACGGCACAGTAGCATGCGTGTGACACTGCCTTGGTTCACAAACACTAACGCAAGATAGATGACTCCATGTATGGGATGGGTTAGGCACGTAAGGCTGCTCTTGCCCTATATCATGGGGATAATAGTTTTTTTTAATCGTTTGAGTGTTTATTCTCCTTTGCTCATGAGGTATTCAGCTAATTGCCAAGGCCTATGATAAGCGTTTTGCCGTCGCCAACCAGGGTTGCGTCCCAAATGGCACCCTATTCCCTATACAGTACACTACTTTTCACCAGAGCCTTATGGGCCCTGGCCAAAAATATGGAATAGGGTGCCATTTGGGACACAGGTCAAGACCAGCATACATAGTGGTACAGCATGTGATTCACAGTTGATTGCAGAAGTGATAAGCCTCAGGTCTGTGCTTGCTCTACTACCCCATGACTCTACATCAGAGCTGGGCCAGGCAGCCTTCAGGGCTTCTGCCTGTTGGCCTGTTGTATTTAAACATTCCTCCCTCCCTCTCTCTCCTTGGGTGGAAACACAGCCCATTAGCATCACATGCTGACAGACTGACAGGCAAGCGAAACCTTTTCTTCACAAAGACATGATTCAGCAAATAAAGCTATTATTGTGTCAAAAGTAGTGGGTCTGTCAGAGAAAAGGGAAATGTTATTGTACGATAGCATATGAAAAGTGTAAAACCTGAAGCAATGATCTCACCTGCATCTTGTGCAACCCCTTCTTGTGCAATGGTCTGTGTCCTCGGTTTGCAGTGTGCTAACTAAGCCAATGGAAACACACTCAGTGAACTCCGCTACGTGTGGATTTTTACTGGGTTAATCAATTGACTAGATTAAAGTGTGAGATCGATGGAGAGGTGAAGTGGCTGTCAAATAGCCTAAACCCCATGTCAGCTGGACCAATAGGATCCTGACAGATGAAGAAAGAAGTAAAGTAGGAGTGGACAAACCTCATGAGGCATCGAAATGTTTTAGAGGATAAAATACCAGTCAGAAAAAGTGTGATGTTTTCTAGGCTGAGAAAACAATGCGTTATGAAAACAGCCAAGAGATTGGGGCCTCTATGTTTGGCACGACAGTTTAACAAGCTTACCAAGTCAATAATGTCACTGACATTGTAAGTCACTGACATTGCATGCGTCCCAAATGCCACCCTATTCCCTATACATAGCATTCGTAAAGTATTCAGACCACTTACAGTTTTTTACATTTAGTTCCATTCCAGCTTGATTTTAAAATGGATTAAAATTGCCCTTTTCTATCTACACACAATACCCCATAATGATAAAGCGAACAGGTTTTTTGAATTTTTTGCAAATGTATTAAAAATAAAAAAATCTGAAAAACCTTATGTACATACAGTTGAAGTCAGAAGATTACATACACTTATGCTGGAGTCATTAAAACTAATTTTCCAACCACTCCACAAATTTATTGTTAACAAACTATAGTTTTGGCAAGTCAGTTAGGACATCTACTTTGTGCATGACACAAGTAATTTTTCCAGCAATTGTTTACAGTCAGATTATTTCACTTATAGTTCACTGTATCACAATTCCAGTGGGTCAGAAGTTTACATGCACTAAGTTGACTGTGCCTTTAAACAGCTTGGACAATTCCAGAAAATGATTTAATGGCTTTAGAAGCTTCCGATAGGCTAATTGACATCATTTGAGTCAATTGGAGGTGTACCTGTGGATGTATTTCAAGGCCTACCTTCAAACTCAGTGCCTCTTTGCTAGACATCATCGGAAAATCAAAAGAAATCAGGCAAGACCTCAGAAAAGAAATTGTAGACCTCCACAAGTCTGGTTCATCTTTGGGAGCAATTCCCAAACGCCTGAAGGTACCATGTTCATCTGTAAAAACAATAGTACGCAAGTATAAACACCATGGGACCACGAGGCCATCATACCGCCGAGGAAGGAGACGCGTTCTGTCTCCTAGATATGAACGTGCTTTGGTGCGAAAAGTGCAAATCAATCCCAGAACAACAGCAGAGGACCTTGTGAAGATGCTGGAGGAAATCGGTACAAAAGTATCTATATCCACAGTAAAACAAGTCCTATATCGACATAACCTGAAAGGCCGCTCAGCAAGGAAGAAGCCACTGCTCCAAAACCGCCATAAAAAAGACAGACTATGGTTTGCAACTTCACATGGGGACAAAGATCGTACTTTTTGTCTGATGAAACAAAAATAGAACTGTTTGGCCATAATGACCATCGTTATGTTTGGAGGAAAAAGGGGGAGGCTTGCAAGCCGAAGAACACCCTCCCAACTGTGAAGCACAGGGGTGGCAGCATCATGTTGTGGGGGTGCTTTGCTGCAGGAGGGAGTGGTGCACTTCACAAAATAGATGGCATCATGAGGGGGGAAAATTATGTGGATATATTGAAGCAACATCTCAAGACATCAGTCAGGAAGTTAAAGCTTGGTTGCAAATGGGTCTTTCAAATGGACAATGATCCCAAGCATACTTCCAAAGTTGTGGTAAAATGGCTTAAGGACAACAAAGTCAGGGTATTGGAGTGGTCATCAAAGCCCTGACCTCAATCCTATAGAAAATGTGTGGGCAGAACTGAAAAAGTGTGTGTGAGCAAGGAGGCCTACAAACCTGACTTAGTTACACCAGCTCTGTCAGGAGGAATGGGCCAAAATTCATCCAACTTATTGTGGGAAGCTTGTGGAAGGTTACTCGAAATGTTTGACCCAAGTTTAAATTGTTTAAGGCAATGCTACCAAATACTAATTGAGTGTATTTAAACTTCTGACCCACTGGGAATGTGATGAAAGAAATAAAACTGAAAGAAATCTCTACTATTATTCTGACATTTCACATCCTTAAAATAAAGTGGTGATCCTAACTGACATAAAACAGGGATTTTTTTTACAGGGATCAAATGTCAGGAATTGTGAAAAACTGAGTTTAAATGTATTTGGCTAAAGTGTATGTAAACTTCCGACTTCAACTGGAAGTGTTCAGACTCCTGGCTAGGAAACTCAATTTTGAGTTCAGGTGCATCCTGTTTCCATTAATCATCCTTGACATGTTTCTACAACTTTATTGGAGTCCACGTGTAGTAAATGCAACTGATTGGACATGATTTGGAAAGGCACACACCTATCGAAACTCAGCAAAAGAAGAAACGTCCCTTTTTCAGGACCGTGTCTTTCAAAGACTTTCAAAATCTTCATTGTAAAGGGTTTAAACACTGTTTTTCATACTTGCTCAATGAACCATAAACAATTAATGAACATGCACCTGTGGAACGGTCGTTAAGACACTAACAGCTTACAGACGGTAAGCAATTAATGTCACAGTTATGAAACATTAGACACTAAAAAGAGGCCTTTCTACTGACTCTGAAAAACACCAAAAGAAAGATGCCCAGGGTCCCTGCTCAGCTGCGTGAACGTGCCTTAGACATGCTGCAAGGAGGCATGAGGACTGCAGATGTGGCCAGGGCAATAAATCGCAATGTCCGTACTGTGAGATGCCTAAGACAGCGCTACAGGGAGACAGGACTGGCAGCTGATCGTCCTCGCAGTGGCTTAATGCAATTGGCGGCAACACCAGATACTGACTGTTACTTTTCATTTTGACCCCCCCTTTGTTCAGTGACACATTATTCAATTTCTGTTAAGTCACATGAATGTGGAACTTGTTCAGCTTATGCCTCAGTTGTTGAATCTTGTTATGTTCATACAACTATTTACACATGTTAAGTTTGTTGAAAATAAATGCAGTTGACAGTGAGAGGATGATTTATTTGGTCCAACAGTTGACTCCTTCAAGACTGTTGAAAAGCATTCCAGGTGAAGCTGGTTGAGAGAATGCCAAGAGTGTTCAAAGCTGTCTTCAAGGCAAAGGGTGGACACTGAAGAAATCAAATACATTTTGATTTGTTTAACACTTTTTGGGTTACTACATGATTCCATATGTGTAACTGCATAGTTTTGATGTCTTCCATATTATTCTACAAAGTAGAAAATTGTAAAAAAATATATAAAAAAACCCTTGAATGAGTAGGTGTCCAAAATGTTGACTGGTACTGTACATAAAGTAAGACCCCAAGTATTTCAGTCATCTTTCAATGGGTGGTGGGGGGATGTGGTAGTGGTGAAGAGGTATGAGGAACTCAAGTGGCTCATAACTAAATCTTAATTTTGGCAGCAATTTTACACTGTACGTGACCATGACAGAGGCTCTGTTCCAAATGGCACCCTACCCCCTATATACTGAAGTGCACTACTTCTGAGTCATATCGGCCCTTGTCAAAAATAGTACACTATATAGGGGATAGAGTTCCATTTGGGACATATCTTCTCTCGGGCTCAGACATGGCTCATTGTATATTTATTCCTTGTGTGATTATTTCTCTATTTTTCTCTCTGTATTGTTGAGAAGGGCCTGTAAGCATGTCACTGTCAGTCTACACCGGCTGTTTTCAAACCATGTGACAAATAAAATGATTCTAAAGTGATTTGAATTTGATGACCTCCGAGTGAATGGGCGCCAGTCTCTCAGCACACTTGTGCCCTTAATCCAATAAAGGAATCTGTCTAATCCCCCCTCATCCAAGGCAGTGCCACTGCTGACTACCCCAGCACCCCTACCACCCTGCCCCCTCCCCCTGACCCAAAACCCAGCCAGGCAGGCACATAGCCTCAGGGCAAAAAGACAGACAGACAGGATGGGAGGATAGGCCAGGGTCCCCTATGCCTGACCGGATGAAAACACACACACATTAACAAACATGCACACACACAGATATATTTCCATGCAGGCTCACACACACAAACAGACAACCTCAAACATGCCTCTCCCCTCTCTCGGTCTGTCCCTGGCCCTGAGGTCTTAACATTAGATAATTGTTTACATGTGTCATGGTAGGCGACTACAGCTAGAATGGCAGCAAAGTCTGCAAAACCAACAACTACTGAAACATTACTTCCTCATCACAGAATTTAAACTGACGGTTTATTATTATCTGAAACCTACATGCACAATATTACAATTGCAGTGTGCCAAATGATGATGCAAACAAGACATTGTTTTCTCTTCTGTTTTATGGCCTTTTAGAGCTTGAGTTCTCATTGGTGGCTCCCAGACTTCTGCCAGTTGGGCAAATTTGAATTCAGTTATGGAAAATAAAGAAACTGACTTCATGAAAGATTTGCATGTATAAACAACACCCCCAATGGCTGTTGTATTGTCATGCTGTATCATAATATACCACACATATCTACCCGGAGGATATTACATTCAGAAATATAGAATCATATTTGGACAAAAATAAATCAATTTGGCTAATCTGGAGGAATAAAGTTGACATGAGTGAAATATGTTCTAAACATTTTCAATACCATAGGCTGGGTAGGTGAGGCAGTGGTATTCAAAAATTTTCAGCAGGGGACCAAATTTCTACTCTATTTTGGGGGGGAAATAATTTATTGTGACCCAACCCTACCCCAAACATGACAACCTTAAAATCGGTACATTTCGATTTTTACATCAACAAATAACCTTCAATTCATGTTTTTAATCTCTTATCAAAATTTAAAAGGAACCAATAAATACAATTTAAAAAATATTTAAATGATCGTTCTCAAAAACGTTGGTGTATTGTCCCATATAATACTATGTCCTAATTTATTGTTAAGGGTTTAAGTCACCACCACTTCCTTTACCTATAATTTTGCTTCACCTGTGAGTGCAAAGGCCTTACAAAGGAAGGACACGCCTACAGGGTTTGTTTACATATATACTTTCCAACTGAAACTTTCACATGCGGACAAAGACATATTTATGGTTAGTTCCTATAGTGTGATCCATAGACAAGACACATGTAGCGCGCGCGCACAGCGAGAGAGATACAGGGAGAAGTTTGAAAACAAGTTTTTTCAGTGTTCTTTAAGGCTGTGTATACAGAACACATCAAAATGCTAAATCATTATTGCAATCCAATAGGCTAGTAGCTTTTGATCTGGAACACACACTCGCACGCACGCGCAGCTTACCTTAAGAATTCTTGTAGACAGGTGTCACAAAATCGGTGGCCACACGTAGAAACTTGAACAGGCTCGCGCATGGCTTTACTGCATAATGGACATTGAAAACGTCTCTTCGGTTTCTCCAGAAATTTGTAATCAAACCCCGGCATTGCTGCAGGATTCGTCGAAATACACTACAGAATAATGTTTCTCCCTTCGCCTCTGTCCTGTCCTACTGCGTGATTTGGGGTATGATGTCACCAGTGTCTCTCTTTTGATGGCCGTGAACAGAGAAATTCTCCGATATTCATGTCCCCTTCGCCAGCCAGTGACAAATCGGTTTACGAGACGAGAGTATAGACCGATTCAGTTCCGCCGTCTCTCCAGCAACAGGGTGACCGAGTGCATTGAAACAAAGGGAATCCTCGACAGTACAAACGTTTTTGCATAAAAACCTGACGATGTCTTCTTCTGACAATCTTCCTCTGCGTCTAGAAAAGCAGGAAAATCTTCGGTATATGTCTCTCAGCAGAGGTGTAACACTGACAGATTGAAGACAATGCTCTCATCTCATCTGCTTAGGTACAAAGCCCCGCCTACTATTTTTCTTGCGGGAGGAGTCGAACGTGAAATCAACATAGCCTATTTGCTTTTCTCTGGTCTGGGTCAATGATATCTCCTCTGATTTGTTTTATTTGTCAGCTATGTAATTCAAGTCTCTTTTTTATGAGTTGAATGATATCAATCTAAAATGAATGGAAATAAGGTAGGGTTTCACCTGCAAATTAATTGGCTTGAATTAAGTAGTTTGAAAGGAGTATGTTCATTTTTGAAAAAGTACAGATGTTTAATGTTCAATAAAAAAGTGAAATATTTGTTTTGCATATCCTAAACCCTGCTCAGAAAACAAGATGTATTGATGAATTGACCCTAAGTAGACACATGAATTACTAATTAGGAAGAGCTGCCCTCTGGTGGTGAAACTGAAAAAGAAGAGTTTGATATTCATGGTGTTGCAGATAAATTTGATAAACGATATTAAACATTGACTTCGATAATTGTCGGAAGTGGTTTCAAATGACTGGACAATATCTTGTCTTAAAAATCTTTACAATTGTGTCCATTTACAATTGTTCAATAGCTATAGGTTGTCATCACCAACCTTGTTGCTTCAGGATTACATCATTACACAGGCACAGTCACGTGCGCTTTCTTCAAGTAAGTGGCGAAAACCCGCCACAGCATTGTGGTATTACTAAATCATAGAGTACATCAATAGAGTCATTAAATAGAGTACCACAGTATGAATCATAATACCCATAAAACATAAGGGCCAAATATGGAAATGGTTCCAATCGTTTTTCCACCATACATTTTTTCCATAGGGGATTTTAGAAACACTTAAAATAAGGGCTGTGTTTTGTGTAGGCTTACTCTGGCCTGACATTTGGATAACCTGTCAATCTTTCTAGGACAAAGTTACTTTTTTGTATTTTACCCCCTTTTTTCGTCTCAACGCTGCAACTCCCCAATGGGCTCGGGAGGCGAAGGTCGAATCATGCATCCTCCGAAACATGACCCACCAAACCGCACTTCTTAACACCCGCCGCTTAACCCGGAAGCCAGCCTCACCAATGTGTCAGAGAAAACACTGTTCAACTGACAACTGATTTCAGCCTGGGATGGTACCAGGTTTCTTCCAGGCGTGATGCTTGGCATTCAGGCCAAAGAGTTCAATATGGGTTTCATCAGACCAGAGACTCTTGTTTCTCATGGTCTGAGAGTCTTTAGGTGCCTTTTTCCAACTCCAAGCAGGCTGTCATGTGTATTTTACTGAAGAGTGGCTTCCATCTAGCCACTCTACCATAAAGGCCTTATTGGTGGAGTGGTGCAGAGATTGTTGTCCTTCTTGAAGGTTCTCCCATCTCCAAAGAGGGACTCTAGAGCTCTGTCCGAGTGAGAATCGGGTTCTTGGTCACCTCACTGACCAAGGCCCTTCTCCCCCGTTTGCTCAGTTTGGCCAGCTTCAGGAAGAGTCTTGGTTGTTCCAAATGTGTGCAGGTATGTGTTTTTCCAAATGATGTCCAAACAATTGAATTTACCACAGGTGGACTCTAATCAAGTTGTAGAAACATCTCAATGATGATCAATGGAAACTAGATGCACCTGAATTCAACTTCAAGTCTCATACCAAAGGGTCTGAATACTTATGTAAATAACAACCTGTTTTCGCTTTGTCATTATGGGGTATTGGGTGTAGATTGATGAGGACTTTTTATTTAATCCATTGTAGAATAAGGCTATAACATAAAATGTGGAAAAAGTCAAGGGGTCTGAAAACTTTCTGAAGGCACTGTGTGTGTGTGTTTGTATACACACACACACACACACACACACACACACACACACACACACACACACACACACACACACACACACACACACACACACACAACAGTAGAGCTATAGATATCATGAACAAAACAATACATGTTTTCAACTTTTTCTAACTCCTGATTTATTGCTGCCTCAATTCTTCATAAACTGTTTTCACAATCATTACAAATGATTTAACTCAGTTTTGACTAAAGTAATCTGACATGAAATAGCGACCTAAACAAAGAAAATCCATTTCAAATTTCTTGTCCCTTATTCATTTATAATTTGGTTGATAATTGTATCACATACAATAGGCATACTATACAGTGTTTATCAATTATCTGGTACATTATGTACAATACAAGAATAGACCATTCCTTCTTATTTGACAGAATTTATAAAATGGCATATTCATATACCAACAAAGGCAGTAACTATGTAATAACAGCACAAATATAAATTGTTATTTGTTACATAATGATTGGGAAATAAGATACGTTTTTTTCTCGCAGAAAAATTGTGTCAGTGGTACCACAGAAAGTAAATGAAGAGGATTGTTCTGACAAATTGGCAACACTGCAGGCAAAGCACTAACATTAATCATGTTCACATTTCTTCCAAAAATGGAAAACAAAAACATCTGCTTGGAAATCATCTTGGATACCAGACAGTGATGCACCTTTTTTTGCACTAAAGTTTACCCACATGTTGGTGGAAAATGCATTGAAAGTATATGGAGCGTTACTTTTTTCACTGTGACCAGTGATCAGTTTAACCACCTATTCTTTACCACTACATCACTGATACTAGAGTGGGTGACATAGACCTAGTAAGGAGCAGGCCAATAATATTGATTTCCTCTGTCTGGAGCACTTACCATCCCAGCCTGTTTGGATGCTTTCCAGAGTAGGATCAAGCTAGTGTATGTGTCCCAAATATAACCCTTTTCCCTATATAGTGCACTATTTTTGATCAGGGCCCATAAATAGTGCACTATGTAGAGAATAGGGTGCCATTTGGGATGCATAAGCACATCATATCAAACTGGCTCATGCCTACGAGACACACACAGCTGAAGAGCCAATATTGACTCTTAATGTGTCTCTCACACCTGTGCCATGCTGTTAGTGGCACTTCTACATCCAAAATCTCAAACAATCTTTGAACTCTTGAGGGTTGAAAGGTCTATGTGACTTGAAATGCATTTACAATAGAAGTGGCCTCCTTTCGTCAACCGTCTTAAAGAAAATCTCACTGTTCATGTGTTGTCTAAAAGTAGCTTACTATGATACTAAACACACAATCTGTTATTGTGAATGAAAACAAAACTTTCTAAACCAATTGATGAGGACTAATCCTAAAAGCACACTGATAACGTGCTTAAGATTTGAAGTGCCGTACTTGCTTGCTTCATTTGACTGACAAGTCAGTTAGTAGGCTCACACGGTAGTGGCAGTCCTAAACGAGCAGCCTTCCTTCTTCACACACATTGTTTTGTCTAACCCAATACTGGGTAAATAAAGCTACCAAACCAGTTAGACGTCCTGGAACTGTGTGTTTTATCATGCTAACCTCACTGGTGAGAGAGGACAAACTTTACAGCATGACAGCTCCCCAATTCCTTCTGCAATCTCACTCCAATACTTTTGGTAAAGCATTCTGTTAGCTACAAGCTACATAAGCTCGGGAAGCTAAATAGGATTGTTTTGCATTTGTTCCATAAATTGTGCCATAAATAAAGCCCCACCATTTACATAATACTGTATGAAAAACATAATATTTAAAAAAAAATATTTACTGACTTGAGACAGGGCAACTGAAACTGTAAGATGTGCAGGAATCCTCCAACAGCTTAGTAAACTATCGGCCACTGGAAGAGGTTATTCAGAGGAGGCTAGCAGTCCTTCACCTTGTGCCACTGTTTCTCTCCTGACAGCTACTGAAGGGGTGGACAGTGGTGGGATGGTTTTCAGAGCTGTATCATCTGGGGACTGGCTCCTCAAGCAAAGCTGAGAAAGAGAAAGAATAATCAGAAGCCATCAACGTATCACTTACATTAGTACTAAAGACAGGCAAGAATATACCATCTTACACAATGCATGCTTGTGTACAGTTACATATTATAAGGGGCCTGAGTCTTGTAAAAGGTTTCAGAACAGGTATTGAATTATTTCACTCTTGTATTTTAGATATTGATACACCCACATTTTCATCTTGATTACTTCACTTAGACACAATGCAGTAGGTGTGGTGGCACAATAATGTTTCTAATGCCCACACACTGCCATTGTCTACCATGCATTTAGTCATACTGTATCTGGATTAATGTCCTACTCATACATTGATAAAATAACAAAACCAATGGAAGTCAAATGTGGGTGAAATGACCTGTGTGAGGGCACTCTGGCTGCTGTGTTTGCATTTCAGGTCACTACCACATGGTACGCACTACAACACAGCCAGGTCAGTTACACTGCAACAGGATTGGGTCTCTTCCAAAGATTAGAGACATCTCTCTTACTTACTGACGAGATTTTTAAGTGTAATTTAATCTTTCCTAAATCTGCATCTATTTGTAATGGGAGGGTTGCTTTAGTTTATTCCATGCGTCATTTTAATAGATATTGGTTGTGTCACGATTGGCACCCTATTCCCAATATAGTGCAGTACTTTTGATCAAAGCCCATTGGGTTCTGGTCAATAGTAGTGCACTACAAAGGGAATAGGGTACCATTTGGGAAACCGTCGTTGTTTTAAAGCAGAGGAATTGCTAGCTTGTCCGCTATTCCTGACCATTCATCACAGACTGGATAATACATTATCTTATTGAGGTTGTGGAACTATTCACATTACATGAAGATCCATAAACTGCATGCAACAACCTGAAATCAATCATTATAAATGTACAGTGTAAGGGAATAGTGAAATGTGAGTAAATTATTACTGGTGTAAATAGAGACATACAACCTAATCAACCCTCTGCCTGGTTTTGTGGACATGGCACAGAGGAAGCCTATTATCAGATACACTGGTTTGTTACATTCAGGTTTATAGAAAGAGCTAACCCCAGCTCATCTCCCCAATGACTAACAAGCTAAGCATGACAGGGAGGCAGGCCCCTGTTGTTCATTTTATTGCTTGTGGAGAGCAAGGTACAAGTGATTGCCTTATCCACCGTTAATGAGCCTCTGTTACTACAGACCCTGAGGCGATGGAGACACAAAAAGCCAAACATGGGGCTTGGTGTTCACTTCTGATTTTACTGACTGGCAGAAAGCCACAGGAAAATCTGCATTGTGGGGTTAGCTAATTATCAAGCTATTAACAAATAGGCTCTTTCAGACCTTCTGTTCTACAAGAAAAAACATGGATCTCTGTCAGCCACATCTAAAGAAGCTTGTTTCAAGTTTTACCTTTCTTTCATCCCAGTGATTGCTGTTTGATTTCACCACATACAGTATGTGCTACTGGCAATTTCACATAATTTTCTTTAACAAAAAGGTAATAGGTAAAATATTACGTTTCACTGCCAGCAGAGTGTTGCCATGACAACATGCCACTGACGTCACCGTGAACGGGTGACTCTCGTCGAGCTGCACTGCCTTCGGTATCCCAGAATCCTCCTCTTTTCTTCCGAGGCGGCCACGGGCCCCCTTTCCCCAGGTATACACCTCCCCTTCTACACCAAGATAGAGAGAACAGAATAGTTATATTCTTCAGCGCACCCCAGGATTCATGAATCTGCACAATCCTTAACAGACAGCCCTCTCTTCTCCTCCCCTCTATCCCATCCCTCTCCTCTTCTGACTGCACAATGGCTCTATCTATCCCTGGGAGAGCAGATCTGATCAAAGACAGCCCTGAACAATGAGGTGACTGTGCCTGCCATCTCCCTATGGGACGTCGAGCTGATCATTGACACATTCTGACATGTATTGTGTCATTCTCCACAACTCTACCCTTTGGAAAATGTCTAACACACCTCTGTTACAACATATTAAGGACCTTAAAGCAGTTGCTGGAAGCACAATTACAAAAGACATTACAGAAACAGATTTGTACAGTGTTCAATTAACTCTTCTAATAAAGTGTGTTATCTAAGTTTACTGAGAACATCACGTTTCTCCAATATTTTATATAAACTGAAAATGTCTGCTTAAAGCATCTTCCCTTCTTGCCAATGCCTCTTACTCACCTGATCCAATTGCCAGAGTGAATGCATCCCCACAGGCTGCCATGATGATGCCCTGAAGGCCCGGCACCGGATAAGGCACACGACTGGTCCGGCGGGAGCTACAGCCCAGCTGACCATGCTGGTTACTGCCAAATGTGAAACACTGACCCTTCTCTGGACACACGGAACAGGGGGATTAATTGTGTGAAGATTGTTATGGTGTATTGTCAAAGCACACATAGAAGCACATTCATCCTATAGTAGATAATGGTATTACAATATAGTTACATGTTTTACTGTGTAAGCATGACAAAGGGATGTCACGTCCTTGCAGCCTACAGGAACTTTGGGTTTCTAGTTATGATGGGTTCAGGAACTGCATGGTGACGTGTCAGGCATATGAGGTGAAGACAAAATATAATTTCACCTGTGACAGCAACAGAGTGGGCTGTTCCAATGTCAATGTAAACAACCTTGTCCACATTCAGAGGTGCTGATTGGACAGGACTGAACAAGTAGACTTCTTCAATCTGGTCACAGGGGGCTGGCTCCTCTGCAGCATTGATCTTATCCAACCCGAGCTTGTTGAACCTAACCAAGCACATTTAGAGGAATCACAATTGTTTTCATGGCAGCACATGTATAGGCTTAAATGTAATTGATAAAAGGTGCTGCATTTACACAGGCAGCCTAATTCTGATCTTTTGCCCAATTATTGGCATGCAAAAGATCTGATTGGTCCAAACCCAATTATTGGAAAACTATCAAAAGTGGGATGCCTGTGTAAACACAGCCAGATAAGATAATGCCAATCTACTACTCTAGCCATTTAATTAAAGAATGTTTGAATCGTATCAAAAGGGAAACATTGATAAATTAAAAGTAAAGTAGATCCAGTTGACCTTATCAGCTGATGTGTGTTTTCTACAATATCACACTACAAAATTGTAAGGAGAAAAGTTAAGAAATGCTGTGTCATGTTCTGTAAGAATTCATTGAAGGGGAGTTTCTTGTTCTGTGATCAAGGCAGATAAATATTCCGTATGGTGTGGAGTGAGTAAGAGAGAGAGTTAAGGAGGGCAGGAAGTAGCTAAACCACAGGTGTCTGGGCAATGTGATATCTTATTGTGTATAAGAGATCATACAATAAGTTTTGTAGTGATTCCTATGTTGTTGATGAATATTTGTTGGTCTGTGGTGTGTAATGATGAGCAACCAGACGCTGCCCTTGACACATTCATGAAATTGCTTATCCCAGTTATTAAAAAGGATGCACCAATTAAGAAAATGAATGTAAAAACTATCAAATTGATTGATGAGGAATTGAACAATTGTATGGTTGAGAGGGGTGAGGCAAAAGATATGGCAAATAGGTCTGGCTGTACAACCGATTGGAAAACGTACTGCAAATTGAGGAATTATGTGACTAAACTCAATAAAAAGAAGAAACTACACTATGAAACAAAGATAAATGACAAAGAATAATAGTAAAAAAGTAGTGAAGCACTTTCAGTTAAATGGGCAAAAAAGGCAAACTCCGCATCATTCATTGAATCAGATGGCTCATTCATCACAAAACCCACTGATATTGCCCACTACTTGATTTTTTCATTGGCAAGATTAGCAAACTTAGGCATAACATGCCAGCGAAAAACGCTGACACTACACATCCAAGTATATCTGACCAAATTATGAAAGACAAGCATTGTAATTTTGTAAGTAAGTATGGAACAAACAAAAAATTGTCTATCAACAATGACAAGCCACCAGGGTCTGACAACTTGTATGGAAAATTACAGAGGATAATAGTGGACAATATTGCCACTCCTATTTGGCATATCTTCAATTTAAGCCTACTAGAAAGTGTATGCCCTCAGGTCTGGAGGGAAGCAAAAGCTATTCCCCTACCTAAGAATAGTAAAGCCCCCTTAACTGGCTCAAATAGCCAACCAATCAGCCTGTTACCAGCCTGTTACCAACCAAGAAAATGGTGTTTGACCAGATCCAATGCTATTTTCCAATAAACAAATAGACAGACTTTCACCACACTGATACAAATGACTGGCTGAGGGAAATTGATGACAAAAAGATTGTGTGGGCTGTTTTGTTAGACTTTTTTTTGGACCCCCTTTTCTCCCCAATTTCATGGTATCCAATTGTTAGTAATTAATATCTTGTCTCATGGCTACAACTCCAGTACGGGCTCGGGAGAGACGAAGGCCGAAAGCCATGCGTCCTCCGAAACACAACCCAACCAAGCCGCACTGCTTCTTAACACAGTGTGCCTCCAACCAGGAAGCCAGCCGCACCAATGTGTCGGAGGAAACAGTGCACCTGGCTACCTGGCTTGGTTAGCTCGCACTGCGCCCGGCCCACCACAGGAGTCGCTGGTGCGCGATAAGACAAGGATATCCCTACCGGCCAAATCCTCCCTAACCCAGACAACGCTAGGCCAATTGTGCGTCGCCCCACAGACACCTACACCACCGATATCACAGGAAGGCCAAAAAGATCATCAAGGACAACCACCCGAGCCACTGCGTGTTCACCCCACTATCATCCAGAAGGCGAGGTCAGAACAGGTGCATCAAAGCTGGGACCGAGAGACTGAGAAACAGCGTCTATCTCAAGGCCATCAGACTGCTAAACTGCCATCAGACTGCTAAACTGAGTGGCTGCTGCAAACATACTGACTCATCTCTAGCTGACTGACTCATCACTCGCATTAACATCTGCTAACCATGTGTATGTGACAAATAAAATTGGTTTTGATCTGAACTACTAGCCCCCAGCTCGGACACCCATGCATACCCCACAAACCATGTTAGAGGTCTCTTCACAGCTCCCAAATCCAGAACAGACTATGGGAGGCACACAGTACTACATGGAACTCTATTCCACATCAAGTAACTTGTGCCAGTAGTAAAATTAGATTGAAAAAAAAACCAGATTAAAATACACCTTATGGAACAGTGAGGACTGTGAAGCAACACAAACACATGCATACAAACACACGATAACATACGCTTTAGACACACAGATTTTGTGTTGTAGATATGTGTTAGTAGAGTAGAGGCTTGAGGGAACACACTTAATATGTTGTGAGATATGTTATGAATGTATGTGTAATGAATACTCAGGGAGAAAAAGGTGTAGATTCACGCACAGAGAGCGGCAGATGTTTATTAAGCCTTCACAGAAGGCAGGAATCGTGGTCGCAGGCAATGGTCAAACACAGGTAGGCAATCAAAAAAATCAAATCAATCAAAAAAATCAAACCTCACAACCATACAAACAGAAAGAACTGAAGTAAATAGGGAGCTGATGAGACCAGGTGAGAAACGAACACAGGTGAAAATAATGAACAAAAATGAAAGACAAGGCTACGTTCCAGAACACAAAGAAAGAACACAAGGTTGAAAAAGCAGAACCTTACCTGGTAAGGGCAGTGAGGGGAGAGGCCATAGAACTGAAGTTACGAATGAACCGGCAATAGAAGTTGGAGAACCCAATGAAACGTTGGAGTTCCTTAACGGTGGTGGGTTTGAGCCAGTTACTAACGGCGGTGACTTTGTTCTCATCCATGCTGACCCTTCCAGGTGTCAGTACAAAGCCGAGGAAGTTCAGAGGTTACATGGAAGGCACTCTTTTGTCTTCACATAAAGGTTATGGTCAAGGAGCCTTTTGCATATGCTGTATGTGTTCCTTCAGGTAGTAAATCAGGATGTCATCAATGTAGACGATGAGAAAGAGGTTGATCATATCCTGGAAAACCTTGTTCATAAAGGATTGGAAGATGGCGGGGGCGTTCGTAAGGCACAACCAGGTATTCGTAGTGCCCTCGAGTGGTGATAAAGGTAGTCTTCTAGTCTTCGCCTTCACGTATACGGACAAGGTTATATGCACTTCGCAGGTCTACTTGTTCAAGGGTCGCTGGGATCAGAGGAAGAGGGAAACAGGTATTGACCGTGACGTCATTCAGGGAACAATAATCAATACATGGATGGAGACCACCATCCTTTTTCCAACGAAGAAGGAGCTGGACGTAGCCGGGGAAGAAGGACGAATTAAACCGTTTGAGTGATTCATCAATGTAGTTCTCCATTGCCTCAGTTTCCGGGATAGATAGGGGGTAAACACGGCCCTTCGGTGGGGAAACTCCAGGAAGTAAGTCAATAGCACAGTCTCCTGGGTGATGTGGTGGCAGAGTGGAAGCCTTGATTTTTCTGAAGACATTGCTGGACTGGGCATATTCAGATGGTATGGTGGATGGCACTGCCAAGGCAGAGTCCTCAATGGTGGTGGCTCTGCAGGGTAGGCTGAGACAACTGGAGAAGCAGGTAGAAGACCAGGACAGTAGTTCACCTTGTTGCTAAAAGATGGCAGGGTCGTAACTACAAAGCCAGGGGTGTCCGAGGATGAATGGCTGTTTGGGGGATGAGAGTTCCATGAGTTGAATGGTTTCGGTGTGGAAGACTCCAATCTGGAGGGTGAAGCTCTGTGTCAGGTGTGAGATGAAGCCTGTGCCCAATGGCTCCCGGTCCAGGGTGTTAATCCTTAAGGGAGTGGTGACAGGTGTTAGATCAATGTCAAGCTCTTGTACTAGCTGGTGATCGATAGAATTACCTGCTGCTCCCGAATCTATCAAGCCTTCTACGTACTTGGTAACCCACTTCACGGTTATCAATACCGGGACTGAGAATTGCTTCTGGGAGATATTTAGAAATAAGGACATGCCTACCTGCATGGCAGCGGGGGACCCTTCTCATCTCTCCGTGGGGAGTCGAACAGGGAAATGCCTGAGTAGATGATCTTTCCCTCTACAGTATAGGCAGAGCCCTTCTTGGATCCGCTTTTGACGTTCGATACATGGGAGAGAAGCATAGCCCAACTGCATGGGCTCTGGAAGACTCGGACGGGATGACGGAATCATGGAAAGAGAAGGTTTGGGTTCCTGGGTGGCAGAGTTCTTCGGCGGTCAGCGATGAGGCGGTCGATGGAGATCAACGAATATATTGATTTAAATCCTGAAGGTCACCTCTACAGGCCAGCTCTGCCTGAAATTCCCTGATGAGCCCTCTTCGGTAGACGGTAAGTAAAGCAGCCTCATTACATCCACTCGTTGCAGCCATGGTGTGGAACTCGAGGGCATACTCGGCAGCTGAATTGCGTCCTTGTTGAAGTTCTATGAGGAGGTCTCCTATAGGACGACCGGAGGGAGAGTGATTGAATACCTCTTTGAAGGTGTGGAAATGGGTCTCGGATCAGAGTTCTGTGCTGTTGGCAGTCCATATGGCGGTGGCCCAATCCAGGGCTTTGCCTGTGAGTAGAGACACAACAAAATCCACCCTGCTCTTGTCGGTGGCGAATTTAGTGTGGTTGTGCTCAATGTATTTTCTGCATTGTATCAGAAATCCCTGATATTTCCCAGGTGAACCGTCATATTTTCCAGGCATGGGTATGAACGAAGGAGGGCTATGGGTTACAAAATTTCCTCCATAAGCTCCACTTGCTGGGTTAGGTCGCCGCTGTAGCTCTGCTGAATCTATTCCGTATTTAGGTGAGGTATTCTGTAATGAATACTCAGGGAGAAAAAGGTGTAGATTCACGAGCAGAGCACAGAAGATGTTTATTAAGCCTTCGCAGAAGGCAGGAATCGTGGTCGCAAACAATACCTCACAACCATACAAACAGAAAGAACTGAAGTAAATAGGGAGTTGATGAGACCAGGTGAGAAACGAACACAGGTGAAAACAATGAACAAAAATGAAAGACAGGGCTAAGTTCCAGAACACAAAGAAACAGGGCTACGTTCAGGAATACAAAGAAAAAGGACACAAGGTTACTAAGAAAAGAAAAGCAGAACCTCACAATGTCATGTTTTTTTTCTGCCAAGGCAGCAGCTAATGTGGATCCATAATGAATACAAATACACTAATGATGTCATAATAATGTCATACACCACCTCTATAAATCCATAGTTTAACATGGAGTTTAACACAACAAAGCATGTCCATGAAGAGCTACAGTATGTCAGTGCTTAAGCAAGCAGGTTGTTGGTGCAGTGGGAATCAAGGGCATGTTTCACCTTTAATGTGAGCTCTGCTTTTTAGTGAGTTGTTAATGAAAAGGATCACTCACATTAATAGTAACCTTTGTGGAATGCCTGTGCAATTTCACAGCACTTTCATGCAAATGACTGATTATGTTGTTAGTAGTCTATAAAAGAAGGTAACTTTACCTGTTGCTGCCACAGGCCAGAATGCTGTTCTGGGTGCTGATAACCATGGAGCAATCCACTCCACACAGCACCCTGTGGGCCTCAAACTTCCCTGGCACACACACCTGCTGAGGAGAGTTGTGGGAGTCCTGGGTGCCCAGCCCCAGGCGACCTGCCAGAGGGGGAAGAAAGCAGAACATTCTGTTAGAATGCCTAGCTCTCCCGCAGACACTGCTGACATAAACCAAGAAACAGAGAGAGACTGACGACCCCAAAAATAAACTTGCTCATTTACCATTGTCTCCTCTTCCCCAGGAGAATACTTCTCTGTCATTGGTCACAGCAAGCACATGGGAAGCACCACATGACACCTGGACCAGCTCGTATCCGAGTAAGGCCTCTACAATCTTGGGCTGGGCATTAATACATACAGAGAAATAATATGTTTTTTCACTGGAACGACTGACCACAATAATGTTTATAACAAACGATAAAATCATTAACATTTACCTGTGTTACGTCATTAAAATTTCCATGTCCGAGACAGCCATTGCTTCCACTTCCAAATGTCATAATAATACCTCGGTCTGCAAATTGAAAATAAATAGAGGAGATTATAGGTACGATGAGTTGATGGGTCTGGTTATATCACAGTGCGGGCCAACCGTGTGAGTTTTAATCCCTAACAAGGGAATGCTAACTTGCTCCACCACGGTGATAAATGGTGACGAGGGAGCAGGAAATAGAGCTTGGGCTCAGGGGTTCTTTAATCCTGTGTCATCTGCTTTTGATATTTGACTAATGACAGCTCCCTTAAGACTATGACTGTGACTAATGGTGTATCCCGGGTTGGAGAAAGTGTACCTCCTAAACGCCAAGCCAGCAGTGTGGTGATTGCATTCTGTAGGGGAAGACAAACACTGATGAATGTTCTCTTGTCAGAAATGCAGTGAAAGAGGTGATTACATCCACACGTTCAAATGCATCTTCCATTCCAATGCTGCTCCAGTGCTTTATGATAGTACTATACTGCAGTGTGTATGTGTGTCAGAGTGTGTGCTTAGCAGCAAAAACACAAGAGTGAAAAAATATTGATTTCCTATAGAGAAGCTCCCCTACTGAGGCTGACCTGACACGAATGCTGTTGTCCCCAGCAGGAAACACAATGAGAGATGGTGTGCATCCCAAATGGCACCATATTCCCTATTTATAAACTGGGTGGTTAGAGCTCTGACTGCTGATTGGCTGACAGCCGTGGTATATACCAAGGGTATGACAAAATACATTTATTTTTACTGCTCTAATTACGTTGATTACGTTGAACCAGTTTATAATAGCAATAAGGCACCTCTGGGGTTTGTGGTATATGGCCAATATACCACAGCTAAGGGCTCCGCAATGCTTTGTGCCTAAGAACAGCCCTTAGTCGTGGTATATTGGCCGTATCCCACACCCCCTCGTGCCGTATTGCTTAAATAGTGCATCACTTTTGACCAGAGCCCTCCAAATGTGGGCACTATACAGTGGGGCAAAGAAAGTATTTAGTCAGCCACCAATTGTGCAAGTTCTCCCACTTAAAAAGATGAGAGAGGCCTGTAATTTTCATCATAGGTACACTTCAACTATGACAGACAAAATGAGAAAAAAATCCAGAAAATCACATTGTAGGATTTTGAATTAATTTATTTGCAAATTATGGTGAATAATAAGTATTTGGTCACCTACAAACAAGCAAGATTTCTGTCTCTCACAGACCTGTAACTTCTTCTTTAAAAGGCTCCTCTGTCCTCCACCCGTTACCTGTATTAATGGCACCTGTTTGAACTTGTTATCAGTATAAAAGACACCTGTCCACAACCTCAAACAGTCACACTCCAAACTCCACTATGGCCAAAACCAAAGAGCTGTCAAAGGACACCAGAAACAAAATTTTAGACCTGCACCAGGCTGGGAAGACGGAATCTGCGATAGGTAAGCAGCTTGGTTTGAAGAAAACAACTGTGGGAGCAATTATTAGGAAATGGAAGACATACAAGACCACTGATAATCTCCCTGGGGCTCCACGCAAGATCTCACCCTGTGGGGTCAAAATGATCACAAGAACGGTGAGCAAAAATCCCAGAACCACACGGGGGGACCTAGTGAATGACCTGCAGAGAGCTGGGACCAAAGTAACAAAGCCTACCATCAGTAACACACTACGCCGCCAGGGACTCAAATCCTGTAGTGCCAGACGTGTCCCCCTGCTTAAGCCAGTACATGTCCAGGCCCGTCTGAAGTTTGCTAGAGAGCATTTGGATGATCCAGAAGAAGATTGGGAGAATGTCACATGGTCAGATGAAACCAAAATATAACTTTTTGGTAAAAACACTCGTCGTGTTTGGAGGACAAAGAATGCTGAGTTGCATCCAAAGAACACCATACTGTGAAGCATGGGGGTGAAAACATCATGCTTTGGGGCTGTTTTTCTGCAAAGGAACCAGGACGACTGATCCGTGTAAAGGAAAGAATGAATGGGGCCATGTATCGTGAGATTTTGAGTGAAAACCTCCTTCCATCAGCAAGGGCATTGAAGATGAAACGTGGCTGGGTCTTTCAGCATGACAATGATCCCAAACACACCGCCCGGGCAACGAAGGGGTGGCTTCGTAAGAAGCATTTCAAGGTCGTGGAGTGGCCTAGCCAGTCTCCAGATCTCAATCCCATAGAAAATCTTTGGAGGGAGTTGAAAGTCCGTGTAGACCAGCAACAGCCCCAAAACATCACTGCTCTAGAGGAGATCTGCATGGAGGAATGGGCCAAAATACCAGCAACAGTGTGTGAAAACCCTGTGAAGACTTACAGAAAACGTTTTACCTCTGTCATTGCCAACAAAGGGTATATAACAAAGTATTAAGATAAACTTTTGTTATTGACCAAATACTTATTTTACACCATACCTTGCAAATAAATTCATTACAAATCCTACAATGTGATTTACTGTCATAGTTCAAGTGTACCTATGATGAAAATTACAGGCCTCTCTCATCTTTTTAAGTGGGAGAACTTGCACAATTGGTGGCTGACTAAATACTTTTTTGCCCCACTGTATATGGAATAGGGTGCCATTTGTGACGTTATTATGGCCTGTACCTGTCATACAGGTGGTGAAGAGATCCCCACAGGACACAGACTTGATGGTGACTCCAGACTGGCCCTCCAGGAAGCGAGAGATGAACTGCGGCTGCATCTGTTCTACTGCACCAGGCAGAGTGGGCTCACCAGATCCTACTGACGGAGCCTGGCACAGCACCATTAGGACGTGGTTAGGAAATGTGTGAATACTGGTGATATTAAAGACTATCCAGATAAGACTCTCAGATTGTTTTGAAAAAAAAATCCTTTATCTTATCACCCTTTAACCATTTTAATGCATAATCTGAAGATATTAAAGAAGCAGCTAGTAGCTTGTTGGTTAAGGTAAATATTGATATATGAAGCCATAACTGAGGTTGACAAGCCTCATTCAGACAGAGACGGGATATGGGGATCAAGAAACCCAATCTGACCTCCCAGGTGATGAGTCGGCCTGACTTGGTGACGCCCATCTTCTGTGTGCGTCCCAGGGCCACCTGCAGCACCTCTGTGTTGAGCATGGGTAGACGCAGAGGCGCAGAGATGCCGCTGCCCCATGTGTACACTGATGACAGGGGGAAGGAGTGCAACTTTCCTGTTCCCATTCGTCCATCTAGTACAGGACAGAAAATTATACCAAAGGTGTTAATTATTACAGAACTGGTTCAATCATGGATGTGGGTGGAATGTCACTGACCTCTGAAGGACCTTGTGCCGGTCATTCGCCCTCCTTGTCTACCATGACCTCCTGACTGTACGGTGGACAGTGGTTTCTCAATTCTGGACCAGAAATCAAAATGTCTTTTGAATATTGTATACATACATTTCCATCAATGGTAATGTACATGTACAGTTGAAGTCGGAAGTTTACATACACTTAGTTTGGAGTCAATAAAACTTGTTTTTAAACCACTCCACAAATTTCTTGTTAACAAACTATAGTTTTGGCAAGTCGGAGAGGACATCTACTTTGTGCATGACACAAGTAATTTTTCCAACAATTGTTTACAGACAGATTATTTCACTTATAATTCACTGTATCACAATTCCAGTGGGTCAGAAGTTTAAATACACTAAGTTGACTGTGCCTTTAAACAGCTTGGAAAATTCCAGATAATGATGTCATGGCTTTAGAAGCTTCTGATAGGCTAATTGATACCATTTGAGTCAATTGGAGGAGTAGCTGTGGATGTATTTCAAGGCCAACCTTCAAACTCAGTGCCTTTTTGCTAGAAATCATGGGAAAATCAAAAGAAATCAGCCAAGACCTCAGAAAAAAATTGTAGACCTCCACAAGTCTGGTTAATTTTGGGAGCAATTTCCAAACAATACTGCGCAAGTATAAACACCATGGGACCACGCAGCCGCCATACCGCTTAGGAAGGAGACGCGTTCTTTCTCCTAGAGATGAACGTACTTTGGTGCGAAAAGTGCGAGTCAATCCCAGAACAAAAGCAAAGGACCTTGTGAAGATGCTGGAGGAAACAGGTACAAAAGTATCTATATCCATAGTAAACGAGTCCTATATTGATATAACCTGAAAGGCCGCTCAGCAAGGAAGAAGCCACTGCTCCAAAACCGCCATAAAAAATCCAGACTATGGTTTGCAACTGCACATGGGGAAAAATATCATACATTTTGGAGAAATGTCCTCTGGTCTGATGAAACAAAAATAGAACTGTTTGGCCATAATGACCATCCTTCTGTTTGGAGGAAAAAGGGGGAGGCTTGCAAGCCAAAGAACACCATCCCAACCATGAAGCACAGGGGTGGCAGCATCATGTTGTGGGGGTGCTTTGCTGCAGGAGGGTCTGGTACACTTCACAAAATAGATGGCATCATGAGGCAGGAAAATTATATGGATATATTGAAGCAACATCTCAAGACATCAGTCAAGAAGTTAAAGCTTGATCGCAAATGGGTCTTCCAAATGGACAATGACCCTAAGAATACTTCCAAAGTTGTGGAAAAATGGCTTAAGGACAACAAAGTCAAGGTTTTGGAGTGGCCATAACAAAGCCCTGACCTCAATCCTATAGAAAATGTGTGGGCAGAACTGAAAAAGCGTGTGCGAGTAAGGAGGCCTACAAATCTGACTCATTTACACCAGCTCTGTCAGGAGGAATGGGACAAAATTCACCCAACTTATTGTGGGAAGCTTGTGGAAGGCTACCTGAAACGTTTGACCCAAGTTAAACAATTTAAAGGCAATGCTACCAAATACTAATTGTGTGTATGTAAGCTTCTGACCCACTGGGAATGTGATGAAGTAAATAAAAGCTGAAATAAATCATTCTCTCTAATATTATTCTGACATTTCACATTTTTTAAATAAAGTAACTGACCTAAAACAGGGAATTTTTACTGGGATTGAATGTCAGGAATTGTGGAAAACTGAGTTTAAATGTATTTGGCTAAGGTGTATGTAAACTTCAACTGTATGTTCACATCAGATAAATGTTGTTTTCTTATGATGAGTCTGGTGACTGGAAGCTTCGGTCTTTGGCTGTGTCCAAAATGGCACCCTATTCTCTATATAGTGAAATGTATAGGGAATAGTGTTCATTTGGGATACAGACTTTTGTGGCATTCATTACCTGCGCATTTTGACGTTGCCTATATCAGTGTAGAGGTTTAGCAGGGGTCTGATGCAAACAGGGTGGGCCATGATCTCATTGAGCTGAGGGCGTTTGGACGGGTCCAGATTGAGCATGTTCATGATGAGCTGCCTGAGTTCTGTACTGTACCGGTCTGAGATTGGGGCAAAGGTACCGCTCATGATCTTCAACACTAGGGCAGGTAGGTTCTGTAAAAAAATGAAGAGTGAGTAAGACCAAGGAGAGGAGTTACATTTTCAAACGATGCTAATGTGTTGATTTTTTTCTGGGTTTACTTTTGGACCAGTAAACTTTAGGCATCATCCCACAAATTTGAATACATTTTGCATGGAGATAGAAAGATAAAAGCTTCAAAATAATGTGACATATGATTAACTTCAATGCTATTTCTGGATCTATTGACACATAATTCCAAAGTGCAAGGACAGGTTATGAAATTGGAATGACAATGTATGAAGTGTATTTGAAAAGAATGTGTACAGCAGCCTCGAAAGCTCTCTTGAGGCTGGCTAGCTCATATAGAACACAGCCCAGGGCCCAGATATCACTCTTCTGGTTGTAGGGCTTCCCTTCACACAGCTCCGGGGAGATGTAGCATGGGGTCCCCACCACCTGAATGGAAATAAAACAAAAACAAAAGATAAACTCTACTGCCAGTGCTGCCTATGACTATGCATTTCATCAGAGTACGCATTTGGCCATTACTATGTAGTCAGGTGATCAATGCTACGTCATGTCCACTCACAGTGTAGGCTTTGCTCTTGCTGACTAGGATTTTGGAGATTCCAAAGTCGCCTATTTTGACGATCATTTGATGCTTGTCAAGCAGAATGTTCTGGGTCTTCAGGTCGCGGTGTAGGATGAGCTTGTTGTGCACGTGGTACAGGGCCAGCAGAATCTGGACAAAGAAGTGCAGGATGGTGTCCTCATCCAGTAGGGAGTTACAGCGCTTCTGAATGTAGTCGGCTAGGGTTCCACCTACAGTAAGAAAGCAGGAAAATAATAGAGTTACAGTAGAATAGATCATGCTCTCAGGCCACCCAGAGTTTTGTAACATAATGCAGTGCCCTTTATCATATTTCTCCTGAAGCGCTACAACAGGGACTGACATCTGATGAGACTGAATAAGATCTCATGGGGAACGTCTGACAAGCAAAACATATTTGACAGCCTATGTTACAGTGTCAGACTTTCTATGTACCTTATGTGATATGGGGGGTAATGTGATAGTACCTGGTGCATATTCCATAGCGATCATCAGAGCCTTGTCCTCCAGGAAGTTCTCATAGTACTCTATGATGTTGGGGTGGTTGAGCAGCTTCAGCACCTGGCACTCGTTCTGGGCTGCAAGGCGTTCATCACGTGACATCTGCTCTACTGGGATCTCCTTCAGGATCACAAAAGCCCCATCACTGCGCCGGCGACACAGGTGCACTATCCTGTCACACATGACACAGGAAGGTGGAGAATGAGTAGCGTGGGGAAGAGTTGGAAAAGTGTGTTCTGGTGTAGGCTATCCCCTTACAGTGGGCCTATTTGCGTGTACACTTTTGAACATTATTGACATTGATATTGGTGCTATGTAACGCATGTGGGCATTAGAAAAACATCTTAGAACTAGAGTTTTACTTATATAATGGGCAAATAACATAACACATTACATTATGACTAAAAAGTCAACACAGTAGCTTTGCACTCATCATGTACTAACTAGTATTATACTATATTGATTAGGGCGACCATAGAAATAGAATGAGCGCTTAATTCTAATTGTATGAAGGCGGGCCTTTTAATAAAAGATGCGCGCGCCGTTCCGGTACTCGACTGAACCAATATACATGCGTTCTGTATTTTGGCAAATAGACAAGCTGCGAAGTTTTTAACTTTAACTTAAAGTTTGACAGTAAGATAAATACAACGTCACAAAAAAGTATAAATAAGGCTACCGTGCCTTAGCGATGTAGTTTCATCAAGAAGTTCAAAGTTAATAACTTTTGGTTTACCCAAAAGCTCCTCTTCCGACCACTTTGATTTTCTCATACTTCTCCATCTCCTCCGCTCAAGGCTGTAAAAAAAATCGAAAGTCGTCTCCAGGCAACACTTCCCCTGCTCCTACAGGGAACAACTTGGGACAAAAAGCACGCGGATCTGAAAGCAAACTTCTTGTTTTCCTTGGGCATCCTTGTGTGTGTGTGTGTGTGTGTGTGTGTGTGTGTGTGTGTGTGTGTGTGTGTGTGTGTGTGTGCGTGCGTGCGTGCGTGCGTGCGTGCGTGTGTGCGTGAATGAGAGAGAGAGGGTTAATCTCCACACTATCTCTTTCCTGTCCTAGGTAGACTGCAGGTAACAGTGTCTAGACGGCATGTAATTATGGAGTGCCTTCCCATCGGCTGAGATAAGCAGCCAGCTGCCAAGCTTGGCTCCTGTTCTTTCTTCATCCATCTCTACTCTAATGCGGGCAATAACAAACGCATTGCGTTCTCACTGACAAGGCCTTGTCAGGTCTGCAATACATTGGCAAAACATCACAGCCTTCATCATTTGAAGCAGCACATTATCTGCTTATTCTCAGATACATCTTCCAACACCACATGCTGATCTAGACTATACATTACTGGGGGGGGGGGGGGGCAGACAGGTTAAGATAAGAATAGCTGAAACTGCTTGACTGGTTGTAAACCAATCTGTACAGATTATCACATTTAAGAAATCTCATGAGATGAGACACCTCCAAAAAGTGTCAGGAATCAATGGGTGGAAGTCAGAATCACATCACATCAAAAATATGTTACTAGATGTGGAAACTAGAGAGGGGGTTAAGTTCTAAATGGCACCCTATTCCCTAAAATAAGCCTGTTTCAGTGGAGGATGGGGAAGATATATCCACATGCACAATGTTTTTCTGGCACACGTTTGGTCCTTTGATAGCAATTGAGCAATGTTTCCATGCCCCAAATAATTCAGGCTGTTATGGAGGCAAAGGGGGATCCAACCCAGTACTTGATGGGTGTACCTAATAAATTGGGTGTGCTGAGTGTACATGGAAACATTCCATAAAAAATGGCATCTTTTAACACACTCTTTCTCCCTCATAGGCACGTGCATGTGCACACACAGACCTGACGCACACACAGAGTAAGACTTTGATGTTTGTATTATGTTCCTCCAGGACTGGCCTATCTCAGAGGATGCTAATGTTCTTCCTCCTACCTTGCGCTCCAGTGACATGAGGATGTTGAACATTTGGGAAGAATCAGCATTTTATTAATCTCTCACCAGGCAGCAGGCTTGTACACTGAGCATACAAATCATTAAGAATACCTGCTCTTTCCATGACATAGACAGACCAGGTGAATCCAGGTGAAAGCTATGATCCCTTATCAGTGGTGTAAAGTACTTAAGTACTACTTAAGTCGTTTTTTGGGGTATCTGTACTTTACTATTAACAGTTTTGTCAACTTTTACTTCACTACATTTTTTTAAAGACAATTATGCACTTTTTACTCTATACATTTTCCCTGACACCCAAAAGTACTAGTTAGATTTTGAATGCTTAGCAAGACAGGAAAATGGTCTAATTCCCACACTTATCTAGAGAACATTCCTGTTCATCCCTACTGCCTCTGATCTGGCAGACTCACTAAACACATGCTTTGTTTGTAAATGATGCAGAGTCGGAGTGTGCCCCTTGCTCTCTGTAAATACATTTTAAAAAACTAGAAAATGTTGCCAGCTGCTTTGCTTAATATAAGGAGTTTTTAATGATTTATATTTTTACTTTTGATACTTAAGTACACTTAAGCAATTACATTCACTTTTGATACTGAAGTATATTTAAAACCAAATATTTTTTTTACTTTTACTCAAGTAGTATTTTACTGGATGACTTTCACTTTTACTTGAGTAATTTTCTATTAAGGTATCTTTACTTTTACTCAGTATGACAATTGAGTACTTTTTCCACCACTGTCCCTTATGGATGTCACTTGTTAAATACACTGCAATCAGTGTAGATGAAGGGGGTTTTAAAACCTGTGTCCACCACCCAAAGGACATCTATCAATATTGGGAAGGTGTGTGCTGTGCAGTTAGGATAGTCTACATCAGGTTTTCCCAAACTGGGGAATGCGTACCCCCAGGGGGTACACACAATGCCTTTGGGGATAGACCAAATAAACATGTGATTCACATTTTTTTAAGTATAAATAACTGCTTAAAAAAATATTTTTAAAAATCTAATTTTCAAACAGTCCATTTATATTTTCCAACAGGGCTATACATTTGGGTGAGGTGTTTTTATTTCCCGGAGTAGCCTCGTTTCAATGTCAAAAATGAAATTAAACCATCTAGTGTTCAGTGAGGGGGCAGACAGGTTAAGATAAGAATAGCTGAAACTGCTTGACTGGTTGTAAACCAATCTGTACAGATTATCACATTTAAGAAATCTCATGAGATGAGACACCTCCAAAAAGTGTCAGGAATCAATGGGTGGAAGTCAGAATCACATCACATCAAAAATATGTTACTAGATGTGGAAACTAGAGAGGGGGTTAAGTTCTAAATGGCACCCTATTCCCTAAAATAAGCCTGTTTCAGTGGAGGATGGGGAAGATATATCCACATGCACAATGTTTTTCTGGCACACGTTTGGTCCTTTGATAGCAATTGAGCAATGTTTCCATGCCCCAAATAATTCAGGCTGTTATGGAGGCAAAGGGGGATCCAACCCAGTACTTGATGGGTGTACCTAATAAATTGGGTGTGCTGAGTGTACATGGAAACATTCCATAAAAAATGGCATCTTTTAACACACTCTTTCTCCCTCATAGGCACGTGCATGTGCACACACAGACCTGACGCACACACAGAGTAAGACTTTGATGTTTGTATTATGTTCCTCCAGGACTGGCCTATCTCAGAGGATGCTAATGTTCTTCCTCCTACCTTGCGCTCCAGTGACATGAGGATGTTGAACATTTGGGAAGAATCAGCATTTTATTAATCTCTCACCAGGCAGCAGGCTTGTACACTGAGCATACAAATCATTAAGAATACCTGCTCTTTCCATGACATAGACAGACCAGGTGAATCCAGGTGAAAGCTATGATCCCTTATCAGTGGTGTAAAGTACTTAAGTACTACTTAAGTCGTTTTTTGGGGTATCTGTACTTTACTATTAACAGTTTTGTCAACTTTTACTTCACTACATTTTTTTAAAGACAATTATGCACTTTTTACTCTATACATTTTCCCTGACACCCAAAAGTACTAGTTAGATTTTGAATGCTTAGCAAGACAGGAAAATGGTCTAATTCCCACACTTATCTAGAGAACATTCCTGTTCATCCCTACTGCCTCTGATCTGGCAGACTCACTAAACACATGCTTTGTTTGTAAATGATGCAGAGTCGGAGTGTGCCCCTTGCTCTCTGTAAATACATTTTAAAAAACTAGAAAATGTTGCCAGCTGCTTTGCTTAATATAAGGAGTTTTTAATGATTTATATTTTTACTTTTGATACTTAAGTACACTTAAGCAATTACATTCACTTTTGATACTGAAGTATATTTAAAACCAAATATTTTTTTTACTTTTACTCAAGTAGTATTTTACTGGATGACTTTCACTTTTACTTGAGTAATTTTCTATTAAGGTATCTTTACTTTTACTCAGTATGACAATTGAGTACTTTTTCCACCACTGTCCCTTATGGATGTCACTTGTTAAATACACTGCAATCAGTGTAGATGAAGGGGTTTTAAAACCTGTGTCCACCACCCAAAGGACATCTATCAATATTGGGAAGGTGTGTGCTGTGCAGTTAGGATAGTCTACATCAGGTTTTCCCAAACTGGGGAATGCGTACCCCCAGGGGGTACACACAATGCCTTTGGGGATAGACCAAATAAACATGTGATTCACATTTTTTTAAGTATAAATAACTGCTTAAAAAAATATTTTTAAAAATCTAATTTTCAAACAGTCCATTTATATTTTCCAACAGGGCTATACATTTGGGTGAGGTGTTTTTATTTCCCGGAGTAGCCTCGTTTCAATGTCAAAAATGAAATTAAACCATCTAGTGTTCAGTGAAATAACAACACAATGTCAAATACAGGTAGCCTAGTCAAATAATTAACATCGAATCACATTAACCGTTACTCTCTCGCGAGAATTCCACTAATGGTCCGTATGCAGCTAAACATAGCTGCTGCTCATTCCGTTTGCGTGAAAATTGATAAAATGGTTAAAAAAAGAGTCAGGTCCGTGTCCATAGAGACACATACCAGCTCCACAGGTATTACCAGCAGTACTACACAAGTTGTTCTGCTTCCACGAGCATATCCAATGGTAGCATCAGTAATTCTACATTTGTTGTTAGCCCAGCTAGCATGGCTACTGGCAGTTATGAATCTGATGTGGCCGAAGAGCTACTGCGCCCTTACCTGAGAAAGCACCGAACAACAGACAGGGACGTTGCACCATCGAAGAGGACAACGATATATGATGAGAACTACATTGATTTGGGGTTCACTTATATTGGGAGTAGTGCCTTTCCTCAGCCACGGTGGGTTATATGTGCAAAAGTAATATCTCACAACTCGATGAAACCTTCACGCTTGTGCAGATATTTAGAAACAAAACATACCAATTAGAAAAATAAGCCACAGGAGTTTTTGAGTCAGAATTAATAAGACCTTCGAGTAGTAAGACGTGTTTAAAAGCATCCCCCCCCTTGGTGCTCGAAGGCGCCAGGCTCCACTGCTTTTGAGCCAATCAGTTGTGTTGTGACAAGGTAGGGGTAGTATACAGAAGGTAGCCCTATTTGATAAAAAGACCAAAGTCCATATTATGGCAAGAACACCTCAAATAAGCAAAGAGAAACAACAGTGCATCACTACTTTAAGACATGGAGGTCAGTCATTTCAAGAACTTTGAACATTTCTTCAAGTGCTTTCGCAAAAAACTTCAAGCGCTATGATGAACGGAAGACCCAGAGTTATGACCCAGAGCAGGGGTGTCAAAGTCAAATGGACGGAGGGCCAAATAAAAAATTTAGCTACAAGCCGAGGGCCGGACTGTTCGAATGTTCATTGAAAATTTTTTAAATGACGCATATAGTCTAGTGAACCTAATTGAACCTACTGAAAACCTAACAAATATATTCCAATATGATCAGATAAATAAAGCAATATTTTCTTATGGCTCTGTCAGTAATCTTTAATTTTCAACAGACACAAAAGACAAATTTCCTTTATATAAAAATCCCCATAACATGAACATTAAATGAAAGAAGCCGGTATTCAAGGCACCATCAGTAGCCTATATTTTCTATTTTAGCAAAAGTGGGCTAAATTTACTTCAAAGAAAAAAACAATAATAGCAATTTTCTATCATCCACTCAACTGAAATATTTTTAAAATATAATTGGATTGAAATACAATAAAATAAAGTGCAAAAATCTATTAATCAAAAACAACACTTTGTTTAAGGAGAAGTAACATGCAGTGAAAACAAATATTAAACTTTAACTTTTAAACTTGAACTGAGTAAAAACTCTAAATATGTGATTGCACAGTAATGTTCACTTGTTTGAGGTTGAGGGTGATACTTGGTGGTGTCCCATCTTTTCCACAAGTTCATCAATGTTCGGGGTAAGGCTCTGAGCTGAGGAAATCCTCAGAATTGAGTGGAGGTGTTCAGCAGTAAGTCGACTTCTGTGTGATGTTTTGTTCAGGTTCATCAAAGAAAAAGTTGTTCACACAGGTATGTGCTGCCAAACATAGACAACGTTTGAGCAGCCTGGATGCGCAGCTGGGGCATTGTGTCGGGGAGGAAACGGGCGAACTCCGCAGCACCCACTGCCGCATATTTTGCCCTCAGTGCATCATTGCATTGGAGGTCAATCAACTCCATTTGGAGGTTTGGTGGTGAGCTTTCCACGTCAACAGCAAATGGGTTACCGAGCAGTTCCAACCTGCTTTTTTGTGCTTCAAAGTCAGCAAATCGGCGTCGAAAGTCAGCGGCAAGCATACCTATTTTATCAGCCAACTGTGCGCTCGGGAACGCACTGGTAGAGAGCTTCTCTTTCATGGTCTGGCAGCTGGGAAAGTGGCTCAAATTTTCTTTCCGCATCTGCGTCTCCCACAGAGTCAGTTTGGTTTTAAATGCCTTCACTGTACTGTACATATCAGAGATGACATGATCCCGACCCTGCAGCTGCAAGTTCATTGCATTCAGATGACTCGTAATGTCACACAGAAAAGCCATTTCACACAGAAACATTTCGTCTCGGAGTTGTGTTGTGTCTTTCCCTTTGCTGTCCAAGAACAGACAAATCTCCTCACGAAGCTCGAAACATCTTTGAAGCACCTTTCCCTGGCTTAGCCATCGCACCTCTGTGTGATAAGGCAAATCACCATGCTCCGTTTCTAACTCCGTCAGAAATGCCTTGAACTGGCGGTGATTCAAACCTTTGGCTCTGATAAAGTTAACTGTGCGCGTGATGATGCTCATTACATGCTCCATTTTCAAGGCTTTACCGCACAACGCTTCCTGGTGTATGATACAATGATAAGCTGTCAGCTCACCTGTCGCGTTTTCCTCTTGCATCTTTTCCCGTATCTTCGCCACCAGTCCGCTCCTGTGTCCACACATCGCAGGTGCTCCGTCGGTTGTCAAACCCACGAGTTTTTCCCAAGGCAGCTCCATCTCATTTACACATCTTGACACCTCTTCATACAAATCATGCCCCGTAGTTGTGCCATGCATAGGACGTAAAGCCAAAAACTCCTCTGTCACGCTTAGGCTGGAGTCCACTCCGCGGATGAAAATTGACAACTGGGCAATGTCAGAAATGTCGGTGCTCTCATCCACAGCCAAGGAATATGCAATGAAATCTTTTCCCTTTTTCACAAGCTGCTCTTTTAGATTGATGGACAACTGGTCTACTCTCTCGGCAATGGTGTTTCTGCTCAGACTCACATTTAAAAAGAGTTGCCTTTTTTCTGGGCAAACTTCGTCACAAACTTTAATCATGCAGTTTTTGATGAA
The DNA here is from genome assembly GCF_036934945.1 of Oncorhynchus masou masou. Classification (NCBI taxonomy): domain Eukaryota; kingdom Metazoa; phylum Chordata; class Actinopteri; order Salmoniformes; family Salmonidae; genus Oncorhynchus; species Oncorhynchus masou. The sequence goes on along the minus strand of NC_088224.1, from coordinate 68,224,619 downwards.
ATCCCCCTCCGTAAATGGCCGGGCTGATTTAGCGATCTCTTCTGCCAAAATAAAACTGGCCTTGACAGCAGCCTGGCCTTGTGATTTGGCTTTTTTGAACAGAGCCTGTCGAGATTTGAGGCCTCGTTTTAATTCCTCTGCCTTTTGTAGCCTTTGTTCCATGTCCATATTCTTGTTTTTGTCCGCGTGTTTCGTTTCATAATGTCGTCTCAGATTATACTCTTTCAGTACCGCCACACTTTCTCCACACAGAAGACACACAGGTTTTCCAGCTACCTCCGTGAACATATACTCCGACTCCCACCTTGTTTGAAACCCCGGTTCTCAGTGTCCACCTTCCGTTTTGCCATTTTTGATGGGTATCTGAAAGTTAATTTTACTGTGATGCTGACGACTGCTGTGCCAATAAATATTGAAATGAAGCAGCCTACTGCTCGGTGCGTCACCGTTGCATTGTGGGAAATGTAGTATTGGTGCGTGTAAAAGATCTGCGGGCTGCCGGCTTGCTGCGGTCTGCGGGCCGGTTCTAATAATAAATCAAGATCATCCCAGGGGCCGTAAAAAACCTTCTCGCGGGCCGGATGTGGCCCGCGGGCCTTGACTCTGACATATGTGACCCAGAGGATAAATTCATTAGAGTTAACTGCACCTCGGATTGCAGCCCAAATAAATGCTTCACAAAGTTCAAGTAAAGACACATCTCAACATCAACTGTTCAGAGGAGTTTGTGTGAGTCAAGCCTTCATGGTTGAATTGCTGCAAAGAAACCACTACTAAAAGGACAACAATAATGTCATGCCCTGGCCAGAGAGAGGCTTTTTATTCTCTATTTTGGTTAGGCCAGGGTGTGACTAGGGTGGGCATTCTATGTCCTTTTTTCTATGTTTTGTATTTCTATGTCTTGGCCTGGTATGGTTCCCAATCAGGGACAGCTGTCTATCATTGTCTCTGATTGAGAACCATACTTAGGTCCCTTTTCCCCCACCTGTTTTGTGGGAAGTTAACGCTGTAGTTGTTCAGGGCACATAACCCAAAGCTTCACGGTTGTTTTTTCGGCGTCATTTTTAAATAAAGTTAAAATGTATGCTTACCATGCTGCACCTTGGTCCAATACTTCAGTCAGCCGTGACAAATAATAATAAGAGACTTGCTTGGGCCAAGAAACACCACCACTGGACATTAGACCAGTGGAAATCTGTTCTTTGGTCTGATGAGTCCAAATTTTAGATTTTTGGTTCCTACTGCCATGTCTTTGTGAGATGCAGAGTAAGTGAGCGGATGATCTCCGCATGTGTGGTTCCCACCGTGAAGCATGGAGGAGGAGGTGTGGGGGTGCTTTGCTGGTGACACTGTCTGTGATTTATTTAGAATTCAAGGCACACTTAACCAGCATGGCTACCACAGCATTCTGCAGCAATACGCCTTCCCATACGGTTTGCACTTAGTGGGACTATAATTTGTTTTAACAGGACAATGACCCAAAACACACCTCCAAGAGGTGTAAGGGCTATTTGACCAAGAAGCACTACCTAGATTACTTGCTAGCTTGTTAGCACCCACATGAGGACAAGCTGGCATGGCTAGGCAAGAGCCACTTGTATATTAAAAATGCAACCGATCCTGTTAACTCGCACTCCGCCTCGCTAGCTTCAGAAAGAAGCAACATTTGGTAAGACTTAGAACATTTTGGGCTCCCGAGTGGTGCAGCGGTCTAAGGCACTGCATCTCAGTGCTTGAGGCATCACTACAGACACCCTTGTTCGAATCCAGGCTGTATCACAACCGGCTGTGATTGGGAGTCCCATGACTCCTCAACCTCAGGAAGCTGAAGACATTTGGCTTGGCCCCTAAAACCCTCTCAAACCTTTACAGATGCACAATTGAGAGTCTCCTGTCGGGCTGTATCACCGCCTGGTATGGCTACTGCACTGCCTGCAACCGCAGAGCTCTCCAGAGTGTAGTACGGTCTGCTCAACGCATCACTACCTGCCCTCCAGGACATCTACAGCTCCCGATGTCACAGGAAGGCCAAAAAGATCAAGGATATCAACCACCCGAGCCATGGCCTATTCACTATCATCCAGAAGGCGAGGTCAGTACAGGTGCATCAAAGCTGGGACAGAGAGACTGAAAAATGGCTTCTATCTTAAGGCCATCAGACTGTTAAATAGCCATCACTAGCTGACTTCCACCCGGTTACGCAACCCTGCACCTTAGAGGCTGCTGCCCTATGTACATAAACCTGGAATCACTGGCCACTTTAATAATGGAACACTAGTCACTTTAATAATGTTTACATATTTTGCATTACTCATCTCATATGTATGTACTGTATTCTATTCTACTGTATTTTAGTCAATGCCACTCCAACATTGCTCAATCTAATATTTAGCCAATACGTAATTTCGATTAAGATATTAACGAGCGAGCTAGGAGGGATGTAGTCAATATAACTATTTGTTCAGCACATTTGAAATGAAGAGCGACAGAATTCAGAACATGGGCCGTTCTTACAGTATTCTCCACATTTTGTTATATTACAGCCTTGTTCTAAAGTTGATTACATAGATTACATAGTTTTTTTCTACACACGATACCCCATTACAAGAAAGCAAAAAATCGTTTTTTTTAAATATTTGGAAATGTATAATAAAACTGAAATATCACATTTACATAAGTATTCAGACCCTTTACTTTGTTTCAATACTTTGTTGAAGCACTTTTGGCAGCGATTACAGCCTGAAATTTTTTCTTTGGTATGATGCTGCAAGCTTGGCACACCTGTACTTGGGGAGTATCTCCCATTCTTCTCTGCAGATCCTCTCAAGCTCTGTTAGGTTGAATGGGGAGCATCACTGCACAGCTTTTTTCAGGTCTCTCCAGAGATGTTCAATCAGGTTGAAGACGGGCTCTGGCTGGGCCACTGAAGGACATTCAGAGACCTGTCCCGACGCCACTCATGAGTTGTCTTGGGCTGTGTGCTTAGGGTTGTTGTCCTGTTGGAAGGTGAACCTTCGCCCCAGTCTGAGGTCCTGAGCGCTCTGGAGCAGGTTTTCATCAAGGATCTCTCTGTACTTTGCTCCGTTCATCTTTCCCTCGATCCTGACTAGTCTCTCAGTCCCTGCCATTGAAAACATCCCCACAGCATGATACTGCCACCATCATGCATCACCGTAGGGATGGTGCCATGTTTCCTTCAGATGTGACACTTGGCATTCAATCTTGGTTTCATCAGACCAGAGAATCTTGTTTCTCATGATCTGAGAGCCTTTAGGTTCCTTTTGGCAAACTCCATGTGGGCTGGCATGTACCTTTTACTGAGGAGTGGCTTCCGTCTGGCCTGATTGGTCGAGTGCTGCAGAGATGTTTGTCCTTCTGGTAGGTTCTCCCTTCTTCCATTTAAGAATGGTGGAGGCCACTGTGTTCTTGGGGACCTTCAATGCTACAGACATTTTTTTGGTACCCTTCCTCAGACCTGTGCCTCGACACAATCATGTCTCGGCGCTCTACAAAACAATTATTTCGACCTCAAGGCTTGGTTTTTTCTCTGACAAACACTGTTAACTGTGGGACCTTGTATAGACAGGTGTTTAATTTTTTTTTATTTCACCTTTATTTAACCAGGTAGGCTAGTTGAGAACAAGTTCTAATTTGCAACTGCGACCTGGCCAAGATAAAGCATAGCAGTGTGAACAGACAACACAGAGTTACACATGGAGTAAACAATTAACAAGTCAATAACACAAAAAAAGGGGAGTCTATATACATTGTGTGCAAAAGGCATGAGGAGGTAGGCGAATAATTACAATTTTGCAGATTAACACTGGAGTGATAAATGATCAGATGGTCATGTACAGGTAGAGATATTTGGTGTGCAAAAGAGCAGAAAAGTAAATAAATAAAAACAGTATGGGGATGAGGTAGGTGAAACTGGGTGGGCTATTTACCAATAGACTATGTACAGCTGCAGCGATCGGTTAGCTGCTCAGATAGCAGATGTTTGAAGTTGGTGAGGGAGATAAAAGTCTCCAACTTCAGGGATTTTTGCAATTCGTTCCAGTCACAGGCAGCAGAGTACTGGAACGAAAGGCGGCCAAATGAGGTGTTGGCTTTAGGGATGATCAGTGAGATACACCTGCTGGAGCGCGTGCTACGGATGGGTGTTGCCATCGTAACCAGTGAACTGAGATAAGGCGGAACTTTACCTAGCATGGACTTGTAGATGACCTGGAGCCAGAGGGTCTGGCGACGAATATGTAGCGAGGGCCAGCCGACTAGAGCATACAAGTCGCAGTGGTGGGTGGTATAAGGTGCTTTAGTGACAAAACGGATGGCACTGTGGTAAACTGCATCCAGTTTGCTGAGTAGAGTGTTGGAAGCAATTTTGTAGATGACATCGCCGAAGTCGAGGATCGGTAGGATAGTCAGTTTTACTAGGGTAAGTTTGGCGGCGTGAGTGAAGGAGGCTTTGTTGCGGAATAGAAAGCCGACTCTTGATTTGATTTTCGATTGGAGATGTTTGATATTAGTCTGGAAGGAGAGTTTACAGTCTAGCCAGACACCTAGGTACTTATAGATGTCCACATATTCAAGGTCGGAACTATCCAGGGTGGTGATGCTCGTCAGGCATGCGGGTGCAGGCAGCGATCGGTTGAAAAGCATGCATTTGGTTTTACTAGCGTTTAAAAGCAGTTGGAGGCCACGGAAGGAGTGTTGTATGGCATTGAAGCTCGTTTGGAGGTTAGATAGCACAGTGTCCGAGGACGGGCCGGAAGTATATAGAATGGTGTCGTCTGCGTAGAGGTGGATCAGGGAATCGCCCGCAGCAAGAGCAACATCATTGATATATACAGAGAAAAGAGTCGGCCCGAGAATTGAACCCTGTGGCACCCCCATAGAGACTGCCAGAGGACCAGACAGCATGCCCTCCGATTTGACACACTGAACTCTGTCTGCAAAGTAATTGGTGAACCAGGCAAGGCAGTCATCCGAAAAACCGAGGCTACTGAGTCTGCCGATAAGAATATGGTGATTGACAGAGTCGAAAGCCTTGGCAAGGTCGATGAAGACGGCTGCACAGTACTGTCTTTTATCGATGGCGGTTATGATATCGTTTAGTACCTTGAGTGTGGCTGAGGTGCACCCGTGATCGGCTCGGAAACCAGATTGCACAGCCGAGAAGGTACGGTGGGATTCGAGATGGTCAGTGACCTGTTTGTTGACTTGGCTTTCGAAGACCTTAGATAGGCAGGGCAGGATGGATATAGGTCTGTAACAGTTTGGGTCCAGGGTGTCTCCCCCTTTGAAGAGGGGGATGACTGCGGCAGCTTTCCAATCCTTGGGGATCTCAGACGATATGAAAGAGAGGTTGAACAGGCTGGTAATAGGGGTTGCGACAATGGCGGCGGATAGTTTTAGAAATAGAGGGTCCAGATTGTCAAGCCCAGCTGATTTGTACGGGTCCAGGTTTTGCAGCTCTTTCAGAACATCTGCTATCTGGATTTGGGTAAAGGAGAACCTGGAGGGGCTTAGGAGCTGCGGGGGGGGGGGGGCGGAGCTATTGGCCGAGGTTGGAGTAGCCAGGCGGAAGGCATGGCCAGCCGTTGAGAAATGCTTGTTGAAGTTTTCAATAATCATGGATTTATCGGTGGTGACCGTGTTACCTAGCCTCAGTGCAGTGGGCAGCTGAGAGGATTTCAATTGAATTTCAATTGAATTTACCACAGGTGGACTCCAATCAAGTTGTAGAAACATCTCAAGGATGATCAATGGAAACGGGATGCACCTGAGCTCAATTTCGAGTTTCATAGCACAGGGTCTGAATACTTACGTAAATAAGGTATTTCTAAAAACCTGTTTTCACTTTGTCATAATGGGGTATTGTGTGTAGATTGATGAGGATTTGTATGTATTTAATCCATTTTAGAATAATGCTGTAACGTCCCATAATGTGGGAAAAGTAAAGGGGTCTGAATACTTTCCGAATGTACTGTATATAATTTATGCAGCAGCATACAAGACATTTTTGGACTCACTTTGTTGTGCTGTGCTCACTTGAACAGGAAGGTGGCTCCTCAGTCCTTCGTTGGCAAATTTTGTCATCTAACTTTGTCATCAAAGTCTAGCATTCTCTGGATTTATGGTGCTTTCAAGGCAACTGGGAACTTGAGAAAAAAAACAATGTTGAATCATGATGTCAGGGATCTTCAGGTAGGAACTCTAGAAAGAGGCCAGAGTTCCCGACTTGGAATTCTGAGTTTGATGACCGTTCAAAACTTATTTTCCCAGTCGGAGCTCTTTTTTTCCCGAGTTCCCAGTTGTCTTGAACTCACTGAAGTCTGAGATTTCCCAGTTGTTTTGAACATGGCAGGAGTCATGCTGGATTGACAACATGGCCAATGTATTCAACCTTTTCTGGCCCATCGTGTTGAATGTTTATCCTTTTAAGCTTGAAAAAGAGACCCTTAAACCCAGACTTGGACCACACACCAACTCCATTGATTAGCAGGTTAATGATTGCTTTGCAACGCTTGCAGTTAGCCGCTGATTCCTTCCAAACCAATCCTAGTTGAATTTGCGATTTCCAACTTGTTGTGTAATGTTTATGTCCAATGGCCGATGAGCAGCGATACATTTTTACTTAATTTCCCTTCATATTGAAAAAGCTTGAAAAGGATTTGCAAGTAGATTGTCAACTTGATTCATGATAATGACTGCTAGCTTGCTAGCTAAGATTTTGAAAGAATGATGAGCATGATCAGTCCAATCAAAGCTACGGTAGATATAACGGGATTTGACATCATTTTATCTGTGGCCAATGACCTTGAGCCTTCTTGGATGGGCACTTCTAATGTAACTCTATGGCAGCCCCCAAGGGGCTTGAATTTTCAAGCTTTACCTATAGATTTTGCAGTAATGTAGTGTCCTTGTGAATGACAGAACACTGACCCAATCACGGCACAACTAGAGAACATTACCAACCCCTACGCTTCGTATTTTTCGCTGGCTGCCCCACCACCACAAACAAGCACTGAGCTAGGCTGAAACACCTGCATTTTGGAGCTGCCTTACTCAATAAAGCAAAAATAAACCATGATTGCATGCAGCTTTATTAACTCATTTTTTTAAAATTCATTGTTTGCAAACTGATATGTGGCAGATTTATTTCTGTCAATATTCAACCCTAGTTTAAGGGACTCATTGTCCTATTCTCTCCACTTAACCCTAGACTTAGTTTTCATGTGTCCATGTTGAAATTTGAATCTCTGGGAATGAGCAACATACCAAAATAACATGGAGACTAGACACAACCACATTTTGGCTTAATTAGGGTGCCAGTGTACTAAAGTCTTGAATACCAAGATTGTAAGGGCTAATGATAACATAATGGGTCTAAGAGAGAATGGCACTGAGTGAATGGCTGTTTTAACTACAATAGCATTATCAATACAAGTGCAACAGGTTAGTTCTTGAACACACCCCTGTTGCCCTGTCAGCAGCAGGTGTGTGCAATTGTAATTAAGGTTGGGGCTTCCAAGTAGGCCTGCCTTGTGTATACAATCTTGGCATTTTGTACCATTCAGGAATTTCTCCTTGACCTTGTGAAGGTTATTGTATGAAAGGAGGACGAGAGTGGGGGTGTTGTGCTTTAGTTCAAATTCTATGGATCAAGAGCTGTAAGTATGTTTCAGGTTTGAGTGCCCATACCCTTGAACTATTTATCTATCAAATCCCCCACATTACACAGGGTCTGCAACAACATCATGCTTTATATCCTACATATGCATCTTCATAACTTTTATGCATTCCTCCAAATCCCTAATTACATATAGTCTTCATAAAGCGACAGAGAAAGCCACTGTTGTTTTGAAGGCATGTTGAGACATTGAACTAATGAATTTAACCACTTAGTATTTGCTTTGTACTGTATGTGGGGGCTTGTAATTGACACGTGTAACATGTTGTACACACAGGGCTGAATGTAAAAGGCATGTGGACATGGGTTAGGCAAAAAGGAGGGACTAACCTGAACTTGTCCAATAACAAATGTAGATCCCCCCCCCCCCCCCCCCCACATATTTTGCTACGGTTTGCCCTAATGAATACACCACATGTAGTAGTGTTCAGGCCCTGGTATGTTGCCACTGTTCCCCCCTCACTTCCCCAACTGGACCAGAGAGGCCAGCTGTGGGGAGTGTGTGCTCTGTTTATGGGAAAAGTGTAGGGGGGAGAACAAGACAGTGGTTTATGGAGCAGCACAGTTTCTCAGTAAGTGAGGGAGTGTTAGTTGGCTGTTAGGCTAAATTAATTAGTTGATTTGCTTTTCCATTTTAGTGAGAGTTTCAGAGCTGTGGTCTCTGTGGTTACCACCAAACTCAGTCAAAGTTGACTGTATATCACACTTCAAATTCACATTTTATACAGCCTGCTCTGTGACGGTGACTATTTATCCAGAGAAACAACAAAAAACATTGTTTCCTAGTAATGATTTAAGTTACAACGTTACACTCTATACCCTAATAATGTTTTTAGCCCTGTCATATAGTTCAACTTTCTTGTTTGTGTTAAGTAAGATGTGGCCCCTCCTTGATTCTCTGGTTTTCTGGAAGCAGGCCACCCACACCACTCCCTCTCCACCACTCCCCCTTCTCTCTAGTCATAGTCAGACACAAGCAGACTGGTTGAGTGGCAACACACTACGAGAGGGGGGAAAAGATCTGTAGAATTGACTGAGCTGTTTTTAAGGGAGCCCTAGATAGTCTCCCCTCTCTGAGCCCGGGAAGTAGTGGAAAGCGTGAGAAACTCTGCGCCTATTCTCCGAGTAGTTCTGAAACGAGCACGAGGGGTAAAGACCGCATCTCTAAAAACAACTCCCTTCAAACCCCTGGAACTGTGACTGTCCTGAGAACACTCCCCTCACACATTCTCCCACTGACCGTGGAGGCGTGAGAAGAGCCGTGGAGAGGAGCAGCTGACGCGAAACAGACGAAGCACAACAAGGAAGAGAGTAAAAAGGAGAGGGGGAGGAGAAGATGGAGGTCTTGCTTCCTGTGTTGCAGCGACACCCTGGACTGTCTGTGTTGGTGTGGGCTCTGATGTTCCGGGTGGCCCACCGACTACTACAGAATCTGCCTGTGCCCAAAGCGGTAGCGGTGGATGACTTCCGCTCCTGGAAGTGGAGGAACCTCTCGGTCTCTATGGTCCACTCCCTCCTGACAGGGACTTGGGCTGTGACCTGGTGAGTCACTCTCTGCACTGGGACACCATTGTTCATTCACAGTGGATCCACATGATGTGTTATGTAGGGGTGTGTGGAGCTGTAACAGTCACTGACAGGGGAGAGGAGGAGGAGAGTGATGAGCATGTTCAGACAGGAAGATGTGAGGAGACTAAGGAATTCTCAAGTTGGGAGGGAAATGCCACAGTACAGCCTACCCAATGGCCTTCTCAGGAAACAAATACTTATTGAGCTCTGCGACACTAGGCCGTGAGATGTTAATTTTATGCTTGTAGTTTAGAGTAGCTGATTAGGGCAGTAAATGTTCCCCTGTGTAGTTAATAACTATCTGTGTCAGTTTATTGCAAATGAGGCAGATATTGAGTCCGCAAAGACAGAGCCTTAATCAGATTGTGGAAGTTTAGTAGGCACATCTGTTTTGACATAAGAAAAGTTACAAATTCTTGAATCCACTCAAGTCAATTAGCCTAAATAAATTAGTGTCATGCTAAAGATTTTAAAAAAATATCCACTCATGAGAATGGTGATGTAGCCCATTTTCGAAGAGAGCAAGTAGGTAAACTGGAAAGACCTGCTGGCTAGATGACTGTTGTAAAAGCTGTTATGTGAGGTGGGGACTTCTGAAGGATTGCAAATCAATCCTCCATTTAGTGCCAGATCGGAGCCATAACACATGATGTTACACACACTGTTTTTGTAGTACAAATAGATATACAGTACCAGTCAAAGGTTAGGACACACCTACTCAAGGGTTCTTCTTAATGTTGACTATTTTCTACATTGTAGAATAATGGTGAAGACAAACTATGAAATAACATGTCATGTAGTAAAAAAGTGGTGAACAAATCAAAATATATTTTACATTTGGGATTCTTCAAAGTAGCCACCCTTTGCTGATCTAAATAAATCTGACTGTCACCAGCAAAGCACCATCACACCACCACCTCCATGCTTCATGGTGGGAACCACACATTCGGCAATCATCTGTTCACCTAGTCTGTGTTTCACAAAGACACAGCAGTTGCAACCAAAAATCTCAAATTTGGACTAACCAGACCAAAGGACAGATTTCCACTGGTCTAATGTCCATTGCTTGTGTTTCTTGGCCCAAGCAAGTCTTTTATTCTTATTGGTGTCATTTAGTAGTGGTTTCTTTGCAGCAATTTGACCATAAAGGCCTGATTCATGCAGTCTCCTCCGAGCAGTTGATGTTGAGATGTCTGTTACTTGATCTCTGTGAAGCATTAATTTGGATTTATCCTCTGCAGCAGATGTAACTCTGCGTGTTCGTTTCCTGTGGCGGTCCTCATGAGTGCCAGTTTCATCATAGCGACTGAACTCGAACAAACATTCAAAGTTCTTGATTTTCGGTATTGACTGACCTTCATGTCTTAAAGTAACGATGCATTGTTTCACTTTGCTTATTTGAGCTGTTCTTGCCATAATATATTCTGTGTACCACCCCTACCTTGTCACAACACAACTGATTGGCTCAAATGCATTGAGAAGGAAAGAAATTCCACAAATTAACTTTAAGGCACACCTATTAATTGAAATGCATTCCAGGTGACTACCTCATGAAGCTGGTTGAGCAAATGCCAAGAGTGTGCAAAGCTGTCACCAAGGCAAAGGGTGGCCACTTTGAAAAATCTCAAATCTGAAATATTGATTTAACACTTTTTTTGTTTTGTTTTTAGGTTACGATTCCATATGTTATTTCATAGTTTTGATGTCTTCGCTATTATTCTACAATGTAGACAGTTAAAAAAAAGTAAAGGACCCTTGAATGAGTAGGTGTCCAGACTTTTGACTAGTAGTGTATATATATATATATATATATATATATATATATTACACAGTACTTGCATAGCGGACATGGCAGGCTATACAATTTAGGCTAGTAATAGATGTTTTATAAAGTGAAAGCAGTTATATTCGACAAGCTGCTGTTCATGTAGTTCACTTCATTATTGCCATACGTGTTCACCCTGACCTGCTAGAAATCATCAGGTCATGCATTATCAGGGGAATGTACTGTCTCACCGTAGACTTTGCTATTGACCTTGTGAAGGCACAAAGCATCTTGTAAAGAAGCAGAAGAATCGCTGTTACCAGATCATTATATTAAGTGTGTGCTTAGTCAGGCTATTCTCTACAGCAGGGTTTACCAAACTTGCTCCTGGGGCCTCCCCTGGTTGCACGCTTTAGTTTTTTGCCCTAGCACTACACAGCTGATTTTCAAATAATCAAAGCTTAACGATGATTTTGTCATTTGAATCAGCTGTGTAGTGCTAGAGCAAAAACCAAAACGGGCCAACAGGACCAAGTTTGGCAAAGCCTGCTCCACATTGAGCCCTGTGTCTGAATGAGAGGAACTCCGACTTCTGTCCATAACCATGTATCCCTGTCCTCTCCAGTGTGATCATTTCGCCTGAGTTGGTAACCAACATTCACTCTTTCTACACGGCCCCGGCCTACATGCTCATCTGCATCTCATCAGGTCAGTCACTACCCCTTTAAGATGGCTGCTAAAAGACCTGTGTGTGAAAGGGTTAATTAAAGGTAAACTGGGTATTCATTAACATTGACCACAAATGTCACGCCCTGGCCATAGTTTACTTTGTATGTTTCTATGTTTTGGTTGGTCAGGGTGTGATCTGAGTGGGCATTCTATGTTGGATGTCTTGTTTGTCTATTTCTATGTCTGGCCTGATATGGTTCTCAATCAGAGGCAGGTGTTAGTCATTGTCTCTGATTGGGAACCATATTTAGGTAGCCTGGGTTTCACTGTGTGTTTGTGGGTGATTGTTCCTGTCTCTGTGTTTTGCACCAGATAGGGCTGTTTTAGGTTTTCGCATGTTTGTTATTTTGTTAGTTTAATTGTATAGTTCTTTATTAAAATAAAATGATTAACAACCACGCTGCATTTTGGTCCGCTCCTCTCTTCCACAAGGAAAGCCGTGACAACAAATGGAGTGGGGTTCATTGTGGGGGGTCTGTAAACACTTCAACTTTTTGTTGTAATGGCTTCAGTCTGGCTTGATCCATTTTTCTTTTTTTAAGTTAAAAGGCATGGAGTGGATCCTGAGCTTGACAGCTACTTTCGTTCCTAATAATAGCTGGGATATCCTGGGGGTTATCCTGGGGAAATACTCTCCGACCTTTCAGTGGCAGCCAGATTGAGAGAATGAGCAATGAAGATCCGCCCATCTCACCGGGGTCAAATAGGGGATGGGCCACACCTTCGGATTGCTATGGGCACCAAAATGAATCCCCTAAAGACCCAGCAGTCAACAGCCCTGCTGAAAGATGTGATGATGAGATGTGACTAGTGTTGATGTTATTATTTTGTGTGTCGCATGCATGTAACTGAAGCTGCAGGTCTGAGGAGAGCCAGCCTGACAGTCGCAAACCTTCCATTCCATTGAGACAGATTGCCATTTATAGAGGTTCACACCACTCATTTTTGAAATGCAGTCCAAAGCGGTTTTCCTTTAAAGTGTAACACATGTCCATGGTGCTGATAATCAGGATGGACTATGCCAGTACGGTCCAATATATTTTTCTCCGCTGATATATGTAAGGACAGGGAAGTCCTGACTATTTTGTTTATGGTACTACTGTTATCAACCATGTAGATGGCCTCCCTCCTCTGTTGTTTGGACCTTGATAAGTAATCCATAGAAATAGAATCTCTGTTCCAATATCCACACTAGCATAGAATTTGAATGAAGCAATGTATTGGGCATGCATTCAAACGGGTATGCTGGAATGCACGTTGGAACGTGGCCTAAGATTAGATAGCTCTTAGATCAACTCTGTACTGGTATCCCGTGTATATAGCAAAGTTATCATTACTCATTGTGTATTTATTATTACGCGTTTTACTTTTCAAATCACATTTTATTGGTCACATACACACATTTAGCAGATGTTTGTGGGTGTAGCGTGTCTAACAATACACACATCTAAAAGTAAAACAATGGAATTTTTTTCTTGGCATTGTTGGGAAGGGCCCATAAGTAAGCATTTCACTAAGTCTACACCTGTTTGTGATGAATACCATTTCATTTAGAATGCTCAAAAGTCCTCGACTGAGGCATTGCTCTTTACTCTCCTTTGACAGGATACTTTGTACAAGATGCAGGTGACATCATTCTAACTGGACATGCAAGAGGATCCTGGGAGTTCTTAATTCATCATGTTCTGGTAAGATAATTTACCTTTTTGAGTTTGTACCTGGTAAGAATTAAAATATGGCCTTTTTTAAATTATATATTTTTGGTTTTGTTACAGCAGCTACTGCTAGATTGTGTCTGAAGGTTAGATGCAATATTTTAATTCACTGGTTTTATTTTATGACCTTGTGAAAATAGACTGATCGCTGCGCTCACGCTTTGTTTCACTTCAAGCTAAGTGAAGTGAAGTGAATTGAAACAATGTGAGCTGTGAAGGAATTTTGCAGATGACATCTTAATATTGTATGGTGCTAAGAGGAATCACACTCCTCCTAGGGGGATTTTACTGTGTCAGTAGTGACATTTTAAAGGTACCACAATGCGGGCCTATTCTGTAATCTAAATGAACACTCCTGTGTGCCTATCCCTGACTGCAGGCAAACAATCCACCATGCCACTGATCTGAGGCACACATTGAGCTGAGCTTCCCTGTGTCTCCGATTAGTCAGTGTACACTATATATACAAATGTATGTGGACACCCCTTCAAATTAGTGGATTCTGCTATTTAAGCCACACATTGCTGACAGGTGTATAAAATCGAGCACACAGCCATGCACTCTCCATAAACAAACATTGGCAGTAGAATAGTCTTATTGAAGAGCTCAGTGACTTTCAACGTGGCACCGTCATAGGATGCCACCTTTCCATCAAGTCAGTTTGTCAAATGTCTGCCCTGCTAGAGCTGCCCCAGTCAACTGTAAGTACTGTTATTGTGAAGTGGAAACGTCTAGGAGCAACAATGGCTCACAGAACGGGACCGCCAAGTGCTGAAGCTCGTAGCGTGTAAAAATCGTCTGTGCTCGGTTGCAACACTCTCTATTGAGTTCCAAACTACCTCTGTAAGCAACGTCAGCACACAAACTGTTCATCAGGAGCTTCATTAAATGGGATTTCATGGCCTAAGATCACCATGCGCAATGCCAAGTGTTGGCTGGAGTGGTGTAAAGCTCGCCACCATTGGACTCTGGAGCAGTGGAAGCACGTTCTCTGGAGTGATGAATCACGATTCATCGTCTGGCAGTCCGACGGATACATCTGGGTTTGGTGGATGCCAGGAGAAGGCTACCTGCCCAAATGCATAGTGCCAACTGTAAAGTTTGGTGGAGGAGGAATAATTGTCTGGGTGGTTTTTCATGGTTCGGGCTTGCCCCTGATTTCCAGTGAAGGGAAACCTTAATGCTACAGCATACAATGATTTTCAGGGGTGGGCAACTCCAGTCCTCAGGGTCCTGATTGTCACACTTTTTTTCTCCATCCCTAGCAAACACAGCTGATTTAATCAAATTGCATTCTAAACTGAAGTTCGTGTTTAGGTGATTATTGGAGTCTGGTGTATTCGCTGGGGCAAAACTGTGACCCCAAACAGGCCCCCGAGGACTGGAATTGCCCACCCCTGCCAGATTCTGTGCTTCAAACTTTGTGGCAACCGTTTGGGGAAGGCCCTTTCCTGTTTCAGCATGACAATGCTCCCGTGCACATAGCGAGGTCCATACAGAATGGTTTGTCGATCAGTGTGGAAGAACTTGACTGGCCTGCAGAGCCCTGACCTCAACCCCTATCAAACACCTTTGGGATGAATTCGAATGCCGACTGCGAGCCAGGCCTAATCGCCCAACATCAGTACCGGACTTCACTAATGCTCTTGTGACTGAATGGAAGCAAGTCCCTGCAGCAATGTTCCAACATCTAATGGAAAGCCTTCCCAGAAGAGTGTAGGCTGTTATAGCAGCAAATGGATCAACTCCATATTAATGCTCATGATTTTGGAATGAGATGTTCGACAAGCAGTTGTCCACATACTTTTGGTCATGTAGTATTTGTCCCAATATTCTGACCACTAATTGGTTGATTAGTGTTTTTTTGGTAAGCCATTACTCATACAGTATATTCAATATAAATGGTCAATTTTTCCCCAGTTTTACTATTGCAAAGATTACAGTATCCCAATTGCCTTACAGCAGTAAGGCGGCAGAGTGCCATTGGTATATATTAACTACTTTCTCTCTGTCCTTTCCTTCCTCAGGTGCTCTGGTGCTTCCTGTATTCTCTGTACTCGCACCTCTACGTGGCCGGTGCTGTGGTGGCTCTCTTTGTGGAGGTTAACAGTGTCACCCTGCATTTGAGGCTAATGCTGAAGCTAGCATCACAGCAGTCGTCACCTCTGTACCAAATCAATAAGTTCCTCAACCTCTTCACCTACATCGTCTTCCGCCTCAGCGCACAGTTCTACCTCACATATTACATCGTCCAGAACTACTCCTGGATGGACAAAGGAGGCTACTTCCTGGTTACCATGACTCTCATGAACACCATGATCCTGATCTACTTTTATCGTCTTCTCCGCGCCGACTTCTTCCCCCGGAGCAGGGCTCACATGGAGCAAAATGGCACCCACAACAACGTCAAAAAGTTCCTCACTGAATGACACCGATAGTGACATGACCGTATACCAGATGTTGTGTTTGGTGTGTTTGTTCGGTTACACATCTCATCGCATTGTGTCAAGCTGTGACTTCATTTTTGTTTTTTATTATTATTATTATTATTATTATAACAACAACAAAATCTCTCTCTCAAAGGCTCGTGTTGTTGTGAGAGGTGGCCAGGAAAGGATGTGGACAGTGGTACATGCCCTATAGTGATGATTATGCCCACAGTGGCTGAAGATCCCTCACTCACACTAACTGGGCAGCATACAGTGAGAGACTGGTCTCTTCACACTGACTGGGAGAATCCTACTAAATTACTTCCAGGATACTGTGCCACTTTTGCTTCTGATCATAGCTAATACAATTGTTAACAATATAGGAATTTATATGATTCATGTGGAATGCTCTTTTACAGAAAAAATGCTAACAATCATACATGCATACAGTAGAGAAACAAACTGCCAAGGATAACAGGGACCACCTTGGTTGCTGTACAGCCCACCCCACAAATTCTGTCAGGTGTGGCTTAGCAACATAGTTTTATTGAAATTTCCACTAATAGGATTTTGTAAATGTACTATAATACAATCAATATCTGACACTAACAAACTGTCAGACAATACATCTGTTTCACTTTCATTCTTCCCTGTTTGGTCTCAAAAGGTCAACACCAATACATGGGTGACTGGCATTCTTACAACAGCGACCATTCTTTTCAGTCCATAAATCTAACGTAGTGAAATGCATGTATCCCATGGAAAGTAGCTGAATGTACAGCCAGGTCAATTTTAATTTATTTATTGAGGTTACAAGAATTTCTTCTCTTCAAGTTATTTATCAAAGTGAACCGAAACGGACAGGTCCAGAAGATGGGTTAGCCTTGAGTCTTGGTAAGCCATAGTAGTGCCTATACCGCAGTTCCTTCGCAACAATTTCCCCTGGATAGCCCCCATAGTATGTCTATAGATGGTGTTGGGGAAGCTACTAAGCAAAAACAAAAAAAGAAGCTTCTTCTCACTGTCGACTGCGTTTATTTTCAGGAAACTTAACATGTGTAAATATTTATACGGATATAAGATTCAACAACTGAGACACAAACTGAACAAGTTCCACAGACATGTGACTAACAGATGGAATAATGTGTCCCTGAACAAAGGGGGTGTCAAAAGTAACAGTCAGTATCTGGTGTGGCCACCAGCTGCATTAAGTACTGAAGTGCATCTCCTCATGGACTTCACCAGATTTGCCAGATCTTGCTGTTTAAAAAAAATATTTTATTTCACATTTTTATTTAACCAGGAAGGCCAGTTAAGAACAAGTTCTCACTTACAACTTCGACGTGGCCAAGATAAGGCAAAGCAGTGCGAACAAAAACAGCACAGTTACACATGGGATAAAGAAATGTGCAGTCAACACAATAGAAAAATATACAGTGTGTGCAAATGTAGTAAAATTAGGGAGGTAAAGCAATAAATAGGTCATAGTGGTGAAATAATTACAATTTAGGATAGTAGGTAGGATAGTCAGTTTAACAAGGGTATGTTTGTTTGGCAGCATGAGTGAAGGAAGCTTCATTGCGAAATAGGAAGCCAATTCTAGATTTCATTTTGGATTGGAGATGCTTAATGTTAGTCTGGAAGGAGAGTTTTCAGTCTAACCAGACACATAGGTATTTGTAGTTGTCCACATATTCCAAGTCAGAGCTGTCCAGAGTAGTGATGCTGGACGGGTGGGCAGTTGTGGGCAGCGATCGGTTGAAGAGCATGCATTTAGTTTTACTTGCATTTAAGAGCAGTTGGAGGCCATGGAAAGAGAGTTGTATGGCATTGAAGCTCATCTGGAGGTTAGTTAACACAGTGTCCAAAGAAGGGCCAGAAGTATACAGAATGGTGTCGTCTGCGTAGAGGTGCATCAGAGAATCATCAACGGCAAGAGCGACATCATTGATGTATACAGAGAATAGTCGGCCCGAGAATTGAACCCTGTGGCACCCCCATAGAGACTGCCGGAGGTCCGGACGACAGGCTCTCAGAGTTCAGTGTGTCAAATCGATCTGAGAAGTAGTTGTGAACCAGGCGAGGCAGTCATTTGAGAAACCAAGGCTGTTGAGTCTGCTGACAAGAATGTGGTGATTGACAGAGTCGAAAGCATTGGTCAGGTCGATGAATACAGCTGCACAGTATTGTCTCTTATCGATGGCGATTATATCGTTTAGGATCTTGAGCGTGGCTTAGGTGCACCCATGACCAGCTCGGAAACCAGATTGCATAGTGAAGAAGGTACGGTGGGATTCGAAATGGTCGGTGATCTGTTTGTTAACTTGGCTTTCGAAGACCTTAGAAAGGCGGGGTAGGATAGATATAGGTCTGTAGCAGTTTGGGTCTAGAGTGTCTACCCTTTTGAAGAGGGGGATGACCGCGGCAGCTTTCCAATCTTTGGGGATCTCAGACGATGCGACAGGTTAAACAGGCTAGTAATAGGGGTTGCAACCATTTCAGGGGATATTTTTAGAAAGAGAGGGTCCAGATTGTCTTGCCCTGCTGATTTGTAGGGGTCCAGATTTAGCAGCTCATTCAGAACATCAGCAATCTGAATTTGGGTGAAGGAGAAATGGGAGAGGCTTGGGCAAGTTGCTGTGGGGGGTGCAGGGCTGTTAACCGGGGTAGGGGTAGCCGGGTGGAAAGCATGGCCAGCTGTAGAAAAAATGCTTATTGAAATTCTCAATTATTGTGGATTTATTGGTGGTGACAGTGCTTCCTAGCCTCAGTGTAGCGGGCAGCTGGGAGGAGGTGCTCTTTTTCTCCATGGACTTTACAGTGTACCAGAACTTTTTGGAGTTTGTGCTACAGGATTTAAATTTCTGCTTGAAAAAAGCTAGCCTTTGCTTTCCTAACTGCCTGTATATATTGGTTCCTAACTTCCCAGAAAAGTTGCATATCGCGGGAGCTGTTCGATGCTAATGCAGTATGCCACAGTATGTTTTTGTTTTTGTGCTGGTCAAGGGCAGTCAGGTCTGGAGTGAACCAAGGGCTATATCTGTTCCTGGTTCTCATTTTTTTTTGAATGGCGCATGCTTATTTAAGATGGTGAGGAAAGCACTTTTTTAAAGAATAACCAGGCATCCTCTACTGACGGAATGAGGTCAATATCCTTCCAGTATACCCGGGCCAGGTATCCTTCGACGATAAATGTGAATCCGACCATCACCCCTGGTGAGACAAAACCGTGACTCGTCAGTGAAGAGCACTTTTTGCCAGTTTTGTCTGGTCCAGCTACGGTGGGTTTGTGCCCATAGGCAACGTTGTTGCCGGTGATGTCTGGTGAGGATCTGCCTTACAACAGGCATACAAGCTCTCAGTCCAGCCTTTCTCAGCCTATTGCGGACAGTCTGAGCACTGATTGTGCGTTCCTAGTGTAACTCGGGCAGTTGTTGCCATCCTGTACTTGTCCCGCAGGTGTGATGCATTGTCCTGTGCAGGTGTTGTTACACGTGGTCTGCCACTGCGAGGACGATCAGCTGTCCGTCCTGTAACACTGTTTTAGGCGTCTCACAGTAAGGACATTGCAATTTATTGTCCTGGCTACATCTGCAGTCCTCATGCCTCCTTGCAGCATGCCTAAGGCGCGTTCACACAGATGAGCAGGGACCCTGGGCATTTTTCTTTTGCTGTTTTTCAGAGTCAGTAGAACGGTCTCTTTCGTGTCCTAAGTTTTCATAACTGTGACCTTAATTGCCTACTGTCTGCAAGCTGTTAGTGTCTTAATGACCGTTCCACAGGTGCATGTTCATTAATTGTTTATCATTCATTGAACAAGCATGGAAAACCGTGTTTAAACCCTTTACAATGAAGATCTGTGAAGTTATTTGGATTTTTACGAATTATCTTTGAAAGACAGGGTCCCGAAAAAGGGACATTTTCTTTTTTTGCTGAGTTTAGTTTACCAAGCGAACTTCTTCCAGTGTGAAGAAATTGGTAAGGTGCACTAAAGCCACCCTTAAATGATATTTTTATTATGTAACTAAAGTTACTTTTTCAAAGTTAACACAAATTTAATCTAAACTACTTTGTAGAAACGTAAATCTGATATGATTTAGACTACAAATTGCAAGAACCAATCACTTTGGGGTCATATGGTAACGATGTGTAATTTAGCTTATTAAACACGTTTCAAGTGTGAATGGCTGTGCTGCTGCTTCAGTTTCAACTGTTCTGCCTGCAGCTATGGAACCCTGACCTGTTCACCGGACGTGCTACCTGTCCCAGATCTGCTGTGTCAACTCTCTAGAGACAGCAGGAGCAGTAGAGGTGCTGACCTGTTGCACCCTCGACAACTACTGTGATTATTATTATTTGACCATGCTGGTCATTTATGAACATTTGAACATCTTGGTCATGTTCTGTTATAATCTCCACCTGGTAAGCCAGCCAGAGGACTGGCCACCCCTCACAGCCTGGTTCCTCTAGGTTTCTTTCTAGGTTTTGGCCTTTTCTATGGAGTTACTCCTAGCCACCGTGCTTCTACACCTGCATTGCTTGCTGTTTGGGGTTTTAGGCTGGGTTCTGTACAGCACTTTGAGATATCAGCTGATGTAAGAAGGGCTATATAAATTCATTTGATTTGAATGAAGCAGGTCTGATGCCAAAAAAGCCTGGAAATTATTGCCTACTTCACCCATCTTTTATTTATAAAAGTGGTGTGCAGTTCCAGGAGTTAGCTACACCACTACATGGCAAAAAAAGTAACCAACTACTGAAAACACTACAAAGATTTGAATTTAGTTCAACTACCACCAAGCTACTGCAAAATAGAGTAAAATTACTAGTTGAACTACATAGATAGTTCACTACTCCCCAACACTATAAATGTGACGCTGGACTGAATGATGTGGACAGAAATCTCTGTAGAACAACTGTGTACAATAAACGGTTTTGAAGAGCTGTACGGGCTCTTGTCAAATATACTTTACATTTTGCATTTATTTTTTTGTTAAGTTTTGGTTCCATGAGCTGAAGTAAGAGATCCCAGAAATGGTCCATAAGTACAAAAAGCTTACTTCTCTCCAATTTTGTGTGCACATTTGTTTACATTCCTGTTAATTGGCATTTCTCCTTTTGCCAAAATATGCCACACCTATCAGGTGGATGGATTGTCAAGCAGCAGATTAAACCGCATGATCATTACAAAGGTGCACCTTGTGCTGGCAATAAAAGGCCACTAAAATGTGCAGTTTTCTATCACAGTACTGCCACAGATGTCAAAGTTTTGATGGAGTTTTTCCTAGTCACCGTGCTTCTACACCTGCATTGCTTTGGCAGTACGTCCAATTGGCATGCTGACTGCAGGAATGTCCCCCAGAGCTATTGCCAGAGGTTTGAATGTCAATTTCACCTCCAACATCTTTTTAGAGAATTTGGCAGTACGTCCAACTGCCTTCACAACCACAGACCACGTGTAACCACGCCAGCCCAGCTTCTTCACCTGCTGGATCGTCTGAGACCAGCCGGATAGCTGATGAAACAGGAGTATTTTTGTCTGTAATAAAGCCCTTTTGTGGGGAAAAACTAATTCTGATTGGCTGGACCTGGCTCCAGCCAAGGTCAGGCCCACCCATGGTTGTGCCCCTGCCCAGTCATGTGAAATCCATAGATTAGGGCCAAATAAATTTCAATTGACTGATTTCCTTATTAACTGTAACTCAGTAAAACTATTGAAATTGTTGCATGTTGCGTTTTATATTTTTATTCTGTATAGTAAAAAAAAATACATATCACTGTAAAAAGTAAAATATACCTCAACATATAATAAATGATAAAGCAATTGCTTGACTCGAAGATGACATCTCTGATTTTAATAATTGTATTTGATGTGCCTCATTAAAGCTCTTTAAAATACTTTTGTTTGTTGAACGCATCTTCATGATCTGTTGAACAAATAAAGACCCTTAGTTAAGGAAGGAAAACATTGTTAAACTGTTTTGAATTATCGTCCAATTGCGTAAAGATAAAATATTTAATGGATCTATGCCGCCCTCTAGAGCTGTTTTGTGTAAACTAAAGAGATTATTGATGCTGGTGCATATGCAAGATGATTATACCACCTCCAGGAAAGAAGCAACAAAACATTCTGTATTTTGCCAGATGTGGAGTTAAAACCCTGCCTAATTGTAATTTTCCATTGGCTACTACTGGTAAGACACCCGACACCATGTATCCATGAGACAGGAAGTGTCGATGAGCAAAGAAATAGAAAAAGTGGCAAGGCAACATGGGCCTATAGTAAATATC
The DNA here is from genome assembly GCF_036934945.1 of Oncorhynchus masou masou. Classification (NCBI taxonomy): domain Eukaryota; kingdom Metazoa; phylum Chordata; class Actinopteri; order Salmoniformes; family Salmonidae; genus Oncorhynchus; species Oncorhynchus masou. The sequence goes on along the minus strand of NC_088224.1, from coordinate 68,202,425 downwards.
AAAGGACAGAAAACCCAGCGTTCTATCACCGGAATATGACGCCAATGACTATAATGTTGCATTGTAGCCTACACGATTTTGTATAATGAACCATGTTGCAACAAATGAGAAATTAAATGTGTGTTTGGGCTACTTTGAGTCCAATGATATCTGCCGCCAGGGGGAGTCGACTCGCAAAGACTTTATTTCCCAAATTCCAATGAGAACCTGGAGCTGAGTCAGAGGTCCGCCTAAACACCTAAATAATTTGCAGACTACGTTATTTCCCACTCACTTCCGAAGGTCTGGTTTATTTGGTGTGAACGAATACGGTGAGCTTTTTGGAAAGATTCGGATTCATTTATGTAAAACCTCAAATCTTGAAACTAAACTAAAAGTCTAAGCTTTTCTTTATTGACTGAAGGTTTAACGTTACGCGTGACGAAAAAACGCCATCCTGTCCCGTTCCAAGGTATGTAGCTCCAGTGACATCCCAGCACGGACTCCGTTCGTTAGTAGCTTTTATTTTTCCTTTGTAGACAACTTCGGTTTTTATTAAACCATTTTGGGAGATCATGTTTCAGTGTGTCCACATGTTTTGGTTCTTGAAGAGACTAGTTGCTGCTTATCATGTGAATTATGATTAAGCATGATTACAATTATAACGAGTAACAATACTTTTTTACAATCTATTATCGGTTCAGTATGAATTAGCTATATTATTGTAAACAATTTACAGTAATTCATTTTCTTTGTGCACAGAACAATAGGATTAAAATAGAGATTAGTGGATCATCTCCAGAACAGACGAGTTGCTGGCTACTGACTCAGGCTAATCAAATCAAAGTTTATTTGTCACGTGCGCCGAATACAACAGGTGTAGGTAGACTTTACAGTGAAATGCTTACTTACAGGCTCTAACCCATAGTGCAAAAAAGTATTAGGTGAACAATAGGTAAGTAAAAAAAAATAATAATAACAGTAGCGAGGCTATAAAAGTAGCGAGGCTACATACAGACACCGGTTAGTCAGGCTGATTGAGGTAGTATGTACATGTAGATATAGTTAAAGTGACTATGCATATATAATGAAGCAGTAGTAGCGTAAAATTGTAATCAGTCAATTGTAATCGTGTAGTGGTGTGTCATCCCACAGGTTGCATAGGCTACTCTTGCTCATAATTGTCATGTTAACCAAACCCAGTGCTTAATTTGACTCTACAGTGGAAAGTCTGCATATTGTAGTTATCGGATTCACATGGAATTGTTGTTCAGTTTAAATGTTTGAATATAAAATTATTGGTGAAAAGATTAAATGTAATTTTAGACATTCTTCAAAGGACTCTGTTGGGTAACACAGCCTTCCATCTACCACCAACCTACCAAAGCGCAGCTCAGAGTAAGTATTTATTGCATTTTCCTTTCCAAATGGGAGGTCATTTAGAATGCATAAGATACTGTATTTACAATAGAGACATCGCTTCTCCCGTTATTCCTCAGTCTTCCCGCTCTTTCACTCAAATCCTGCCCCCTTTTCTTTGTGTAACCAGCTGTCATATCTGTTCCGCCCGCTAGGGACGTTTTCCTTTATGACGTAATTTGTAATCAAGGTATGATTCATTCTGTGTATATGTAATTCTGTGTGATTAGTTAGATATTTGGTAAATAAATAATTAAACCCAATTTTGTATTGCTGATTCAACTTGTTAGCCAGGGATCGTGAAGATAACAACCAAGAATTTACAACTTTCAGATGAGACTGAAATAAGGTGACGGTTAATATTGACTGCTACTGATGTAAAATATTACTAGGTCTTTAAGAGTTTATTTGGAAGATACCTGCTCTATAAATATTATTTTGTGGTACCCCAACTTTCTAGTTACTTACATTGACATGATTAGCTCAATCAGGTAATATTAATTGCAGAGAAAGGATTTTATAGAATAGCATGTCATATCACTTAATCTGGCATAGCCAAAGACACAACAACAGCTTGGAAAGCAAATAGCTCCTGCTTAAACAAAATTACTTATCTGTAGGCTAAGAAAATATTTGATCAACTTCTAAATAGGCTTAACAGCAAACAGCATTGTTTTTCCAAACTAAAACGAGAGAGATAGGCTTTTGGCATGAGCGCATCGGCCGGTGAGTGAGCTGCGCATTGTTGGGTGTGTCAGTGAAACTGGAAAGCTTTTTTAGGACTATAATTTCCCCCTCATATTGTACAATATGTGTGTCTCCTCCACACACCTAGGCCTAGTCTATTGGTGGATTCAAGACAAGGTCATGTTTAAGGATCTTACATTCTCAGTTTGTCAGTGTCAAAGTAGCCTGAAATTTCAATAATTTGTGTGGTATTAAAAAAGATTCAGCTCCTGTCACGTAAAATGACATAAAATTGCATGAAATGCGTTTATAAAAGGCCACATTTTTCCCGGACACACATCTGCAAACACCTCTACTCTACTGCTCTAGTCTAGACCACTATGCAAATGCGATGATATGCATGCAATGCTTTATTATAAAGATGATTTTCTGGAGCTCCCCGACAAAACCCAAGTCTCTCTCTCCCCCCTCCACTTATTCATTCTGTACCCTGTAGGTCCCTCTGATGATTGTTATCTTGACCTAATGTCTGTCCGAGTGTCATCCATGAGTGTGCTGCCTCCTGTTCGAAGGGACCGAGTCATTGCCCAGCTTCCTCAGGTAAGCATCATACAGTACATGCTAGCAGTCAAACAGTCATTTGAATGTGTTACTCTGTCTGGGCTTGCAAACCTAGTTCCTTTGCCCTCTAGGTTGCTTAGGCCATCAATCTCATAAAGCTGTGTTCATTATGTTCTAAACTAGTGTTACAGTAAGAAGGCTGCTGTGCAAACTAAAGATGAGTTCAACTTCAAAGTGAAGACTGCCTGCCAGGAGCAACGCACTGGCACAGTAGGGTGGGTAGGCCACAAAGCCTTTTTATGTTCAAGATATACAGATAGTTCCCTTATGGTATTATGGGGATGAGGGTGGTATGTTGTCTCATTGTGATCTTTGATTGTCTCTCTGTCTGTGGCACCTCTGATTTTAAACCAGTAGGTTTAAAATAGCTAAGGTCATAGTGGTTGGTGACCTGGCCGTGGGAAAAACCTGTCTCATTAATAGGTAAGCAAAGTTTGGATATTCCTGGTGCGTAGTGTTTGATTGCAGTATCAGTCAACTGGGCCGTTTTGGTGAATTAATAACCAGATGGAATGCAGTGCATACACCAAACTGGAATACCGTCGGTTGTGTTTTTTTATAGGTTGTTTGCAAGTACAGATTATCGGATTTTCCTAATCATTTACGCTTTTTAGATTTTGCAAGGATGCATTTGACAAGAACTACAAGGCGACCATTGGTGTTGACTTTGAGATGGAGCGGTTTGAAGTGTTGGGGGTGCCTTTCAGTTTACAGTTGTGAGTCTCAATCTACTGGTGTGTTCTACAGTAATAATTCCCAGAGCTAATCTGTTTCCCTTCACTCACCAATATCTCTCTCCTCTACAGATGGGACACTGCGGGGCAGGAGAGGTTCAAGTGTATTGCCTCCACATACTACAGGGGAGCGCAGAGTAAGGAAACTTTCTCTTTGAACAGTTTTTATGTTTCCATATAATTCATTACGACCTAAAACGTGTTGCCATGTTCTTAGGGACAGATTTGATGAGGTTTGAGTTTACTAATGAAGTGAATTCTGTTTTCCAGCTATTATTATTGTGTTTGATGTAAATGATGTGGCATCTTTGGGCCATGCAAGGTAAAATACATTAGATTCAACTGACATGAGTATGAATACACATTTCAGCTGCACGTGTGCTCTGTAAATTCCATTTGACATATTTGAATGTCGCTATGTTTATCCACAGGCAGTGGCTTGAAGATGCCTTGAAGGAGAATGATCCTACCAATGTCCAGCTTTTCCTGGTGGGCACAAAGAAAGACCTGAGTGTATGTGTTCACTCTTTTTATATGCAATCTGCAGAGGCACAATTGATCAATTTCTCCATTCATGTCAACTTCCAGAAGTCGAAGTTCAGACTATATACTGGATACTAAAAATTAATGGAATACTGTATATTATTATAATAATAATAATAATATGTTTTGTATGTCCATTGTGTTTCCCTCTTCTCTCTGTTATTTTCTCAGTCTCCTGCTCAGTACTCTCAGATTGAACAGGATGCCATCAAATTGGCTGAGGAAATCAAAGCAGAGTATTGGGCCTTGTCATCATTGACTGGTTGGTGGGCTAATACATCAGATCAATGTTGAGGCTGGTAGCAATAAGACAGGATGCAGCCTACTTGTTTGTAAGACAGTATTATAATTTGTGTTAACTAATTGTCTAAACATCTGAAGAAGAAAGGTGACTTCATGTTTTTTCCCCTCCTGTTCTTGTTGTAGGGGAAAATGTGAAAGAGTTTTTCTTCCGTGTTGCATCATTGGCATTTGAGGTCAACGTTCTGGCAGAGATAGAGAAGAGTGGATCAAGACACATTGGGGACGTTATCAGTGAGTGCACAGCTGTGCACTGTTAAAATATGGCACCATGCATTATGTGATACGAATAACATTAGTTCTCTTGCCACGTTAACCCTAACTAGGTTACAAACAGATCCTTGTATGAGTAACATAAGAAACACACAAGCCTTTTTTCATGCAAGTTTCTTGTTTGTTTCAGAAATTAACAGTAACTCAAACAGCCTGTATGCAACATCAAAGAAGAAACAGTCAAACTGTTGTCAATGAAGACAAACACATGACTACTACAGTAAAAAGGTACCAAAGCATCATTTCCTCAGAAGAGAAACTGAGAACCCATGACCACTCCCAGAGACATGGAATTTGCAGTGAGGCAGGACAGAGACTTTTGCCTTCAGACATTTGATTTTAATTTCTGCTGGCCCGGAAAGAACAGCTTCTTGGTTGGATGTGGATTCCTGTGGTGCTTGGCTCATTTTTGCCTGTCCAGAGTTTCGGATAGAAATTCCTCTGGTTCATTGTACTCCATACTGTACAATTCCAGTTCTTGAGTCCTGACAGAAATTGTGATCGAGGTACTGCTTTAATAGCTATGGAGTATGGACAATCATGGATGTCTTCAAATACCCAATATGGATATTTTTAAGACACTCCGCCATTAGGCCTGTTAGATTTTTTTACAGCGTTGTTTTGTTTAGTGTTGTTTCCCTGCGACATGTTTTTTGCACAATTTGTAACCATTGCATAGATTAAAACTCATGACTCCTTCCTGGGATGTTACATTATGCTAGCTAAGGAGTATGATTACATAATCCTATTTTTAACAGCACAACTGCATTCATACAGTATGAGAGATGTGTATTATTCAGATGTACAGTGCCTTGCGAAAGTATTCGGCCCCCTTGAACTTTGCGACCTTTTGCCACATTTCAGGCTTCAAACATAAAGATATAAAACTGTATTTTTTTTGTGAAGAATCAACAACAAGTGGGACACAATCATGAAGTGGAACGACATTTATTGGATATTTCAAACTTTTTTAACAAATCAAAAACTGAAAAATTGGGTGTGCAAAATTATTCAGCCCCTTTACTTTCAGTGCAGCAAACTCTCTCCAGAAGTTCAGTGAGGATCTCTGAATGATCCAATGTTGACCTAAATGACTAATGATGATAAATACAATCCACCTGTGTGTAATCAAGTCTCCGTATAAATGCACCTGCACTGTGATAGTCTCAGAGGTCCGTTAAAAGCGCAGAGAGCATCATGAAGAACAAGGAACACACCAGGCAGGTCCGAGATACTGTTGTGAAGAAGTTTAAAGCCGGATTTGGATACAAAAAGATTTCCCAAGTTTTAAACTTCCCAAGGAGCACTGTGCAAGCGATAATATTGAAATGGAAGGAGTATCAGACCACTGCAAATCTACCAAGACCTGGCCGTCCCTCTAAACTTTCAGCTCATACAAGGAGAAGACTGATCAGAGATGCAGCCAAGAGGCCCATGATCACTCTGGATGAACTGCAGAGATCTACAGCTGAGGTGGGAGACTCTGTCCATAGGACAACAATCAGTCGTATATTGCGCAAATCTGGCCTTTATGGAAGAGTGGCAAGAAGAAAGCCATTTCTTAAAGATATCCATAAAAAGTGTTGTTTAAAGTTTGCCACAAGCCACCTGGGAGACACACCAAACATGTGGAAGAAGGTGCTCTGGTCAGATGAAAGCAAAATTGAACTTTTTGGCAACAATGCAAACCGTTATGTTTGGCGTAAAAGCAACACAGCTCATCAACCTGAACACACCATCCCCACTGTCAAACATGGTGGTGGCAGCATCATGGTTTGGGCCTGCTTTTCTTCAGCAGGGACAGGGAAGATGGTTAAAATTGATGGGAAGATGGATGGAGCCAAATACAGGACCATTCTGGAAGAAAACCTGATGGAGTCTGCAAAAGACCTGAGACTGGGACGGAGATTTGTCTTCCAACAAGACAATGATCCAAAACATAAAGCAAAATCTACAATAGAATGGTTCAAAAATAAACATATCCAGGTGTTAGAATGGCCAAGTCAAAGTCCAGACCTGAATCCAATCGAGAATCTGTGGAAAGAACTGAAAACTGCTGTTCACAAATGCTCTCCATCCAACCTCACTGAGCTCGAGCTGTTTTGCAAGGAGGAATGGGAAAAAATTTCAGTCTCTCGATGTGCAAAACTGATAGAGACATACCCCAAGCGACTTACAGCTGTAATCGCAGCAAAAGGTGGAGCTACAAAGTATTAACTTAAGGGGGCTGAATAATTTTGCACGCCTAATTTTTCAGTTTTTGATTTGTTAAAAAAGGTTGAAATATCCAATAAATGTCGTTCCACTTCATGATTGTGTCCCACTTGTTGTTGATTCTTCACAAAAAAATACAGTTTTATATCTTTATGTTTGAAGCCTGAAATGTGGCAAAAGGTCGCAAAGTTCAAGGGGGCCGAATACTTTCGCAAGGCACTGTACCTCCTCCAGGGGACATAGGGAACCACAAGTAATAATAGCAACACATAAAAAGGGAAATAAAAGTAGGCTGAAACACTAGTAGGCCTAGGTTAGGCTATAGAGCCTAGCCCTCTCAGCTAAAGGAAAATAAATATAAATTGGACAGCTATAATGACATTTAGCGGAGCGGTGGGTCTTTGGATATCGGCTATATGTTACCTTCTTTAGTAATAGCATTAATCGCATTAAGTCATTGGTCCGTTTCTCATTGACCAGGATTGCCTTTCAAAAAACGTTTTGCCTCTTCTGGAGTTTTGAAGTGTCGCAGGGATCCTTGGTGAAGAATCCTCAGCTCGTTTGGGGATTTGAATCCCCTGAAGATGCCTTGGTCAATCAAGTATTTCTTCACCTCGTCAAACTCTCGGCGCTTTCGGCGTATTCCAGCTGACAGGTCCTGGTGTAAAGTGAGTTTGGCATTTCCCACTGTGATGGTGTTGATTTCCGCCACCTGTAGGACTCATTCCTTATCGGTGAATCTCAGGAAACGTATGGTGATTGGGCGCGGTGGTTGTCTGGCTGCTGGTGGGGAAAAAGCGTTTTCCAGGATTGTCACCTTGCCCCCTATCACACTGATCTGAGAGTTAATGGCATCTAATTTAATGTTGAATTCTGTACGTTGGGATCTCAACTCAGAAAGGATGCCTTCGACAGAGTGTGGGGTTGGGCCTCGGGGGGGAACGGGTCCTCTTGCTCCTGGCTAATGGCGCTAGCTTTTTCTGAAGCTAGCTTCTTCTTGGAGGCTTTTTCCGTCGCTAATGCTCGAGTCCGGGGTCTCGTTCAAGGGTCACGTGATCCCCCTAGAATATTATTTTGACTTGTTGAAACAAAGTTTAGGGGTAGATTTTTGGATTCCTTTCTCTGCATGTTCAACGAGTGGATTACTCAAATTGATTGCCCCCGACTAAACTAACTTTTTGGGATATAAAGAAGGATTTTATCTAACAAAAAGACACTACATGTTATAGCTGGGACCCTTTGGATGACAATCAGAGGAAGATTTTCAAAAAGTAAGTGAATATTTAATTGTTATTTCAATGTATGATACCTCTGCCGGTGGAACAATATTTTGATGTGCTGCACCGTCCTCAAACAATCGCATGTCATTTTTTTGCTGTATTAGCTAAATGTTTGATATCCATAATTTGTATGATTATTTATTTGAATTGTGCACCCTCTAGTTTCACCGGAAGTTGTCCCGCTAGCTGGACGCCTATCCGTAATTATCAAGGAATTTGTGGAGAGGTTGAAAAACAAGTTTTAATGACTCCAACCTAAGTGTATGTAAACTTCCGACTTCAACTTCCGACTTATTCAATCTTTCCATATCCCTGTCTGTTGGCCCCACTTGCTTCAAGATGTCCACCATTGTTCCTGTACCCGATAAAGCTAAGGTAACTGAACTAAATGACAATCTCCCTGTAGCACTCACTTTTGTCATCATGAAGTGCTTTGAGAGGCTAGGTAAGAACCATGTCATCTCCACCTTACCTGGCACCCTAGACCCAATACAATTTGCATATCTGTCATGTTCTGACCTTCTTCTTTTTTTTTTTTTTGTTATGTCTTTGTTTTAGTATGGTCAGGGCGTGAGTTGGGTGGGTTGTCTATGTTTGTTTTTCTTAAGATTTGGTATTTCTGTGTTTGGCCTGGTATGGTTCTCAATCAGAGGCAGCTGTCAATCGTTATCCCTGATTGAGAACCATACTTAGGCAGCCTGTTTTCACCCTTGAGTTGTCGGTGATTAGTTTCTGTTCCGTGTTTTTCCAGCACTGTTCGTTTGTTGTTTTATTTATTGTTTCAGTGTTCAATTACTTTATTAAAGAATATAGACACTTACCACGCTGCTCATTGGTCCTCCTCTTCTTCCACCTATGACGAACGTTACAAAGTTTAGCATGTCTTTGTCGTGACGAATCTGTGATCCTGCTGCCAGGAGAACAGTAATCAATAAGACCATTACATTTTACATTACATTTAAGTCATTTAGCAGACGCTCTTATCCAGAGCGACTTACAAATTGGTGAATTCACCTTCTGACATCCAGTGGAACAGCCACTTTACAATAGTGCATCTAAATCCTTTAAGGGGGGGTGAGAAGGATTACTTATCCTATCCTAGGTATTCCTTGAAGAGGTGGGGTTTCAGGTGTCTCCGGAAGGTGGTGATTGACTCCGCTGTCCTGGCGTCGTGAGGGAGTTTGTTCCACCATTGGGGGGCCAGAGCAGCGAACAGTTTTGACTGGGCTGAGCGGGAACTGTACTTCCTCAGTGGTAGGGAGGCGAGCAGGCCAGAGGTGAACGCAGTGCCCTTGTTTGGGTGTAGGGCCTGATCAGAGCCTGGAGGTACTGCGGTGCCGTTCCCCTCACAGCTCCGTAGGCAAGCACCATGGTCTTGTAGCGGATGCGAGCTTCAACTGGAAGCCAGTGGAGAGAGCGGAGGAGCGGGGTGACGTGAGAGAACTTGGGAAGGTTGAACACCAGACGGGCTGCGGCGTTCTGGATGAGTTGTAGGGGTTTAATGGCACAGGCAGGGAGCCCAGCCAACAGCGAGTTGCAGTAATCCAGACGGGAGATGACAAGTGCCTGGATTAGGACCTGCGCCGCTTCCTGTGTGAGGCAGGGTCGTACTCTGCGGATGTTGTAGAGCATGAACCTACAGGAACGGGCCACCGCCTTGATGTTAGTTGAGAACGACAGGGTGTTGTCCAGGATCACGCCAAGGTTCTTAGCGCTCTGGGAGGAGGACACAATGGAGTTGTCAACCGTGATGGCGAGATCATGGAACGGGCAGTCCTTCCCCGGGAGGAAGAGCAGCTCTGTCTTGCCGAGGTTCAGCTTGAGGTGGTGATCCGTCATCCACACTGATATGTCTGCCAGACATGCAGAGATGCGATTCGCCACCTGGTCATCAGAAGGGGGAAAGGAGAAGATTAATTGTGTGTCGTCTGCATAGCAATGATAGGAGAGACCATGTGAGGTTATGACAGAGCCAAGTGACTTGGTGTATAGCGAGAATAGGAGAGGGCCTAGAACAGAGCCCTGGGGGACACCAGTGGTGAGAGCGCGTGGCGAGGAGACAGATTCTCGCCACGCCACCTGGTAGGAGCGACCTGTCAGGTAGGACGCAATCCAAGCGTGGGCCGCACCGGAGATGCCCAACTCGGAGAGGGTGGAGAGGAGGATCTGATGGTTCACAGTATCGAAGGCAGCCGATAGGTCTAGAAGGATGAGAGGAGAGAGAGTTAGCTTTAGCAGTGCGGAGTGCCTCCGTGATACAGAGAAGAGCAGTCTCAGTTGAATGACTGGTCTTGAAACCTGACTGATTTGGATCAAGAAGGTCATTCTGAGAGAGATAGCGGGAGAGCTGGCCAAGGACGGCACGTTCAAGAGTTTTGGAGAGAAAAGAAAGAAGGGATACTGGTCTGTAGTTGACATCGGAGGGATCGGGAGGGATCGTGTAGGTTTTTTCAGAAGGGGTGCAACTCTCGCTCTCTTGAAGACGGAAGGGACGTAGCCAGCGGTCAGGGATGAGTTGATGAGCGAGGTGAGGTAAGGGAGAAGGTCTCCGGAAATGGTCTGGAGAAGAGAGGAGGGGATAGGGTCAAGCGGGCAGGTTGTTGGGCGGCCGGCCGTCACAAGAAGCGAGATTTCATCTGGAGAGAGAGGGGAGAAAGAGGTCAGAGCACAGGGTAGGGCAGTGTGAGCAGAACCAGCGGTGTCGTTTGACTTAGCAAACGAGGATCGGATGTCGTCGACCTTCTTTTCAAAATGGTTGACGAAGTCATCTACAGAGAGGGAGGAGGGGGGGGAGGGGGAGGAGGATTCAGGAGGGAGGAGAAGGTGGCAAAGAGCTTCCTAGGGTTAGAGGCAGATGCTTGGAATTTAGAGTGGTAGAAAGTGGCTTTAGCAGCAGAGACAGAGGAGGAAAATGTAGAGAGGAGGGAGTGAAAGGATGCCAGTGAAAGGATGCCAGGTCCGCAGGGAGGCGAGTTTTCCTCCATTTCCGCTCGGCTGCCCGGAGCTCTGTTCTGTGAGCTCGCAATGAGTCGTCGAGCCACGGAGCGGGAGGGGAGGACCGAGCTGGCCTGGAGGATAGGGGACATAGAGAGTCAAAGGATGCAGAAAGGGAAGAGAGGAGGGTTGAGGAGGCAGAATCAGGAGATAGGTTGGAGAAGGTATGAGCAGAGGGAAGAGATGATAGGATGGAAGAGGAGAGAGTAGCGGGGGAGAGAGAGCGAAGGTTGGGACGGCGCGATATCATCCGAGTAGGGGCAGTGTGGGAAGTGTTGGATGAGAGCGAGAGGGAAAAGGATACAAGGTAGTGGTCGGAGACTTGGAGGGGAGTTGCAATGAGGTTAGTGGAAGAACAGCATCTAGTAAAGATGAGGTCGAGCGTATTGCCTGCCGTGTGAGTATGGGGGAAGGTGAGAGGGTGAGGTCAAAAGAGGAGAGGAGTGGAAAGAAGGAGGCAGAGAGGAATAAGTCAAAGGTAAACGTGGGGAGGTTAAAGTCTCCCAGGACTGTGAGAGGTGAGCCGTCCTCAGGAAAGGAGCTTATCAAGGCATCAAGCTCATTGATGAACTCTCCGAGGGAACCTGGAGGGCGATAAATGATAAGGATGTTAAGCTTGAAAGGGCTGATAACTGTGACAGCATGGAATTCAAAGGAGGCGATAGACAGATGGGTAAGAGGAGAAAGAGAGAATGACCACTTGGGAGAGATGAGGATCCCGGTGCCACCACCCCGCTGACCAGAAGCTCTCGGGGTGTGCGAGAACACGTGGGCGGACGAAGAGAGAGCAGTAGGAGTAGCAGTGTTATCTGTGGTGATCCATGTTTCCATCAGTGCCAAGAAGTCGAGGGACTGGAGGGAGGCATAGGCTGAGATGAACTCTGCCTTGTTGGCCGCAGATCGGCAGTTCCAGAGGCTACCGGAGACCTGGAACTCCACGTGGGTCGTGCGCGCTGGGACCACCAGATTAGGGTGGCCACGCGGTGTGGAGCGTTTGTATGGTCTGTGCAGAGAGGAGAGAACAGGGATAGATAGACACATAGTTGACAGGCTACAGAAGAGGCTACGCTAATGCAAAGGAGATTGGAATGACAAGTGGACTACACGTCTCGAATGTTCAGAAAGTTAAGCTTACGTAGCAAGAATCTTATTGACTAAAATGATTGAAATGATACAGTACTGCTGGAGTAGGCTAGCTGGCAGTGGCTGCGTTGTTGACTTTGTAGGCTAGCTGGCAGTGGCTGCGATGTTGACACTACACTAATCAAGTCGTTCCGTCGAGTGTAATAGTTTCTACAGTGCTGCTATTCGGGGGCTAGCTGGCTAGCTAGCAGTGTTGATTGCGTAACGTTACGTTAAAAGAACGACAATAGCTGGCTAGCTAACCTAGAAAATCGCTCTAGACTACACAATTGTCTTAGATACAAAGACGGCTATGTAGCTAGCTAGCTACGATCAAACAAATCAAACCGTTGTACTGTAATAGTTTCTACAGTGCTGCTTTTCGGGGGCTAGCTGGCTAGCTAGCAGTGTTGATTGTGTTACGTTACGTTAAAAGAACGACAATAGCTGGCTAGCTAACCTAGAAAATCGCTCTAGACTACACAATTGTCTTAGATACAAAGACGGCAATGTAGCTAGCTAGCTACGATCAAACAAATCAAACCGTTGTACTGTAATGAAGTGAAATGAAAATGTGATACTACCTGTGGAGCGAAGCGGAAGTTAGTTGAAGTTCTATTCGGTAGAGGTTGGCTAGCTGTTGGCTAGCTAGCTAGCAGCATCTCCTACGTTAAGGACGACAAATAGCTGGCTAGCTAACCTCGGTAAATTAAGATAATCACTCTAAGTCTACACACTCTAAACTACACAATTATCTTGGATACGAAGACAGCAAAGACAACTATGTAGCTAGCTAACACTTCACTAATCGAGTCGTTCAGTTGAGTGTAATAGTTTCTACAGTGCTGGTGGACAGTGGACGTTAGCTAGCTGCTTAGCTAGCTGCTGGGCAGATAGCAGTGTAGACTACGTTAGGACGACGAAATACGATAATTACGCAATTATCTTTGATACAAAGACGGCTATGTAGCTAGCTAAGAAGAAATTGCTAAGATTAGACAAATCAAACCGTTGTACTATAATGAAATGTAATGAAAAATGTAATGAAAAGTTATACTACCTGCGGACCGAAGTGTAGATGCGACCGCTCGCTCCAACCCGGAACCGGAAGACCATCAATTTCAGGACACACTAGTGACTTTAATGATGTAATTCATTTAAATAATAAAACAAAATTCAAATGAACAAATCCCCCTTGTCATTTTACATTTATTTTGGGACATGGCCTATTTTGTTAAAATTTGTTAAGCCGTGTAATATATCAGAAATTGTGTAATAGCATTATTTTCCCCCTAAAATATTTGAAATAAATACAGTTTATATGGGTAGAAGACTTGAAAAATTAAAGGACAGTGCACACTCTCGGAGCTCAGCTGCAATAATTTAATAACCTAATAACCAACGTTTCGACAGACAAGCTGTCTTCATCAGGATATAATGACAAACACTGCGGGGTGACTAGTTTATATAGTATCAAAGGACACACACAGGTGTCTGTAATCATGGCCGGGTGTGGCCTAATATCATTGGTTAATTCTCAGATATAAAAAATAACATACCAAAAACATGAAGGGATAGCATACGATCATAGATACAATTTGCCTACATAGGCCTACAAACATTTACAACAGAAAAATCACAAGAATGACTTCAGATCAAAGTCTACGTTGAGACCGAAGGGAGTAAGAGTCTTTAAATTAATTAATTAAAGATCCAGGCAGCCTCTAGTTTTAACAATAAATTGTCGAGGTCACCCCCAGCCTCTCGTTCTCTTAGGGAGGATGACATGTTCGATGTCGATATAATTTAGGGACGAAATCGAGTGGTTTGCTTCCAAAAAGTTAGCCGCTACTGGTAAATCGATGCACCTAATGGTGCTACGATGCACGAGATTCGTACTTTTAATTTGCGCTTTGTTTGACCCACATCATTTTTACCACAAGCACAATTTATAAGATAAATAACTGCCTTAGTGGAGCACGTGATAACACCTTTGATAGGGATATGTTTCCCTGTTCGGGGGTGTTTAAAGGATCTACATTTATAAGTGCCATTGCATTGAGCACAGCCATTACACTTGTGGTTTCCATCCAGTAGGGGCGCAAATAGACGTTGTACAGGGTTGTTTTGAATTTTCTCAATGTCAGTATTAATCTGGCCATCTTTGTACCCTCGCTCCTTTAATTTTCTTTGCGTCTCAGCCATGTTTCTTTCTAAATTTGCTTTTTTTATTATTCGACAGAATTGGCTGTATGGCAAACTGTTTTTCAAGTGAAGTGGGTGACAACTATCAGCCCTCAACAAACTGTAACGATCAGTAGGTTTCCTGTAAAAATCAGTGTATAGAACATTATCCTCACAGAAGATCAAGGAAACTGATTTGACGTGTCAGATTGCAAAGTAAATCTCAGATGCTCAGAACAAGAGTTAAGAAAAGTATGGAACGCCTGGATCTGTTTTGCATCACCCCTCCATAAAACAAAAATGTCATCAATATACCTTTACCAAATAATGATGTTAGGCAAGAAAACATTTGAGAGGATTCAACATGGATTGTTTCTCCATGTAACCCACATACACATTAGTATAGTTAGGAGCCATGGGGGATCCCATAGCATTACCCTTCGTCTGAATAAAGAAATCATTTAGAAACATTAAGTAGTTGTGTGTGTGAGTACTATTTCAGACAATGTTATAATGCATGCACTGGAAAGTAGTTCATTAGGGTCACGTGCAGAAGAAAATGTTCTATAGCTTCAATACCGCCCTCGTGTGGAATATTCTGTATAACGACTCAACATCAAAAGTAACTAACAAGGTATTCTCAGGGAGAGGATCGAGAGATTCAATTATAGAGATCATACTGCTGGTGTCCTTTACAACAATGGGGCGCCCTGGAGATTTTGTAACGTTTTTGTGTAATTACGGCAAAGTATAAAAGTAGGCATTTTAAGGTATTGAATAGCCAAAAGGTCGTGTTATTTTTTGGTTATCTGACCAGAACTTAAATAACCATCTAGGACAGTAAAGATAGTGTTCTGAAATTGGTCCCTTAATTTGTTCAATGCACTTTGCTTAGCGCGTAGTTAGAACGCAAGAATGCTTCTTTTTGCGAGACTGTCCTTTTACAAGAAATTGGTTTCTTGTGAAAAGTGTTGTCAAACAGTTGTCTATGACACTCATTTACTTAAACAGTCCTATCCATGAGCACAACCGACCCACCCTTATCAGTAGGGCGGGTAAGGACTGACGTATCGGATTGTACAACCGACCCACCCTTATCAGCAGGGCGGGTAAGGACTGACGTATCGGATTGTACAACCGACCCACCCTTATCAGCAGGGCGGGTAAGGACTGACGTATCGGATTGTACAACCAACCCACCCTTATCAGTAGGGCGGGTAAGGACTGACGTATCGGATTGTAAATCAAGCAAAGCTTGTTTTTCATCCTTAGGTCAATTATGGAAAGATATGTACTCCTGTTTGTTCTTAAGGAGATGAACGATCTCTTTTTCAACAAGTCTGCAATATGTCTCAATAGAGTGATTGCGATTTAATGGAGGTACAAAATAACTCTTTACGTCTAAAAGGAGTCGGAATATGTGCAGGTCAGCAACCTACGTGTTCAGTAGAAATATCACGATTCTGGGAGCTAAAGTATTCCCTTGAACGGATGTTTCTAAAATAAAACTTAAACATGTCTACCTTAACATCGAAATCGTTTTACTGAGTTCTAGGCACAAAAGATGACCCTCTATTAAGCAAGGAGATATGGGCAGGGCTCAATACCTTGCTTGATCAATTGAAGACACTCAGTCCCGTGGGGTCTGGGACCGTGTGAACGGTTCCCTCTGCCTCTGGTAGTCGTTTCTTCTTACCCCGTCGGGTGCGGCATCTCGTCGGTGCGCATGTCCGAGGCTCCCTCCCCGCTTCCGTCGGCCAAGTCTCTCGTTGGATAAAAAAAAACTGGCACTGGAAGCAGATGAGGCGCTGGTTGTAGGTCAGTCGGGGGTGGATAGAATGTAAGCGGCCTCCCTCCTGCGTCTGTCATGGAGAAGAGGACCTCTTTTATCAGGGTTTCTCCAGGAGTAGACTTTGTCCTCGGCCTTGTCTTTTTTGCTTTGGTTGAATTTCTTTATTTTAAGTTCCTTTATTACATTAGACAACTTGTCCTGGAGCGCTTGGTTAGTTTATAAATTAATTGAATATGCCAGTCCATTTCAATAAAATCTTTTTTCAACTGGTCAACAAATAATGTCATTAAATCAATCGAGCATTTGTTCAGGATGGCACACCAGCGCTCACAGAAATAATCTGCGCTGTCCCAGTGATGGTTCTTTTTGCCACCTGAGTCCGGGTGGAATAATACCTTGACGCACATAATCACTAAGATTGACTATATGTAGATGCATTCTCCCCTGGCTCATAGCTAAATTTAACAGTTCTTTCGAGAGATCATAATTACCCCCGGAATCCGATACAATTATTTTATCACGTTCGCTTTGGCTATATTCAAAGTAATCTTGTTTGGGTCTTTGACCAGTGTCAGGAAAAAATATATAATTCGGCATCGTTTAATTAAGAGCTTTTTTGTCGGTAGGGTGCTGTCTACTGGGTAACAGATTAATCTAGAGGCGAAAGAAACACACACCAATTTACCGAGGTGGTGGCTAGCAGGGTAGAACACTTGAAACATTAAAGGAGAGCCACACACTTTAGGAGTTTAGATGCAATAATTTAATAACCTAATAACCAACGTTTCGACAGACAAGCTGTCTTCATCAGGGTATAATGACAAACACTGCTGTGGTAACTAGTTTATATAGTGTCAAAGGACACACACAGGTGTCTGTGTAACAGTATAACTTTAGACCATCCCCTCGCCCATACCCGGGCGCAAACCAGGGACCCTCTGCACACATCAACAACAGTCACCCACGAAGCATCGTTACCCATCGCTCCACAAAAGCTGCAGTCCTTGCAGAGCAAGGAGAACTACTACTTCAAGGTCTCAGAGCAAGTGGAGTCACCGATTGAAACGCTATTTAGCACGCACCACCGCTAACTAAACTAGCCGTTTCACATCCGTTACATCTGTAATCACAACCGGGGATTGGCCTGATAGCGTTGGTTAATTCTCAGATATAAAATAACATACCAAAAACATGAATGGATAGCATACGATCATTGAGTCACTGACGTGAGGGTTGGCACCCCCCTTGGGTTGTGCGTGGGGGAGATCTTTGTGGGCAATACTCAGCCTTGTCTCAGGATGGTAAGTTGGTGGTTGAAGATATCCCTCTAGTGGTGTGGGGGCTGTGCTTTGGCAAAGTGGGTGGGGTTATATCCTGCCTGTTTGGCCCTGTCGGGGTATCCTCGGATGGGGCCACAGTGTCTCCCGACCCCTCCTGTCTCAGCCTCCAGTATTTATGCTGCAGTAGTTTGTGTCGGGGGCTAGGGTCAGTCTGTTCTATCTGGAGTATTTCTCCTGTCTTTTCCAGTGTCCTGTGTGAATTTAAGTATGCTCTCTCTAATTCTCTCTTTTTCTATCTTTCTCTCTTTCTTTTGTTATTTCTCTCTCTCTGAGGACCTGAACCCTAGGACCATGCCTCAGGACTACCTGGCCTGAGGACTCCTTGCTGTCCCCAGTCCACCTGGTCGTGCTGCTGCTCCAGTTTCAACTGTTCTGCCTGCGGCTATGGAACCCTGACCTGTTCACCGGACGTGCTACCTGTCTCAGACCTGCTGTTTTCAACTCTCTAGAGACACTCTGAATCCACTATGAAAAGCCAACTGACATTTACTCCTGAGGTGCTGACCTGTTACACCCTCGACAACCACTGTGATTATTATTATTTGACCCTACTGGCCATCTATGGGGCGACAGGGTAGCCTAGTGGTTAGAGTGTTGGACTAGTAACCGGAAGGTTGCAAGTTCAAATCCCTGAGCTGACAAGGTTGTTCTGCCTCTGAACAGGCAGTTAATCCACTGTTCCTAGGCAGTCATTGAAAATAAGAATTTGTTCTTAACTGACTTGCCTAGTTAATATAAAAAATAAATACAATATTAACATTTGAACATCTTGGCCATGTTCTGTAACCCCTCATAGCCTGGTTTCTTCCTAGGTTCTGGCCTTTCTAGGGAGTTTTTCCTAGCCACCGTGCTTCTACAACTGTATTGCCTGTGACATCAGCTGATGTAAATAAATACATTTGATTGATAGATACAATTTGGCTACATGGGCCTACAAACATTTACAATAGCCTCTCGTTCTCTTAGGGAGGGTGACATGTTCGATGCCAATATAACGTAGGGACAAAATCGAGTGGTTTGCTTCCAAAAAGTGGGCCGCTACTGGGTAAATTTGTTTTATACAAATTGTCTGCATAAATAGCCTTTATAACATATGTAAACAGGCCAGAATGGTCTAAACAATATATTGGAATGCTTTGAGTGCTATTATAATCAAATCAAATTAATGTATACCGTATGATAAAATATCACCTACTTGTTGCACTTACAACTCGTCTAAATCCTATCAACTGATTTGAGCCAGTATATGGCTGTGGATTGACTGCATTCTTTTTAATGGAATGTTGGCATATTGGCTGTTAATTTGAAAAAATGTATGGAATCATTCCTCTAAAACTGGCTAGCTAGCTAACAAACATACAGTGCAGATCAATTCTTCAAATTCAGGATTTTACACAATATTTTACCACAGTACTGGCAAACCATGGTTGACAAACTCCCTGACCAAATTGGCGGACCTTTATACCATCATAAGAAGGTTCATGTCCATTTTAGTCATTCCTACGCCTGCTCAGTTGTTTGCCTACACTGTGACGCCATAGTAAGAACAGAGAAATCGACAGAACCTTCCATTTAATAAAATTATATTTAATAGAAGGATCTGGAGATCTGGAGAAATCAATTATTGTTGTCAGCTAATTGTTCAATCGTGTCTAATTTGTTTGTGCATAACAGTGTGAGCGTTTTGTAATTCAATGTGTGCATATTAGTGTGAATAATTTAATTTTATACATATATTTTTGTCACTTTCTATTAAAACTATTATTCTGATAATACCAACTGTAACTATTTGCCTATTAAAGGGGTTTATAAAGGCTGTGTTATATAGGCTATGGAAGGGTCCCAAGGCTATCCAAACGGATTACCAGCATATAGGCAGATTTTTATCAATGTCAAAATCTAGAGCACAGAATTATTATTGTTTTCCACCCACTTAATCCTTGTAGTAATGAGCATTCAATTAACCCAGGGGCTTTTCCAAGGTTTGTCGAATGTTGCCTCGGGTGATTTTGCATAATTTCTCTCCGCCTTTTAACAATCCGTTTCAAGTGTATTTGCGGAGAATACAAAATACCTACGCCTCTCCTGAAAGCTCATTGTAAATCCTGCCTTGTGACAAAACAGTGGCCTGATTAGAACTCACCGCCGATTTTTGTCTGGACTAGTGACTAGCCAATTGGGTGAAATATTTAATAGTCCATAAAACCTCAAAATGTTGCCAAAGCAGTATATGGATGGCAATATTTAAAATGCATAGTCCGTTTTTGTCAAATGAGTTCCATGATATTGCTAGCTACTTCAACAGATGAATTACCTGCCCGTGCCCCCATGCAGTGCCAGTCCAAGTAAATTAGCCCATTCGACACCAGGGCAGCATTTAAACTTGGCTTGGGTACAGTAGTGCACCCTCTGACATGACCTCAACCTCAACTCTCCATCCTCCATCGGTAGTAGGTTTCAACCTCTGAAAGAACATTAATTAAACCCAGTTTGCTCAGACATGCTGCTGAGAGAACGCGGATTGCGTGCGTGTTTTGCAAACCTTTCCATTCTAGACAAAGAAAGACGTTTGTTCCAACATTCTAATTTAGGTCACCACCAATGCCTTTTGTGGAATCTAAAAGATGTCCAATCTATTGGGTTGGAAGAATCACGCCATCCTTGTTACCATGGGAAGCGCGAGAAGAACCTCCTCCTTGCTTGCAGCGTCACCAAAGCTAAATCTCGATTTTTGGTGAAAAGGGGGACGGGGAGGTAACTTGCGGTCAACCCACGACAGAGTAGCCTAGGCTGTCAGCAGTAGTACACGCCATCCTATTAACCATATCGGGTCTGCTGTCTTTGATTATTCGCCTATAAATAAATAGAATGCGTGTAAAAGACAAAAACGCACACAAACGTTCCTTGTTGTCAATATACTTTCTTGCAGTTAATGTCTCATTTGGATTTAACAAAATTCAGGCACAGGTAGGCTGATTATTTTCATGTTGAACTGCTAGTAATTGTAGAATAGTCATGTTTTTATGATTAAGCAACAGTTTGCGCACATTCTGAAATTACCCTGTACTTACAATATCAATGGAATCTGTTGAAATAATGGAAAGTGTGTAATCGGCCACTGAAGGGGTTAATTTTATGTGTCAGACCCCTCCCATTATTGTCAGTCATCGTATTAATAATCGCACCACGAGAAGTGTCGCTATAAAGCCGGTTTTGGCGAGAACACGGGAAAGGTAGTGGTGCTGTCTCAGTGCGCGTGGTGCTGAAAGTGCCATCTGAAGTAATGTGGTCGGTATTTTTTTTCTTTCTGTCTTATCTGGACAGAAACTTTGTCAAGGGAGAATCCCCCAATTATTCCCCAGTTGCAGAGAAACAGAGTAAAGATGTGTTTTTCATGCACAACAGCACATTCTGTGCCAAAATGTCAGGCATTGGGGGAAATTATCTTTACCAAGTGTCAGACGGAATTGAGGAAGTGCGCTCTGTGCATGACACGTCGGGTAAACTGGTGGACTGCTCAGTAACCATCAACCATACGCAGGTTAAGTCATTCATGCATGTGTGCAGATTGGGAATGAAGCACCAGATAACCAACCCAGAATATATGGAGTTGAGTTTTGCAGACATGACAGAAGCCAAATACAACTGTCAAGCGTTCCAGAGGACATCAAAGTGCACGACGGTCACCGCGGAGAGGATAGCCGCACCAACAGCACAGACACCGAAGGAGACGAGAGAGAATTTTGTCCACGAGGATAACAAGCAGGACAGACGGAGATCCAAGCGAGGATTCACTTATCCTGGAACCCTGTGGTGTGGAGCTGGCAACATGGCTGATAATTACGACCATTTGGGTAGGTTGTGAACTTGCGTAAAGTTTGATGTTATTCTGTATTTTAGATGCATGATGAACTATTGACCACATTTAGTCATTCAACTGTTTCCCTGATTTCGGTGCATGTTGGTTTGTTGTTATTTTTTAATATACATTCGCCGTTTGCAGGAGAGTTCGCGGCGACTGACAGTTGTTGCCGCGTTCATGACCACTGCCCCTACGTCATCCATGCGTTTTCCTCAAAATACGGCTATACCAATTTCAAGTGGCATCCCCTTAGTCACTGTGACTGCGATAATGCGTGAGTTGCCTACATTATAGTTGAAACGCCTTTTTTTGTTTAAAAAATAGAATGTTAGGAGCAAAATGCAATGCATTTGATCCATCCGTTTAAATAATCTATAAAGAATAAATAAATAAACTACTTCATACACTTGAGTAATTATGTTAGATAGTCAGAGGCTCAAACCAATTATATGATGTACTACTACTGTCTGTCAAACCATCCAGACAGGCTACAGTAACCAGGAGGGGCTAATTTTCTCTTTGTCACACTATCTGTGCAGGTTGAAGGAGTGTCTGAGGAAAGTCAATGACACCTCCTCCAGGGTGGTTGGCCAAGCTTTCTTCAATGTCATTGAAGTGCCCTGTTTCCAGTTCATATATGAAGAGCAATGTGTGGAGCGCCACTGGTATGGCGTGTAAGTACAGTATTTACTGTAATAATGCACATGTTGTGGCAGGTGCAGCGAAATGCTTATGTTACTAGCATCGACAGTGAACTAGAATGTCTTGCAAATACAATACAAATAATTTTAAAAAATCGAACAAGAATTAACAATCCAAGCATTTTTAGTGGCTTTATAATACACTACAGGGAGCACATTTTAAACCTCTCTCCATCTCTCTTATCCACACAGGTGTAAAAAATATGACAAGCTCCCGGTTGCAGTGCCTAGAGAGTCCATCCCGTATGATTTCGGAGGTATTGACGTTATTGACGTGCTGACCGTGGCTCCTCAGAAAGAGACAAAGGAAACAGGCACAGAGCAGGACAATCCTGAAGGCACAACACAGTCCACTGTTTCTGGCTCCCAGACCACTGGCCCTGAGGAACCCTCCCTCAAGAACATGGTCACAGTCGCTGAGGACTTCATCAAATTTCTGGCCACCGTCTCCACCTCTCAGGGTTCGGCTACAGACAACACCAAAGGAGAGACACAAACCTCAGAGAAGAAGAAGAGGAAGAACACTGCAGGGAAAAATAAGAAAAATAACAAGAAAAGGAAAGGGAAAGGAAAAGGGAGAAAGAGGAAGCAGAAAATCGACTCAGTCTCAAAAGGAGCAGAGGAGTCCTACCAAGTTAGTCCTACCAAAGCAGAGGAAGTTGTCAATAAGAGTAGCTTTGTAAATGAGCCTGAGAATGATGACCAGTTGAACAGAAATGTCAACTGTTTCAGTGATGGTGAAAAAGATTGTGGAGGGAAAGAGGAGCTTTCTAATGATGTCATGAGAGATGAACCACATGTAGATGAAGAAAGTGCTGCAGATGCCTCTGACACCTCAGCCACTGCTGTCAAGATGGAGCAGACAATGCTGGAAACTCCGGCTCTGAAGGATCACACAGAAACAGCGTCTCTTTCTGCAACCACCAGCACACCCATTGTGACCACACAGAAAACCAAAAGGCAGAGGTCAAGAAAGGGGGAAGGGAGGAAAAAACAGAGCAACATAACGCCAACTGTCACCCCTAAAGGAGTTGCACGCCATACCACCATTAAACAGGACCTCCCAACAACCACAACAAAGAGCTCTGGCACCCCAACCATCCCTACCAGCACTGCCATAATCTCTGCAGATCAGCCTGCGCAACTAAAGTTAGAGAGCCACAGTGAAAAGGGACATGTTACGGTTACTGCCGGCAACCCCATTGTGACTTTTATCAAAAGCAAAAGGCACAGGTCAAAGGAGAGAGAGAAAACAAATAAATGGAGGAAAATCCCTCCCACTCTTCCCATGGTGGGGGATACTTTCCGAAACCCCACTGAAAAGGATCTTGAAGTGATCACTACTGAGAGCACAAGTGCTCCAGCCATCACCACCATCACTACTGTTCGCGTTGCAGGGCAGCCAGTGTCACACAGACCTGAAAGTCACAATGAGAAGGGATCCAATACCACTACGACTGTAGGCTCAACTTTGAGTGAGACCAAAAGGCACAGGCTGAAAGAGAGAGAGGGTAGAAAGACGAGGAGAAAAGGCATATCAACTCTTTTGGCTGAGGGCACATCTCTTCAGAATCCCACTGAAGATGCCCTTCATACAGTCACTACTGACAGCACTGTTGTACTGAACATCCCCACAACCACCCCTGTAGTCGTTGCAGAGATGCTAACGACACAGAGCATAGAGAGTCATAGTGAAAAGGGACTTCTCACCAGAACAGCCAGCGATCCCGTTATGACTGGGAGAAGACAAGGATCAAAAGAGAGGGAGGGTAGAAAGAAAAGTAAAAAAGTGACCATACCCACTGTTGTCAAGGATGAGGTTCCTATCCATAATGACAATGAAACTAAACTTGAAGAAATAATAACAGGTACAAGTCTGACACCCTCAGCGTCAGAAATCTCATTCAAAGTTGACGAAGTAGGAGAGTTCAATCTACAGGGTTCTGAGAACTACAGAGAACAGGCCCTCAGAGAACAGACCAGCACACACACTATAAGTCCAATAAAATACACTGTCCAGAAAACGGAAGAGAGAATAGGTAGAAAGAAAAGGAGAAAACCACCACAATGAGACTCATACTAACAATGTTGCTAGTATAGAATGAAAGAGTGAAATGATGTCCTAGATGACTAGTCTGGCTCTTGACTATCAGGAAAACCTGCTATGCAGACTCAGACGTATGTGTAGTATGTGTTAGTCGTCATCTTGTGTATGTTTTGTCAAATCAACATTTTATGCCACTATTCAACAGGAATTGAAACAAGTGAATGAAGAATCAGGATAATGTTTTGTATTATAGTATGTGCATTTAAACACCAATGATTAATAAAATATTGGAAAGAAGCATATATTGAGTGCAATGAATTCTAAAAGTGATGATTTCATTAATAACACATTCATTTTTTTGTGCATGTAGGCATGTACTGTACTCCCAAGACACAGCAGGGAATATTTAATATGGAAGAAATGAGGGAATTCCAAGTTCAGGGAGTTCTCAATTTCACCTGCTTACTCGTAAATGGCTTACTTTTACTTTTCTGCAAACAATTCTTGCAATATTGTATACACAGACAGGCTCCAAGCCAAGAAAGCTGAGCCTTCTTCCAGGTTTAAATACTATTTCCTTTGTTCTGTGTGGGACTTTGGACCTCTAGTCTTTTCCAATGCGATATAAGGCATTGCGATGAAAAGGGTCACATTCCTAAAAAAGGATTACGTGCTCACTATGAACTCTATTCTCCAATGAACTCTATTCTCTCCCCTAAATGAGGGCTGTAAGACCCTGTAACACTGAGGCTCAAATCCCTATGCTGATTCTTACACACTACAATTTTTACAATTTCAGTTTTTAATTTAACCTTTATTTAACTAGGCAAGTCAGTTAAGAACAGATTCTTATTTACAATGACGGTCTACCCTGGTCAAACCCAGACAATGCTGGGCCAATTGTGCGCCGCCCTATGGGACTCCCAATCACGGCCGGATGTGATACAGCCTGGAATCTAACCAGGGACTGTAGTGACACCTCTAGCACTGAGATCAGTGCCTTAGACCGCTGCGCCACGCGGGAGCCCAAATGAAGAGTTTCACAGAATGAGATTGACATGCAATACTGTTGCTTACTGTACAGACACAGATGTATAGAATAAGTTATGTAATTATGTCCAGCAGTTCATGGAAGGTGCACATGATTTTTTGGTATTTCTCACTTAAAGGATATTAACATAAACAGCTCTAGGCCCCCGAACATGCAATTCTGTTTTTTGTTTCTTGTCCGCTGTTTCTTGATATTTATTTAACTAATTTACAATAAATTGACAGGATATGTTACAGACTGAAAACATCAGCTAGGATAATAAAATCAGCAAAAAAAGAAACGTCCCCTTTTCAGGAACCTCTCAAAGAAAATTGGTAAAATTCCAAACAACTTTACAGATCTTCATTGTAAAGGGTTTAAACATGGTTTCCCATGCTTGTTCAATGAACCATAAACAATTAATGAACATGCACCTGTGGAACAGTCGTTAAGACACTAACAGCTTACAGACGGTAGGCAATTAAGGTCACAGTTATGAAAATGTAGGACACTAAAGAGGCCTTTCTACTGACTCTGAAAAACACCAAAAGAAAGATGCCCATGGTCCCTGCTCATCTGTGCCGAAAGTGCCTTAGGCATGCTGCAAGGAGGCATGAGGACTGCAGATGTGGCCAGGGCAATAAATTGCAATATCCGTACTGTGAGATGACTAAGACAGCGCTTCAGGGAGACAGGATGGACAGCTAATCGTCCTTGTAGTGGGAGACCATGTGTAACAACACCTGCACAGGATCAGTGTATCTGAACATCATACCTGCGGGACAGGTACAGGATGGCAACAACAACTGCCCGAGTTACACCAGGAACGCACAATCCCTCCATCAGTGTTCAGACTGTCCGCAATAGGGTGAGAGAGGCTGGACTGAGGGCTTGTAGGCCTGTTGTAAGGCGGGTCCTCACCAGACATCACCGGCAGCAACATCGCCTATGGGCACAAACCCACCGTCGCTGGACTAGACAGGACTGGCAAAAAAGTGTTCTTCACTGATGAGTCGCGGTTTTGTCTCACCAGGGTGATGGTTGGATTCTCATTTATTGTCGAAGGACTGAGCTTGTCGTCATTGCAGGCAATCGCAACGCTGTGCATTACAGGGAAGACATCCTCCTCCCTCATGTGGTACCCTTCCTGCAGGCTCATCCTGACATGACCCTTCAGCATGGCAATGCCACCAGCCATACTGCTCGTTCTGTGCGCGATTTCCTGCAAGACAGGAATGTCAGTGTTCTGCCATGGCCAGCTAAGAGCCCGGATCTCAATCCCATTGAGTACGTCCGCGACCTGTTGGATCAGAGGGTGAGGACTAGGGCCATTCCCCCAGAAATGTCCGGGGATTTGCAGGTGCCTTGGTGGAAGAGTGGGGTAACATCTCACAGCAAGAACTGGCAAATCTTGTGCAGTCCATGAGGAGGAGATGCACTGCAGTACTTAATGCAGTTGGTGGCCACACCAGATACTGACTTACTTTTGATTTTGACCCCCCCTTTGTTCAGGGACACATTATTCCACTTCTGTTAGTCACATGTCTGTGGAACCTGTTCAGTTTATGTCTCAGTTGTTGAATCTTATGTTCATACAAATATTTACACATGTTAAGTTTGCTGAAGATAAACGCAGTTGAGAGTAAGAGGACGTTTCTTTTTTTGCTGAGTTTAGTAAAACAGTTGGACACTTCAGTAAGCAGTGACTGGTATTCAAAGCTTAAGCTACTGATGGTGTTCCAGACTGGGACTAGACCCAAGCATTCAGACCAGCTCAGTTTGGGTGAGAACAGAGTGTTTAAGCAGTACTGGCAACGTAGTAGGCTAGTTTGATCTGAGACAAAGTATAGTAATTTCTCACCTCATACCACAGTATATTACATCAGCTGCATTGTCAGTGTTTTTCAATGGTCTTTTGAATGGAATCATATTGTATTTTGTATGGTCTGACTACTTGAGAGGAACAATTGTTCGCAGTTGGCAAAGAAACAAGAGAGTCTTCAGTATTTGACATTTTTATGAAGGAAAGGCATTCAACAATGCTAACATGCAGCTTTAATTAGTACTGCAGGCTGGCACTGATAGATCTCTTTGTTACGGACTCATTTTGTTTGTGGATTACATGAGAACATCATGAATACTAAAAATAACTGACACTGTTCTTACATGAGTTGAATTCAATTACAGGAAGTGAATTTTATAGTTTTAAAATACATTCATATGGGTTAAATACATTGAGAGAGGATAACATTTAAGTGTACTGTATATTACGGGACAGCAGCTGTAATGTGAATATGCTGATGTAGCACAGTATGCACAGACCACAACATGTTTCAGTTGGCAATGCATTTAAAAATACAAAGTAAAAAAAATAATACAGTTAGTAAAAGTGCTTGAGGTCCTATACCTATTCTGTTCAACACTTCCAAGTAATACTGTCAATGTTCTTCATTGTGTTACACTCAGAGTGGACATGAAGCCTGTATAGCTAATGTAGG
This sequence comes from Oncorhynchus masou masou, assembly GCF_036934945.1. Taxonomy (NCBI): domain Eukaryota; kingdom Metazoa; phylum Chordata; class Actinopteri; order Salmoniformes; family Salmonidae; genus Oncorhynchus; species Oncorhynchus masou. The sequence continues at coordinate 68,174,805 of NC_088224.1, read as the reverse complement.
CTAAAACCTATACCTAGTCAGCTCTCAGGCAATACACCAAGCAGCAACTGGATATGAATCCAGAAACTTACAAGTCATTAAAATGGCCTAAGACTCATGTGACAAAGATAAAATGGTATAGATATAATATACATGGTACTACAAATGGCCTTTTCAAACCCCTATTGAGAGATAGTTAATATTTATATAGCATATTTTATAGTAACCTCGGGTGTGATTCAGAAAGAAATAGTTTTCATTGGTTTTTGTTGCATCACATGCATTTGAAGTTAATACGCTTAAAACCTGGTTTAAACAAGGCATGCAGTTTTCATTGTTTCCAATACATTCCACTAAAATTGCAAGCGAGAAACAGTGCTACCAAAGAAGTGATAGTCAACGTTTCCAACCATCTTCTTTAGATGAATTTGAAACAAACCACTGTTATCAAATACATTATCCACGTGCAATTCAGTCATCCATGTTGGTCACCATCATCTTATCCTTCAATGTGAACAACTGAAGCAGTGAAGTGTATGCAGTAATATATAATGAGTCCAGTTCATATACAGTACAGTAGGGGTGAGTAACAGTGGGATCGGGAGAAGGAAAGTCTACTCTGGACCTAGCGATCCATCTCATCCAGCAGCGGTGTGGCGTCTCCAGCGAGGGACATGGGCGTGCTCTCGATCATGGGGCTGGGAGAAGGTCGTGGGGTCATTCTGGGCCTCGTCTTCTTGCGCTCTGCCTCTTTCTCCTGGAGCCACTGCTCGGCCATCTTGCCCCAGTCCACTGCTGTGTGGGAAGTTGCCCTGAGGGTTGGGAGCAGGGAGAAAAGGTAACTCACTATTTACTTACTCACTCACAATGTAGCAGTTGTATGCTTCCTGAACAATTAGTTATCTGCTGTTGGAAATTTCTGTAAGTACGCAGCTACATACATGGACCATAATCTCTCCATCTGAATGACCCAAATTGAAATAGTTTCTCTATTGGATAATTCTGTCTAAGAGCTAGTTTTGAGAGGTGACTTACTTTGGTGTTGGTGTCCTGTGGTGGCGGGAGGAGGATGTTGATGATGGTGTGGACGAGGAAGGGCGGTGTCCATGTCCGTGTGAGGACTGGGGAGTGTTGCTGGGGTACTGGGGAGTGGTGATAGTCTGCTGCTGGCTGGGGGTGGGGGTGGTGTATGAATAGCTGGGCGTCAGAAGGGGAGTAGCAATTGGCTGCTGAGCTGGTGTGGCAAACACCTGGGACAGAAAAAATAAAGTTGAAGGGCTCATGTTGAACAGAAATATGAAAAACGGATAGAGATGAAAGTGCAAAGTTTTTGTGATTGTGACATTCAGATATACAGAAAGTGTCTGTGTATTCCAAACGTACATGATAGGCGCTGCTGCTCCCCCCTCCGCCGCTGCTGCCACCAGTATAGCCGTACTGGCTGGATGCCCATCCGGCTGGTGTGGTGTTGGGGTTCTGGCCCTGGCCCGTTACTGCGGCAATGGCACTGAACATCTGAGAGGTCATGTTCTGAGGGAGGGCGTTCACTGCACGAGTCAGATCTGAGTGACAGACGCACAGGGCATACATAATACATCCAACTTTATACATTAGGAGAAGATTAAACAGAGAAACTGTTTCTTAAGTCCTTAAAATGCTGACGATTTCAACCTTAGGATGCATGAAATGTTAAAAACCAATTGAGGTAACATACAGTATATCATAGCCATAGAAATCCTGGGGAGTGAGTATATGTACACAATAACTGACATAGGGCCGGAACAATACCAGTATCACGATACTCGTTAGTATCGTGGCAAGGAAACAAAGCACAAAGCAGATTTAACTTCTTTAGGAAAACACCCCTAATGCTGTAAACAAACATAATTATGTTGTCATCCAGAGTCACATGTATTTATTTTTACCAAGCTATAGCACACAATACTCTACATACAGCAGGTTTTTAAATAACCAAAGAGTTTTGTTTGCTTCGTGTTTTCTTTTTTGTCATGGAAAAAATATGGCGATACTGGTATTGTCCAGGCCCTAAACTGACCTGCAATGTTAATATTGGCTGGCGTGGCATTGACGGAGGCTGGGGTTCGTGTTCTACTGCTGCTGCTGGGAGTAATCCCTGTAGGAGAAATACCAAATATCAGATAACAGAAGTGAATCTGTCATTAGAGCATGATTACCCTGGACTGTAGATTTCATTGTGTGACATTCTGTGTATGCTCTGACCTGCCACTGGCTCCTGGAAATGGTCTTTGAACCAGCGGAAGAGTCCATTGACTGTGGGAAAAATCTGGCCTCTGTATCTGAACCCCTCAGGCGTGACAGTCACAAACTCAACCCTGCATGCCAGAGAAAAGTCATGCCATTCTGATTATGACAATATAACAATGACAGTACATTGTGACATTACAACATCGCAGTATAGTACTTTATGAACACCACAGTATAGTACTTCACTGAACAGTGATAATTACTGTGGATACATGTGACAAACCCTCCTGAGCGAGAAGTAAATAAGGCTTAATGTTTATGTCCTTTCATGTCTCTAAACAAGCACCAATAATCACTCTTTCTCTTGGCAGGCAACAGTGGCAGAGACAAACAGGCGCTTTATGCTTCCCCTACTGTACTGACACACATTCTGTGTTTGGGTTTTGGGGGTGAGGCAGTTCCATTTCCAACACGAGAGCTTTTTTCTTTAGGGTGTCAATTGCACATGAAAGAAAATGAAGCCAAGTGCATCTCCAGCATTTCTATATCTATGCAACTTCATGCATTGTATGAATGTGTGTTTATTTGAATGACAAAGGCAGCGGCTAGTGTGGTTGGCAGTCCTGAGGTAACCTTGGTTTTCCGCGGGGCTGGTAACCGAGCAGAAACTTCCCTGGCAGCTCTCTACAGGCAGACACATAGTAGGGGATGAATGTAGGCTTTTCCTTCTTGCTTTTCACCAAGACCTCCTCCATTTTCTGCAATTCAAAAAACAGGGATGGCAGCTGATGATCAATCGAAGAGAATTGAAAAGGTTTCTATCCCATCTGTCTTTTGAAACTCTTATTCTCTCTCTCTCAAACACACACACACACACTGGCAGATAGGCTGATACACACATAAATACACATTCATACACAATGATACTGTGAATTGAAAGAAAGTATATCCTTGTTCCTACCTTTCGGTCTCCACCATTGCATTCTTGAAAATACTTGTGACCAAGTAGATCGCGAGCAAACGCAGCCATTGGTTGAACGTATCTGGCTGTGATTTCATCCAGATCTTCAAATTCCTGAGAAAAAGGTCAAACAACCTAGTGAAACACATTGGTTTCATGCCAAATGGCGCCCTATTCCCTAAATAGTGCACTACTTCTGTGGATTATATAGGGAAATGGTGCCATTTTAGACGCACATAATTATATTCATACAGGTATATACTGCTTCATAATGAAGAAGCCTGTGAATGGAGCTGACCTCAGTGTTGATCCACAGGGTATGTCCCAGGCTGAAGGCATTCTCCTTGCCCTCCTCTCGTACGTCAATGTGCTGGTAGATGCCATCAGCAACCTTCCAAGTAACAGTCAGGTGGTTCTCTCCCTTACTGCTGGGCCTGATGATCACATCTCCCTGGTCCATGGACTCCATCATCTTCTCTGCCTGCTTGAAGTTGATGTTATGGAACGATGGGTGGGCTATCACCCTCTTGATGTAGGCTACAGGGAGTGGAAAGATGTATTTTAGCGTTTGGTATTATATTATTAGGCCTGGTTTCCCAGACACAGATGTAGCCTAGTCCTCGACTAAAAAACACTTTAATTTGAACATTTTCAATGACCATGCATCTTATTCCAGGACGAGGCTTAATCTGTGTCTCGGAAACTAGCCCAAAATCTACTCTTACTACCATTACCAAAATCAACCAATAATAAAAGATGAATCAAGAATGTAATTTTATCCATTTATCAATTCCAGCTATGTTCTCCATCTAGAGTTGTACAGTAAGATCTCAGACAGGTTCACACTTGTTCTCTGCTGTTTCTTCTTGGCCTCCTCCTCCTGCTTCACATCCTCTGTCTCAGTGTCAAAGTCGTAGTAGGTGTCCTTGGGAAGCTTCCACTCATTGTTCTTATCCGACAGGTCTGACGTCCGACAGGTCAGATCCACACTGAGCTTCTCAATGTCAATCTTCATGATCCTGCAGTGCACTGTCATGCCCACCTACAGCAGGTTCAAGTTAAAGTGTTATGACTTTTATAAAGTGCTATATGACTTATAAAGTTTTGTTACTTTTATAAAGTGTTATATGACTTTGGTAATTGACTGGTAGTTATACTGAAATCGAGAGATATTTTGGGGGAAACTACAGTGATACCTTAACCCTTTCTTCAGGGTGCTTGACCACTTTGTCACTGAGGAATTTGGTAGGGATAAAGCCGGTGACTCCGTTGTCCATGCGACAGCGGACCCCAATAGCTTGGCCAGGGCAGGAGCCACTGTCAAAATGATTCCACACCTGCCAAAGAAAACAGAGGCTGTGTCAGACTTTGTTGATCAAAAAGACAGCTGTGGTCAATAAAACTATAGCAACAAATAACAATAATCTAGGAACTTAAAACCCGATAGCCCACCACTCTTCAGATGGGCTGTCACTCACAGTGTGCAAGAATAGATTGCAGCAGAATATGGAGCATATCAGATTCTCACCTCACTGAGCTCAGGGAAGTTATCCTGCTGACAGAAAGGACACTGCCACAGACCTGTCTCATCATTCCTTATGGCCTGGTCATAACTCTCCCCCTGGGGGCGCCGGTGAGCAATGCCTGTCACCACACTGGTGATCAGTTTACCTAGAGAGCCACGAAGACAGACAGACCAAGACCATGAAAACAGTGTTGAGATACCAATAAGGGAGTTATACATATATTCTACTATGTCCACATTGGGGCTGTGACTCCCTGCACCAAAAAAGGTTGGTAGTGTGCGTGTTAACACATAATTTTGAAAGAGATATCAAAAAGGCCCTGGTTGAGAAGAAACATTACGTACCGATGTAAAAGGTCTCTGGTGTCTCCTTGGTGAGCAGGTTGAAGATCTCCTCTGTGTTAGGTCCTCTGTAGGTGGACCTCAGGTCTTTGTACCTGCAGCTCAGCTCAGCACGGATGTCATACAGGGTGATGCCCTTGTTACCATAGCCCTGTGGACACAGAGAGTCTCAAACAGTGAGCACTACAATGTCCTCAGATCAGGAAGAGGATGCAAGCTCTTCATAACCACCCAGAGTAGGACAACGGATGTGTTCCAAATGGCACCCTATTCCCTATATAATGCACTACTTCTGGGATGCAGCCTACATCTCCCACACTGACCTGTCTTTCCAGCTCCTCAGCAAAGGCGTCCAAGTCTAGGTCTTTGAGCCGCTCCGGGTTTTCCAGGATCTCCTCCAGTGCTCCGGCTGGGTTGGCGTCCTCCGCTGACTCATCGTACTCCAGGGCATCCACGGCCATCTTCCTTGCCCACTCGTAGGTCTCTGGGTGCACCCGCGACCCGTCCAGAACCTCAATATAGGAGTCAGTACTGCAGGTAGGGAAAGACACTATGTAGTGAATTGGCTGTGTGATGATGTCAATAAAAGTAGTAGTGAATGTTACTATTATGAGTTAAATTTCAAATCAAAATATGGTTTTTAGTTCTCAGGAATTTTCTGCAGTATTGCATGAATGACCATGCCCAATGTTCTGAGACCGACCTGTCTCCAAGTGAAGCTGTGTCAATCTTGATGAAACCAGCACAGTTGATGAAGACCTTGGGGCCCATGTGACACATGGTGACCAGCTGAGTGCGGTTTTCCAGACGAGTGTTATTTTGTTTCAGGATCTGGAAACAGAGATGGATAAGTGTACATGTAAAAGTATCTATTCAGATGTCAGTACAGTAGAGCAGTGGTTCCCAAACTGTGGGTTGCACAGGGTCCGGCTTTAAACTTACTCTTGAAAGTTGTAATAGTAGAATGCCAAAGGTGCAATTTCGAGTAGTGCATCTTCAGAATTCTCTTGTCATGTCAGTCATTGCATACCTTCGAGAGCTATTTATAACTTGTCAGAAATGTCCAGATCAACTTGCCCATGTCAGATAAAGTTTTCTAACTAGGTTTTTTTGCCTATAGATTTTGTGGTAATATTAGAGTCATTCAAATATCACATGAATACTCATTAGACATGTATAGAATTGCGAGAAAATTTGCTTTAAAACCGCAAAATCTTCTCTGGACCCCATGACAAAATGTGTAGAATTGCAGTAAATTAACTTTAAACCTGCAAAATGTTCTCGCAACCAACAAGAGGGGTGTGAACAGTTTGTGTCATGAACAGTGCTTGCGCCCATAGAAATAGATGTGACGCGAGTGCAAGTGGGGAAGTGGGATTTTCCACAATGCTGGAAGGGGGGCCTGAGTGAAAAAGTTGAGGAACCCATGCAGTAGAGTACTGAGAAACTATAATGCTAAAAACAAATAGGTACATACTGCTACTGTATATTAATCAATTCTCTCTGGTAACACTTGGCATATTGTTGCTTTTATATCTGTGTAGTAACACTGTAATTACATTGTATTAACATGTTGGCAATCTAGATGCCTTATGTGATCTATGTCTTACCCTGAGCAGGTGGGATCCCTTCCTAGGCCCCAGGCCACAGACGTACTGCACCAGGCTCTGGGTGTAGGGGTGGGCCATGGCCCGGTTCACATCCACACCCACTTCATTCACCCGGTTGATGAACTCACAGTACAGAGCATTCAGCAGGTCCTCCTTCACTACATGCTCCTGTGTGGGAAGAAAACAGAGAACAGTTAGACTCACTCTTTACAGACACATTGATTCACAGACTTCAAACCAGACTATGATTATCATGTACAGTCAACTAGACTTGCTACTGCATTAGGGTGATTCACTCCAGCATGGCCCAAAAATATTTATGTTATCACAGATTGTTCTGGGAATTCTCACAAAAACGTAATTGGAAGGAAGGATGTTTAACATGCTTTTTACATTTGTATCACAACATTGTTTTAGGCCTTTTGAACCATTTTAGTCCTTTTTAAAACCTTTACCTGCCTCCTGTAAGACACTATGATCCGTGAACCGTACATGTTACAGACAACATCTTGGTGTTTGGAACAATATACTCTTTAAACACATTACATTTTGAGAATGTGCTCTCCATTTTATACATTGATATTATAGGTTATTAACCAATCACAGCTAGGGCTGTTAAGGTGACCTGAGTCATGACCGCAGTCAAATTCCACGTGACCATTTAGTAATTGTAACTAGGCCTCTCCAAGCTCTAATGCTGCTGATGGTCATTTGTAGCCTACCAAACCCAGCACTCTGTTCTCCATCTAATGACTCTGGCATCAATGCAAATGTAATCGAAAATGTAATCTATAGGCTATTCAATTGCGTGAGGAAACAGAGTTTTGATGGCTTCTATTAAAAAGAGGTTCCCATCAGCTTTCTATAGGCTAGGCTTACTATACTACTAACCTAATATTAAGAAAATTGCTTTGTTTTACAACAGGTGTATAGCCTACCTGGCTGGAATGAAAATGAACCATGGCAAAAGCATCCTCCATTTGCTATTTAAGTGCATAGATTACAATAACCCCCCCGTCTCTGTTCTGATACAGGTGCATGACAATGGTCCATTCTAAATCAAAACTAATTTCACACATTCCGTATATTAATTAGCATACGTAAAGACAAGATTAAATTATGGATAGTCTGATGGGTGATATTATCACTTGTGATTTATATATAATTTTTACATTTTATTTCATCTTTATTTAACCAGGTAGGCTAGTTGAGAACAAGATCACCTGGCCAAGATAAAGCAAAGCAGTGCGACACAAACAACAACAGAGTTACACATGTAATAAACAAACATACAGTCAATAACACAATAGGAAAGAAAGTCTATATACAGTGTGTGCAAATGAGGTAAGATAAGGGAGGTAAGGCAATAAATAGGCCATAGTGGCGAAATAATTACAATTTAGCAATTAAACACTGGAGTGAGAGATGTGCAGATGATGATGTGCAAATAGAGATACTGGGGTGCAAAAGAGCAAAAAAAAAGTTAGTAGTTGGATGGCTATTTACAGATGGGCTATGCACAGGTGCAGTGATTTGTGAGCTGCTCTGACAGCTGGTGCTTAAAGTTAGGGAGGGAGATATGAGTCTCCAGCTTCAGTGATTTTTGCAATTAGGTCCAGTCATTGGCAGCAAAGAACTGTAAGGAAAGGCAGCCAAAGGAGGAATTGGCATAGGGGGTGACCAGTGAAATATACCTGCTGGAGCGCGTGCTACGGGTGGGTGCTGCTATGGTGACCAGTGATCTGAGATAAGGTAGGGCTTTACCTAGCAAAAATGACCTGGAGCCAGTGGGTTTGGCGACAAATATGAAGCGAGGGCCAGCCAACGAGAGAATTCAGGTTGAAGTGGTGAGTAGTATATGGGGCTTTGGTGACAAAATGGATGGCACTGTGATAGACTGCATCCAATTTGCTGAGTAGAGTGTTGAAGGCTATTTTGTAAATGACAACGCCGAAGTCAAGGATCGGTAGGATAGTCAGTTTTCCGAGGGTATGTTTGTTTAGCAGCATGAATGAAGGATGCTTTGGTGCGAAATAGGAAGCCGATTCTAGATTTAATTTTGGATTGGAGATGCTTCATGTGAGTCTGGAAGGAGAGTTTACAGTCTAACCATCCACCTATTTGTAGATGTCCCCATATTCTAAGTCAGAACCGTCCAGAGTAGTGATGCTGGACGGGCGGGCAGGTGCTGGTAGTGATCGGTTAAAGAGCATGCATTTAGTTTTACTTGCATTTAAGAGCAGTTGGAGCCCACGGAAGGAGAGTACGGCATTGAAGCTTGTCTGGAGGTTAGTTAACACAGTGTCCAAAGAGGGGCCAGAAGTATACAGAATGGTGTCGTCTGCGTAGAGGTGGACCAGAGAATCACCAGCAGCAAGAGCGACATTATTGATGTATACAGAAAAAAGAGTCGGCACGAGAATTGAACCCTATGGCACTCCCATAGATACTGCCAGAGTTCCGGACAACAGGCCCTCCGATTTGACACACTGAACTCTGTCTGAGAAGTAGTTGGTGAACCAGGCGAGGCAGTCATTTGAGAAACTAAGGTTGTTGAGTTTGCCTTTAAGAATGTGGTGATTGACAGAGTTGAAAGCCTTGGCCAGGTCTATGAATACAGCTGCACAGTATTGTCTCTTATCGATGGAGGTTATGATATCATTTAGGACATTGAGCGTGACTGAGGTGCACCCATGACCAGCTCTGAAACCAGATTGCATAGCGGAGAAGGTATGGTGGGACTCGAAATGGTCTGTGATCTGTTTGTTATCTTGGCTTTCGAAGACCTTAGAAAGGCAGGATAGGTCTGTAGCAGTTTGGTTCTAGAGTGTCTCCCCCTTTGAAGAGGGGGATGAACGGGGCAGCATTCCAATCTTTGGGGATCTCAGACGATAGGAAAGAGGTTGAACAGGCTAGTAATAGGGATTGCAACAATTTCATCTGATAATTTTAGAGAGGGTCCAGATTGTCTTGCCTGGCTGATTTGTAGGGGTCCAGATTTTGCAGCTCTTTCAGAACATCAGCTATCTTGATTTGGGTGAAGGAGAAAAGGGGGAGGTTTGGGCAAGTTGCTGTGGGGGTGCAGGACTGTTGACCAGGGTAGGTAGAAAGGCCTGCTTGCTGAAGTGTTTTAGGCAGCGTTTGACAGTGATGAAGGGTGACCCCTTAGAGGGTTGTTTGACTGCAGACCCATTACGGATGCAAGCAACGAGGCAGTGATCTCTGAGATCCTGGTTGAAGACAGCAGAGGTGTATTTGGAGGGCAGATTGGTTAGGATGATATCTATGAGGGTTCCTGTGTTTACAGATTTGGGGTTGTACCTGGTAGGTTCATTGATAATTTGTGTGAGATTGAGGGCATCAAGCTTAGATTGTAGGATGGCCGGGGTGTTAAGCATGCCCCAGTTTAGGTCACCTAACAGCACAAACTCAATTAATTCACATATGGTGTCCAGGGCACAGCTGGGGGCAGAAGGTGGTCTATAGCAAGCAGCAACGGTGAGAGACTTGTTTCTGGAAAGGTGGATTTTTAAAACTAGAAGCTCAAATTGTTTGGGCACATACCTAGATAGTAAGACAGAACTCTGCAGGCTATCTCTGCAGTAGATTGCAACTCCGCCCCCTTTGGCAGTTCTATCTTGTCGGAAAATGTTATAGTTAGGGATGGAAATTTCAGGGTTTTTAGTGGCCTTCCTAAGCCAGGATTCAGACACGGCTAGGTTGGCAGAGTGTGCTAAAGCAGTGAATAAAACAAACTTAGGGAGGAGGCTTCTAATGTTACCATGCATGAAACCAAGGCTTTTACGGTTACAGAAGTCAACAAATGAGAGCGCCTGGGGAATGGGAGTGGAGCTCGGCACTGCAGGGCCTGGATTAACCTCTACATCACCAGAGGATCAGAGGAAAAGTATGATAAGGGTACGACTGAAGGCTATAAGAACTGGTCGTCTAGTACGTTTTGTAACAGCGAGTAAAAGGAGCATGTTTCTGGGCGCGGAAGAATAGATTCAAGGCATAATGTACAGACAACGTGGAGGTAAACCTAGGCATTGAGTGATGATGAGAGAGGTATTGTCTCTAGAGACATCAATTAAACCAGGTGAGGTCACCGCATGTGTGGGAGGTGGGACAAGAGGGTTAGCTGAGGCATATTGAGCAGGGCTGGAGGCTCTATGGTGAAATAAGACAATAATCACTGACCAAAACAGCAACGGACAAGGCATATTGACATTAGGGAGAGGCATGCGTAGACCAGTGATCACAGGGTCCAGTGAGGAGCTGGGCGGGCTGGAGACACGGCGATTCAGACAGCTAGCGGGCCGGGGCTAGCAGGCTAGCAGAAGGGCCTTAGAGGGACGTTGCGACCGAAGAAGTCTGTTGTAGCCCCCTCATGCAGTTACATCGGCAGACCAGTTGTGATGGATCAGCAGGGGTTGCTTCAGGATAGAGATGTTAGCCAGGAGAAGCCAATCGGAGAGCAGCCTAGCTAGCTGCGATAATCCAGGTGAAGAGGTTCAGAGCTTGCTGTATGAATCCGGAGATATGGAGAAAAAGAAGTCAGATAAGCTCTGGGTTGAAACGCGCTGTGCAGACTGGCAGGAGTTGTCCAGGCTAAAGGTTAGCTGATGACCGCTAGCAGTGGCTAGCTGACTACTAGCTAGTAGCTAGCTTCTGTTGGGGGTTCCGGTTCCAAAGTAAAGAAAATAGCAGATCTATAGCACATTGGGTGAGGCGGGTTGAAAAATATAAAAAATATATGCGAAGAAAAAATATATTAAAAAATACATAAAAAGATATATACACGGGACACGACAAGATGAAGACAAAGACGCCTGACTGCTACGTCACTTGTGAATGATATATTATCACTTGTGAATGATGTATTATCACTTGTGAATGATGGATTATCACTTGTGAATGATGCCCAGCGTGTGTAGTAAACGCAAGAAACAGCACATGCCTTTTTTCTGTGTAACCTTTTCAAATCATAGTCGCACACCTCATGTAGTCTAGCCCATAAGCCTATATGTTTTGATAAGGTTTGTATCACAATTTAAGTGACCAAATTACTTCTTAAAACTAAGCACATTAATCTGCTTTACAACTGGTGTAGAGCCTTACTGGTATACAAAGTGGGTGCGTGAGTTTCAAGTTTAGGGAAGATAAGTTTCACCATAAATATGCACCTTTATAATAAAGCATTACATCCATAATCTCATTTGCGGTCACTTTTGAGAACAGTGTTTTCCCGCTAATTGATTTTGGAATATTTGTGCTTTTAGCCTACTGCCGCATTGCTGCACTTATAATGTGAAGAAATAGCCTAATAGTTTAAAAAAGTTAAGATAAACATTCTGATCTGTTGCATCAGCCTCATTGCTTTTTTTGTTGCAACAATTTCAATGATTTTACTGAGTTAATGTTCATTTGTGGAAATCAATCAATTGAAATAAATTCCTTAGGCCTTAATCTAGGGATTTCACATGACTGGGAACAGATACCTTGAAAAAAATGGGCCTCAGGATCTTGTTGCGGTGTTTTTGTGTATTGAAATTGCCAATTGATAAAATGGTATTGTGTTTGTTGTCCGTAGCTTATGCCTGCCCATACCATAACCTCACCGCCACCATGGGGCACTCTGTTCACAATGTTAACATCAGAATACCGCTCACCCACACAACGCCGTACACACAGTCTGCGGTTGTGAGGCCGGTTGGACGTACTGCCACATTCTCTAAAACGACGTTGGAGGTGGATCATAGTAGAGACATTAACATAAAATTCTCTGCCAACAGCTCTGGTGGACATTCCTGCAGTCAGCAGGACAACTGCACGCTCCCTCAAAACTGTGGCATTTTAGAGTTACCTTTTATTGTCCCCAGCACAAGGTACACATGTGTAATGATCATGCTGTTTAATCAGCTTCTTGATATGCCACATTTTCCAGGTTGATGGATTATCTTGGCAAAGGAGAAATGCTCACTAATAGGGATGTAAACAAATTTGGGCATTAAATTTGAGAGAAATAAGCTTTTTGTGCATATGGAACATTTCCAGGATATTTTACTTCAGTTTATGAAACATGGGACCAACACTTCACATGTGGCATTGATATTTTTGTTCAGTGTAATTTGGGTTCTATCGCATCCCACAACTCTCCCAGAGTATGTTTGGAATATTTATTTCTCACACAGACGGACAAGTTGACCAATAGAACAGGTCAACTTTTGTACTATGGGTGATAGTAGATTGACATAGGCTAGTGCTTTCGCTGTTCGTTAGGCCAATCATTTTTGTGGTTGACATAAACTAAATGTGGACAGTTCTTCTAACATCTTCAATATGCACCTTGGAATTCGATAAGAGGGACACGCGTGCAGTTACGTCCCCGATGTGTCGGTCTTCACTTGTAGCCTACTTCGGAGCTGAGATGCCCGTGAGAAGGACCCGATCATGTGACGGGCAATGGCTAATAACAATTGAGATATCTGAGAGAGTCATGTAAGTGAGAGGTGCTTTGGACCACGGCTGCCAAGAGAAGGGAATTATAATTATTATATTCAGCCCAAGGGCAGAACGGCCACTTTGGCCGCAAAAGGCATGGATTTTTTAGGGGGCATTACGGCCACACAAGGGAGATGCTGCCAATAAATTCAAGGCACGGTGAGAATATTAGCAAGTACTTGTCAAATTATGAATGAGAGACTGATGAATTGTGTGCAGCCTGCACAAGAAACAAAGCAGAGCTCATGCCTTCCATGCACCTTTTTTCATCATTAGTCACATCATGCAGCCTTAGAATGTATAAAAAAATCTAAACATACAATGTTTGTATAACAACTATAATTGTTAAATTAAGCATTTAGGAATACCTATTTCCTTGTTAAGTGCTCAACACAGAGTAGCCGCACGTGCGTACTCCCTCGGAAGTCATTTGGAGAAAATATCCTTTCTATTTTATTCGGTTCAATTGTATTCTTCATACTATAAAATACTATAAAATAATGCCATGGAATTCTAAGCCAATATTGTATGCTTAATGAACTAGTGTGGCCCACAGCCATATGGCATAGCTCGATCAGGGCATAACATACGGACATTTCAGAGTATGCAATTCTGTTCTTCTGAAATAGACAACATTTTCTTTATAACATGTTTCTTAAGACCTGTTTAAAATAAATAATGGATTTATTGTGATTGTGAGGGCTATATTAAATGGATTTATTAGACTTAGACTAAATTAGACTAAATGTAGACGTTTCAAAAGGTCTGCATCAGTGGCTTGTAGGCTATGCGTGGAAGCCAGGAGATGCTAAACGTGCTTATGTTAATTACCGTGAGACTGGCAGTTAGGAGTATGATGGCACCAAGGTGTTGTCTGTATCATGTATGGTTCACGGATCATTGGGTCTTACAGGGGACATGTATGGGTCAAAAAGGTCCCAAAATGGCCACTTTCATCATGATTTTACAAGAAAATGTAAAAAGCACATCAAACATTCTTCCTCCCAATGAAGTTTCTATGTCAGAATTTTAAGAACAATCTAACCCCCCACACACACACACAAAAAAAAAATTGGGCCATGCAGGTATGGAATCGTCCATTTAGTAGGGGTTTGTAAAGGATCTCTGTAAGCTCTGTGTGATTTCATCAAAGCCACCAGTAGGTGATGATTATCTCCCAAGCATGCCTGGCCTAATGGAAACAGGAGTTGCGTCCTGAATGGCACTCTATTGTGCACTACTTTTAACCTGTCTAGGACTGGGACCCCGTTCCGCTAGCAGAACCCCTCGCCAACAGGGCAGGGCACCAAATACAAATCAACAGAAATTTCATAAATCAAATTTCTCAAACATACAAGTAGTAAGCACCATTTTTAAGATAGCATTCACATTAATCCAGCCACTGATTTAAAAAATGCTTTACAGTGAAAGCTCCACAAACGATTATGTTAGGTCACCACCAACTCACAGAAAAACCCAGCCATTTTTCCAGCCAAAGAGAGGAGTCACAAAAAGCACAAATAGAGATAAAATGAATCACTAACCTTTGATGATCTTCATCAGATGACACTCATAGGACTTCATGTTACACAATACATATATGTTTTGTTCGATAAAGTGCATATTTATACAAAAACATCTCAGTATACATTGAAGCGTTACGTTCACTAGTTCCAAAAACATCCGGTGATATTGCAGAGAGCCACATAATTTTACAGAAATACTCATTAGAAATGTCGATGAAAATACAATTGTTAGACATGGAAATATAGATACACTTCTCCTTAATAAAACCGCTGTGTCAGATTTCCAAAACACTTTACGGAAAAAGCATAATCTGAGAACGGCACTCAGAGCCCAAACCAGCCAGAGAAATATCCGCCATGTTGGGTAGTCAACATTATTCATAAATAGCATTATAAATATTCACTTACCTTTGATGATCTTCATCACAATGCACTCCCAGGAATCGCAGTTCCACAATAAATGCTTGTTTTGTTCGATAATGTCCATTTATGTCCAACAGCTTCTTTTGTTAGGGCGTTTGGTAAACAAATCCAAAAGCGCGTCCTCGTCCAGTCGGCCGAAAAGTTAAAAAAGTTATATTACAGGTCGAAGAAAATTGTCAAACTAAGTATAGAATCAATCTTTAGGATGTTTTTATCATAAAAGTTCAATAATGTTCCAACCGGAGAACTTCATTGTGCATAGAAAAGCCTGCCATATGAGTTCTGTTATACTCACAGACATCATTCAAACAGTTTTAGAAACTTCAGAGTGTTTTCTATCCAATACTAATAATAATATGCATATATTAGTACATGGGACTAAGTAGGTGGCAGTTCACTCTGGGCACGCTATTCATCCAAAAGTGAAAATGCTGCCCCCTATCCCAAACAAGTTAATCAAAGTCCTATTTGGAACTCAGTCTGTACCTGCAAAGGGTGTAACTTGAGGCAGAGGATGTCTTCGTCACTGCTGCACACCTGAGCATACTCCACCAGGGGGTCCTGGATCTTCCTGGCCACAGACACAGCCTGTCTCAGGAGAGGGGGGTAGTCCCGGAAATCTGCCTGTGGATTGGAGAAATAGAAAAATAAAGTACCAGTCAAGTTAGGACACATCTACTCATTCAAGGGATTTTCTTTATTTTACTATTTTCTACATTGTAGAATAATAGTGAAGACATCAAAACTATGAAATAACACATACGGAATCATGTAGTAACTAAACAAATCAAAATATATGTTATATTTGAGATTCTTCAAAGTAGCCACCCTTCGCCTTGATAACAGCTTCGCACACTATTGGTATTCTTTCAATCAGCTTCACCTGGAATGCTTTTCCAACAGTCTTGAAGGAGTTTCCACATATGCTGAGCACTTGTTGGCTGCTTTTCTCATCCAAAACCATCTCAATTGGGTTGAGGTCGGGTGATTGTGGAGGCCAGGTCATCTGATGCAGCACTCCATCACACTCCTTCTTGGTCAAATAGCCCTTACACAGCCTGGAGGTGAATAATCTTTTTTGGTTACAACATGATTCCATATGTGTTATGTCATTGTTGTGATGTCTTCACTATTATTCTATAATATAGAAAATAGTAAAAAGAAAGAAGAACCCTTGAATGAGTAGGTGTGTAGAGTTAAGAGAAAAATCAATTTAACTGTCACTCACTCCACAATATTACAGTCATTAGCAATATATATTACATATTTAAAAACCACATTGTGGACCACTCAGAGAGATTTTCTGGAGGTACAGTATGTAGAAACACTCCAATGTAGACAAAATTGAGATGAGGAAATGTCTTGAGAGAATAAAGAAAACATGTTTGGGAAATGAGGGCAGGACTTGACCTCTGACTTCTTGCTGTTCATGTAGAGCATGGCCAGTTCATTATCAACCAGCTCCACCCCGATGGTGGGGAAGGAGGACTCCTGCTCCAGCTCACTGGCAGTGCGTTTAATGTCCTCAATCACCATCTGGGCGTCCCTGCACAGGGAGTGGAGGGGGAACATTACAAACGTTCAGGATGTGCGTCCCAAACGGCACCCAAGTAGTGCACTATATAGGGAATAGGGTGCTGTTTGGGATGCAACCTCAGTCATGTTAGTAAGCTTCTTCAAACAGCAGTCTAAGAAGGCCACAGGTGAAAGAAACCAGGAGAGGGTTGCAAACCTGTTCTCCCCAGCTATAGCGATGATGTGAGGCTTCTTGCTGTTCAGAAACTTCTTCAGGGTTTCAATATCGTGGATCTAAAGGTATGGTAGGACAAATATTACAATATTTACTACAAATATGGTCAACAATGGATGGTAAGGTTATCTGAGCTTCTTCAAAACTCTTGCTCTGTGTCCCAAATGGACCCTATTCCCTACAGAGTGCACTACTTCTTTCCGGAGCCCTATGGTATGAAAAAAAAAGTATGAAAATGTATGCACTCACTACACTAATTGTAAGTCGCTCTGGATAAGAGCGTCTGCTAAATGAGTAACATGTAAATGGGTGCCATTTAGGACTCACACTTGGTTTGGTTTTATATATACCTTTTTCTCCCTTTCATCCTCCCTCCATGCGTTCCTCCTCTTCAGGAAGTAAGGAAGCCTGAGGAAATCCCCCACCTCTCCGTCACCATTCACCAGGGCACAGAACACTGGGGTGTCTCTGTAGACAGACAGAGGTTTGCAGTGAATAATAACTATGTCATAAACATAGAGTTCCTATTAAATTTCTCGAGGGGTTATGTCATAAACCCTCAATGTTCCAGAATGGGGTGAAAATGGTAGCCATATTGGCCATGGAGAAATCCAAACCAGTCTAATACGAATGAATGGCAGTAGAGGCATACTTTGGAAAACAAAAGTAAGGAAAACAAAAGTAAGGCATGTGATATTTAAAAACTTGTGTAATAGAATTATTGTTAACCCAAAATATTTTCATATATTCATACAGTTTTATACACATTTTCTGTATAAATAGCCTCTAAAATATATGCAAACAGACTGTAATTGTCAAACATTTTGTTTTCTTGGAAAGCTTTGAGTGCTATTATACTGATACAATATCAGTACTTGTTGCATTTAATACTTGACGAAGTTCTATCATCAACTGATTTAGCTAGTGTATGGCTGTGGATTGACTGCATAGATGCAGTAAAGAGGTCAATGGAACTCAACCAAAAGATGCCATCGGGAAAAGATCCTGAATCTCCTCATTGCCCTCCAGCAAAATTAGACTACATTTAGGCTATTGTTTATACGTGTCATGGTCACCAATCAACTGCATTACAGTTAAAAAGACTGACTAACACCACTTCTCTGTGCAAGCTATGCGGCAGGTAGCCTAGTGGTTAGAGAGCTGGACTAGTAACCGAAAGGTTGCAAGATCGAATCCCAAGGTTGACAAGGTGAAAATCTGTCATTTGGCCCCTGAACAAGGCAGTTAACCCACTGTTCCTAGGCCGTCATTGAAAATAAGAATTTGTTCTAAACTGACTTGCCTAGTTAAATAAAGAATTTAAAAAATGCTACCAGCTTATACAAAGGGAGTTAGCATAGCAGTCACTTAATACTTCTAAACCTGAGAAGGAACTACATCTAAATGTTATGCAGTGAAAACAGCCAAATATATCCAAATTGGACTTTAGTAACCATATTGTGGGCCAGACTTGACAAATATCCATTTTGATTGATCAGATTTGTGGAATGTGCGCCAATCCTGTGTCCTTCTATCCCCCACGGTCTGCGTTCCATCGACCTCTTACCACATCTATTGATTGAATGGAATGTTGGCATATTGGCAGTTCATTTGAGACAGTTAGAGAGACCCTATTCCCTATATGGTGCACTACTTTTGCCCAGAGGCACATAGGGTCTAGTCAAAAGTTGTGCACGACATAGGGACTAGGGTGAAATTTGGGACACAAACAAAGTGAAGTCAGAGACAGTGTGCAGTACTCTACCTGCTGGATGAGAAGGCCACTCCCAGCACGCGAATCCCTTTGCCGTGGGCCTCAGACATGAGCTCCTCATCCTCCTCCTCCACTTGTTGGTCAGGCCGATAGGGCGCCACCTTCAGCCAGTTATACAGCTTCCTGCTGCAGGCCTGAGGGGCGGGCAACCACTATCACAACACTGTAGCAGGCTCAACATACATCAATGCTCTGAGCCGCCTGCTTTGGAAAGTCAATACCAGAATAAGAAAATAAGTCATCAATACCACAGTATCAATGACGTCACATCAAAGTAAAGATAAGAAGAAGTTTAAATGTTGAGGTAATGTCTTCACAATATATCACAATAGATGTTGCTGCAGAAGATGTATCCTTGGGTGTGTGTGCGTGTGAGGGGGAAGCGGGGGGGAGGAGTACCTTGATGATGTTCTCCTTTGCTTCTGCAATAAGTTTGTTCTTCAGCTCTTTCGCCATCTGCGGGTAAAGGAACTGTTTGAGGGATCGTTCAATGGCCAGAGTGCGCTGTCTGTTCCACTCCTGAACCTGGTGGCTGAACTCATCTCTGTAGTAAAACTGCTTTATCTCTTCATAGTACGCCTGGTCACCTCCGTACCTGCTCAACAAACATAGTGATATCATCGATACTTGACTGATTCAGGACAGTATACATGTAAAAAGAACACATTTTGGAATATGTTATTACATGGTATTAATATGTTATTACATGTTATTAATGGTTATTTCATGATATTAATATGTTATTACACAAGCTCAGAACCTGCGGTGCAAATGGTACCCTACTCCCTACATCAGTGGTTCCCAAACTTTTTATAGTCCCGTACCCCTTCAAACATTCAACCTCCAGCTGTGTACCCCATCTATCACTAGGGTCAGCACACTCTGAAATGTTGTTTTTTGCCATCATTGTAAGCCTGCCACACACACACTATACAATACATTTATTAAACATAAGTTTTTGTCACAATCCGGTTCGTGGGGAGTGACAAAGAGCTCTTATAGGACCAGGGCACAAATAAAAATAATCAATAATTTTGCTCTTTATTTAGCCATCTTACATATAAAACCTTATTTGTTCATCAAAAATGGTGAATAACTCACCACAGGTTAATGAGAAGGGTGTGATTTAAAGGATGCACATAACTGCAATGTTGGGTTGTATTGGAGAGTCTCAGTCTTAAAGCATTTTTCACACATGGTCTGTGACTGTATTTAGTTTTCATGCTACTGAGGGCCGAGAATCCACTCTCACATAGGTATGTGGTTGCAAAGGGCATCAGTGTCTTAACAGCGCTATTTGCCAAGGCAGGATACTCTGAACGCAGCCCTATCCATACATCTGGCAGTGGCTTCAAATTAAATTAAATTTCCACAGAACCGCTTGTTGCAATTTCGATGAGGCTCTCTTGTTCAGATATCGGTAAGTGGACTGGAGGCAGGGAATGAACGGGATAATGAATCCAGTTGTGTGGTCCATTTCGGGAAAGTACCTTCGTAATTGTGCACCCAACTCACTCATGTGCTTTGCTATATCACATTTGACATTGTCCGTAAGCTTGAGTTAATGAGTTAATTTGCACACAAAGAAAACATGATGATGGAAAGACCTGTGTGTTGTCCTTGTTAATGCAGACAGAGAAGAGCTCCAACTTCTTAATCATAGCCTCAATTCTGTCCCGCACATTGAATATAGTTGCGGAGAGTCCCTGTAATCCTAGATTCAGATCATTCAGGCGAGAAAAACATAACCCAGATAGGCCAGTCGTGTGAGAAACTCGTCATCATGCAAGAGGTCAGAAGTGAAAATTAGTAAAGAAAACTTTAAGCTTCTCTCTTGTCAATATTTTGCCCCTTGATAACCAGCGCACTTCTGTATGTTGTAAAAGCGTTATTTGGTCACTGCCATTTTTATTGCATAATGCAGAAAATACGAGCGTTCAGGGGCCTTGCTTTAACAAAGTTAAGCATTTTCACTGTCGTGTTCAAAACGTCTTTCAAGATGTCAGGCATTCCCTTGGCATCATCTCGGTGGATGATGCAGTGTACCCAAGTGGTGTCGGGAGCAACTGCTTGCACATGTGTTACCACTCCACTATGTCTCCCTGTCATGGCTTTTGCGCAATCAGTACAGATACCAACACATCTTGACCACCAATGTCTATTTGATGTCACAAAGCTATCTAGTAATTTTAAAATATCCTCTCCTGTTGTCCTGGTTTCCAGTGGTTTGCAGAAGAGGATGTCTTCCTCAATTGACGCCTCATAAATGTAACAGACATATACCAGGAGCTGTGCCAGGCCCGCCACGTCTGTTGACTCATCCAGCTGTAACGCATAGAATTCACTGGCTTGTATGCGAATCAGTAATTGTTTCAAAACAGTCTCCTGCCATGTCACTGCTGTGTCGTGAAACAGTGTTGTTTGATGTATAGTCTGTATTGTCTGTATAGTTTTTTTTGGCCTTTTCCCCCAGCATTCTACCAGCCATATCTGCGGCAGCAAGAATAATTAAGTCCTCCACAATAGTAGGGGCTTGTCTGTCCTAGCCACTCGGTAGCTCACCATATAAGAAGATTCTAGCCCCTTCTTATTAATGGTATCTGTTGCTTTTATACATGTTTTACTAATCGAAAGTCGTCTTAATTCCCGCTCAAAAAACTCCTGTGGTTTATTTTTCAAATTGGCATGTTTAGTTTCTACATTTCTGTGCAAGAGCAAAGGTTTCCCGTGACAGAGTAATGGTTAATGTGATTGGATGTTAATTATTTGACTAGGCTACCTGTATTTGACATTGTGTTGTTATTTCGAAGAAACACTAGATGGTTTATTTTTATTTTTGGCAGTGAAACGAGGCTACTCAGGCGAGAAAAAAACATCACCCAAACGTATAGCCCTGTTGAAAATCTAAATGGACTGTTTGAAAATGTGAATCACATTTTTATTTGGCTTACCCCCGACGGCATTGCACGTATCCCTGGGAATACCGCCCAACATAAATGCACTAAATTTGACCAGAGCGTAGTGTACTATTTAGTGAATATGGTGCCATTTGGGATGCTGACAATGTAATTAATATGTTATTACACATCGTTATACTAAAAAGCCCTCACCCCTTCACTCCAATCAGGTCAATACAGATGTTTATGGTGAGCAGGCCCTCTTCCTCTGCCTGGAACATCTTGAGGAACTGGTCTCCATTCAGCTCCTTTACAGGCTTGTTTTTCAGATACTTAAAGGAGTAACCATAATGGGCCTCATCCACATCCTACAGGAGAGATTAGACCACATACATGTCTGGTAGAGTACTTCAAACTAGATCACAACATATTAATATATGCACTAACTGTAAGTCACTAAATGACTAAATGTAAAAATACGAGTCAATGAAAAGAACATGTTAGATGTATTTTTTCTATACAGTATGTACTGTGCCATCAGAAAGTATTCATACCCCTTGACTTATTACACATTTTGATGTCTTACAGCCTGAATTCAAAATGTATTAAATTGATTTTGTTTTCCCCTCACCCATCTACACACAATACCCCATAATGACAAAGTGAAAAAAAAAAATGTTTGTTGCAGATATATAAAAAATGAAATACAGAAATATCGCATTCACTTAAGTATTCACACCGATGAGTCAATACTTTGCAGAGGCACTTTGATGGTGATTACAGATTTGAGCCTTCTTGGGTATGTCTGTATCAGCCTTGCACATGTGTATTTGGGGATTTTATCCCATTCTTCCTTGGAGATTTACTCAAGCTCTGTTAAGTTAGATGGGGAATGGCAGTGAACAGCAGTCTTCAACTTTTTCCACAGATTTTCAATGTGAGCTGGGTTTCACATTCTTGTTCTGAAGCCATCAGAGCGTTGCTTTGGCTGTATGCTTGGGGTCATTGTCCTGTTGGAATGTATACTACGTTTCAAAAGTTTGGGGTCAACAATCTGTCATTTGGAGGAATTCATGGCAGAGGTGAGAAGTTTTTGAGTCTCCGGTATCTGGGAGAAAGGTGGCCAGCAAACTGCTTGACTTACGTCAACTCCCGTAGTGAGTTCGCACATTGGCCGCCGAGAATGCCTGAATTCCGGAGTCTCTTTTCAATACTTTTCTGCACGGATTATCTGAGGAGATAAAGGATGAGCTAGCTGCTCGGGAACTGCCGGTGGACCATGACTTCCTTATCACTTTAACCATTAAAATTGATGGACGCTTAAGGGAAAGCAAGAGTGAGTCTGGTCTCGGGCACACTCGTGCACACCGATATGGTGCGTTCCTCTCCTATGGAATCCAGGAGTTTCTGAAGGCAGCTCTTCCGAGAGGAGTCGAAGCCACCCGAGCTCTCTCGTGAATCTTTGACGGGTGACGTCTGGATACGTGAGGGGGATGAGTGGAAGACAGCCTTCAACACAGCCAGTGGACATTATGAGTACCAGGTCATGCCATTTGATCTCACCAACGCCCTCGCTGTTTTCCAGGCTTTGGTCAATGATGTGCTTCGGAACATGCTAAACCGGTTTGTGTTCGTGTACCTTGACAACATCCTGTTTTTTTTCATGTTCTTCATGTCAGACAGGTCCTTCAGCACCTCTTATGCAAATGTATAAAAAAAAATGTTAAACTGAAATACCTTATTTACATAAGTATTCAGACCCTTTGCTATGAGACTCGAAATTGAGCTCAGATGCTTCCTGTTTCTATTGATCATTCTTAAGATGTTTCAACAACTTGATTGGAGTCCACTTATGGTAAATTAAATTGATTGGACATGATTTGGAAAGGAACACACCTGTCTAAATAAGGTCCCACAGTTGACAGTGCATGTAAGAGCAAAAACCAAGCCATTTGGTCAAAGGAATTGTCCATAGAGATGCGAGATAGGATTGTGTCAAGGCACAGATCTGGGGAAGGGTACTAAAACATGTCTGCAACATTGAAGGTCCCCAAGAACACAAGGGCCTCCATCATTCTTAAATGAAAGAAGTTTGGAACCACCAACACTCTTCCTAGAGCTGGCCGCCGAGCCAAACTGAGCAATTGGGGGAGAAGGACCTTGGTCAGGGAGGTGACCAAGAACCCGATGGTCACTCTGACAGAGATCCTGAGTTCCTCTGTGGAGATGGTGATTCTGCTGGAAGGTTCTCCCATCTCTGCAGCACTCTACCAATCAGGCCTTTATGATAGTGGCCAGACGGAAGCCACTCCTCAGTAAAAGGCACGACAGCCCGCTTGGAGTTTGCCAAAATTCACCTAAAGGACTCTCAGACCATGAGAAGCAAGATTATCTGGTCTGATGAAACCAAGTTTGAACTCTTTGGCCTAAATACCAAGCGTCACATCTGGAAGAAACATGGCACCATGACTACGGTGAAGCATGGTGGTGGCAGCATCATGCTGTGGGTATGTTTTTCAGCGGCTCAGGATCGAGGAAAAGATTAACAAAGAGATCCTTGATGAAAACCTGCTCCAGAGCGCTCAGGACCTCAGACTGGGGTGAAGGTTCACCTTCCGACAGGACAACAACCTTAAGCACACAGCCAAGACAATGCAGGAGTGGCTTCAGGACAAGTCTCTGAATGTCCTTTAGCGCCCCAGCCAGAGCCCAGACTTGAACCTGATCAAACATCTTTGGAGAGTGCACTGTAGACAGGTGAGTTTCTTTCTAAATAATAATACAACCAACAAATAAGTGGAGGTAATTGCAGAATAGGGTTGGAAAATTCAAGTAACTTTCACAAATTCCCAGGAATTCCTGGTAGAAGGATAAAGGATTTTTTCCAACTAGGATTTCTGGAAAACCTGGGAATTTTCCGAATGTTTCCGTGATTTTTCAACCCTATTGCAATAGATGGTGTATACCTTCTTTCCCTTCTTGGTGGGTTTGATGTTGATCTTGGCTCTTTCCTGGAACGTCTGTCGGAGCACATGTCTGACTAGAGGTTCCCGGGCGATCTGCATGGCGACCATGTAGCGAGTCCCCTCCAGTACTGCCTCCGCTGTGCTGAACTGGCTGCACAGGCAGAGAGAACATACTATTAGTAGTATTATGGAAGATATAGGTTTGCATCTCAAATGGTGCGACTTGAAATGCAGCCATGTACAAGTTTGCATATTCACCTCTCAACACCAACTCTGTTACTGCTAAAATGGTTGGGTTATCTTAATATTAAAGTGTATTCTGTATACAATGCAATAATGAGTCGCCGGTTAACCTGCAGATGTAGTCCTTAGCCAACTCCATGGGCTCAGCAGGAAACTGCTCCGTCTCGTGACGCTGGTAACTGTCACGTAGGTTTTCTCCAAACTGCTCTGGAGTCAGACCAAACTTCTTGGCCAGGCCATCTGACGAGAGAACCCTTTAAATGGTGGACTCAAAAACCGTTGCAAATACAATTGGCTCGTGATACAGGAAGTGTACTTCGATTAGCAAACTCTGTTAAAGTACACTAGTCACAGTTTTCCAGTCACACATTATTTCGCAAGTTTTTGTATTATCACAAGCTAACTGTATAGACCTGAAGATGTACTGTATAGCACACAAATCTGTCTGTAATAGGTGCTGATAGTGACGCCTACTGGACACACATGATAAAGCACTCACCCAGTCCTGCACACTGGCAGATGCTGTACATATCCCTGCGAGATGCAAGCTTCAGGTCCGGCCCCTTTGACTGCTCCTCTTCTTCCTCTTCCTCCTCCTCTACTTCCTGCTCATTACCTGCGAACAGAATACATGATAATTACTCTGGTGAGGGTAAAGGTGATTTCCCCATCTTACAATATATAATCTAAATCGTACCATCTTCATCTACTTTGATCTTCTTCATCTTTTTCTTGCTGGACCTGGCTGCATTCTGCATCTTTGGAATATCTCGGCCATAGTACAGCAGGAAATGGTTGTAGACGTCGCCCAGTTCATCACTAGACTGGACATCCTTCAACCTTGTCAAAAAACATAATCAGGTATGCATTCAGATACAACAAAGATAATAAAGGTGTCATAACATGACTAGCGTACTGTCCAAGGGGTGTACTTGTACATCAAGTTGCCTCACTACAGAAACAGGAGATGGGCTGTTCTGGCTCAGACAAGGCTTATTTACAAACATGTTTGACATGATAAGCCTTACCTCTCCAAATCTGAAGTGTCTAGTGGTCGAATGCCATCAGCCAGTGGCTTATCTGGGTCAGCTGAGATCTGTTCAAACTGGTATCCCTGCATCTTCTGGAACAGGCGTCTCAGGTTCTGTTTGCGGGTTTTCAGCTGGGTCCACTGAGGAGGAAAGAAAGTCCCACATTAAACAGTAATTAAACAGAGAGAATAAATGAAGGGTTAAAGTTAACCAAAATCCAATGCTACATTATATTACCTTCTCATCCCACTGCCAAACCTTCCACAGATCATTGATATTGAGTTCAGGCTCCACATACTCTTTCCTGTAGAACGCTATAAACGGAACCTAGAGGTGAAACAATGAAGACAGTTGTATTAACTGTGAAAAATGATATGGAAGAACTCAACTTTACCAACAGTGCTAGAAGGACTGTGTAGTACCTCAAAGTGTTGGTTTCTCATGAAATTCAAAGCCTCTTTAATCTTCTGGATGGTGCTGGGGCCTTTTCTGCTGAAAGTAGTGGTTGGACCTCTGTCCAAATAGTCTGCGTTCTCCTGAAAACACAGAATATTAGATATTTTTTTAAAACTAGACTGTAGCATCAGCTTTAACTAATTGTCTTATGATACCTGGTTTCTCATGAAACCATAAAATATCCCCACTCCAGTACCTGCATGGAGATGGTGAGAGTAGAGAAGGCATTCCTATAGATCCACTCAGCCTCCTGTTCCAGCTCATCATCCTCTGCTGGCTTCACACGAGTGGAGCGTAACTAAAAACAACAAGACCACACACATAGAAAGGGGTATGGGCTACAGTAGTGGTATTCAAAGTCAGTGGTATTCAACGTCAGTGGTATTCAACGTCAGTGGTATTCAGTCGGGGTCGCGGGGGAACTACAGTGAAAGAATTAAGAGTATAGATTATTATTTGCCAGCAGCATACCACCCTGCATACCACTGCTGGCTTGCTTCTGAAGCTAAGCAGGGTTGGTCCCGTCAGTTCTGGAATGGGAGACCCGATGCTGCTGGAAGTGGTGTTGGAGGGCCAGTAGGAGGCACTCTTTCCTCTGGTCTAAAAAATATCCTAATGCACCAGCGCAGTGATTGGGGACAATGCCCTGTGTAGGGTGCCGTCTTTCTGATGGGACGTTAAACGGGTGTCCTGACTCTCTGAGGTCATTAAAGATCCCATGGCACTTATCGTAGGGGTGTTAACCCTGGTGTCCTGGCTAAATTCCCAATCTGGCACTCAAAACCATCACGGTCTCCTAATAATCCCCAGTTTACAATTGGGTCATTAATCCCCCTCCTCTCCCCTGTAACTATTCCGCAGGTTGATGCCGCAAAGGAGAATGTGTTCTCAGTCAACTTACCTGATAAAATAACGAATAAATAAAATTGTATGGGACAATATGCAACATTTTTTGAGAAAGATAATTATTATTTATTTATTTTATTTAGTAAATGTATTTATTAGTTGCTTTTCATTTTGATAAGAGATGCAAATGTAATGAATTGAAGGTGATTTGTTTATGTAAAAATCGAAATGTACCGATTTTAAGGTTGCGTCATATTTGGGGTGGGTTCATGCAAAATTATTGTGAAAAAAATGTGGTCCCCAGAAATTCTGGCTGAAGAAATGAAAATGTTTGAATACCACAGGGCTACAGCGTCAAGCCCATAACTGTCATAGGTGAGTTTCAGGTGCTCACGTGTCCCAATGACTATGACTGTGACTGTGCACCCTATTCCCTATATAGTGCACTACTTTTGACCAGAGCCCACAGGGTTCGAGTGCCATTTGGGGCGCACAATATAGAAGTATACACACCTGGAACCTCTCTGGCATGTCAGTGGAGCGGATCTCGTTGTCCTGGTCCGTCATGTGACTGCTCTCCAGCTCGCTAGGCTCATAGATCTCAAAGATACTGCGTCGACCCACCCTCTTCTTGGCCTGCTTCTTGGGCCGGTCCCATGACTCTTCATCTGCATCCTCCTCCTCCTCCTCTGCATCTTCATAGGCTTCAGTGTCAAACTCGGCAAAGTCAAAGTCCCCTCCAAATATCTCTTGGGCCTCCTGAAGGGCTCTGTAAAAAGGCAGTAGTGCTCAGTACTAAATACTGCATGTGAGTACAGATAAACATGCCAGCGCCCCAATGGCACTCTATTATAGTGCCCTACTTTTGACCAGGGCCCATAGGGGAATAGGGTGCCATTTGGGAAACATCTACCATATCAAATTCTATTGCACAAATAGTACTTCTTACTTTCGGGTAAGCTTTCAGGTGGAGGCTACTGCAAATTGAGATCTAAGTGATTAAATTAAATGTCAGAATCACTTACGCATCTGTATATCCTGGCAGCTTCTTCCTCCACTTGGGTTTTTTCAAGGGCTGTCCGTCATCATCCACAATAAAGTCATCGATATCTGAGAAAATGAAAAAAAAAAACCACTATGACAAATATTTTCAAATGGCTAACTCAAAATAACTCGACTGTTTATAGATGAAGAAACTAAAATGTTTCATACCAGACTCTTCATCGTCCTCCTCCTCATCCTCCCCGGGATGCAAAGGCACATCCAATGCCTCACCCTCATCCGCTCCCGTCCCCATGAAGATCTCATCCGCTATCATGTCCTTCTCATGGGCCTCCCTGACATCTTCATCTCCCTCCTCATCCTCATCATCCGACATGTCTCGCAAGCGACGGAACTTTTGCTGTTTATGATAATAAGGAAGGAGTAGAGATATCAGGAAAACATTTTAGTCAATCTACTTTTACGTAGTATTTTTAGAGTGGAACTATGGGACAAGACACGAGACCTCCGCTGTGTGTTATACAACGTCCATGATGACAATTCATTTTGATTGTCATAATGGCATCGGAATATTTACCCTTTTCACTTTTACTCCCAAATTCTCCTCAATGAGATCAATATCATCATCATCCAAGCGGTCGTCAAAGCCTGTAGACAGAAATCCCAAGATACTCAAACACCAAAGGTGATTATTATTGGTATGCATGATTCTGCTGCACACTGTTTGGTGTCACAAATCATGACTGCTTGAATCTGAATGGGCAAAATAGAATCAAAGGGTTTACGACATAGTTTATTCAATGAAGACATAGCCTACAATGTGGCTCGGAAGCAATCACAGTGCAGCCCAGACATGAATAAATACAGAACCAATTTATGAATGAACACTTACTTCTCTTCCTCTTACGGTGTCCAATTTCCTCCCCAGAGTCACTATCACCTTCTTTATCTTTATTCCCTTCTTCCTCATCCTCTTCCTCTCCTTCCCCTTCCTCCACACCATCATCAATCAGACCACAGAGGTTTCCATCTGCATCTTGATCCTCTGTATTCTCCTCTTCCTCCTCCTCATCTAAGTAAGTCACAAATCAAGAAATTGTACATTGTTAACATCGATCTTATTTAGGGTAGTTGTGATGATGATAACTCTGTCAAGGGACATCTTTGAAATAAAATCTAAATGATTCACATGCTGTACAATGAAAAGATTACCATCATTTGCTGCAGCATGCTTCAGTGCCTTTTTCTCTGTGTCCTCTGGACACCCAAATTCCTCCTCAGACTCCTCTGCTTCCCTCTCGATGAAATCCATGTTGAGTGGCTGTTGAAGAGATAATAAACGACATGATTTTCATTAGCTGGTTATGTGTCAAAGAACAGTTTTTGGAAATAATGTTATGGGACAGAATTATTCCATCATTTAAAAACGTTAACCAATTTATTACACCATATTTGACACTTGTTTAAGTATGGCTATGTCATAAGAAAACATTATTGTAAACAATGAAATATTAGGCTACAATAAGCTATGATGATAAGACGCTGCTGTCTGCCATGGCTGACTGGTAGAGATGCAGTAGAACATTATTATACCCAGGGGGCGAAGACATTGCTAGATTTCACAAGGTTTAGCTGGTTAGCTACGATAAAAATGTATATGACTTTGCAAATAAGCAAAGGTAACCGTAGCTATCCAACGGATATCAGGCTGGAGCTGCAGGTAGCATTCTTCTTAGCTACAACATAGCCAACGTTAGCTAGCTTGCATAACAACAATGGAATGATATGGCTACCAAGCTACTGTAGCTAGCATACAGCTGTATTGCCACAAACAGCTGGCTGACTCCCATCGCCCATAACGGTACATACCTATGTGACAGGAGGCAGGACCGGCTCCTTTTTAAGTTGACTGATTAGCAAAGCGTGATATGGAAAATAGATTCATTTCTTAACGACAAAAATGTATTAGCTATCTAGGCGCAAGCAAATTTCCAAGACTGGAATGCAGAAAAATCCCTCAAACTCTAAATGAAGGCGAGGCACGTCACAGATGAACACAGCTCTCCTTGGATTGCAGAGTGCAATTCTTGCATTATACTTTTCAATGTTTTCATGTATTATTTTTCTAGTGTTATGCTATGTAACATAATACATGTTTTTGCATTACTTTTCAATGTCGTCTTTTTGTAATATTTGTGTGTAACATAGAAAATGTTATTCAGTTTAATTGGACCTTGTGTTTACTATATTGTATCAACACCAGCACACAAAATTCACTTGAAATAACTTTATTTTAGAAAACACATTAATTTAAAAAATTATCAAAATACTGATGGAAAATTGCAATAGTGTTGTTACACAATGTCAGTATTATCAGGTTGTATCAGATTGTAAAGGGGCTGCAGTGTAGCCTACATTCATTTTCATGGCAAATCATTTTCGGATCAGACCCAAAATCACAATTCAAAAACTCCACAATCCTACAGCTTTAAGCCAACGTTA
Organism: Oncorhynchus masou masou; assembly: GCF_036934945.1. Classification (NCBI taxonomy): domain Eukaryota; kingdom Metazoa; phylum Chordata; class Actinopteri; order Salmoniformes; family Salmonidae; genus Oncorhynchus; species Oncorhynchus masou. The sequence continues at coordinate 68,144,242 of NC_088224.1, read as the reverse complement.
AATCTTCTTTGAGATGAACAAGGTGCATCAGATTTCTCCTGCAGGACTGCTCTATGACACTTGCTCCACAGGTCGCATTTGAACATCTCCAATCTAGATATGTAAAGACAGGAGTATGGTAGTTAATATTTGTCAGATTATGGAAAACTTTTCCCCCATTCATTCAAACATTGATGGAAGTGAACAGAGTGTGCAAAGAATACTGAGACAGACAAGTCTCCTACTTACGTGAACATGTGGTGGTGTGCCTAAGACATACGTTACAGCACTGGCAACGTCGACTGCTTCCAAACACTGTAGGAAGGCAGTAGAATTATAACGTACACATTCAAAAACAATCATACAGCCTGTATGCACAGATATCATTATTATTATTATTCACCTTCATACTGTTGTAGGTAGCAGCAGCCTTCTCTGGATGGAGGCTGTGAAGTCGGAAAGCAAATTCTGTTTCCACTATACCAGGAGATATACACTGTTCAGAGGAAAACAGAAACACAGGGTTAGTGACAGTTTTACATTAGATGGCTCTAACGATTACATTGTGCATTAGCTAGATAGATTTGTAAACATCAATGTGGTCTATCATGAGGACACACTGGCCTGATATTGTGGAGTGTTACCAATAATAGAACACCATCGTTTTCAGCAGTGTACTGTTGGTGTACAGTACTCACAATATGACAAATTAGCACAATTCAGTGCTGGGTGGCTATGGACGACTGATCAGCTCATTGACAATAGAATGAAATATTTCTAATAAGAAGACTAAGAATTAATAACTTACCGTGGCTCGAATGTGGGTTTTAGCCTCTCGCAGCTCTTGCCGCAACCCTTCGGTCAGGGCAGTCACAGCATACTTGGTAGCACTATAGAAGTGTGTATCAGCACTGAAAACTACACGATGTCCACTCATACTAGAATAGAAGAAGATACACTATGGTTTGTTCTACCAGTGGATTGTCCAAAGAAAAGCATTCACTGCAACCTGAGTCCAATTACATATCTGAGGTAGAGATAGAGTTGTACTGTACCTGTTTATGTTGATGATGTGTCCATCATCCACCTTCCTCTCCTTCATAGACTGGTATGCCTCTCGTGTGCAGATAGACAATGCAATGACGTTCAGCTGTAAAATACATCCGTTGAATATCAATGTGATATTAAATAATGGACTGAAGAAAGTGTGACGGCCATCACTTGTGTTTTGTTGATAAATAAGGTCAATAACAACACAGAGATTGAAACATACATCAATAACAACAGTTATTAAATGATGGAGAGCATGACACGGGATAGCGAAAATCATGCCTTGCTTTTTGACTGTAAGTCGCTTTGGAATAGAGTGCCTGCTAAATGACAAAAAATCAAAATAGAAGATAAATATGGACAGCATTTGACATAAACACAGAGATCATTGACAGTGACACCTACATCAATCATTGTCCTCCAGCCACCGGTTTTGCCATTCAACAGTGACTCTGAATGGGCCAGGCCAGCATTGTTGATGCAAACATCCACTCCCTGATGGAGAGTCTTGATGGCAGAGAACATGGAAAGGATCTCCTCTTCATTTGAAAGGTCACATTTGTAGGGAACAAGGGTGCCACTGTGCCCAGCGCTCTGACACTCTGCTGCCAGTTTCTAAAATCAAAAGGTAAGATTCCTTCATGCACTATGTTCCATAGGTTAAAACACCATGGTGAAGCCATATGGAAGTCATTCACAAATGTGCTTCATTTGACACATAATATTTTCTATAATATCATATACTACTGTGAGTACTGTGGCACACATCATAAAAGTAATGAAACAGTTTGCAAAGAATACTTCACAATTGGTATAGATCAGGTGCCATGAGACTATGTAGTAATCTATAATAAACCTAAAACGTGTAAAACGTGTGATGCAAACCTTGTGACAGAATGCAGGTGACATGTAAATTATTTATTTGTTGGCCCATATAGGCTACATATGAAATAGTGCAGTAAGTGTTTATTTTGAATTTGTGAAATTGTTTGATGTTATATGAAAGTATAGGGGTTTATGTTTCTAGAACCGTACCGCAATTGATAATCTATTCAGTATTTGACTGTTTAGTTTTCCAGAGCCAATTCGCCCACAACATGTAAGGTCATTGGAGTAAGGCTAGCTCCTTTAGTCCAATATTGGGCTAAGATAGTAGTGCCTAGTGAGCACAGTTCAAAAAGTAGCCACAACAAAAAGGCTACAACACATACATGGCCCCCACCTCTATTTTCTCGACGTTCCTGGCACAGCCGACAACCTTCATGCCGTGCTGGACTAGAGCCTTGCAAATCGCCGCTCCGATTCCAACAGAAGCCCCGGTAACGAGCGCCACTCTACCTTTCCAGCGATCCATAGTCTATCAACACAACTGGATACTGTATTTCCTAAAGTTGTTCAATTGTATACTGTTCTCAAATCTTTCAGGATTTCGCAGAGTATCAGCTACGTTGTATCCACTGATAGGTGCACAAACTCCCTAACTCGTGCCCAATGAAACTCAGGCCAAACCCCTTGTCCCTCCGCACATGATTGAATATTCATAGGATGACTGATTGCTGTTCGAGCCCTTTCCATTTTTATTTTATTTAACCAGGAAAGTCATTTAAGAACAAATTCTTATTTACAATGACAATTAGTCCTTGGATTCGACCCAGGGACTTCAGTGACGCCTATTACACAGAGATGCAGCGCCCTAGACCGCTGCGCAACTCGGGAGTCCTAAAGCCCTTCTCTAGTGAAATGTAGTGTAGTTAGCCGGATACTCTCTCTGTCTGCCAATAAAAAGATGCGTGTTAACTTCAAATACATTTCAGCAGGGGCACAACTTTGGCTTTAGAAGTGGGGAACATAATATTATAATTATTATTTTATCTGGTCAGATAAACACTCCAAACAGCCTACACAGCTGCTCGGTCTCTGCAGGGTCCAAAAGTACACCCCAGCCTTGTTTTGTATCACATTCCAATTATACAACTGAGGGGGACAAAAATGCAATTTTAGAATGTGGGGGATATCTCCCAGTCCCTAGTGAAAGTTAGGTCCCTGCTTCTGTGAACACAGAACCTGGCGGTTTCACAATTTGTGATAGGCCTATATGTATATCCCTTTGCAACAAATTGCTGGTAACTACAGTGCATTCGGCAAGTATTCAAAACCCTTGACTTTTTACACATTTTGTTACGTTACAGCCTTATTCTAAAATGGATAAAATAGCTTTTTCTCTCATCAAACAATACCACAAAAAAAGGTTCTTAGAATTTTTTTCAAGTGTATTGAAAAACAAAACTGAAATATCGCAATTACATAAGGATTCAGACCCTTTGCATAGTACTTTGTTGAAGCACCTTTGGCAACGATTACAGCCTCAAGACTTCTTGGGTATGACGCTCCAATCTTGACACCCCCGTATTTGAGGAGTTTCTCCCATTCTTCTCTGCCAATTCTCTCAAGCTCTGTCAGGTTGGATGGAGAGTGTCGCTGCAGAGCTATTTTCAGGTCTCTCCAGTGATGTTAGATTGGGTTCAAGTCCGGGCTCTGGCTGGGACACTGAGGACATTCAGAGACTTGTCCCTAAGCCACTCCTGCGTTGTCTTGGCTGTGTGCTTAGAGTCATCGTCCTGTTGGAAGGTGAACCTTAGACCCAGTCTGATGTCCTGAGCACTCTGAAGCAGGTTTTCATCAAGGATCCTCTGTACTTTGCTCCATTCATCTTTCCCTCAATCCTGACTAGTCTCCCAGTCCCTGCTGCTTAAAAATCCCCACAGCATAATGCTACCACCACCATACTTCACCATAAGGATGGTGCCTGGTTCCGCCAGACGTGACACTTGGCATTCAGGCCAAAGAGTTCAATCTTGTTTTCATCAGACCAGAGTCCTTTAGGTGCATCTGGGATAGTCCAAGTGGGCTGTCATGTGTCTTTTACTGAGGAGTGGCTTCCATCTGGCCACTATCATAAAGGCCTGATTGGTGGAGTGCTGCAAAGATGGTTGTCCTTCTGGAAGGTTCTCCCATCTTCTCAGAGGAACTCAGGAGCTCTGTCAGAGTGACCATCAGGTTCATGGTCACCTCCCTGACCAAGGCCCTTCTCCCCCAATTGCTCAGTTTGGCTCTGCGGCCAGCTCAAGGAAGAGTCTTGGTGGTTCCAAACTTCTTCCGTTTAAGAATGATGGATGCCACTGTGTTCTTGGGGACCTTCAATGCTGCAGACATGTTCTGGTACCCTTCACCAGATCTGTGCCTTGACACAATCCTGTCTCGGAGCTCTACGGATTCCCTTGACCTCATGGCTTGGTTTTTGCTCTGACATGCACTGTCAACTGTGGGACCTTATATAGACAGGTGTGTTCCTTTCCAAATCATGTCCAATCAATTGAATTTAGCACAGGTGGACTCCAAATCAAGTTGTATAAACATCTCAAGGATGACCAATAGAAACAGGATGCACCCAAGCTCATTTTCGAGTCTCATAGCAAAGGGTCTGAATACTTATGTAACTGTTATATTTTCTTTATATATATATTATATATTTTAAATCTACAAACCTGTTTTCACGTTGCATTATGTGTATTGTGTGTAGATTGATGAGCGTCTGAATACTTTCTGAATGCACTGTAGTTTACATGTTGTCAACAATCGAAGCCAAGTCCATCTGTTTTGGCTCGTAGTTGCGTATGCTTCAGTTTTGTTGCTAAATAACCAACCCCTCTCTAGGAGAACCCTGGTTGATTCACAGGTAGAACGCTTTTGGTTCCTAATATAACTGTTTTGGGTTCCATGTAGAACCCTTTCCACAGAGTGTTCTATATGGAACCCAAAATGGTTCTGCCTGGAACCAAAAGGGGATTTTACCTTTAACCAAAAAAAGGTTATCCTACGGGACCGCTGAAGAACCCTTTTTTCTAAGAGTGTATAACAATAAGCTCCAACATGGATTTGTAAATGATGTCATGTGAGGAGTATTCGAGAAGCGTTGAAATTACACATTGACTCCTGGGGGTTCTGGAGTGGTGTGACATCCAGGGCTGGTTCCAGACATATACCACTTAGAAAAATGTTGTTGAAAAGACGACTATGCCTGACGTCTAATCTACGTTCGGTTTTGGTTGAAAGTGTTGTTGAAAATATTTTTTTTTAAATTTCATTTAAAAGACGACAATACAAAGATGCCAGTCTAAGTTTGGTTTTGGTTGAAAGTGAAAGTTGAAGAGAGGTCTTATCAGGTTGTTGCTTCGACGATTTAAACATAATTCAAATTACTTGCATTCACACAGACAGTATAAAAAATGTGTCTATGAACAATTTGATTAACAATCATACATCCCTGCAGTATTTACATGCAGTATTCATTTACAATATTCAAGTGCTAATTGTCTTTATTCCATTCCTGAAGAAGCATGACTGAAATCTACTCATATTTCAAACATCTAGCTTGACAAAAGCACAAAAAAAATATTGTTCCATGCCTCACCATTAAGTAAATTATTGCCAATACATATTAACAAGGGGGTTTCCATTTGGTTTTGATATTTCATATTTACATTTCATGTAACATTTAGTAATCATCATTATTTATGTAACCAACTTAGAATGTATTTGTACATTTACATTGTCTACAGACAGTTTAAATAAAGATTTTAAGCCTTGAGACTATTTAGACATGGATTGTGTGTGCACGACATACTGTAAGTGGTCACTTAGGGCCCCCTGGCTGTCTATTCCCCCAATTGCAAAGTTTTCTCTCCACTCCATGGCAAAATGTGTAGAATTGCAGAAAACTTGCTTTTAATCTGCAACATTTTCTCTATGTCCCTTTGCAAAATGTGTAGAATTACAGGAAAAACATTTAAATAAATCTCTCCACAGGTCAAGAGGGGGGCCACTAAAATGTTTTGCCGCGAGGTGAGTGCCCGAACCAAATCTTGCTTTAGGGCCCACAAAAGGCTATAGCTGGCTGGCTCTGTTGACATCTATCGGGTGACTCTATGTCTGCCTCAAATGCCAATACCCATCTAGCACATAACATTCTGAGAACCATATGTTTCTTAGAGCTTGGTGAGTGCGTGGTTGTCCTATGGCTATTTTGCATACAACCTTACCACCACATTCTGGGTATCGTGCAGGATAGTTGCTTGGCTTTGAAACATTCTCAGTATGTTTAGCCTTTTACTGCAGTGTGCTAAATCAGAGTCACACAGAGTGTTTCTTGGTAGTCTTAAACAAATATTTTTTGGAAAAAAAGTATACCCCTCACACACCTGGTTATGGGCTTACAAACAAGAAGTACCATGTCAGATATAGAGTTGAAATGTATTCAATTTTGAGTTTGCATCCCAATATTACACTTTATATACATCACAGAAGACTGAAATATAACAAAACCATTTCGGATAGAAACACCAGATTTTCTGTGGGGAAAAAATAAATACTGTTAATTAATTATGAAATCATGAAAAATCATGACAAATTCCACCCATGAGGCTACTAGAGGGTGCTTTGGTAATTGGAGAGTAAGAGTAAGGAACTTGACAAAAAAAGTAACTTTCTTAGTATTTCATTACTTAAGAATGTTTCCTAAAAGCTCAAACATGGTTACATTTCAGCTGAATTTTAGTAATGTTCTAGGAACTTTCTCCAAATGGTTTGACACTGGGAATATTCTCAAATAGTTCAGAGAATATTAAGAGTGTCAAGGTTGTGCGCTACCGGTGTAGAAGTCAGGTGCAGGAGAGCAGAGAGGTGTGATCAGGAGCACACTTTATTTGGCAGAAGCAACAAAAGACGGACGCAACTGCGTCAAACAAACCTCCAGCCAAAGGCAAAAGTAAAAAGCTCAACAAAGTCACAAGGATGCAAAATTATTAACAATTGAACACACTACTGGTTGAACATGGAACCCGGAGAAAAAAAGAGCCTGGCGTGTCACACAAAACACGTAACAAAAACAATTCCACACAAAGACATGGGGGAACAGAGGGAATATATATGTAGTGTGATTAGGGAATGTAAACCAGGTGTGCGAGGAAACAAGACAAAACACATGGAACAATGAAAAGTGGAGCGGCGATGGCTAGAAGGCCGGTGACATCAACCTCCAAACGCCACCCGAACAAGGAGAGTGTCACGTTCTGACCTCAGTTCTTTTATTATGTCTTTGTTTCAGTATGGTCAGGAAGTGAGTTGGGTGGGTTGTCTATGTTCGTTTTTCTATAATTTGTGATTTCTGTGTTCGGCCTAGTATGCTTCTCAATCAGAGGCAGCTGTCAATCGCTGTCCCTGATTGAGAATCATACTTAGGTAGCCTGGTTTCACTTTTGAGTGAAACCAGGCTACCTAAGTAGCCTGGTTTCCTACCTAAGTAGCCTGTGTGGCACAGACACTAACATAGTGTTTATTTTCCATGTTAGTGTCTGTGCCACACGGGACTGTTTTGGTTTGATTTACTTCACGTTTATTGTTTTGTTCAGTGTCCATTATTCATTAAAAAAACATGAACACTTACCACACTGCGTTTTGGTCCTCCGATCCTTCATACTACTCCTCTTCGTCAGAGAGGAGCCGACTAAGTTGTGACAAAGAGCATTGTTTGTCTTTGGGAATTTTGCTACTTCAGCATAACATTTCCAGGTTTCTTCATAGTTCTATTTAAAGTCATGTTCTCAAATTGTTCTGAGGACGTTAAGAAAACCACAAGAAATTACATTAGTAATGTTCAGAGAACAGTCTAAGAATATTATTTAAAAACATATACATTCCGTTCTCAGCATCAACAAAACTCTCTATCCTCTATCGTGTTCAGGTTTGTTGGCCATGCCCACTAATTGGCTACACCTGATCTTAATGAGTGCTTGTTTCCTTTGAAACTGGGTCTGTTTGAATAGACTAAAATAAACAGATTTTTATGCGTAAAAAAACATGGTATGCCAGCTCCATCCTGATGGTGAAGTGGACTAATTACATGGATAGAGAACAGAAGACGATAGGTTTGAATCTCACTGATGCCGTGTCACAAAAAAATAAATGTGTTTGCATTATTAATGCCGAAGGAAATACATTTCCATGTGTCTTATCTGTGCTTGGAGTTTTTTTTTTAAGTTAAAAAATAAGCTAGCAATGTTTAAAGTCTTACTGAAACATTCAGTGAAAGTTTTAAGGAAGTCCTTGAAAACCCCCTAAATAACCTACAATACCCATTTTCAGAGCCTTAATAAAACCACCCAGAGTAAAACATTCTCAGAACCTCCCTGCAACCAAAAATAATAGTCCCCAGAACAGGCAGTGTTCACTTCTATTCTATCAGTCAGGTAACTTATGGCTTCGTTCCCAGAACCAACAGGAAACCAAAAACGTATGTTCCCACAACTTCCAAGGAAACAAACATAGTACTGTTTATTTTTCGTGTGAGAGTAAACCACATCTGAAATCATAAAATGATATGCCAACTATCTAATCAGAGTAGTTCTGAGGAAATAGCCTACAAGGAGTATCTCACTAATGTATTCAATAGTTTTGACTCATATCTGTCTATAAATCACTCTTGACTGGAGTATATGACATTTATTAACGAATTCCTGACAATGTCTAGATGACAAATGATAAGGGAAAAGCCCTATGTAAATACATTTTATCAACAGGTATGGATACAACCTAGTGGGAGGAGTTGCCTTTTCTATTGGAACTTTTATGAACTAGGTGCTCTGCTTATTGACATTATTTGGAACCTAACTTAATCCGTTTGACCCAACCAAAAACACGAATCACAATGAATTTACTTATTTCATTTTTCTTTGCCACCATTGTGAATATTCAAGGGGCAGGTGAGTGTGTTCATTTATTTATTCAACCCTAGTAACTAAAATGGGTTGAAACTTGATCTGTGTTCTTGCATTGGGTATACAATGTTTAGGAAGCTACTCTGAAAATGTAGTTAGCTAAGTTATAAAGCTAAATATATTACAAACTACAGTAAACGCTTGGTACTTTGGAATTCCACAACAAATATAATAGAAATGCATTAATAAATAGTAGTTTTGGCTGAAATGTAATAAAACAAAGAACTGATGTAACTCACAGTAGCAGATCAATCAGAAGGCAAAATGTTCTGTGTGTATGAAATATAAATGGTCAATTATAGAGACTTGATCAGCCCAACTGCCTGCTTATTGTAAGGAAATATCCAATATTTTTGTCAAAGCTTACCCCACTATGTGGTGATGAAACTACTGAATTAGATACATGATTTTGAAATTCAACTATCACTGTCTCAGAGAATGAAATGTTCTGAATATACATTTATATCATATGTGGCAAGTTAACCTTTCTAATGCTATCTGTCAAAAGCCAATGACATTGGGTGTTCCTTTATGACTGTCTGTATCTGATTGACAAAGGTTAACCTTAACAGTGAACTTTGCAACACATCTTTGTCCTTAAATCCCTTCTCTAGATTGGTGCTACCAGTCCCAGGTTACATGCAGTGGCAACTGCACAGGTAAAACATATACAGTACATATGTGACAGTATAGAATGCCTCTGTGTTGTATTTTAATTAGCGAACAGGTGTCCAGAGGATCAGGGTTGGTCTAATGATACTTTATTTTCTGATAAAGAAACAAACATCCATCAATTAAATGTTGTGCTGCCCTTATGCACCAACTCTTCTGTAAAGTATAAATTAACAACAAGGGACATGAATAGCCATGCTTGCCCAATGACGACATGTGCAGAGAAAACTACAATAACGCAAATCAAATCAATTCAAATCAAATGTTATTGGTCACATACACATGGTTATCAGATGTTAATGCGAGTGTAGCGAAATGCTTGTGTTTCTAGTTCCAACATTGCAGTAATATCTAACAACTAATAAAAAATAAATAATAATAATACACACATATCTAAAGGGATGGAATAAGAATATGCACATATAAATATACGGATGAGCGATGACCAAGCGGCATAGGCAAGATGCAATAGATGGTATAAAATACAGTGTATACATATGAGATGAGTATGTAAGATATGTAAACATTATTAAAGTGTCATTATTAAAATCACCAGTGATCCATTTATTAAAGTGGCCAATGATTTTGAGTCTGTATGTAGGCAGCAGCCTCTCTGTGTTAGTGATGGTTAAACAGTCTGATGGCCTTGAGATAAAAGGTGTTTATCAGTCTCTCGGTCCCAGCTTTGATGCACCTGTACTGACCTCACCTTGTGCATGGTAGCGGGGTGAACAGGCAGTGGCTCGGGTGGTTGTTGTCCTTGATAATTTTTTTGACCTTCCTGCAACATTGGGTGCTATAGGTTTCCTGGAGGGCAGGTAGTTTGCGCCCAGTGACGCGTTGTGCAGACCGCACCACCCTCTGGAGAGCCTTACCGTTGTGGGCAGTGCATTTGCCATACCAGGCGGTGATACAGCCAGACAGGATCCTCTCAATTGTGCATCCGTAAAAGTTTGAGGGTTTTAGGTGACATGGAAGTTAGAGTAGCAGTGATCCAGTGAAATGCCCGCACGAGTGCTACAATCAATACGCTGGTAGAATTTAGGTAGACTTGTTCTCAAATTTGCTTTGTTAAAATCCCCAGATACAATAAATGCAGCCTCAGGATATATGGTTTCCAGTTTGCATAGAGTCCAGTGAAGTTCCTTGAGGCTGTCGTGGTATCGGCTTGAGGGGGATATACACGGCGGTGACAATCATCAACGAGAATTCTATTGGGAGATAATATTGTCGCCACTTGATTGTAAGGAATTCTAGGTCAGGTGAACAAATGGACTTGAGTTCCTGTATGTTGTTACGATTACACATGAGTCGTTAATCATGAAGCATACACCCCCGCTAACTAGCTAGCATGTACAGCATTCACAAATCAACAGATACAAATCACAATATACTGGTAGAAGACCATAATATTACAATGTCAGTGACTATATACACTCAATATCTGTGTTTTAACATAATGGATTGACAAGGATTTTCATGGGACAATTTTACTTGAACCTCTTCCACATACAGTAGAAATGGAAGAGGTAAGGGAGGGCAGGGAATGTTTATGAGGGAGAATACAGAAGGAGAAGGAAGTGTGAGACATTAAAAAGGGAACTTACAACAACAAAAGGAATGTACACTAATATCAGGCATGGGAACTACTACAATTTTGTGTAATTATAAAACATGAAATTCAACACTTGTTGCACATATATTTGCTAACTAGGCAAGTCAGTTAAGAACAAATTCTTATTTTCAATGACAGCCTATGAACAGTGGGTTAACTGCCTTGTTCAGGGGCAAAACAACAGATTTTTACCTTGTCAGCGTGGGGATTTGATTTTGCAACCTTCCAGTTACTAGTCCAACACTCTAACCACTAGGCTATCTGCCACCCCAAATCAAACATAACTAATGTTCTGTCTCAATATTCGCTGAGAAGGACCTGATGGTTGGGCAACGGTTGCTGGGACATGTGACGGAAGAGCCCAGTCTCCAATTAACATTGTGACGAGAAAAACCCTACCAGACGGACGCCTTACACAATTCACATTCACTGGGTACCAAGAGGCCTTCCACGGTTTCATCACAAACAATGGTCACACTGGTAAGTTGCTATATAGATGCTGCATTACATTTACAGTACAATGTCCCCTACTAATGATACAGTATATCAGCATGGTGTATTGTAGTTGTATTGAACATGAATAGCAAGGCCTATTCACCCTTTAAATGCCTTGATATTTCACAGATTTGATATAAACTCAAAGCTCCATAACGTAGACTGAACAATACAATAGTACAGTACATGCAAGGTCCATGGACTCCACATATCTGCTCTTACATGGACTAAAGCTTTCATATCTCTGCAGTTCAAGTGGACCTGCCTGCCACAGCGAAGGTTCAGGGTGGAGATCTGGCGGTGCCATACAAGGCAGTACAGCTCCACCTGCACTGGGGCAAAGATGGAGGCCCTGGATCAGAGCACACTATTGATGGAGAACGATATCCCATGGAGGTTTGATGACCAAAAGAAAGGAAACATTCACAATACATTTTCATGCTCTTGATTTGTGTTTATTGCATTGTTTTTACTGTCATTTGGGTACAGCATGTGTACAGTAATTACACAGCAATCACATTTACATACACTATGAGTGTTCACATTTTATTTATTTGTCCTCAGCTGCATATTGTTAATATAAAAGAGGAATACAACTCTTTGGCTGAAGCTCTGAAAGACACTGCAGGGGTTGGAGTTCTTGGATTCTTTTATGAGGTATTAACTATGAGATTATCCATGAGATGTACAACTGTACTATTTTTATTTGGGTTGTTAGGACATTTGATTGATGATACTTATCTTATATTTTCAGGAATCAAGAAGCTCCAACAAAAAATATGACACCATTGTAAATGCTCTGAACACTATCAAACATCCCAGTAAGTCATATAATTCCATAAACAACAGCCATTGTTATGTATTCTTTTATGGGATGGAACCAGGTAGATAATACTCCAGGATCAGGATCATACAGGGATAGGCCTATGGGAAAGTGCCCATAGTTTCCAGTCACATTGGCATAAGTGCCAAGAGTCTAAAGTACAACTTGCATTTTTCAAAGATTTCAAAAGTTTAATTGCCTCATGTACAAGATACAGCAGGTGTAAAATAGTACAGGTAAATATGTAACTTCTTTAGGATTGGTCGGTCCCCTGCGGGACGGTTGAGCTAACATAGGCTAATGCGATTAGCATGAGGTTGTAAGTAACAAGAAAATGTCCTAGGACATAGCCATATCTGATATTGACAGGAAGCTTAAATTCTTGTTAATCTAACTGCACTGTCCAATTTACAGTAGCTATTACAGTGAAATAATTCCATGCTATTGTTTGAGGAGAGTGCACAGTTTTGAACATGAAAACTTATTAATAAACAAATTAGGCACATTTGGGCATTCTTGATACAAAAGTGTGAACAGAAATACAATGGTTCATTGGATCAGTCTGAAACGTTGCACATACATTGATGCCGTCTAGTGGCTAAAATCTAAATTGCACCTGGACTGGAATAATACATTATGGCCTTTCTCATTTAAAAAATGATTGTACCAAAAAAATACAAAATAACAGTTGTTTTTTTCTTTGTATTATCTTTTACCAGATCTATTGTGTTATATTCTCCTACATTCCTTTCACATTTCCACAAACTTCAAAGTGTTTACTTTCAAATGGTACCAATAATATGCATATCCTTGCTTCAGGGCCTGAGCTACAGACAGTTAGTTTTGGGTATGTCATTTTAGGCAAAAATTGAAAAGGGGCCAATCCTTAAGAGTTAACTTGCAAGCTCTTTCCCAACAATGCAATAACGGTAATATACAGTTCCTTCAGAAAGTGACTCAGGCCAGTCGGGTGTGGCTGGGCTGGGCTGTGGAGGACGCACTGCTCTCAACCTTCACCTCTCCCGAGTCCGTACAGGAGTTTCAGCGATGAGACAAGACTAACAATCAATTGGATACCACGAAAATGGTGAAAAATGTTGTTGTCAAAGTGAAATTATGTTTTTAGAAATGTGTACAAATTAATTAAAAATGAAAAGATTAAATATATTGAGTCAACAACTATTCAACCCCTTTGTTAAGGCAAGCCTAAATAAATTCAGGAGTAAAAATTATCTTAACAAGTCACATAATAAGTTGCATGGACTCACTCTGTGTGCAATAATAATGTTGACATTTTTTTATGACTATCTAATCTTTTTATGACTACAGCATCTCTGTAGTAATTTCTTTATGACTACATCAAATCAAATTTGATTTGTCACATACACATGGTTAGCAGATTGTAATGCAAGTGTAGCGAAATGCTTGTGCTTCTAGTTCCGAACATGCAGTAATATCTAACAAGTATTCTAACCTAACAATTTCACAACAACTACCTTATACACACAAGTGTAAAGAAATGAATAAGAATATGTCCATAAAGATATATGAATGAGTGATGGCCAAACGGTACAGGGAAGATGCAGTAGATGGTACAGAGTACAGGCTATACAGTGCCTTGCGAAAGTATTCAGCCCCCTTGAACTTTGCGACCTTTTGCCACATTTCAGGCTTCAAACATAAAGATATAAAACTGTATTTTTTTGTAAAGAATCAACAACAAGTGGGACACAATCATGAAGTGGAACGACATTTATTGGATATTTCAAACTTTTTTAACAAATCAAAAACTGAAAAATTAGGCGTGCAAAATTATTCAGCCCCCTTAAGTTAATACTTTGTAGCTCCACCTTTTGCTGCGATTACAGCTGTAAGTCGCTTGGGGTATGTCTCTATCAGTTTTGCACATCGAGAGACTGAATTTTTTTTCCCATTCCTCCTTGCAAAACAGCTCAAGCTCAGTGAGGTTGGATGGAGAGCATTTGTGAACAGCAGTTTTCAGTTCTTTCCACAGATTCTTGATTGGATTCAGGTCTTTTGCAGACTCCATCAGGTTTTCTTCCAGAATGGTCCTGTATTTGGCTCCATTCATCTTCCCATCAATTTTAACCATCTTCCCTGTCCCTCCTGAAGAAAAGCAGGCTCAAACCATGATGCTGCCACCACCATGTTTGACAGTGGGGATGGTGAGTTCAGGGTGATGAGCTGTGTTGCTTTTACGCCAATCATAACATTTTGCATTGTTGCCAAAAAGTTCAATTTTGGTTTCATCTGACCAGAGCACCTTCTTGTTTGGTGTGTCTCCCAGGTGGCTTGTGGCAAACATTAAACGACACTTGTTATGGATATCTTTAAGAAATGGCTTTCTTCTTGCCACTCTTCCATAAAGGCCAGATTTGTGCAATATACGACTGATTGTTGTCCTATGGACAGAGTCTCCCACCTCAGCTGTAGATCTCTGCAGTTCATCCAGAGTGATCATGGGCTGCATCTCTGATCAGTCTTCTCCTTGTATGAGCTGAAAGTTTAGAGGGACGGCCAGGTCTTGGTAGATTTGCAGTGGTCTGATACTCCTTCCATTTCAATATTATCGCTTGCACAGTGCTCCTTGGGATGTTTAAAGCTTGGGAAATCTTTTTGTATCCAAATCCGGCTTTAAACTTCTTCACAACAGTATCTCGGACTTTGCGAGTGTGGAGACCAATTTCTAACATGTATGGACCACTGATGTATAAAATAACCAAGACCTTAATCACGCAGCTGACCAATTTCCGCAATATTTTAGTTCTGGGATTAACAAGATTAACCAAGAAGAAGTGACTGGCTGCAATCACACTTTGGTTTTGGTATAAAAGTCACTACCTAGAAACTCATATGTTAGCATTTTTATACTAAAAACAATATTTTACCTAGCATAACACTATTACAACAGGGTGACTGTTTTGGAATAAAAATGTAAGTATATTCTCTTAAACATCCACTGTATTGTGTGCTTATTGTTAAATCATTGATATGTGCTAGTGGTCATTTTGAGACCTTAAGGAGCATGTTCATCTCTTTGTGAGAAATGATACCGGTCACTCAAAACCAGGGGTTGCAACCGGTTCAGAAAACAGAAATGAAAATCGGAAAATAACAAAATGTTATGAGAAACGGAAACAGAACCAGGAACGAAAGGGATCTCTAGTGTTACAGAACAGAACTGTTATTTTCAAATCTTGAGAACGAGTTAGTAACATTCTTTTTAGTTCCAAAAATATTCCTAATGTCTAGTATGTAATTCTGTATAGTTAGAATGTTAGTATAGACTAAACATGTTCAAATTCACGTCATGATGCTCAGCGTTTCAAGCCAAGCAGCATGTCGTTCTCTCCCGACCCGTGAGATTTCAGTCGGATCTTGCGCCTGCACTTATCTGTCCAATCCAACATGTAAACAACTCTTATCTCTTGGGCTCCCGAGTGGCGCAGTGGTCTAAGACACTGCATCTTCGTGTAAGAGGTGTCACTACAGTCCCTGGTTTGAATCCAGGCTGAATCACATCTGGCCGTGATTGAGAGACCCATAGGTTGTCTGGGTTTGGCTGGGATAGGCCATCATTGTAAATAAGAATTAGTTCTTAACTGATTTGCCTAGTTAAATAAAAATACCTGTTCCACAGCAAGCTGCTCAGGTGGCACTAATTGGAGGAGTAATTTAACGAGCTAAATGTAATTTCACAAATTATTTCACAGTTTAAGAAATGAACAAAAAGGAACTATATCAACTGTTACTTTTTTGGGGTTCAAACCGCTTTAGGACAGAACACTGGAACAAAACACATAGGGGTTCTGCTCAGAACAGAATCATTGAAAAAGTATTTCGGTTCCAGCCCCTGATCAAAACATTTATAAAGTATTATTAAGTATAACTATCCCAGACTTTAGATGAGTGCAAGCAAAAATACTTAACTAGTGACTAGTAAATGGTTTATAAGGACCTACTTACAAATGATCTAATGAATCATTATTAAATAGGTTACTAACTTTTACAAATGTGGGTGTAAATGATGAATAAAATATTTAATAATCCATTATAAATGCTTTAATACGTGGAGTTATTATAAAGTGCTCCCCAAGTGCAAGTGGTCAAATTAAGATCCTACATCTGTATGTGTGTGGCGTCAGTAGTGAGTGTGTGAGCGTGGGTGCATGAGTGTGTGTACATGTGGGTATGTGTGAATGAGAAGAGTGTCAGTGTAGGTGTATGTGTATGTGCCTGAGTGGCAGACCTGTGGTTGAGCATGGAGACAGAGCAGGTAGTCAGTGGGGAATGTCGGGTGGCTGGAATCCTTGGCAACTGTATATTTATTTTCCATTGTATTTATTGTGTCCAACTTTAGGCTCAAACACTACCCTTAGTGAAGTGTCCCTGGACATGCTCATCCCCTCTCAGAGTAATATGACCAGCTACTTCCGCTACAATGGCTCTCTCACCACACCCGCCTGTGTAGAATCTGTCGTCTGGACAATGTTCGAAAATACCATTCCTCTCAGCAGGCAACAGGTGCTTTATGGATTCACCTTTGACATTATACTGTACTTCACCTATGTCACCTTTATACTTGACATTATACCTGTACAATCATACAATTACCTGCTGTCAGGAAATTAACTGTAAAACTGCAAATGGTTAACTCTGCCCCATAACAATTTGTGTAGAATTGCAAGAAATTTGCCGTTTCCCCCCAAAACAATCTCAGACCTTTTGGGGGCCATTCGAAACTGTGGTACGCCACTGGTCTAACATGTTTTCATCTTTGTGTCTTACAGCTTGCTGCATTTTCTCAGCTTCAGTTTGCTGATGGAAAGCCTATGGTGGGAACCTATCGCCCAGTCCAGCTATTGAATGGTCGCCAGGTGTATCGCTCTGGAAGTCAAGTTGTCTTAGTCAGTACTCTGCTACTCATCACCTCTGTGATATCAGCCATTGGACTCCCACTGCCCAACTAAATACCAGGATCTTTGGATTTGGGTATCAGTGAATTAGAGAGTGCCTGATATTGCCAAAATCTCAAATGCTTATATTTCGCATTGCTATGCAGATGTTCTCTTTCAAGTTTACTTTACTTGCCAAATTATAGTTGATACAATTTATTCAAGGGGGTAATGTGTTTAAGGACACAGTGTAACGGCGTTCATCGTTTGTTGAAAGAGAGTCGGACCCGAAATGCAGCGTGGTGGTTACTCATGTCTTTAATGTAAAAGATAGCGATACATGAAATAACTTAAATAAATACAAAACAACAAACGGAACGTGAAAACTAATTACAGCCTATCTGGTGAACACTACACAGAGACAGGAACAATCACCCACGAAATACAAAGTGAAACCCAGGCTACCTAAATACGGTTCCCAATCAGAGACAACGAGAATCACCTGACTCTGATTGAGAACCACCTCAGGCAGCCAAGCCTATGCAACACCCCTACTCAGCCGCAACCCCAATAACTACAAAACCCCAATACGAAATACAACAACATAAACCCATGTCACACCCTGGCCTGACCAACTAATTAACGAAAACACAAAATACTAAGACCAAGGTGTGACACACAGCATAAATAATGCACCAAGACATTTAATATTTTTATTGTTATGTATAAAATAATACTTGAGAGGGCATTGATCCAAGCATTGTTTTGACCCACTTATTAACTTCTTCATATCATTATTGTTAATATGTAGTTAACTTCATAAACTTCCTATTGTTATTGAACGGCGTGACACACAGCATAAATAATGCACCAAGACATTTAATATTTTTATTGTTATGTATAAAATAATACTTGAGAGGGCATTGATCCAAGCATTGTTTTGACCCACTTATTACCTTCTTCATATCATTATTGTTAATATGTAGTTAACTTCATAAACTTACTATTGTTATTGAACGGTCAATGTCATTATGTGACCTGTGCTTTCCACAGAACCAGCAGCACAACTGGTGAGAATCAGTATCAAAGCCCTGGAACTCTGATCTATATTGTCCGGTAACAAACCACATCCATGTATTTTTTATATAAATAAAATCAAATTGTATTGGTCACATACATATGATTAGCAGATGTTATTGTGGGTGTAGCGAAATGCTTGTGCTGCTAGCTCTGACAGTGCAGTAATATCTAACAAATTACACAACATATACCCAATACACACAAATCTAAGTAGGAATTAAGACTATATACTTATAGACGAGGGATGTCAGAGCGGAATAGACTGTAGAATAGTATAGAGATGAGTAATGCAAAATACAGTATGTAAACATTATCAAGTGAATGAGATACTGTAGAATAGTATAGAAAAAGTATATACATATGAGATGAGTAATGCCAGATATGTAAACATTAAGTGGCTAAGATACCGTAGAATAGTATAGAATACAGCATATCCATAAGAGAAGAATAATGCCAGATATGTAAATATTATTAAAGTGACTAGTGCTCCATTATTAAAGTGGCCAGTGATTTCTAGTCTATGCCTATAGGCAGCAGCCTCTAATGTGCTAGTGATGGCTGTTTAACAGTCAGATGGCCTTGGGTCGGCAGGTAGCCTAGTGGTTAGAGCATTGGACTAGTAACCGGAAGGTTGCAAGATTGAATCCCCGAGCTGACAAGCTAAAAATTTGCCCTTCTGCTCCTGAACAAGGCAATTAACCCACTGTTCCTAGGCCATCATTGAAAATAAGAATTTTTTCATAACTGACTTGCCTAGTTAAATGAAGGTAAAATAAAAATAGAAGCTGTTTTTCAGTCTCTCGGTCCCAGCTATAAGGTGTACCAATTCAGTTAAAGCTATAAAGCTAACAACATATTGTTTTTTCTTCACTTTATTCACACTAACTAAGAACAGTGGCGCAGTGGTCTAAGTCACTGCATCTCAGTGCAAGAGGCGTCACTCTAGTCCCTAGTTTGAATCCAGGCTGTATCACATCCGGCTGTGATTGGGAGTCCCATAGGGCGGCGCCCAATTGTCCGAGTTTGGCCGTCATTGTAAATAAGAGTTTGTTTTTAACTGGCTTGCCTATTTAAAGAAAGGTAAATAAAAATAATAAGAAAAAAAGGCTATTTTGATTTATTCTTATGTAATTTCTTCAACAGTCCACCAAGTGGCAGTAATGGGTATCAGAGCACAACTACCATTCCTCTCTGCATCCTTTTTGACCACCACACTGCACAAAGCAATGCAAGATGTACAACTCCTACTTTCTTATTTCCACCCAAAAGCAGTTGTCGTCACACCCCCACACACTTCACGGATTATTGATACAATAGAAATGGTTTCAATGGCAGATTCAGCGGTTTCCATAAGGGGTCTGTTGTCGGTCGTTTCTCTTGTGGTCATATAACCATGTGTTTTAACTGAATATATAACTTCCACTCTGTAGACTTTTAGACTTCCCATAGCCAGGTCAGGTTAGTCAGGACACCCCACACCTAACAATGTCAGACTAGTCTAATCAGGGATAATTCAATCAATCCCTCGTCAACAAACCTGTGGATAATAGCCACTGATTCCATTTAGGGCACTTCTTGTTTAGATACAGGTAGGCTACACTATCCATTTCACCTTAAGTAATCCCATGTTAAAAGGAAATAGCACTGCAGTGAGTTGAACCAGGGGAATAATCTACCACCTACTCAATCATGTTTGGCTATTGCTGTAGGCAGTGGCAATTTTAGCATGTAAATATTGGTGGGGCAAAAAAAAATGATATGTGACATGTATTAATGCCAAAATAATATGCAAAACACATATTTATTTATTTTTGCTAATAATGTGGAGCTCAAAACAGGTGGGGCTCTGCCCTACCTGCCCTGAATGACGGGTCACCAGTAGCTATAGGACTTCTTCAAGGAGGCTCAAGCTGCACGTAACACCCTGGACCAGAGCTACTCAAGGACCATATTCTTACCATCTGTCTATAATACCTATATTATTCCATGGTAGTTACATAGGCAGGTACAGTGTAATTATGGTGTAGGGAGGTTGAAATATTAGTAGTGATATCATTAAATGTGAGAGAAATGATAGGTCTTCAAGTATCTTCAACTAAATAAAGAGAAGGTAGAGTGTAGGCGTGGAACGCATCGCTGTTTGTTGTAAACATTTCACAAAAATATCTTGCACAGTTTGCACACCCAGTTTCCACCCATCACCACTTCCTCCTCTCTCGCCTGACTTGACTCTGAGGTTTAGGTTGTCTTGACAACAGAGGACATATCTCTTTTAGAAGTCATTTCACAAGTTTCAGTTGTGCCTATTACATATAGCCCATTATCTGCTGCTGTAAACTGGGGTGGAGGTATGTGTTAGTGTTCTTCTCTGTTGGCAGAATGCATTAGAAGACTCCCTACTGTAAGTCATTCTGGATAAGAGAATCTGCTACAGTAAATGACTCAAATGTAAAATGGAAGACAAAAGAATAAGCAGTAGCGTAACCTATCCCATCAAATATTTTAAAGCAATGAAAAGCTGATATCTGCACCTCCTCTTTTTTTTAAAACAGGTTATGGATCAATTAATTAAACCATGTCTGAGATACACCCTCATAAGACATATGTGTTCTTTTTACTCCTACACTCATTTAATAGTGGATCTATTCTATACATTTTTTGGGGGTGTGAATCCCATCAAAGGTTCAGCACATCCTGAGCTTTTGATCTCTTCTCTGGGTTATAGTCAACGTGGACAGCACGTCAATATGTCAAATCAATTTGAATGCGATCAATAGAATATGCATAAATTTCACAATATCTAAGTAGCACATTTTTTTATTAGGCGGTAGGTAGCCTAATGGTTAGACTGTTGGGCCAGTAACAGAAAGGTTGCTGGATTGAATCCCTGAGCAGACAAGGTAAAACATCTGTTGTTCTGCCCCTGAACAAGGCACTGTTCCCCATAATTGTAAATAAGAATTTGTTCTTAACTGACTTGCCTGTTTAAAAAAAATTGTTATGTTCTGCTTTCCCTTAAAAGAGGGGACCTCTGATTATGTCCCAAATGGCACCCTATTCCTCATATAGTGCACTACTTTTTTCCAGAGCTCAATGGGCCTTGGTCAAAAGTAGTGTACTGTAAAGGAAAAAGAGTGCCATTTGGGGTACACATTCTGTCATCAGTGAAGATGTCTGTCTATGTGGGCTGTATGGGCGTAGGTTGGTTGGTGTATCTCAGAGACAGAAGGAGAGATTGCTGTAGAGGGACTGTTAGACCTCTTCCTGTGGTTTACACCACGTGACTACGAAGCTTAATAAGAACACCACTGTAAGTTCACACTTCTGTTTCTGCTGGGATAGAGGAGAGAAAGATGGTAAGACCGTGTGATATACTGACTGAGATATATTCATTGAATTTTATTTTGTATAAAACATATGAGAGGTTTACTGTATGGTGGCAGTAATATATTGTAACATTTTATTGGTTCTACTGTTTGAGACGATTTTAGTACACTTTTATAAATTATGAGATCATTTTGTTACACATCAGCAATGTATTACACAAAAAAACATCACGTTTTTGTGACGATTTAGTTAGTTCCTGTTTTGAATTTGCTCTACGGATTGGACTGAGGAGGGGTTCTGAGCAGAACCAAACACGAAGCTGCCACAGCAACGAGAAGATACTGATGTACAGTGCAGTCATCCATAAAGTAGAGAGTACTACTAAACTCCTCTGCACAGTGTAGTGTTTCCTACTTTATGGATGACTGTACTGTTGGCTACGGAGGAAAATACTACAAGGACTCCATTGACATCAATGAACGATTCTGAAAAGCTTGGAGACCATGGTCTATTTTTAAGTTGTATTACATTTTTGTTCTAGAAATGCAGTCCTATGAATAAATGTTAAGTTCCCATTAACTATTCAGTCATGTTTCTCAAATAAAAGTAGATTTGATTGCAATATTGTACTAATGAAAATCAATGAATTGTTTTTCTTGCTTTCTGTGGTTTATGGTCATTCTACTATTGTAGATATTGGTATAACAATCACAGTGCAGTTTATAGTAAAAGTGGTTGTACAGTTAAAATTGTTTCAGTGTTCAGCATCTGGTTTTGATGAAGATCCTGCGCTGTATAATTCTAAACCCACTAACATGAGGAACAAGTGTACGAAACAGATTTTCAGAAAATGAACAGTTTAATAGTACTGCTAAATTCTGCATAGATATCTTCATTCAACGTGATCAATGTTCCAATCAGAATCTCAGTTGGTATTTACCAAAATAAAAAATAAAAAAATTGTGCATACTACTAAGGAAGAAAATAATATCTCTAACAGGAAAGATTTCTCACAGCCTTCACTATAAAATGTGCATGGATATTTCCTAAACCGAAAGATGTAGTAAGGCAAATATAGGCATAACTACAACATACATCCCCATCAGCAAAGTGAGAATAAAAATCATATTTTTAAGGCTACAATACCCTAGCTGTTGACAAAGCATTATGTAATACTATAACCATGATGTCATTATTTTGGCCAATCTTACTGCACCTTAAAATGTCCAACAAAAGGTTTGTAGTTCATAGGATTTATTTGGACAGAGCAGAATCTGTCTACTGCGTTACTGTGCATGATAGCCTGCACACGGTTCATAAAACCCCTATTCCATGATCATTACAAATCCTCGAGGAGATTTCTGTGGTCACATGTACTTATGCAGAAGAAAAAAACATGACAAAATCTTGATCTTTGACACAGTAATATCCCTTCAGATATCCTTGAAATAGTTTTTTTGTTCATTGTATCTGATTCTGATTCTTGGCATAATCTCATGTATCGGATGCTCCTTGTTAATCCTATTCCCATGGTAGTGGTTCCAGGTAGTTGGATGGCACCAGACCTCTCAGCCCATGAAGGTCCCCCTGGATGGAGATTAGACATTAGCAAAGCTAATTTAGATATAGAACCAATGGAAAACAAGGTTTCATTTCCCCAAAGACTACTTAATGCAGTCCAGCACTCACATAATAGAATCCATCTTCATCCATATCACCAAACACATATATTATGTCCCCTGCACGGAAGGCGAGCTCAGCCTACAATAAAATATTTTTTGGGAAAAGTTACTGTTCATTTGGTGTTGCTGTTATATGCACAGTAAGGCCCTATAACTGGGATTACCTCAGAATTGGCGTTCACTAAATTCAAAAGACCAAATTAAGAAAGGTAAAGTGGATTTGGACACCCATGTGGAGGTTCCACACTCACGTCGCTGTCCATGTTGGGGGAACTTTCCCAAGGGTCATACTCAAAGATGGCCACCATCCGGCGGACCACCAAGTCATCTAGCACGCTGGACTCCTCACTGGGATCTGATGGGAAACAGAGAAGTCAAGATTTGAAGGATTAGATCATAGGACTGCATCCCAAATGGCACCAGGGCCCTGGTCAAAAGTAGTACACTACAGTATATAGGGAATAGGGTGCCTTTGGGACGCACACCAAATCTCAATGTCATCATTAAGAAATCTCAGATTATTTTTAATATAAATTATTTCAGAGAGAGTGAGAGAGAAAAAGAGTGTGAGCGAGAGTGAGAAAAAAAGAAAGAGATACCTGTGTGGTCGACAGGCAGGAAACCCTGCTGCATGAGCTGATGCTTGAGGTAGTCATCATCCACTGGGATCTCAGATACCATGTTACTAGGCACGACACCAGACAGACCACCAGACTCCCCGTGGTAGAAACCATCATCGTCTTTATCTCCAAACACCTGGCAGAGACAGAGACAAAGTCAGCCATTTTGTTTCCATGGAATTTGTTTGGTAATGATACAGATCTACTGTGCATGTGTAAAAGAAAGGAACATGAGTGGAAAGTTATCAGTTCAACATCAACAAGTTGCAAACAATGACAGGAAATGAGGAAACCACAACTTTTGCACATCATGTAGGCCTACGCATCAACAGAGAACAAACAGGAAACACCAGCATGTAGAAAATCCAATATACTGTATAACTGTTTATAATCTGCCTACCTCATATTAACCCAGCCATGTTCAAACTTGGTTTTATCATATCTACCCCTTTAAAATTGGAGGTTACTCTTTACATAAGGTATATTAAACAGGAGTATTTAAAAAGGAGTTTATAAATTGTTTATAAACTGTCAATCATTGGTTGTTATAAACACTTATTACACAATGGTTGATAGTCTACAGTACATATAAACTACACAGTACATTACCTTGATGATCTGTCCTGGCACAAAAGGGAGCTCCTCCGCAGCGGTCTCAGGGTTTGGGGACATCGCAGCAGGGTTGTATGGGAAAAGAGCCACAAAGAGTCGGACGGGGGGTTCCTGAGACACCTGGCTGGACACCTGGCTGGCGGTCTCCAGCTCCCATTGCCTAATATCCTCTGGTGT
Organism: Oncorhynchus masou masou; assembly: GCF_036934945.1. Taxonomy (NCBI): domain Eukaryota; kingdom Metazoa; phylum Chordata; class Actinopteri; order Salmoniformes; family Salmonidae; genus Oncorhynchus; species Oncorhynchus masou. The sequence continues at coordinate 68,119,362 of NC_088224.1, read as the reverse complement.
AGCAATTCTCAGTCCATCAGGGTAAAGAAACACATCCACTCCTAGCATCCCATCCATCAGCTCTTATGTGAGTGAGAGCAACCCTGATGATAGTTAAGGGCCCGAATGTGTTGGTTTTAACAATAAAGAAGCATTTTTATCAACTTCCACTGTCCTCCAAGAGTTTCTGAAGTCCCTGTTCACTTCAATGAGAGCAACCCCTCTCAGCTCTACACTGGGCAGACAGATGGCTGCTGGAGACAACAGGGCTCTCCTTACCCTCACCCTTTATGAAGCTAAGCTGCCTGAGGCTGTAATCCTCTTTGAGGAAAGTGGATAACATTCTCGTCCCAACCCTCTCTACCTGTGGGACACAGTCTATCTGTAGAAGTGTAGTAGCAAGAGAAGAATGCTCAGCTTTGCATGCGCTAAAGATGTGCATTGTTGGGGGAAGTTTAAATGAAAGATGATAGTGTATAGCACTACTAAGGTTTGGCTGGTGTAGGCCGTCATTGTAAATAAGAATTTGTTCTTAACTGACTTGCCTAGTTAAATAAAATTTAAAAAAATTAAAAAGAGAACATGCAGATATCATTTTTTCAGTCAGCTACAAATGGGTGGTCAATGAGATACTATAAAGTGAACGTATGCGGGTCTGGCTCCACGAGGGGGGAAAAGGGGGCTTAGCCCCCTCAGTTGAAACTTGTGCCCCCTCAGTTTTAGTTTTATGTCCCTATATAAAAACAGCAAAATAATTCTAATGATGAGTGACAGGTTGCTGCAAAATCTGTATCTCTGCTGTGCTGTGTCAGCACAATGGACAGAGCGCATTGCAGTGTGTGTAGAAGGGCTATGGAAAAACACTGGGGTTCTGCAAAATCCTATGGGTTTTCATAAAAAGTGGGAAAAAACACTTCTCATCCATGGTAGGCTAAGTGAATAACATGATACGCTTCCATCTGTAATATTCATTTTGATTTATAAGGCCGAGGTCAAGTTCACCATTGAAGCTGCTTCACACAACTCTGCCTAGCTGTAAAAAGCATTTGTGTTATAAGCCTTAGCCTATTAGTTAGCTCGCACCAGCTAATCTGCCTCTGCCATGATGGATATCAGAAACTGGCTTCGCCAAAGTAACCAAACAAAGCCAAAATGAGAAGGAGAGCGAAGAGCAGCAGCAGAATTCAATATAATTCCAATGCAAGAACATATCGGTATGTTTCCTCATTGAAATAAGGATTTTTTTGGTAGCGTATTTGTTTTCTTGGTTGTAAATGGAACTGTAAATATTGGAAATGTATTTATGGTAGGCTGACATTCCTTAATTGATTACACAGGTCGAATTTGATCAACAGAAGTGTATTGTTCCATATCAGAAGGTGTTGCTGTACTCATGAGCAGCATGGTTTTCCATGATCCATTTGTTTGGCAAGACAGCTGTGCATGGCTGCATCTCACTGTAGTAGGCTGTAGGCTATGTTTTGGTTATTTGGATCTCCATTTGCCTTTTGTTTACTGTGTTTGTTTACTGTTAATGTAACTAGCCTAAATATAGATTGTTTCATGCCTCGAATAAACATTTAGTCAACTAGGCCTACTTGGTACTTCTGTTTTGTTCTGTTCACATTCATTCGTTGGCATTTGCAGTTGTGTTGGTATTCTAAGCCAAACTGCTATTCAGTATTTTCGTTAGCATGCATGAATAACTAGGCTATACTTTAATTTGCATTATTTTGGTAAGACAGCTGTGTGTACAGGTGCATTCACATAGGCTGTTTGTAATAGGTGAATTGCAGCCTATATCCATTACCAAAAAGGCCTTGCTTAGTGTACAGGGCGCTGTCCATTGTGCTGATACAGCGCAGCAGCGATTTTGCGCCAACCTGTCAATTCAAAAGCACTCAATTAATGGTCTCGAAGTCTCTGCATTTGAACTTTGTGTTTATTGTGGTATAGCATGATATAAGCAGAATTCAATATATTTCCAAAGCAAGAACCCCGACAGCTTGTTCCAATTCCCGCAAATATCCAGCAACTTTGCACAGCCATTGAAGAGGAGTGGGTCAACATTCCACAGGCCACAATCAACAGCCTGATCAACTCTATGCGAAAGAGATGTCTTGCGCTGCATGAGGCAAATGGTGGTCACACCAGATACTGACTGGTTTTCTCATCCACACCCCTACTTTTTTTAAGGTATCTGTGACTAACAGATGCATATCTGTATTCCCAGTCATCTGAAATCCATAGATTAGGGCCTAACAAATTTATTTCAATTGACTGATGTCCTTATATGAATTGTAACTCAAGAAAATTGTTGAAATTGTTGCATGTTACATTTATATTTTTGTTGAGTGTATTTGATTAAGAATTTTAGGACCCCTTTAGATATAAAAATATATAGACAAAAATGGTTTCATGAAACATTGAATTTGACTTTACTGCTATTAGCCCATAGAGACACATTGAATAACACATTCATACAAGGACAAACAGTTAGTCTCTCCAAAAAAATGTGGTTGTTTTGTTTTGAAGTGTCTATCCTATATCTGAGAGATACAAGAATGATCAGGACATTTTTTTTTAATGACACATATTTAATAGCTTTTTTAGGGGCTAAAATACTTCCATATATACTTCCATTCATACATGGCACCGGGCTATCTTCAGGCGAGTCTAGTGGGCATCCTAGAGCAAAACAACCGACATGTACGTGTTCATGAGAGACTCACCTTTCCATAGAGGGGTCATCGACGCAGCCCATGCAAAAAAACAGATATCTCCAGCTTAAATAGACCGATTCTTATGGGGATTTTTTTATTATGCTAATTTGATTTCCGCAGGGGCACAGAAATTGACTCAAGACGGTTTTAAGGTTATATTGAGACTCAATTCAACTTCCTTATCTGAACATAGGTTAGCAACAGATTATCTCTCTCACCACTGTCTTTACAAATGGAAGGGGTTGAAACTAAGGTGAAGAGTGTGGAAACAGTGATTGAGTGAGAGGAGAGGAGAGGAGAGGAGAGGAGAGGAGAGGAGAGGAGAGGAGAGGAGAGGAGAAAAGAAAAGAAAAGAAAAGGAAAGGAAATGAAAGGTAAGGAAAGAAAGGGGGGAAAGAGGGGAGTGATTGTGAAAGGGAGAGAGAGAAGGAGAGATGGCAGTATTCTATTTCCATAAGAAAGAGAGACAGAAATAAATAAATAAAGAAGAGTGAGAGAAATAAATAAATAAATAAGAGAGAGTGAGTGAGAGAAAGAAAGAAAGAAAGAAAGAAAGAAAAGAGAGTGAGAGAAAGAAAGAAAGAAAGAAAGAAAAGAGAGTGAGAGAAAGAAAGAAAGAAAGAAGAGAGTGAGAGAAAGAAAGAAAGAAGAGAGAGTGCGAGAAAGAAAGAGTGAGAGAAAGGCAGGCAGAGAGAAGAAAGAAGGGAAGCGTTGGTGCCTTTGCAGCCGTCCTACATTGAAGGGCTGAGAGACAGAAAATAATCATCTGACGTTTGTGATACCTTAATCAGCTTGGAACATCATTACTAATTAGCTGATCTGTCCCTCCAACTGGAGCCAGGTGTGAACCAACAGTGTCCTGATTCTGCAGAATGCATGTTCGCCATTGTCCCCAATACAACAATACATGTAGGACTCCTATCCAGCTAATATTGAGACTTTTGTGACTGACAAAAGCATACTACCTGCACCTATAGTACTCTGAAACTATGTCAAAAAATGTCAAATACATGAAGTTTAGGGGTGAATCCTAAACTTCCATGTAGGTAGAATTTTCACTGCATTAACATCAATAAGAAGTTGGGATTCACCCCTTACTGATTTGCAAATGCAAGGAGTTAGCACTGGCCGTGATGATTCATCCATCCTTTGCACTGAGTCATGACTTTGTACCATGCTGTACCAGCAGAGGGTGTTCTGACTGACTCATTGTATTGGTGCTGCTGGACTTAAGGTACAGCAAGCAGGAGGTCCCTTCTCCATCACTCCATCTCCCTGCAGAAATGTGCTTTAAATGCACTGACATTGTGTGCGATATAGTGCACTACTTGGTCAACAGTAGTGCACTACATAGGGAATAGGGTTTCATTTGGGACTTTCCACACCCATTGAGTATGAATAAGGAGGATACCTGATAATTCCAGTTGGGTTGCAACAATAGTATCTGATTTTCTCAGAAGAAACAGGTAGCACAATCAAGTTGTGACACTAGTAATGCCAAATAGTTGTATGAAGCTTATCTTCCCAGGAGAGGTCACCCTTTGCATTGGTAACAGTGAGTGGTTTGTTCAGTGACAGGTGTTAGATAGAGGTAGTGGTAGGTTTAGGGTTAGGCTGGGGTGTGGAGTTGAAGCTAGGGTTGGGGTTATTATGGTTATGCTTGAGCCAGGGTGTGGGCATGAACTTAAGGATAAGGTTATGGCTGGTTATTGGTTAGGGTAAGGGTTAGGTTTAGAATCACTAAGGAGTCCTATTGGACTAAATTTCCCTCATTGATTGCCTAGTGGGAATGAAACAGGAAATCTGATTCGCTCTCATCCCAGATATGCAGTATCTCTGGATTCCCATGTAAGGATTGTTACATCAGTAGCAAGACACCCACCTTTCTGAGTGATGACGCAGCCGAGGGAAAGTGTGAGGAACGCGAAAGGGTGTCCCGTCGGCACTAGCACAGACTGCACAGAACAGCTGCAGCCTAAGTTCGCACAGAATTTCACGGCACTGCAAGTAGTAGACATATCATTTTATCCCAAAACCTATAGAATATCGTTCACACTAACCAAATATTAAAATGGTTGATCGCGAGCAGCTGGTGCAGAAAGCCAGGCTGGCTGAACAGGCTGAAAGATATGATGACATGGCAGCTGCCATGAAATCGGTAAGTCTCCAAAACGATTGCATGTGAATAACCTACGAATAAGGACTGATGATTTGGTGTTCAATGAAACATTGAATTCTCTACAATGTAATTCTAATGAATATGAATTATCTCTATTTAGATATTTTATTCCATTCCTAGAGATGTGATGTGTATAAACATTTAACATTTTGATATTAGATTATGTAAAGGTTTTGCCAGCAATCCTAGACATCACTATACTGCATTGAAATACTAGCCTACACCATTCAGAATATCATGTCTGTTTCATAGGGTGCAATCACTGTTTAATTATAACGACTAGAATAGCCTACATGTGGAGCTCAAACATTCAAGAAACATTCAAGAAAGGCAATCAATGTATGCTATTGAACGCTCCTTGGGCGGTGCTTGGGCGGTGCCAGTTTCGTGTCTTTAAAAGAAATGCAGTGGAGTGATGTTACCACGAAATGTATTCAGAGGCACCAAATAACATTGATTTCTCTGTCAAACGTGTTCCTCGCGTTATACAATTACATGTGATAAATGTGTCCTATGCCACTGGGTACAGACGTCTATTCCACGTTGGTTCAACGTAATTTAAATTACGTAGAAACAACATTGATTTAATGTATGCCCAGTGGGACTTAATTCCCCATGTGATTTGTTAAATTCAGATCAGTTAGAATTGGTCTTTAGGATTGTGCCATGTGAGGTTGCTCGAATATTGATCGATTCTCCCTGTAATATCTAGATTTAATTATATAATTTCCTAGTAATAATAGTATTTTTTAAGTATATTTTTGAGTTAAATCTGTCCTTTATTGAATATATATGTGTGTCTGTTAATAGAGGCTACAGATGTTATCTGAATGAGCATCTATTCCTGCATAAATGGTTATTCAGTTTCCAGCTCTTTACACAAAACAAATGTAGGAGGCAGCATAATTTTCTCTAGAATGTTCTGTATTTTGTCGTATTGCAGTGAGTCATTGATCAGAATGGATATTGGTCCTTTTGTTATCAGTAGTTGAGCTCCATTAAGTTACTTGATCACATTATCATTCTGCATTGCACCTGTATGTCGCATTGTGTGTCACTGTCAACGTGTGCAGTTGCCTCTCTAGACATACTGTATGTCTGGATATGGATAGGGTGAAGCTGTGTGTTCTTTAAAGCAATTTAATGAAATTTACATTATTATTTGGTTTATTGATACAGGTCTCACACTGTGTGAAAAATGCACTGTCATTAGGCCCTAAACCTAAATGCCCAGTCTCCTCCTGACATCTTAACCATTATTATTATTACCTAGTAACACGTTCTGTCTCATTGGCTGCGTAATTTAGATCTATTTCTCCTGCATATTTCTGGTTGCACGCGATGGCATTTTAGTGATGTGTGCATGTGGGATTCCTTTCCCTTTAAGCAATCTGCTGGGTCAGTCCATGCAGTCATAACTGGGCCCTTTTGCAGTGTAGGGGTGTGTACTCGTTCCCCTCTCCAATGGGAAATCCCTTGCCACTGCAGCCAGGGTTCACTTGATGGCAGGAAAAAGCAATGAGAGGTATGATTTTATGTTCTGATTTCACCTTGACCAGTACAGTACAGTACAATATTATTCTGCATACATGTTTGCAGAAGTTAATGCATCATCAATGCAGTAAGATGCAATTATAAGCAGTGCTGCTTTGTCAGTGAATGCGTTGAATGGCATTTGTTTTATTTTATTATGTAATGTATTTACAGTAGCATAATGTGTTCAGGATAGTCGTGACAGATTTTTACCCAGCCCGTCAATAATTGTTTGGGCTTGCAATTAGGTATTCAGATCTGCCTCTCTTTATTTATATTGACTGACATCAGCATTTTGGTACAATGATGATTCACTGACAAGTAATGCATATGAAGGGCTTTTCCAACATCACTTTAGTCTTTTGCACTCTCTGGCCTTTATGTTTCTTACATATCCATCAAGATGGACTAACAATCAGATAGTAATTGAACATTTGCTTAGTAATACCATGGCATTTGAGCTGTCAATTGTGTGTTCTTGCATTTAAAGCTGGAAAGGAAAAACGCCTGCTTAGAAGCATTCTGTCATCCATGTACACGATGGCTGTGACGTCACCTATCAGCCGCATTCGTTTTGCTCCTCTATCAGGCTGGGAGGGGAATGTCACATCAGCTCACCAGAAAATAGAAATATTAACTTCTCAATGAGAGAGAGCACTTTGCTAGAATGGGCCACCCATTAAGCTGTATTTCCTCTGTAGCTGTATTTATACTGTAGCCTTGTGCTGTCTGCATCTTCCCTCTTATAGTTATAATCTAGATCATCTAATTATTTAGCCGATATTGATTTAGATGGAGATAAAAATAAAAACGTGTGTTTCATCGATGTAAGGTTATCTGGAAGTGGACTGGAAGTGATATAGTACAGAGCGTCTCAGGTCTTTACAATTGCTCTTAATGTGATGTTCAACAAAGATAGGGGGGTCATTCCACAAAATGAGTGTCTTTTGCATCCCTTTGATATTTTAAGTAGAAATTATGCACCAATATTGCATTTTAAAAGCCTGTAATATTAAATTAAGTGCCCTTAAATATAGACTACATGGATAATTCACCCTCTGTGACTTCCAGGATTACTTTAAAACATTTACCTTCAGAATTTCACCATCATTCTAAAGCCCTAGTTATTTTGTTGTTTTGAAAAAGTAATTTCTGAATATTATTATTTCATGTGATTAGTAATTCATTTTAAGGTTAAAAAAAAATCACCTGTCCCTGAACTGAACTCTCATTTTAATATGGTGAAAATATTCCATTTCAAATTAAAATAAATGTTTTCAAAAGAAACAAATGGGGTAGACTGACAGTGAAATGCTACTTACGGGTCCTTTTCCAACAATGCAGAATTAAAGAGAAAATAAAAAATAAAATAAACATTGAACATCTAATAGTCAAATCATAGTATCAAAGCAGGTGAGCTGGCTCTACTCATTTTGGCCATTTTCTAGTGTTTTGTGATGGAAACAGAGTGGGTTGAGCATAACACGTCAACCCTGTTACCCATAGTTAAACAGACTAGAAATGTTTTAACAATGAAAAACATATACGTGCATTCAAGTGCTCCTTCATTTATTAAGTTAAACAATTTGATTAAGTTAAACATGCGCTCTTTATGACAGAATGTGTGTGAAATCAAAATATTTTTGTCCACCAGATTACACATCTAAAAAGGCACTGAATTTGTGGAATGACCCAGGGAAAATACTGTATATGACATTTGTGTGTGGGTTAAACTGTTGAGAATATTTTTGGTTACTTATTGCAATTTGCTACCCAATGTCTTTCAGTCAGAGCCACTAAATACCTTGTAGGTTAGTGTAATGAGGTGTAGCATTTAGACCAAGTCAGGTTTTACAACATTAAAAGTTCAAAGGTTACTTATCAATTGTGCTTTTTACAGTACACTATTTGACATTCCTGGGATTAATTAACATGTTACGTCCTACCCTGTACATATAGAGTCAGGTAGTAGGTGAAAAGCATGTCCTGGGTGACAGCATTACATGGGGTTTTAGACAGATGAAAAGGTCAGGGAGACACATGAACTGCCTGAGCGATGATCAACTGACCGTCTACACTTACACTGCAGCTGCCCCTGGATTCCTCGTGGGAACATAGCTACCACCAATCCTCTGCCCCCTCTCCAGTCCCAACCCCCACTCTCTCTCACTATCTTGAATATGGTTCTCCACTTGCTAGCATTAGCTGTCCACATGACAGCTGGAGCTACTGGTGCACATAATGGGCTGATTGCCATGGAAACTGGGAATTGCACATGATGAGTTGAATCTTGCTCATTCCCAAGAACAACATACTGTACAGTAGATATTATAGGTATGATACTGTATATGGTTGTGACATATATATTGTTGAAAGATAACTGTTTACATTCATGAATGCATAATATAGGGGTTTATTTGCTGTCTTATACAGCTTCCTAAATCACTGCCCAGATAGTGCATTTATGACCACTGCTCTGTCCCCTCCTCAGGTAACAGAGCTGAATGAGGCCCTATCTAACGAGGAGAGGAACCTCCTGTCTGTGGCCTATAAGAATGTGGTGGGGGCCCGCCGTTCCTCTTGGAGGGTGATCTCTAGCATCGAGCAGAAGACCTCTGCAGATGGAAATGAGAAAAAGATTGAAATGGTTCGGGCCTACAGGGAGAAGATTGAGAAGGAGCTGGAGGCTGTGTGTCAGGACGTGCTCAACCTTCTGGATAACTACCTGATCAAGAACTGCAACGAGACGCAGCACGAGAGCAAGGTGTTTTACCTGAAGATGAAAGGCGACTACTACCGCTACCTGGCTGAGGTGGCCACGGGCGAGAAGAGGGCCACCGTCATCGAATCATCAGAGAAGGCTTACAACGAGGCCCATGAGATCAGCAAAGAGCACATGCAGCCCACCCACCCCATCCGCCTCGGCTTGGCTCTCAACTACTCTGTGTTTTACTATGAGATCCAGAATGCCCCTGAGCAGGCCTGTCATCTGGCCAAGACCGCCTTCGATGACGCTATTGCTGAGCTGGACACCCTGAACGAGGACTCCTACAAAGACTCAACTCTCATCATGCAGCTGCTCCGAGACAACTTAACACTGTGGACAAGTGACCAGCAGGATGATGAGGGAGGGGAGGGTAACAAAGATTAATAAACCACTTAGAAAAAATATATAATGAAGGGCCAGTGGGCTTTGGTAGCCGCTTTTGCTGATGATCGTACTGCAGCAGTTCTTTATTTTTCCATGTGTTAAAAGAAAAGAATCAAAAGAAAGGTGAGAGGGGAGGTTACATCTTAGTTTAATATATATAGAAATATATATGAATGGTTGAAAGGGCTGCCATCTTGATTTTCTCTTTGACGTTTGCCAAAACCACTGAAATGTCAGTCAATCCGCCTGAAGTGGTCGTTGTTGGATTGGTTTGGCAGCCTCACACTGGCATAAGGACTGGTGTCGTTGTACCAAGGGAAGCTGCTTAGTTAGGTTTATGCATGATAGAGATGCAGACACTTGAGGAAGGGAAAAAAAACACTTGAGTGAGAGTGCCTCACAAAAATAGCTTGCAATGGTTCCAGTACTAGTTTAAAGGTCAACTCGGCCACTTTTCAACCTCATATTCATTATCTCCAGCACCAAACCAGTGTCCACATATGTGAAACTGTGCGTTTCTATGATCTGTGGTCCTACAAAAGGTCCTGCAAAATGCTTCTCTGTGACATCAGAAGTTTCTAGCCATTATGATATATAATATCACTCAGTCTTGAAGGGAGTGCAGGAAAGCTAAAAGTATTCATCTGACCAAATCAACTACAAAAAGTACAATGCAGATGTTTTGTAAAGGTTAGATGTTTATTGTAAAGTTAATGCCAACGATGGCAATGAGGTAAGGAGAAAATACTTATCAATTTCCTCTTTCACATGACTTCTAGTTTTAGGCAAATTTGGCATTAAATCCAATGTGACTGTCCTCTGACTGCTCTAAATATGATACTGGAACCATAGCTTTACCTCCAATAGAGTCTATCTAAAGGCAGAGACAGTTTAAAACAGAAACATGATCTTAAAGCAGCTGCAGAGTTTGTGGTTTACTTCTGTGCTTGTTTTATTAAATGCACTTGCCTACTATACTGTTTCTTCAGTGTAAGATGATTACTACAATAATGTCGATTATTCAGTATTGTGCATGCTGGTGATGTATTGAAACATACAGTAGCTTGACTTTATTAACTTATACTGTGGGTGTTAAGTATTCATAAGATTGAGAAAACATAGGCTTTGTCTGATTATTTCTTATTTATAACTTATTCTTATTTTGTTTATATTTGCTATACCAAAACGGTGATCGTAAAAATGTATATGTTATGAGCATTGCTATAGTGGCATGCAATATGTATATTTAATTTGTTAATGGAAAAAAAAAGTGGGAAAAACACCAGTGATTGCTTCATCTTACCAGCTGGTGTTTGTAACATTAAATTATAATAATGGCTTTGTCACATTAAATTATAATAATGGCATTGTAAAACAAATACTTTGTTCTTTGAACTATATTTGAGTACTTATTTTGTCATGTTATTAACCCGTTTGAACAATGGTGAAGTTTTCAGAATCTGTGTTTCTGTTATGAATTCACAACATGGACCACAATTTATTTCTGACAGTATACATTTTTTGTTTGTTTTTATACCTTTTAGCTGTTCCTGAGTGACAAATATCTTGAATGTGAGTCATTATGTAGCAGTTGCACAAGAAACGAGCTAACTATGATAATAAAAAAAGAATATGACAAAATGATAAATGCACCATTTCCATGGTGGTCGAGTGTATTGTTGTGATGTCCCTAATAAGTCAACTTTTGCTTTTTAAAGAAAAGTATTTAATGTTGTAACGTCTTGTGTGCTGCTAGTATGCTATTCTTGTGTGCCTCCTTTGCCACTTCAAATAGTTGATTCAGCATACTCCATAGGCATCCTCAATAACCATGTATGCAAACAGAGAATCACAAGGACACACTAAAAACCCACTTGCGCTTTTAGATCTACACAAACTTGTATGACACCAGTGCAGTGAGTACACATGTCTGCTCATGCAATGTAATGCAAACGCTAGTCCAATAATAGCTGGCGTTTAGGACTTCAGGTTGAAGCAAACAGGGAGAGTCATTTGCCATACACTGTTAACGTTATTTACCACCGAGGGCTGAATGTCCCAACTGAATGATTTCCACCACAACAAAATAATGGATCTAAATGATCTAGGACTCTAACAGCGTCACAAATGCTACCCTATTCCCTATATATTGCACTACCAGAGCCCTATTGGTCTTGGTCAAAAGTAATGCACTATAGGTAATATGGTGTCATTTGGGAAGCCACCTATTTGTCTTTAACCCACTCTGTACATCTCACATCCTCTGAGCTAACCATGTATCCAAATATATATTGCTGAGGATGTGGTTCTCTATCTTGCTGCTATGCTCTCTAGATTGTATTAGATGTATTATCCTGATCGTAATGGGCTAAAACTCAGCAAATTGTATTTTTTGGTGTCAGATATTATCACTTGCCCTGGCAAACCCAAACACCTTGAGGTGTGTCAGATTTAGATATTTATATTCATACTGTGTTACTTTATGCCATTCATTTAGTGCCATCAACAGAGAGACACTGTTATACCTTCCATTTTTGCCATGCTAATCTCAGAACAGTTAACACATGTCATTTAGTAAGTACAGATAACACATGTAATTAAACCTGGTACTTAGTTAACTTACATAGTCCCTTCTGGGTCACAAGGCGACTTTTGAACACTGTATGTTACTTTTTCCGTCGGTATGTCAACGCAGGTAGCGAGAGTGAGCGATTCAGATGACTTTGCATCGCATAGTTAAGTTTAGTTTTTCGGACACATCAGAAGGGATGGTTCATACACTAAAAACATTTCATTCATTGTTTTGATAGACAGTAATGTTTAATTAAATTTAGTTTTTTTTGCTATTTTGTTTGTGTTTATTTATTTAACTGCAATTTTGTTTGACACAGATCCTTGTGTCTCTGCATTTAGGTTGAACAGTACTGTATGCTCTCTTTTCTCTGAAATGGAATTCAACTTCAATTGAATCAAGTAAAGGGTTGGTACCATGGCTATACAACAGAAAAAAATGTAGACTGAAGGCACACAATCTTATCAACAAATCGATTACTATTAAAATGTGTTTAATGAATCATGTATAGTGTGTTTTTAGGAAATTTTGTTGCTATCTGTTGCTCATTCAAGCTATTTGTTTGCCGGTATATACAGTATACATTATTTATTACAGTAGATATTTATTATTGTCATTCTGAACTACCAGCTCATTCACTATACTTCATCCTATAAACTCAGTTCTACAATGTTTCCTGTCCTCTCCAGTATTTCACTCAGTGCTACAATGTTTCCTGCCCTCTCCAGTATTTCACTCAGTGCTACAATGTTTCCTGCCCTCTCAAGTATTTTACTCAGTGCTACAACGTTTCCAGTATTTTACTCATAGACATTTAAAAAATGAGAGTGTAGTGCACCATAGACATTTTAAAAATGAGAGTGTAGTGCACCATCTACATATTAGAAGGGAGAGTGGAGTGCACCATCTACATATTAGAAGGGAGAGTGTAGTGCACCATCTACATATTAGAAGGGAGAGCGTAGTGCACCATCTACATATTAGAAGGAAGTGCGTAGTGCACCATTACATTTACATTTAAGTCATTTAGCAGACGCAGATATTAGAAGGGAGAGTGTAGTGCACCATCTACATATTAGAAGGGAGATTGTAGTGCACCATCTACATATTAGAAGGGAGAGCGTAGTGCACCATCTACATATTAGAAGGGAGAGTGTAGTGCACCATCTACATATTAGAAGGGAGAGTGTAGTGCACCATCTACATATTAGAAGGGAGAGCGTAGTGCACCATCTACATATTAGAAGGGAGAGTGTAGTGCACCATCTACATATTAGAAGGGAGAGTGTAGTGCACCATCTACAAATTAGAAGGGAGAGTGTAGTGCACCATAGACATTTAAAAAATGAGAGTGTAGTGCACCATCTACATATTAGAAGGGAGAGTGTAGTGCACCATCTACATATTAGAAGGGAGAGTGTAGTGCACCATCTACATATTAGAAGGGAGAGCATAGTGCACCATCTACATATTTGAAGGGAGAGCGTAGTGCACCATCTACATATTAAAAGGGAGAGTGTAGTGCACCATCTACATATTAGAAGGGAGAGCGTAGTGCACAATCTACATATTAGAAGGGAGAGTGTAGTGCACCATCTACATATTAGAAGGGAGAGTGTAGTGCACCATCTACATATTAGAAGGGAGAGTGTAGTGCACCATCTACATATTAGAAGGGAGAGTGTAGTGCACCATCTACATATTAGAAGGGAGAGTGTAGTGCACCATCTACATATCAGAAGGGAGAGTGTAGTGCACAATCTACATATTAGAAGGGAGAGTGTAGTGCACCATCTACATATTAGAAGGGAGAGTGTAGTGCACCATCTACATATTAGAAGGGAGAGTGTAGTGCACCATCTACATATTAGAAGGGAGAGTGTAGTGCACCATCTACATATCAGAAGGGAGAGTGTAGTGCACAATCTACATATTAGAAGGGAGAGTGTGGTGCACCATAGACATTTTAAAAAGGATTGTAGTGCACCATTGGACAGTGTGACAGAGAAACCAATTTGGGACACTGTGCTCTCATATGAAACACTTTTTTGCTGTTCATGTGCTGGGTCAGAGATGCTGGGTCAGAGGTCATAGTTCAAACAGGTTTGTATGTATCTGTATGTGTGCATATGTATGTGAGTGTGTGTATGCTAGAAAGAGTGAGAGTGGGAGAGACAGAGAGAGATAGGGTGCTTTGCACATCATCATCTATAAAATCACAATATGGATCAAATGCATACTTCTAGGCTATACCAATAGAGAACCACATATACTGTACTCTCTTCCTGTGGGTGAAATATAGTGTTCTTACTCAAAACATACATTTCATTAACATAATTTGAAAGAAACTGATATGCTTGTTGGACAATGAATCTCTGTCATGTGGATGCTGTAAGCCAATGATATCTGCCATTCCCCGACAGTAGTTTCACATACACACAAATTATTCATGCACATCTGTTTATTGCAATCCGGAAACAGAACCCCACAATGACTGATAAGATGAAATGGTAAGCTGTTGGATCCCCAAACCCTAGACTGCAGTCTCTTGCTGCAGCCTGCTGTACTGAAGCTTTCATTAGATGAATTTCTGTTTTTGGAATGGTCTCCCTTGCCAGCCAATAGCTGATAGGCTCACCCTGCGCAGCCACCAATCTCGTTCCTGTTGCTAGGGCTATATTAAGCCTCCTGTTATTAGCCCCAGTTCCTTGCTGCACTGTTCAGACACCTATAGCATTCTGCAAAAAAAGATGAAAGCTCAAGCAGCAGAGGAAGCATTAGAATTCAGTAGCACCAACCTGTCCCCCATGCTGTGTTGTAGTGCACTACATTATCTGCACCAAGGACGACAAGACCAACATTCATACGGTGTCCAATAGATTGTGAAAGTATCTATGAAACAATGACAAAATGATTTATCTGCTAACATTGGTCCTTTTCCGACCTTCTAAGCATCTGATGATTTCCTGGATTGTGACAACATAGACTAGACAGCAGTCAACAACGATACTATAGTATAATCAAGTTAACCAGATATGTTCTCTCTATATATAAATCACTGATAAATCATGTCAAACCTATTCTATGGGCTCTATTCACATGGTAACACTTTAAATTGTTTATATTGCATTTACAAATGATTAAATAACAGAAAACATAGTTATAAACCTTTAAGAGGATGTGAGGTCAGTGTTCTTCCTCTGGTCAAAGTGTCATAATGAGGTCTGGGGTTTTAAAGCAGCCCACTGAGTTAAAACCGACAACCAAGAAGGCCAGCATCCCGGAGTCGCCTCTTCACTGTTGACGTTGAGACTGGTGTTTGCGGGTACTATTTAATGAAGCTGCCAGTAGAGGACTTGTTTCTCAAACTAGACGGTCTAATGTACTTGTCCTCTTGCTCAGTTGTGCACCGGGGC